>NC_091763.1:80488199-81697262 GCF_029378745.1 Bos indicus
ACTAATTCTTTTTGTAATTTTTATTTTATATTGGAGTATAGTTGATTAACAATGTTATGTTAGGTTCAGGTGTACAACAAAGTGAATTAGTCACACATGTACACGTAGCTATTCTTTTTCAAATTCATTTCCCATTTAGGTTATTATAGAACACCGAGCAGAGTTCCCTGTGCTACACGGAAGGAAACTTTTTTTAAGCACATGGGACATAATAAGCACTTTTCAAATAAATAGGTAGGGAGACAAATATGTTTTCCTTTTCCTACAGATAGCAAAAGGGAGGCTAAGGGAGTCTGAACGATTACCAAGTCACCAGATAAGTACATACTCACTATATCCGACAGCATCATAATGTACACCAGAAACTAACTTTTTACTAGATATGTTAAAAGGAACTTTGGAAACATGAGACTTATTTACTTACTCAACAAACACTTCCTATGTGCCAAACACTGTCATATGTGCTTTGCACATTTGATTCATTCAGCCCTTAGGATACGGTCAGAAGGTCATGGTCCCCATTTGTAAAATGGGGAAAACCGAGCGACACAGCAGGGAAGTCACTGAGCTAAATGGGTCGCAGAGCTAAAAGGAGCCAGGATTTAAAGCCAGAGAGACTTGCTCCAAATCCTGAACCTTTGCCAACGGGCCATGCTGTTTCCCAGTAAAAAGAAAAAAGCAAAAAAGAGAATTATCTAAGTTGAAAAATAAACTCACGGGTCTTGGAGTGGAACATGCCAAGGACAGTTTCAGATTTCATCTTCTGACAGTCTATGCCCTCTGTCTTTCTAGATCACAGTGCTATCAGATTTCTTATGCAATATGCACTCCTTACTACCTCATCTTTTCACACGAATTTGTCATAGACCGCCTATTTCCTTGTAGGAGGTCCTGGAAACATAGCCCCATGAATATATTCTGATTCCTCATGTTTCTGAGCCAGGCAGTGCTCTCCAAATCTTTCTTCCCTACCCGGCCAGAAAGGAATGAAGCCTTCACTGTGTTCTCTGCGGAAAGTTATCTGGTTGAAGGCACAGGGAAGGCCCAGTTCCTGGTGTGCCAGAAAATTCCTCCAGCTAGCCCTGTGTCGTGTTTTCCATCTGTGGTTTGAGGCCCTTCAGTAATAAGACCCTGACTATTTCATCTCATCTCCTCTTAGAAACCATCCACGACTCTGAGGCTAAAAACGGAATCTACCCATTCCATGCAAACATCACAAGCTACTTTAACTACACACAGCATTCGAGCTACATTTCTACAATCCAGACCAACTTAATAATGTAAACAGTTGCAGGAAACAGAGGTAGCCAAAAACATGTGGGAAACCATAATGAATATTCAAGTAATGGGAACATAATATCACATCATCATGAGGGAAGGGACCTCAACATTCCTTTTTTTTTTTTTTCCAGAACTCAATGCACCTCACATCTCCATGATGTATTTCTAAAGCAATGAAACAACATATTGCTCAACTTCACAGCAAACTGGCCAAGGATCAACACTAAGGGTTAAATTCATTAACAAAGCTGGCCAGTCCAATCATGATGGAAGCAAGAATGAATACAATTAAAACTAAATGTGTAGGTCTTTTCATCTGTTGTGCTTTTTAAATGTCTGATATGGGTGTCAACTTTTTTAAAAAATCAAGAATACTTAAAAGCAAACATCTGTTTTATAATATATGAAATGCTATATCAAAAGTTTTTATTTTGACTTCTTTGGCCCATTGCTAAGATACATGCTGTAGATATCATTTAATCTTCAAGGCTTACTAGTGCAATAAGAAGCCAAATTTCATTTTTCTGAAAATAATGATAGCTCCAGTACCAAGTTATTTCACAATTTCCCCTCCACTGCTTGAACTCATCATCATAACAATAACAATATTTTTTATATGGCGCCTCTCAGCATAGCATCCAAGGCGCCAAATGGAACCATACAGTTAGAACACATTAAACCCATTAGATGTGAGATAAAAACAGATAAAGCCATTTCAACTAGCATGGAATGGTGGAAAAAGGCCATGGAGAATAAAAATGGCTCTGGATATCTTGAACAGAAGGACTCAATCGATGACACTGCTTATGCGGTCAGGCATCCCAGAAACTCCAGGCAACACGTGGTGTGTACCACCAGCTAGGACGAGTCACCCGTCTTACCCAGAGATCAGAGGCACCATGGATCACTACTGCTGTAACAGAATTTATTTTGGGACTCTATAAAGATAACTAAAGTCCCGCTACCTATGAAGTAAGATTATGTTTTCAACTGTCTGTGGTTCTGTGGTTGTCATCAATGTTCGGATGTCCAGCTTCCTTCTTCTAGGACCATGATAGTGTGAGATGTCCTGATCTCTTTGATGCTGAGTGAGGTCATGTGTTGGCCAACAAACTGTGAATAGGAGGGATATGTATGCCCCACCTCCAGGTCAGAACACTCAGTTGCTGACATAAGACCACCCGGGTCTCTCTGGTATAACAGCTCGGCAATATGTGAGATAATGACTGCCTGCCAGCCCTTGCGAACCATGATGAACATGGTATATTAGCAGGGAATCCACTTGAATTACTTTAAACTGGTATTATTCAGGAATTGTCACTACACTATATGA
This sequence comes from Bos indicus, assembly GCF_029378745.1. NCBI lineage: Eukaryota > Metazoa > Chordata > Mammalia > Artiodactyla > Bovidae > Bos > Bos indicus. The sequence goes on from NC_091763.1 coordinate 80,490,814, forward strand.
CAGTTATATATGACATAGCCTATGGAGACTGATTCTATGTCTCAATTCTAATACAGAGACTTATTTGCCTGGACCAGAGCAGAGATTCATACGTCTAGTCCCTCAGCACTCCTTTCAAAAGTATTCAGTTCAGATTTTCCAAATACTTCTAAATTCTCATTTTGTGTGCAGTCAATTCTGACCAGTGAAATGATGAGAACAGCTATTATTTATTGAGTACTCACATGTGTTAGGCATTTGGTGGAATGCTTTTCATATATTACCTTGTTTGATAGACTGAATGACTTTAAAAAGTAGGATGCTTATTATACCATTTTATCAACAAAGGAAAGTGGGGTTAAGTAACGTTATCAAAATGACACAGCCAGTCAACTAAAGAATTCTGTTAGAATTTAGGCTGGCTAAATACAAAGTGCATGCTCGTTAACACTAGGATATATTTCCTCTCTGCATAATGTGGGAGAAAATCTGTTCTCATATCAGTGGCTGAATAAATACCATTCTTTGGCAGATGGTGTTATAAAGCAGTACTGTATTATAAATACTTATATATTTCATGATTGCTAATCCATTAAGGCATTTATCTTTCATTTGAAAAAGAAACAGGGTAACTTGTATTTGATTTATCTGTCTTGTTCCAACCCACTGAAATGTCATAGTAGATTATCCATTTCCTGCTGGAAAAAATATATGGCCCATAAGGAAATGCTATTCATATTCATTAGCAAACACGCCATCTCCCCTCAAAGTGAGCTACCCAAACTTTAAGCTAAGGTCTCAGAAAAACATCAGGCTTGAAGAAACTCCCCCCGGAATGATTTTTTCCAACATTTGTGTTTGCTTCTAATTATTTTCAACACTTCTGAAAACGCTAGGAAGGGAGAAGAAACACCTTGCTGACAATGTGCTCTTTGCCAAAATAATCAATCCTCCAGCTTCTCTCGCCTTCTAAAATTCTAATATTCAATACAAGCTTTTTGGGCACATGCCCAAGATTTTGTTTGGTTCGACTTCACCATGGAAAACAAAATTGGTTCAGCTGAAGTCTGTAGCCAGAACATTTTAAGCTTCATAGACCTTCAAAGTGGTGACCTTCTCCTCACCTCCCCTGCTTCTGCGCTCCATTAAGGAAAATACCGGAAGAAGTTTCCAGGCAGAGCAGCCAGATTGCATTTAGGTTCAGTTTTGAGAGGAGGAACTGAACAGAGCTCAAGCAGGTGGTTATTTGTGGCTCTTCCCTCAAATGAGCTTTGAAAAGTTCTTCTGTAAACCTTGGAAAGTCTTGTAATTTAATAAAAATTGCTTGCGCTTTTTAACCTTTTATCTTAAAGGAATCAGTCATATCAACAATATTCTTGTCTTATCCAAGTCTCTGAGAGCCCACAAATCACAATCACAGTCCAAGCAAATAGTGGATCAAGAAAATTACGTCCTCAAATCTGCTGCTGAGAAAACAGGTTGCTCAGGATTCATTGCAAGACTTGATCTGAGCTTTTCTGATTCACTTTCCCTCTGTAGTCCAGATGGGAAGATTTTAGGCAAAGGTCCTTTCCCTCAGTGTCCCTATTTCCATTTTGGTATCACCAGCCTCTCAGGTGGCTCAGTGGTAAAGATCCCGCCTGCCAATGCAGGAGACATGGGTTCATACCCTGGGTCGGGAAGTTCCCTGGAGAAGGGAATGTGTTCTTGCCTGAGAAGTCCCCTGGACAGAGGAGCCTGGTGGGCTATAGCCCATGAGGTCACAAAGAATGGGACACAACTTAGTGACTAACAACAGCCACCCAATAACAACATCCCAATCCTCAGTCTTACCTTTGAGACATTGCTACACCAGCGATCTTGTCTCTGAACTATCCCTCACACCTCTCCACACTTTTGATCTTTTCTGCCACCTCCTTGGTCCAAAGCATTCTGAAATAGAAGGACCACTTGTCCAATCTTTCCCCCTAGATGTTCCCTCTAGGCACCCTGCACTCATTCTGCCCTGGACTGGATGCTGTGTGGGTCCTTGTGCCCACCTAGAATGCATATCGGTTTGGTGACCCTGAAACCCACATTATTCTGAAAATTCTGTTCAGGGTAACTTGATGCTGAGCTTTCCTTCTGTTTTTCACAGTGCAAAGGAACATCTCTATTCTCTGACTCTCTATAACATTTGATTTATTTCTCCTTTATAGTTTATCTCCGTGTCTAATAGTGTTGCCTCTTGGGATCCTTTTTGAGACCAGAATCAATATTTTGCTCAACTTCAACTCCACACTGCCCCTACCACACTAATTGTTCAATAAATAGCTACTAGAGGTATTAGACAGAAAAAAAAAAAAAAAACCAAACAAACAACAACCAACAACCTAATATGGCTTAGATGGTAAAGAATCTGCCTGCAAAGCAGGAGACCTGGGTTCGATCCCTGGGTCAGAAAGATCCCCTGGAGAAGGGAGTGGCAACCCATTCCAGTATTCTTGCCTGGAGAATTCCATAGACTGAGGAGCCTGATGGGCTATATAGTCCATGGGGTTGCAAAGAGTCAGACACAACTGAGTGACTAATACAACAACTCAAGTTGCAAGTATAAAAGAATACGATACAGCAGGAAGTATTAGACAACAAAAAAAAGACCTAATATATTCTTAGATTAGAAAACAAGAATACTAGAAACATGAAATACAGAATGAAGGAGACATGCAAATTAATATATTTTGCCATAGATATCCAAATGGAGTCATCTTGATGCTCCTCTTCCACTGACATCCCATGTCCAACCCATCAACAAATCCTTTTGGTTCTACCCTCAAAATACATACAGAATCCAACACTTTTTACAACCAGCTTAACCTTGGCCACCATCACATCTTGCTTGGATTTCTGTGAGGGCTCCTATCAGCTCTCCCTGCCTGCATAGCTTCCCTGCAATATATTCTCAAACAAGGCAGCTGGAGTCACCCTTTAAAAACATGATTCAGATCAGGCCACTTCTCTGCTCAAAATTCTTCAAAGCTATACCTTTGTAATTTTTGATGGCTCAGAATTTTGTTGAAGGATAGCCACCTCCAGCTCCCTAATAGCAAAAAAAAATATTTTCATACTGCTTTTTAATCTCAAAAGGAATAATGAATCCAATTGACTTTTTCATTTCTGCATCACCTATTTCCTTGTAAGCACTTTGGATACACATCAGACTTTAGGACTTGTCTACTTATGTACCATTTCAAGGGAACTTTGGTGTACAAACATAAAAAAAAAGAAAGAAAGAAAAACTCTACACTCTGCAAAACTTCCCCTCTTTGACTATTGACAATGGGCTGTTAGATTCCTAATAATTCACTAACCTTCGCACTATGAGGTTACCCCTGTGACATCTCCTCCTGCCCTCCTCCCCTTATTTACTCTGCTCCACTGCACTGGTTTTCTTACCCAGGCAGGCTCATCCTTAGGGGACTTCACGCCAGCTCTTCCTTCCACCTGGAACATTCTTCTTTCTGATATTTACAGAGATCATTTCCTCAAATCCTTCAAGTCTTTCTCAGTGAAGTCCACCCTAAGCACCTTTAACATCTTAACCTGCCATTCTGACCTTGCCACTTCCAGTTCCTCTTACTCCATTCAACTTTCTCTTTCTTCCGTTGTACTTATCAAATATGTCTACCATTCTTTCACTCCCTCTGCTAGAATGTAAGCTTCACAGAGGCAGGGAGCTGCGTCTGTTTTCCTCAACAAATATTTGTTGAATATGACTGTGTGTATTAATCAGTGATATAGTGTAACAAGGCTTTGAACTCAGTTCTCAAGTTTCTAAAAGAACGAAACTCAAAGTGTTCATACACTCAGACCTCAAGACTCTAGAAAAATAAATCTTGTCAAATGGAGCCAAAAGCAAGTTGAAGCAGTATTGTTGACTATGAAACCAACTTGCACTTATGCTCCTCATGAGGACAAACACCTGCAATGTTCTGCAGATGAAAAGTTCCAGGAGCTGTGTGTCAGTTTTTAGTACAGAGACTCATAGAGCACGTGAAAACAGGTGTTCAGGAGTATTTTTAAGCTCAATGAGGGCAGGAATCATATCTGTTTTGTTTGCACTTCCTTGTTTAGTTGCTTCAGTTATGTTGGGGTCCATGAACCCCTTGGACTGTAGCCCACCAAGCTCCTCTGTCCATGGGATTTCCTAGGCAAGAATCCTGGAGTGGGTTACCATTTCTTTCTCCAGGGGATCTTCCCAATCCGGGGACTGAACCTACATCTCCTTCATCAGCAGGCAGTTTCTTTACCACTGAGCCACCAGGGAAGCCCCTTGATGCTCAAAATATATTTGTTACATGAATATAGGATGGAAGAGAAAGGATTTCTATTATTTTCAGAAATAAATAAGGCAATAAAAAGTAATTTTGTTGTTCACACAAAGGAAGGTTTTACTACCTGGATATTGGTACCATGATGCCAAATTTTACCTTACTTTAATTTGTTTAGAAGTTAATTTTTCATTATGACAATATTATGTGGGACTCTATGAACAGTGTAAAATAGTTCAGAAAACATGGTCAGATGTTAAAAAATTGTTTCTTGTTCCTCTTTGGAAGGACGTCTTTTGGATTTTTAATGACTACTTTTCTATTTGGAAAACAAGTCTTGGTTTTTATTTATATGAGACTATAATTTTTACAAAGGCACATTAATTTAATTTTGTTTTCCATGTTTCTCTTTGCTAGTGGGTGTTGCGAATTTCACATAATAATAGCACAGCTCTATTGTGGTGTACAAAGACTTTCCTATTGATTGTTTCCTCTTTCCCACATTCTCCTTATTAGCTCTTTAGATTTCTACTTACAAAATGTCATGCTGACTCTCAGAAATGAAATCTCTGGTTATGTTTTCCTAGAATCTTCTGAATTACTTAAAAGTATTTAATACACATAGAAAAAAGGAATAACTACTGAATATCTGAAATATTGTTTTGGCTTTTTATAGTGTCATTGTAAATGTGAAGACAGTTATTTTACCTTTTTAAATATTTATTTATTTATCTGGCTGTGTCAGGCCTTAGTTACAGCATGTAGGATCTTTCATTGCAATGCACTGACTCCCTAGTGGTGGCATGAAGGCTCTCTAGTTGCTCCATGGCATGAGGGATTTTATTTCCTGGACCAGGGATAGAACCTATGTCCCCTGCATTGCAAGGTGGATTCTTAACTACTGGACCACCAGGCAAGTCCCATACTATTTTATATATTAATTAAATGCACAAGTAATATTCTTTCCCCTCCTGGAACTCTTTGCAATTTCCAAGAACACAAACTTGGTTCTCTTCTTCCACTAAGGGTGGGATTGGCTAATGTCTGTGAAATATGTTAGGATATCCTCAGTAGCTTTAGCATCATTCCTTCCAAAGAAATCCCAGGGCTGATCTCCTTCAGAATGGACTGGTTGGATCTCCTTGAAGTCCAAGGGACTCTCAAGAGTCTTCTCCAACACCACAGTTCAAAAGCATCAGTTCTTCGGCGCTCAGCCTTCTTCACAGTCCAACTCTCACATCCATACATGACCACAGGAAAAACCATAGCCTTGACTAGATGGACCTTTGTTGGCAAAGTAATGTCTCTGCTTTTGAATATGCTATCTAGGTTGGTCATAACTTTCCTTCCAAGGAGTAAGCGTCTTTTAATTTCATGGCTGCAGTCACCATCTGCAGTGATTTTGGAGCCCAAAAAAATAAAGTCTGATATTGTTTCCACTGTTTTCCCATCTATTTCCCATGAAGTGATGGGACCAGATGCCATGATCTTCGTCTTCTGAATGTTGAGCTTTAAGCCAACTTTTTCACTCTCCACTTTCACTTTCATTAAGAGGCTTTTGAGTTCCTCTTCACTTTTCTGCCATAAGGGTGGTGTCATCTGCATATCTGAGGTTATTGATATTTCTCCCGGCAATCTTGATTCCAGCTTGTGCTTCTTCCAGCCCAGTGTTTCTCATTGGAAAAGACTCTGATGCTGGGAGGAATTGGGGGCAGGAGGAGAAGGGGACGACAGAGGATGAGATGGCTGGATGGCATCATTGATTCGATGGAAGTGAGTCTGAGCGAACTCTGGGAGTTGGTGATGGACAGGGAGGCCTGGTGTGCTGCGATTCATGGGGTCACAAAGAGTCGGACACGACTGAGCGACTGAACTGAACTCAACTAAACTGATCCTCAGTAGATGCTGAATGAGAAGACGTTCTTATCACATTGGAACTTCATTAATTTTGCCTGAGTAACAATCCACCTTAAGTAAATGAAAAATATGAAACATACCAGTTCTTACAAATAAATTAAACTAGGCCAGAGATGTCTTGTAAATCTATAGTAAAAGTACCTTAATAATACACACAAGTGGATTATAATTAGTAAATCGATTCTTCGCCACAAAAAGAACTTCTTCTGTGTGTCAGTGTTTTTATTTTTAGGAGCAGTTGAAAACATTTCCTGTGTAATCATAATTAAGCCAACAATTCATTCATGGATTTTATTTTTTTAAGAAAGCACAAAGATAAACCTCAAAATGATCATCTAAATATCTCAGTGGCCATAGATCCCAAATTAATGAGAAACAGATTTAAAACATTACTGTTCTTAAGTCTCTAAGTTCACAAGGTCCATAAAACCAGACCCGGTCCCAGATAATGAGTTGTAGATTATTATGAGTAAGAAAGTCCTTGCTGAGTGGGGATATAGAGATAATTTATCTTCTGTATCCTTTAAAAAAGTAAGAAATACTCCAATGAAAAGGTTCCTATACATGACCCTTGACTCCCATGAAAGAAAAAGTCTAAGGAATAATAAGTATAAGAGTCCTTCCTGGATTAAAATTTCTCTGAACATTTTTATACTTTAAAATTACACTAAGAGGTATAAAACTGTTTATGTAAGGAGAGACTCCTTTTCTTCACTAGAAAAGGATTGAGTGGTTGACACTCTATGTAAGGAATGTTACAGAGTTGAAAACATGCAAATACATAATACATATTTTAAAGATAACCATAATTCTGTTTTCTATGAAACAGAACATTCAGGAAACATTGAAGTGGCCACCCTAAGACTTCCCTGGTAGTCCAATGGCTTAAGCCTCTATGTTCCCAATGCAAGAGGCCTGGGTTTGATTCCTGGTCAGGGAACTAGATCCCACACATCACAACTAAGATCTGATGCAGCCAAATAAATAAACAAATTTTTTAAAAATAAATGAATAAAGTGAGTCTGATTGCCCAGCCCAGTGGTATGACAGTGAACGTGCAGCAAACCCCACAGACCATGTTTGAGAAAGTTCTGGGCATCCTTTTGGGCAAAATCCAGGAGAAAGAAACATCTCCAAATCCCTGTTTTCTTTAGAAAGAAGAGGTATGCTTGTTTACTCCATCCTTGTTGGTCAGAGCCATTTTGTCAAAGACAAGACAGATGCCTCCTGACATAAAGTCTTCCTATGTCAATTTTCCAGCTTGACAAGTCACAGTGCATATTGCTGGGCCTGGCCTTATACCTACTACATCAGAATCTTTGGAAATAGGGCTTGCTATCTAAATTTGAATAAGCATTAAACTTGAATCACTAAATTGGAAAAGTCTTACTACTTCCTGGCTACTTGCCTGGATTTGGGCAAATTACTTAACCACTTTTAGCATCAGTGTCCTCATCCATAACATTGAGAATGATAATAGTATCTAGTTCAAAAGTTAGTTTGGAAAATTAAATGAGAAAATGTTTGCCAAGCATTTAACACAAGACCTGGCAATAATTAACCCTTGCAAAGTGTTAGTTCTTCTAATTTGTCTTGTAATTAACATTGCAGGGTCTGAGGTGCAGGGGCAATGAGAATTGAGCTTCTGCTTCATGATGGCCAACAGGGATTCAAACTCATGTTTAGGATCTAGTCTGAAATCTAGTACAAAAAAACTTTCTGAAGGGAGATTGTTTATTTTACCCTTAAGGAAATGGACAGTGAAATCTGAGAAACTCATTACATAAAAAACAATACCTTAGATTTCCATTTCTGATCACTTTCCTCCCAAGTCTTTCCTCTGGCAATTAAAATCTCTGGACATAAGGCAACAAAAAGTACAGAGAAATTCTGATCAGTGGAAACAAGCAGATGACTGCCAAGACCTTGAGACTTGAAGAACAACACCAAGGAGATTCTTCTGGTTTCCCTTATAGCCTCCTATGCATTCTGGACAGGACACTACAGATGCCATCAGTCCCAAACCACTAACAAACACAGACAAAAGAAAAGCCAAGAAAAAGTCTATTCCTCCTAGCCAAAAGACTAGGAAAAGGGTGGCCTGATGCTGCTGCTCCTGCTAAGTTGCTTCAGTCGTGTCCGACTCTGCGCAACCCCATAGACAGCAGCCCACTAGGCTCCTCTGTCCCTGGGATTCTCCAAGCAAGAATACTGGAGTGTGTTGCCATTTCCTTCTCCAATGCATGAAAGTGAAAAGTGAAAGTGAAGTCGCTCAGTCGTGCCTGACTCTTAGCAACCCCATGGACTGCAGCCTACCAGGCTCCTCCGTCCATGGGATTGTCCAGGCAGGAGTACTGGAGTGGTTTGCCATTGCCTTCTCTGAAAGTGTGGCCTAATAAAACCTAAATATTGTTGTCAATATCAGAAGTATTCTGGCCAACAGCAATGACAGAGACCCTTCTGTCACCCTGTCTTGTGGTACCGCCATGCTTGGGGCCAGGCTGAGAACTGATCTCTCCTACCACCTTCACCCCAATGCCACAGAAGCAGGCAGTGGCTCTCTGATTTTCCAGCTGTGTAATGTCTCCAAGATCAAGGGTGAACAGATCTATTATTCCTCACTCAGTGGGACAGATGACAATCTAATTTCTCTGCCAGGATAGTGTCATGGAAATCTGGAAGTAAGCTGAGTGGGGTCAGAGAGCCCAGTGGGAGCCTGACCATACACACTAACTTGGCCTTCATGCTACACCTCAACAGGATAGCCTGCTTAAGAAAGAGAAGATTGAATAGGAAGCAAAAATCTCATGATATAATGTTCAAAATGTCCTGGATACAATCAAAAACCTTGCATTATAATGACAACCAGTGAAATCATAACTTGAATGAAAGAAGGTAACCACCAGCTGCTAATGACAAGATAAACTAGCTGTTGAAATTATCAGACAAGGATCATAAAATAGACATCATAAAAGTGCTTTATAAATAGTCATGGATTCTCTTAAAACAAATGAAAAATACAAAATTCAGCACAAGTAGAAATCTTTGAAGAGAACCCAATGCCGATTGTAGAACTGGAAGATATAATAATCAAAATAAAAACTTACTGATGGGCTCAACAGCAGAGTGGAGCTCAGAGGACGGAATCAGTGAACTGGAAACCAGATCAATAGAATTTATCAATCTAACAACAGACAGAGAATGTATTTGACAAAAAAAAATGAAGAGACAATAAAGACAATAATAAAAGAGTTAACATTTCTATCACTGAAGTCTCAGAAGAGAGGGAAAGTGTGGAACTTTTTGAAAAAGTATTTGAACAAATAATGGACAAAACTTTCCAAATTTGGTGAAAGATACAAATTTATAGCTGTAAGAATTTGAACAAACTCCAAATAGGACAAACTCATAGAAACTCATGCCAAGACAAATCATAATTAAACTTCTGAAAACAAAAGGCAAAGGAAAAATCTTGAAAGCAATCAGAAAAAAAAAAAAAAGCAGATTACCTACAAGGGGAAAACAATTAGAAAGACAGGGGATGTATCATCAGAAACCATGGAGGACAGGAGAAAGTGGTGCTTTTAAAAATTACTGAAAGAAAAGAACTGTCAACTGGGGATTCTATATCTGGCCAAAAAAAAAAAAAATAGCCTTTAGAAATGAAGGGAAAATCAAGACACTCTCAAATGAAGGAAAGCTTAAAAAAAATGTTAATAACAAACCTATTCTTTAAAAATGATTAAAGGAAATTACTTTAACAGAAAGGAAATAATAATGAAAGAGGATTTCAAGCTTCAAAAAGGAAGACTATCAGAATGAGTAAAAATAGGGATAAATTCACAGTCACCAACTTATTATGGAGTAACTTATGATTTTTCAACTTTACAATGGTGTTAAAGTGAAACATATTAAGTTAAACTGTACTGTGAATTTTGATCTTTTTCATGGCTAGAAATACATGATACAACACTCATTTGTGACACTGGGTAGTGGCAGCAAGTCACAGCTCCCAGTCAATCACACAATCGTGAAGGTGAGCAATCAAGATACATACAATCATTCTGTAGCCATACAACCATTCTGTTTTTCACTTTCAGTACAGTATTTCATAAATTATATGAAATATTCAACCTTCAGTATAAAGTAAGTATTATGATAAATGACTCTGCCCAACTGTAGGCTAATTTAAGTGTTCTGGGTGTGTTTAAGGTAGGTTAAGTGTATTAAACATATTTTCAAGTTATGATATTTTCAGTTTATGATGAGTTTATTGAGAAGTAACCCTGTCATAAGTCGAGGAAGATCTGTAATAGACTATCATACTTGTCATGAGTTCTAAAAATTGTATTTGATGATTGAAGCAAAATTATAACACCTAAGCATCTGATGTGGTGCTCAAGGTATATAGGGAAAATTATATGCATGGATCAGTAAAAGAACCTAAGTGGAGTTAAGGTCTCTATATTTCACTTGAACTGGAAAAATGTCAATACCAGTAGACTGTCATAAGTTATGCATGTGTATACACACACACACACACACACATACACACACACATATACATAACATAATAACCAAAGCAACCAGTTTAAAAATTCTAAACAAAAATATACACTCTAAATCAATGAAAGTGGAATTCTGAAAATGTTTCAATAACTCACAGAAAGGCAAGAGAAGACAAACAGCAAAAACAGGAAAAATTCTTAAGTGGTATCACTTCCCAATTACTGAAATGTAGATGATCTGAACTTGCCAATTAAAAGGCAGAGATTGGCAGAAAGCATTAAAAGTAGTTGACTATTAGAAACTCATTTCAAATTTAATAGCAGAAGTTGAAAGTAAAAATTTGTAAAAATATATAGCATGCAAATACTCCTTTACCAAAATCATGTACTTACTGATCTTCCCCTCTGCCTCTTTGGAGCATTTTCTCAGAACTATTTGAGGAGCTGTCTCCCAGGCTGCAGTCTTCATTTTGCCCCAGATAAAACTTAACTTGCAATTCTTATGTTGTGCATTTTTTTAAATCAACAGTAAAGATGTGTCAACTCTCCTTAAACTGATACATGTCTTATGCAATTGCTATCAAAATCCAAGAAAGACATCTTTTTTATAAACACAGTCAACTTTTATAAGGAAAAGTAAAATATCTAGAATAGCTAAAATAATTATGAAAAAGAATGAAGTGAGAAGAACCTATCTATTTTTAAGTACTACAAATAGCTGTAATAATGAAGACAGTGTGGTGTTAGTGGACAGATAGAAACACAAGTCAATGGAAAAAGAGAATCCAGAAATAGATCCCTATAAATATGACCAATCGATGTTTGAAAAGGGTGAAAAATCAATTAAATAGGAAAAAGAAAGCCTTTTCAACAAATAATTCTAGAGTAACTGGCCATTTTAGGCAGCCTAACCTCAACCTAAGTCCCACACTCTATAAAAAAATTAAGACACATCACAGAAATAAATGTAAATAATGTAAATAACTACAAAGCTCAAAATAAACACTTGTAAAAAAAATTGCTTGAAGCTAAGACTAGGTGAATAGTTCTTCAACTTGACATCAAAAGCAAAATCCATAAAAGGAAAAACAAATAAATTGGACCTCATCATTTTTTTTTTCTGTAAAAGACTATGTTAAGAGGATGAAGAGACAAATGATGGACTTGAAGAACATAGTCGAGACTCAAATATTGACAAAGTCAAAAACAAATATCAAACAATTCAATCAGAAAATGAGCAAAACTGAAACAGACATTTCACAGAACAAAACACACAGGTGGCTAATAAGCACATGCAAAGATGTTCAATATAACCAGCTATCATGGAGATGTAAATTAAAACTGCATCTCAATGACTAAAAGAAAGAACAGTGATAGCACCAAATCCTGGTGATGATGCAACAACAAAAAATTGAATCATTCATACACTGCTGGCTGAAATGTAAAGTGTTACAATCACTCTGGAAAAAAGTATGACAGTTTCTTTCAAAACTATATACACTTTACCATATGATCTAGCTATTGTACTATCATACTCCTGTACATTTATCCCGGAAAAATTACAATTGATGTTCACCCAGGAATCTGTTTGCAAATGTTCAACACAGCTTTATTTGCAATAGCAAAATCTGGAAACAACCCAAATATCCTTCAACAGGTGAAGAGTTAAACTTTGTCACATTCATATCATGGACTACTATTCAGCAATAAAATCAACTTGGATGGATCTCAAGGAATTTATGCTGAGCAAAAAAAAAAAAAAAAGCGAAAATCCAAAAGTTACAAAGTGTATGCCTCCATTTATAGAAAATTCTTGAAAAGACAAACTTATATAGATGGAGAACTATTAGTGGTTGAGAAGGATTATAGAAGTGAAGAGGGTGGAGAGTAGTAATACCTGTAAGGAGTAGCATGAGGGATCCTGGTGATGAAGCTGTTCTTTGGGGCATGGTTGTGTTAGCATGAATCTACATGTGTGATAAATCTGCATAGAATTGAATACATGCACACACTAACGAGTCGTGTAAACTAGTGAAATCTGAATAAGATCAGTGAATTCTACCAGTGTTAGTTTCCTGTCTATGATTTTGCACTATAGTTATGTAAGGTGTTACTATTGAGGGAAACTGGGTGAAGAAATTATTTCTTGCAATTTCATATAAATAGAATATTATCTCAAAATAAAAACTTTTTTAAAAGCTATAAAAAGACCTCCCTGGTGGTCCAGGGAGTCCTCCTTGCAGTGCAATGCACGGATTTGATTCCTGGTTAGGAAATGAAAATCCTACATCCCACAGAGCAACTAAGCCCAAGTGTCATGACCAAAAAAAGAGTCTGTACACTGCAGCAAAAGACCCCATGTGCCACAACTAAGATTTGACATGACCAAAATAAATAAATAAATAAAATAAAAATAAAAGGGAAGCCAAAAAAAAGCAATAACTTACATTTGATTAGTGATTTTCATTTTTTTTTACTAATCATTTCCTAATAACATCTCATCTGAAGAAAAGGAAAATACAAGTGATTTTTTTCCCAATAAAAGATATTAAACATTTCTCTAACTTAACTGGATGAATCATGAAATTGGGGCATAGAGAAATAATTTTTCTGGACTAGAAGGCTAATAATAGATTAATGAAGATTTACATCAAACCAAGAATAAACTTTGCTTTGAACCCAAAAAGATGTTTATCTTTTTGAAAATTTTGAAACCAAATGAGAATATACAATACAACTATCAAATATGCTCTTCCGCCAAGTCATTGGCAAGCCTTGGGGGACTGCCTACCATGTCATACAAATCTGTTCACTCCCGGTTGGGGGCAATTAATGCAGGTCCTTTTTTGGAAACACTGTTTCTAGAGCTCTGGCAGGAGAATGTGGGTGCTGTCAGAAGGAAAGTACTAAAAGAACTTAATTTCTACAATCAATATTTCAACATGCAAGAAATGGGGGAATGTGTTTTGAAGCAGAAGATAAAACGAAACTTGAGGAACTTAGGAAATATCCAGAAGTAATCTACAAAATAATATTCCACATTTAGTAATCTGAAAATTAGATATTAATTATATTACACATTTGCTTTTAAATTTCTCAGTGAATCTGGAAGAGACAAAGGACCAAATCCTAAAGCTGTTAGCAAGGAGAAATGGAAGAAAAGGACAATATTTTAACAAATACTGCCCAGAATCATAACCAGCAGCTCCATGTGGGTATTTAAATTAAATTTAAAATAAAATAAAATTAAACTCCAGTTGCCTATTGGAATGGCAAATTTCTAGGGCTCAGTGGTTACATGTGGCTGGTGGCTAACACACTGGGCAGTACACTAAACATTTTCATCTTCTCAATAAATTACCAGGCAGTCACAATTTAGACTATTAAAGAAAATACTACAAAGTTCCAATTTTTAAAAAAGACACCATTTTATAAAATTACACCCCAAAAGCATATACATAACTTCCTAGAAGAGAAAGATTAGAAAGGACCCTAATACAATCTCATGTCAAAACACCTGTCATATACTTAAATCTTTCTGGTTGTTCAGTTTATATTCCAACATGTTTTTCTATAGTAAATAATTATTATTTTATTCTTTCTTCTTTAAATTAAAAGAAACATTCGTATCCTTTAAAATTATTCTAGGGCTTTAAATCTTTCATCATCCTGGCTCTTCACTGCCGGATTCCAACCTGAATTCATTTGGCTGAATCTTCTGGTGGCTCAGTTGGTAAAGAATCTGCCTGCAATGCAGAAGACTGGGGTTCCAGCTCTGAGTTGGGAAGATCACCTGGAGAAGGAAGTGGCAACCTTCTCCAGTATTCTTGCCTGGGAAAATCCATGGACAAAGAAACCTGGCGGGCTACAGTCCATGGGGATCCCAAGATTCAGATACAACCTAGCAACTAAACCATTACCACTAATCAGATACTTTATATCAAAATCAAATACATGTTTTAGATGCTCAGAATATAAAAGACCTGTCTTTTTCCTTATTCTAGATACTATACCTTTATTTTTACAGATGAAAATCATATGGTACCTTTTATCATCAATCAGTTTGGGCTTCCCTGATGGCTCAGCTGGTAAAGCATCTGCCTGCAATGCAGAAGACCTGGGTTCAATCCCTGGGTTGGGAAGATCGCCTGAAGAAGGGATTGGCTACCAGCAATCAATGCAAAGAAACAGAGGAAAACAACAGAATGGGAAAGACTAGAGATCTCTTCAAGAAAATTAGAGAAACCAAGGGAACATTTCATGCAAAGGTGGGCTCGATAAAGGACAGAAATGGTATGGACCTAACAGAAGCAGAAGATATTAAGAAGAGGTGGCAAGAATACACAGAACTGTACAAAAAAGATCTTCATGATCCAGATAATCACAATGGTGTGATCACTGACCTACAGCCACACATGCTGGAATGTGAAGTCAAGTGGGCCTTAGAAAGCATCACTACAAACAAAGCTAGTGGAGGTGATGGCATTCCAGTTGAGCTATTTCAAATCCTGAAAGATGATGCTGTGAAAGCGCTGCACTCAATATGCCAGCAAATTTGGAAAACCCAGCAGTGGCCACAGGACTGGAAAAGATCAATTTTCATTCCAATCTCAAAGAAAGGCAATGCCAAAGAATGCTCAAACTACTGCACAATTGCACTCATCTCACATGCTAGTAAAGTAATGCTCAAAATTCTCCAAGCCAGGCGTCAGCAATACGTGAACCGTGAACTTCCTGATGTTCAAGCTGGTTTTAGAAAAGGCAGAGGAACCAGAGATCAAATTGCCAACATCCGCTGGATCATGGAAAAAGCAAGAGTTCCAGAAAAACATCCATTTCTGCTTTATTGACTATGCCAAAGCCTTTGACTGTGTGGATCACAATCAACTGTGGAAAATTCTGGAAGAGATGAGAATACCAGACCACCTGACCTGCCTCTTGAGAAATCTGTTTTCAGGTCAGGAAGCAACAGTTAGAACTGGACATGGAACAACAGACTGGTTCCAAATAGGAAAAGGAGTGTGTCAAGGCTGTATATTGTCACCCTGCTTATTTAACTTCTACGCAGAGTACATCATGAGAAACACTGGGCTGGATGAAGCACAAGCTGGAATCAAGATTGCCGGGAGAAATATCAATAACCTCAGATACGCAGATGACACCACCCTTATGGCAGAAAAGTGAAGAGGAACTAAAAAGCCTCTTGATGAAAGTGAAAGTGGAGAGTGAAAAAGTTGGCTTAAAGCTGAACATTCAGAAAACAAAGATCATGGCATCCGGTCCCATCACTTCATGGGAAATAGATGGGGAAACAGTGGAAACAGTGTCAGACCATTTTGGGGGGCTCCAAAATCACTGCATATGATGATTGCAGCCATGAAATTAAAAGACGCTTACTCCTTGGAAGGAAAGTTATGACAACCTAGATAGCATATTCAAAAGCAGAGACATTACTTTGCCAACGAAGGTCCGTCTAGTCAAGGCTATGGTTTTTCCTGTGGTCATGTATGGATGTGAGAGTTGGACTGTGAAGAAAGCTGAGCACTGAAGAATTGATGCTTTTGAACTGTGGTGTTGGAGAAGACTCTTGAGAGTCCCTTGGACTTCAAGGAGATCCAACCAGTCCATTCTGAAGGAGATCAGCCCTGGGATTTCTTTGGAAGAAATGATGCTAAAGCTGAAACTCCAGTACTTTGGCCACCTCATGAAAAGAGTTGACTCATTGGAAAAGACTTTGATGCTGGGAGGGATTGGGGGCAGGAGGAGAAACGGACTACAGAGGATGAGATGGCTGGATAGCATCACTGACTTGATGGACGTGAGTCTGAGTGAACTCCGGGAGTTGGTGATGTACAGGGATGCCTGGCGTGCTGCGATTCATGGGGTCACAAAGAGTTTGACACAACTGAGTGGCTGAACTGAACTGAACCAGTATTCTGGCCTGGAGAATTCCATGGACTGTATAGTCCATGAGTTCGCAAAGAGTCAGGCAAGACTGAGTGACTTTCACACACACACACACATCATCAGTTTATTTGCAATGAGTTTTTAGTCAAAGAAAACCCTGCAATAGGGTTAATATGGCCACTGCTTTAGCTAACTGAAACTTTTTGGTATTCTAATTCTAATAACATCCCCATGAAGTGGACCACATGCATGCTTTTAATACTTAAGGTAGCTAATCAATTAATGTCATTGGTTTTGTAACAGATGCAAATGTATGGCCTCCTACATCTTTCCTGGCATGACTGATAAAAATGTTGACAACAGGTACCAATGATAGATACATCCTTGGAAAACTGTCACCATCACCCACCCCCAAGCCAGAATACTGGAGTGGGTAGTCTTTCCCTTCTCCAGGCAATTTTCCCAACCCAGGAATCGAACCCAAGTGTCCCGTGTTGCAGGCAGATTCCTTACCAGCTGAGCCACAAGTGAAGCTTAATTTAAGATGAATAGGGAGGCTTTTACAGCCCAAAAGACACCTGATCAACCCTGGGTAACAAAGGATGCACTCAGAGTCTTGGCACTTCATGGTGGGCATTTTATGTTCCAAAAATTTCGAGAATAATTTCTATCAATTTCTACTGATTTTCAAACATTAATAAAGGTGAGGTCCTGCTTAACTGAATTCTAAGGAGTTCAATATTTGCCACAGTTCTCCACAAACTCATCTCTTGGAGAAAACTATCTGAATTGGCTTTGGCAGAGAACTTAGTATTTTAAATTCTACCTTCACCAGTGTCCAGCTGGGACGTTTTAGAATCAACCCTCTTATGGACTCATTCGGTCTAGAAACAAATAGAGGAAAACTTGTAGCAGCTGATCTCAAAGTCGGTGACTGTACAGTAATGATGGAGCCTGTACCAAGCTCTTGAAAGGCAAGGTTCAAGAGAAACATTGCAGGACACTGTTATTTTTAACATCTCTTCAATGTGAAAATGGTTTGTGTCCACAACTTCAATTTCAAAAGAGCATAATGCAGTGTGGGACTTTAAAACAGAAGGCTAAGTAACTAATAAGTTTATGAACACATGTTAAAAGGGCAAAGCTCTAACTAGGTTGACTTCTCATACAGAGAATAGTCATTTTTAAAAGAAGTCAATCAGGTCAATGTTCATTTTCCACACAGAACTACGCATCACAAACTAGGAGAGAAATAATTCCACAGGTAGGAAAAAAAATGCTTTCCAAATAGGAAACTTCCTTGAGTTGTGTGTCTTGCTATATGTCCAGAGTCTTGAAATACAAACTATTTCAATTTAACATTTCTATATTTGGAGTTTGAATAAAGATTTGTTCTTCCTCCAAGAATCTGCAACTAAAATATGATCTATTTGATAATTATTTGGAGAATTAAAACAAAAAGGACTATGTGTTAGATTCTTCTCTAGCAGGAAAAAAGAGGGAAAATGCACTGCTGGAAACGTGGATTCTGATAAAAGGAGACCAGGCAGCCAACAGAGCACAGTGTTGCATGATCTGAAGCAGCTGCAAACAGATATGGAGGATCAGGGGCAGGAGCGGCTGGAAATGGAGATGGTCTGAAACAAAATGTGTGTCACGGCCAAAACCTTCCTCATCAGATAATTCTCTATTACTAGGAGTGCTAAAAAAAATAGTGAATGGATGCAAGTTTGCAAATGTCCCTCCCTTAGATGTTTCATGACAGAACACCTAAGAATATCGGAGTACAGTAAGTCCCCTACATATAAACCTTCAAGTTGCAAACTTTCAAAGATGCAAACGTGTGCTCACATGTCGAGTCACATGCTAATTCACATGCACGCATCCTCTACAAGTGGCTGTGCCTTTGTGTACTTCACTGCATAGTACGCATAGCATGCATTTCAGCACTGCAGAACAGAACTGCAGGGCTTTTATTTCAAGCCCACGGTGTCCAGAAACAAGTGTAAAAGCAGTGGTGATGTAACTAGAACGTTACACTTCAAGGTACTGTACTGTAATATTAAAAATGTTTTCTTTATTTTTTGTGTTTTTTTTTAATGTATTATATAAACCTATTATAATATAGTACTATATAACGGGGGCTTCCCACGTGGTGCTAATGGTAAATAACCTACCTGCCAATGCAGTAGATGTAAGAGACATGGGATTGATCGCTGGATCAGAAAGATCCCCTGGAGGAGGAAATGGCTATCCATGCCAGTATTCTTGCCTAGAAAATTCCACGGACAGAGGAGCCTGCCAGGCTACAGTTCATGGGCCTCAAAGAGTCAGACACAACTGAGCAGCTAAGCACACTGTTTAGCCTATTGTGTTCGTTGGGTACCTAGGCTAACTTTGTCAGACTTACAAACAAGTTGGACTTATGAACGTGCTCTTGGAATGGAACTTGTTTGTAAGTGGAGGACTTACTGTATTGGAGACCATGTGGCCTGTTGTGTCATACCAGATGTGACACTAAGATAGTATTGAATGGGATAGAAAGTGTTTTCACATACATATCAAAAGAAAAGATGCTCACAATGACCCTGTAGAAAGGGATGATTCGTTTTCCCACTTAACATAAAAGGAAAATAAGGGTCTGAGAGGCTATGTGTTGCCTAGAGTCCTCAATTAAGGAAGCAGAGCAATGACCAGGATCTTCGGATTACTGTTCTGAGGACTTTTTATGACTCTGCATCACCACCCATCTCATCAGAATTCTCCAGAGATGTTAGGGCACACACAGGGAACAGCCCCACATCAGTATGTGCTGCCCATGTGGTGGGCACCTCCCTACTCACTGTTCACATTCTGTCTCGGGTCACCGTACCACCTCACAGAAAAGCACTCAACGTGCCCTGACCCTGAAATTGGAGCCACTACTCTACCCAGGTGCTAAGCGCAGCCTACCAACCCACCAGAGGAGCCTGCTCTGGGAAGCTTCCTTTGCTCTCGGAGCCCTTTACTTCCCCCTGGCCACTTCAAATGCCCAGACCTTCCACCCCCCGAAGCCAACAGACAAGCAGCCATTGTTGAATTCCAGCTGGGCTAGGGGGCAGCGGTAAGGAGAATCTCACCCAGAGACAGGAGCACGAGCTGAATGATGTGCAGAGAAGCATGCTTGGTGTCCCCATTTGGAACTCAAAAGCCTATTTCCCCACAGAACTGACGTGACAGATGCTAACAGGCTAATGAGCTTCAATAATTCCAATAAATGATTGGACGTTTACATTACACAGAGTTCATGGATGACCCCAAGACCCTATCCATCATTGATAACATTGTTTCCATGGGGAAATGTGTTTCGAGTTTCACATGACTACTCCTCCAAAGAAGTTCTAGCAAATAAACCCATTTGCAAGTCGGGCACCGTCTGTCTTCCAGCACTGGCTGTTCTCCTACTTGTTCCCCTCGACCTAACCTGTGTTCTCATGTCCAACTCCTGGGTGGCCCACGGAAACTATTGCTCCTTTGAGGCCACAGCAGGCATAAGCAATGAGTAGAAGGTGAAAGTTCTGGGGAGAGATCTCAGTGGCAGGGGGAGGGGGTGAGGAAAGGGGAGAAGAGAGAGCTGGACGCTTTCACAAGACAGCGACCATCGACTGGCCAGCCTGGGATGTCGACAGGATGCGGGGAGGGCCTTTTATGGGAATTCAAAGGGAACTTTTCGGCAAGTAGGATGGATGTCATTAAGAAAGCACAGGCTGTGGATGAGGCAGGCCCTGGGTATGTTCTGTCACTGAGAATGGTCACTTGAAGCTAAATATTTAACCTCTCAGGAGGTTCAGTTTTCTCATCTCTAAAATGGAGATAATGTTTGTTTCTCAGAATACTCGTGAAGATCGTAACAACTTTGTAAATGTGACCAGTGCAAACCCTGGCAGCAGACAGCAGACATGTTGCTTCTTCTCACTTTCCTCTTTTGAGAGAGGCAGTGTGATATGGGGGAAGATTAGAGTGAAAAGGAAAGGGTTTGAATTCTGATTGTGGCATTGGCACCATGAAAGCCCATGGACACCCTCTGAGCATCAGTCCTTTGTCCTGCTTGGGTAGGACTTGCTTAGATAGAGCTATGGTGGCTAAGAAGTGAGTTAATGAACATGTGGACGACTGCCACCAGCTGGTGCTTGAGCAGTAGTATTAATTCAATATTACAAGAACTGTGTGTTGAACTATGGGCCAGACAGTGCTCTAGAAAAATGACTCCAGGCAAGGGGAAAGAAAGCCACAACCTGTTATGTTGGATGGGTGGTTTGGTAAGTTTCTCTGAATAGATAAGATTTGAGCAGAGACCTGAGTGGAGAGTGAGAGAGAGATAAAAAGAAGGAGAGAGAGCCATAAAAATATCTAGGTAAAGGGACTTCCCTGAGGCCCCAGTGGTTAAGACTCCATGCTTCCAATTCTGGGGACAAGGGTTCAATCCCTTGTTGAGGAACTAAGATCCTACATGCCATGCGATGCAGTCAAGAAAGAAAAAAAAGGAAAAAATTAGATTTTTTAAAACTCTAGGTAAAGAGGTATCCAGGCAGAGGTATCCAGCAAGCTATAGCCCCTTGGACATGCATGGGCCTGTTTGAGAAACAGCAAGAAGATTACCATTCCCTCCTCCAGGGGATCTTCTCTACCCAGGGACTGAATCTGTGTCTCATGCATCTCCTGCCTTGGCAGGTGGATTCTTTACCAATAGTGTCACCTGGAAAGTCCAAGGAATGGGTAAATGAAATGTGGTACATATATACACTGGAATACTACTCAGCCATTAAAAATGATGAAATAATGCCATTTGGAGCAATATAGATGGAACACAGAGTCAGACACGACTGAAGTGACGTAGCAGCAGCAGCAGCAGATGGACCTAGAGAATGTCATACTGAATGAATTAAACAGACAGAGAATGAGAAATACCAAATGACATCCCTTTTATGTGGAATCTATAAAGAAATTATACAAATGAGCTTACTTAAAAAACAGAGACTCAGACAGAAAATGAACTTATGGTTGCTGGGAGGACAGGATACTTAAGGAGTTTGGGATGGTCATGTACACTCTACTATATTCGAAGTGGATAACCAGCAAGGACTTACCGTATAACACATGGAACTCTGCTCAATGTTATGTGGCAGCCTAGATGGGAGAAGGGTTTAGTGGAGAATGGATACATGTATATGTATGGCTGAGTCCCTTCGTTGTTCACTTGAAATTATCACAACATTGTTAATTGGCTATACCCCAATACAAAATTAAAAGTTAAAAAAAAAATCCAAAAAAAAATAGAGAGAGAGAGCAACAGCTAGAAGGCCTCAGAAGGTCATGGTGACTGTGGAGGAGGGAGAGGGAAAAGATGGGCATTGGAGGCCCTGGTGGCCCAGGGATGTATACTCTGCAGACACAGAAATGACTCTACTTAGTTCTCATCACAAGGGAGCCCTGGGAAGGTTTCAAAGAAGCCATCTGAAGACAAGATGGTGTGGCCTAGAACTGGGAGGTGATGACCGTCAATGGACAAGGTCAGAGATTGCGGTGCTGGAGCAGGGTGGAAGCAGGAGCCCCAGATGTGCTCTGGGTTGAATGTGGATTTTAAAATTAGAGCCAGTAAGACTTGCTAATGAGTTGATTTTGAGAGTGACAGAAAGAAGACAGAATTAAATAGTTGTTTTCACTCTAAAGGTGATGCTATTTACTGTGATGGGGAGACGTAGTTTGGGAGATTGGTGTCCTATTTTAAGCAGGTTGGGTTTGATGTACCCTTTGGGGATCTCTGTGGGGAGCTAACGCAGGCCCTGGAGTGTGGGGAATAGCCCAAGTCTGGAATAGAGGCTGTGGAGGCCTCAGCTGGTTGGTGGTCTGACAGGCAGGGATCAGACAAGGTTGTCAGGATTGGAAATAGAGAAAAGGGAAGAGGACTGAGCCACCCAGGGGCACCATTAAAGGTCTGGGGAGAACACACTTCATCAGTGGATATCAGCAGAAGGGACCCTTTATAACTAAAGGTCTGCATGTTTATTTTGGTTATTGCTTTTGTTTTCTTATTTCAACCAAGAAAAAAAAATTATGAAGCATTTCAAACACACTGAATACCAAAAATACAATGACTGACACTACACCCCAATTTGTAATTTGTCAACGTTGTGCCACTTTGCTCTTTGTGTGTGTGTCTGCTCAGTTGTGTCCAACTCTGCAACCCCATGGACTGTAGCCCCCCAGGGTCCTCTGTCCATAGGATTCTCCAGGCAAGAATACTGGAGTGAGCTGCCATTTCCTCCTCAGGGGATCTTCCCAACCTAGGGATCGAACTCTTATCTCTCAAGTCTCCTGCATTGGCAGGTGGTTTACCACTGTGCCATCTGGGAAGCCCATTGCTATATTCATTTCACATACAGCAAAATTCAGGGTTCCCTCCAGCCCAACCCCTTCCTTTCCTTTCCAGAGGCTTCAGTGAGCCAATGAGTTTGGCAGATGAAAAGTTCTCAGCAATGAAGGTTAGGTACAGTGATGCTGGTGGAGGGTGACCTGGTCGTTACCCTTATAATGATACTGATGTGTATCCTTCTCATGTGTTTTCTAGCTTTTATTACCTAAATATATCTTCATGACAAGGTACAGTACAGTTTGGTGTAGGTTTTGAAATGAACATAAGTGGTGGATTTTTGCACTGTATTCTTTGGTCCCTGGATTTTTTCACTTAATATTGTGTTCTTGAAATGTCTTTTTTGTTTGTGCATTACAGCATGACAGATCTTAGTTCCCAGACTAGGAGTCAAACCCATGCCTGTTGCAATGGAAGCACAGAATCTTAACCACTGGGCCACAGGAAAGTCCCAAGACTACTAAATCTGAGTAGCAGTCTACTAAGTCACACACATTAAATACACATTAAATCTGAGTCAGACACAGGAAATAAGAGCAAGAAGAGGAAGAAACAAACTGCAGAGAGCAACGTGAGGGAGGTTTGGAAATCCTGATGTATGCACCTGCTCCTGGCACCTCTGTCCATCTCTTCATCCTTTTCGTCTCTCCTCAACTGTGCAATTATTTCAGGGGAAGGGGATCTCACTCAATGCTGAAAACATATTAAATGCTAGTTTCACAGGCATTCAAGCCAGCAAGGAACATTAAAGACCACATGGTCCATAATCCTCACCCCACTCCACTGCTTGAGCCCCAACAACGAGACATACAGTGGATGAAGGAGTCTTCACCCCAAGCAGTTTCTAGCTCTTGGGCAGCTTCATTTTATTCATGAATTGATGAA
This sequence comes from Bos indicus, assembly GCF_029378745.1. NCBI lineage: Eukaryota > Metazoa > Chordata > Mammalia > Artiodactyla > Bovidae > Bos > Bos indicus. Next base: position 80,514,729 of record NC_091763.1, read on the forward strand.
CACACTCACTTTTACCAGCAAAGTAAACCTGAACATAGATGCTCTCCTTTGTGGTTACTGCTATTTTCCTGTTCTCTCATATTCCAATTATCTGTTTTATTTTTGATTTCAGAATTCTAACAGAAACAGGGAATGTTTGGATTTCAGCTCAAAGAGATGCGTGGATGAGACAGAGGCCACATTCCACCTAAGGATCCAGGCATGAATTTCCAAGCGGCCATTTGACCCCTGTCATCATGGAGTTTAAGCTGGAGGACAGGACAGGTTTCCAAGACCTTGCTGTCAGCGTGTGTTGAAATGGCAGTCTCCGTGTTGGGGGGATCAAAGCCACACTGAGAGACAGTAGGCCCCTCTGTGGCTGGATGGTACTGATGGTGTCAGGGAGTTCTGTTGCTGTTGCTCTTGCGAAGTTGAAGCTCTTGTGGCTTTTTCCCTTTGGTGATCTCAGCTTAGAACCCAAGGAGAGTTCGATGGTAAAGACTCCCTTGAGGGTGGTCAAGGGCCTTGCAGTTCAAGTCTACTGGGCACAGTGAGGAGGAAGGGTCAGGCCTGAAGTTTCAGGCTTGGAAACACCCTGGTGGAGGACTGACCCTTGGGTCAGTATCAGGCCCAAGCTCCCTCTGTCCAAACTTATTAGAAGTGAGAGTTTTTCACATTACAGTTGACTAGACAAGAAGCTGGGGGCCACCAATCAGAATCAGGTTGAAGCTGGTGAGCAGAGAATCAGCACTTTGACCTCTAAATGTGGGCAGCTCCATGGGCCCCTTGCTTCTGATTGTCTCAGCCTCTTTGCTCCCTCCCTCTTCCCCAAGCCACTTAAGACTTCTACGTGTTTCCTGAGGTTCCAATCTTACTGTTTTAATTTTAAAAATTTATTTATTTTTAATTGAAGGATAATTGCTTGACAATATTGGTTTGCTTTCTTGAGGCTCCAGTCTTAAAACAACAGGTGCCTGTCTCCAGTGGGATCTTCCCACAGCAGAGTGTCTCAGAGCTGAGAAGCACCTTCCTCCTACGCACCTTATCACCTTCGGTCCTCTTCCATTCGCTCTTGTGGGTTTCATCTGACCTTGCGCTCTGACTTAGCTCCAGAATCTGTGTCTTTGTGTTTTTCTTTCCTACGCTTTTCTTTCCCTCCCCAGTGCTCCTGTTTACTGTGGCCCAAGCTCATGGAGCTTCTTCCTTTGTATGAAGCGGGAGTTCCTTTAAGCCACTTGTTGTGTTTTATAATTATGTATGACACAAAGATGTGTCCAAAAGAAAAATAAGAAAACTAAGATAGGACAGTCTAGTGGATTTGGGTTGGGGTGTGAAGGAAAGCAAACTTCCATCCCACTTTTCCAAACCTAAAACATATTTCTTTTCTTGGCCACATTCTCAGTCCCTCACCACTGAGATGTGCCTTAAGGGATAGGCAAAGAAAGACTCCTTCCTGCTCAGCACGTACTTCATACTTAAAAGAAATACCCTTCCCTTGTCTGGTGATACACTTGTTGCCAGCAGTGCAAAGTCAGGGCACCCAAGAGGCAAACTCTCTGGAAACCTGGGGATGATTCTTCTGAAGATGGACGCCCTGTGAGTGATTCAAAAACAACCCAAGTTGAACCAACTGCATTCCCCACATACTGTTCAAAGGATAATTCTTTCTTGAGCTGTGTGATTTCTGAAAACCGTTTCTCTGGCCCACAGCAGGCCCAGGCTTTGGTTGTGAGGCCCAGAGGTCTAACTTCTTCACCCAAGGCTTGCAAAATGTTTATAGCAAACTCAAATACCTTCCATAGATTACTCTGATTCTCCGTCTGATTTCTCCGCCAGCTGTTCTCTGCCTGATTCATTGTGCAGATTTCTTCCTGGTGTAGTGGATATTCCCTAGTTACCTACGCGTAATACTAGGTCTTACAGGTGTAGAGCGTGTTTGTAATGCTTGTTCATACACTCCTAGGGAAAAAAAATCATAAAATACAATCTTATGTGTAATTTTCCTGACTACTAAGTGCTTTGCCCTAAACTGTAAAAAAGTGTATCAGTTGAAGGATGCCAGGAATGACTTCACCTTGTGTCAGTGGACCTGTTATAAATTATATTCATTTTCAAATTAATTTCAAAGCCAGCTGCTATTGTTGCTAAAAGTAATCTTTGGTGGTATGCTTTAGCAACTACCATTTCAAACTTAGAGACAGTTAGTTGAGCAATCTGAGGATTTGCGAATACACAGCATTTGGATTACTTACTATGGTTTTACATTTTGAGCACAAGTTTCCTTCTTAATTATGTGGTTCAGAGCACTTAATAAATGAACTTTTATGGAAAAGAAGGAAATACATATACAAAATATTGGAACTTGTGAGTAGTTTATTTTTCCTTATTATTTCTACCACACTCAATGATTTATCTCTACAGCAATGCTTAAATTGAAAGGCTGGTCTCTCTGCCATGGGAGTTTGCTGTAAGAACTAACTGGCAACATAAGTACCCCTGTAGTCCTAATCCAAGGAGACAGCTCCTTCAGACTGGAAGAGTATCTGTTCTGACCATCAGATAGCTAGGAAGGACAATCTGATAGGACTGAAGGACTATCTGGGGTACCATCCTACCTTACTCAATGAGCTGAGTCAACGCTGACAGTCAGAGCTGGGAGGAGATATCTCCTTCAAAGTGAACACACATTAAATTTCACACCCCATTTTCCTTTATTCATGGGATGTAATTGGCATGATGAATATATGTAACATGAAAGACACAAAGAGGGAGGGAGGAAAGGAGGGAAGAGAAAGAAAGATGGGAGGAGGCAAGAAAGAAAAGAAGAAGGAATCTTCAGCTTATGTTATTCACTTCAAATTAGGTTTCCTCAAATCTGAAACTTTAAAAATATTTTTTTCACTCAAGGTGTAGAGATATTTAAATAATAAGTATATAGATTCAAACTCTTCTGCTGCTCCTGCTAAGTCACTTCAGTCCTGTCTGACTCTGTGCAACCCCATAAATGGCAGCCCACCAGGCTCCCCCGTCACTGGGACTCTCCAGGCAAGAACACTGGAGTGGGTTGCCATTTCCTTCTCCAGTGCATGAAAGTGAAAAGTGAAAGTGAAGTCGCTCAGTCGTGTCCAACTCTCAGCAACCCTATGGACTGCAGCCCACCAGGCTCCTCCATCCATGGGATTGTCCAGGCAAGAGTACTGGAGTGGGGTGTCATTGCCTTCTCCCCAAACTCTTCTAAGTAATCCTAAAAACAAAGCAGTCAGTCCATGACTCTTATCACTACCCATTTTAGCTTGATTAAGAAGGAAATGGCAACCCACTCCAGTATTCTTGCCTGGAGAATTCCATGGATAGAGGAGCCTGGTGGGCTACAATCCATGGGGTCACAAAGAGTCAGACACGACTGAACATGCACACACATGCATGAGCATGTGCACACACACACAAATAGGTTCACAAGTTAGAGACAATGCCGTATGTTCACCAAAATAATGTATTTTCCTCCTGGACATAAAGAAGACTACATTCCTCAGTTTCTTTTGCATTTAACTTTGGGCCATGAGTCTGAATTCTATCCAATGGGACACAGCTGAGGGTTTTGTACGCCCATTTCCAGACTTGGCTACCACCCTTCCTCCTCTCTGCTCATTTTGCAGTAACCTGGAGACTACCTATTGAAGATGGAGGCATTACAAGGTACGAAGAGCCTGGATTCCTGAAAGACTGCATGTGATGATGTCCTTTTCCCTCATGATTACACTGGACCTTAACAGGGGCAAACAAGAAATAATTCAGGATGAGGAGTTGTTTGTTATCGTGGCTAGCATCATTACCCAACTGATGCATACCATATTCCATCATCTATGTTCTCTGTGTTGCTTATTCCACCCTCTCCCATAGTCGTCATTTTAAGATTAAAAAAAAAATAGTAAAATTACTTCATCCACACAAGTGCTTCTCCCTACCTGAAGGTTTTCCTCTTTCCTTTTCCTTAGTCCTTACCTCTAAACACACACACACACACACACACACACTTTTCAGTTTTGAATTGGCAATCAGGTTTGTCAGCAAAGACTCCTTGGGCTTTAAGAACATCAATCAGCTTCATAGCTATAGGCAAAGTTCTTTCCTTAGGGAATATTGTTTTAAAGCAAGGAATATATTTTGCTTTCTTCAGTCAGAGCAAAGTTAAAGATGTAGTTAACAACTTGTTATGACCCTGAATACGGGAGAAATGTTCTATCTACAGCTCACTGTCATTTGCTCTTTCTAGTTTCCACTTCCCCAGAACTGTTGATTAATTTCACAATTATCCAATGGTCACTACTGGATAGTGAAGTCTTTTAGGAAAGGAATCAATGTTTATTCCCCTTTTATCCTCAGTGAAAATGTGAAAAGTGAAAGTGTTAGTTGCTTAGTCATGTCCAACTCTTTGCAACCGCATGGACTATAGCCCACCAGGCTCCTCTGTCTATGGAATTCTCCAGACAAAAATTCTGGAGTGGGTAGCCATTTCCTTCTCCAGCAGATCTTCCTGACCCAGGGAAGGAAGCCAGATTTCCTGCATTGGAAGCAGATTCTTTACTCTCTGAGCCACCTACTATATGCTCAATAAATGATGGTTATTATTTAGTGATCAGATTATAAAGAAACAAATCAGTTTGAAGTCTATCAGGAGGAACTGAGACAACTTCATGGGACTAGGACAGCTGTCTGGCTCTTCTCATACTTCAGAGTTATTTGAATCCCAGTTCTGAAACTTAAAGGAAATGAAAATTTAAATATAAATACCACTTTTTTTGGCTGCATGGCATGCAGGATGTTAGTTCCCTGACCAGGGATTAAACCCATACCCCCTGCGGTGGATGCATGGAGTCCTAACCACTGGACTGTCAGGGAAGTCCCTCAATATCACTTTTTAATTCACCTTCAAATAACTCTCTTTCTTTTCCTCTCCTTTCAAAAGAAAGAGAAGGAGGAGGAAGAAGATAAGGAGAAAGACAAAGAGAAGAAGGAAGAAGAGGAGGAAAAGAAAGAAAAGGAGGAAACTTCTAAGAAGCTCATATTCTTCTCCAAGCAGAAAATGGAGGTCTCAAACGCTCACAAAATCTACCACTTTCAACTCACATTTATAGTCAGCACTGCAATAGAGCTAGGTGGAGGAAATGAAAAACTACGGCAGTAGAAACTGCGTTTGCTGAGTACAAATGCAAAAGTCCAGTTTCCACCTTCATTCTCCAGTGTTATGCTTTTGCAATCCCCGTAGTAGGAAATCCACTTGAAATATGTTTGCCTTTGAATCTATTTTTAAATGAAAAAAATCTTAGTGCTTCTGGTATATGTATGTACTACAGACAGTCTTAACCTAAGACATTAAGAGAGGAGCCTGGGGGCAATTTATCAATGACAGAGCCCAACACCAGAAGAGAAATTGTAATGGCTTTTTAACAAAGGTTCTATTTTTAAGACCTAATTGACTTATCCATAGGGACTATTTCTGGTATTAAAATTTTTAAAAAGAGATGGTTCCAAGAAATTCAGACAGGATGTATGGTAAAAAATCATCACTAAGGTGATACAACAACAGTAAATACTTATTGATGCAAAATAAGAAGCTCTGGACTACCTGGGGACTTGCCTGCTGTAGTAATGAGTTATGAGAGATATCACAACCAAGGCCTGCTTTTGTTTTTCTTCTTGCAGCCAGAGTAATAAGCACAACCCTGAGAGTCGTCAGAACATCCTCAGGGATTCATAAGGTGTCCCTTGGGGATATTTGGTCAAATTCCTGCCTACAGATTCTTCAGTTTCCTATTTTTCTTCTTTTCCTATTCCCTTTAGTCTTTCTGGCTGCCCACTGGCATGGTATTTCTCCATTCTCTCATTTTTATTTCAGTCCTTCTCCATATCGCTCTTAGAATTTCTCCACACCCAGTAATATCTGGCTGCCCACTGGGGCCTGTAAATATGGATCAAGTGAACAATGGTGCTTTGTCAGATTCCCTTCCAGCTCTTTAGGGACCCAGTCTATCAATCATTTCCTCCTCTACGTGTGGACCCTTTACTTCTCTCTATTTTTCCTATTACAAGTATTTTTATCTTAAAAGACAATCTTGTCGTGGAAGCAAATGGTCTGTTAGCTCTGGTGCTGTATCTTCCTACCTTCCTTCCCACAAATACTGGTCCATATTCACTCCTCAATCTACTAAAATCCAAAATCTGGCTTCTGTCTCCACAATTCTATTGAAATGGAATGACAGACCATTCCATTGGGCTCATGGTAGACTAATATTTTCACATTACCAATGTCCATGATACTAAAGCAGAGGACTTAAAACAGGAAGTATCTTTCAGATCCGCTAACCTTTGTGGAAGAAAGCAATTCTTGGTGGCTCTTTATGAAGATGTAGGCACATACATATTACCTTGCCTACTGGCTACAGATGACCTCAGAGGGTCGGGGTATACAAATGACCCAAAGACTACCAATTTATAGACTAGGAAGTCCCTCTCTAAATAGAAACATGGGGGTTAACTAGCCCAATTGGATTCTGTCCTTGAAAGCATGGTCTAGAAATGGCAATATGGCAGTGAAGCAAAAGCATACAGATCTCTATAGAGAACCAAGGATTTGGCAGACTAAAAAGAGATCACAGAGCGCCTCTTATACAGAGGGGTCATGGGACATCCTCTCTGTTCCCATAGTTCCTTCAGGAGGCCACAAGATATCCCAAATGCATGAATTTTGTTGTATCTTGAATGAACTTCTAGTTTCTGAACTGTATTCATACTCTATAAAGCCTGATTTTGCTATAGTTTCTATTCTCCACAAATCTGATTACATAACTAGGGTTCTTATCTACTTTATTTTCTGAGTATGTAGTTACAACAAAGCCATTATTACTTCATGAAACATGAACAGACATAGTCTTTGGTAGCAAAAAGCCCAAATAAGTAAATGGAGACACCCAGCAGACATTATCTTATATCTGTGGTATTTGACTCTGTTGATCACTACCTCATTCTAGAAGTTCTTTTTCTCTTAGCTTATATGATACAATTCTTCTTGGTATTCGAATTATATAGTTCTGTTTTTTCTTTCTTCACTATCTCTACTTCTTTCATTTCAACCCTTAAAAATGGTTATTCCTCACACATGTTGTGATCTACTTTTATCAAATCTATAGACTATCTCTCTAAAGAAGTACACACATCATTCAGCCTTAAAAAAGGAGGACATAATGCCATTTGTATGGATGGACCTAGAGATGATCATACTAAATGAAGTAAGTCAGATAGAGAAAGACAAATACCATATGATGTCACTTATATGTGGGATTGAAAATACGACACAAATGAACTTATTTACAAGACAGAAATAAACTCATGTAGAAAACAAATTTATGCTTACCAAAGGGTTAGCTGAAGGAGAGGAGATAAATTAGATGTTTGGGATTATCATACACACACTACTATATACAAAATAGATAAACAACAAGGACCTACTGTACAGCACAGGGAACTATATTTAATTACTTGTAATGATCTATAATGGAAATGAACCTGAAAAACAAATATATATGTATATATATTCACACACATATGTGTGTATGTATAACTAAATCACTTTGCTGTACACTTGAAACTAGCACAACAATGTAAATTATAGTTCAATTAAAAAAGATCAAGTAAAACTTGACAAAAAGAGGGCATACATACACACTCATGGCTTCAGCCTCCATTTAAACCCAAATGACAGTAGTTTGCTGGACAACTTATTTTCATGGCATATCACACAGATCTTCAAATTTTGCATGGAGAAAACCAAAGCCACCATGATTGTGCACAAAATAGCTAGTTGTCTTGTATTCCTTCCATTAACAAATGATATCATTGTTATCCTAAGAGCCCTAGCCACTAACACAATTCCAAATACAGGCTCTTTACATTCAGTTACTCGGTGTGTTAATTTCTTTTCATAGATCTTTACCCTTGCCCTCCTCCATTGCTACCTTATTCCAGTTCTCCTCCCCTGAACCCCCTGGGATCAAGGTTTCTCTTTTGTGTTCCCATTGTGCCTTCTTTAAAAGATACCTTCCACAGCATCTAACTGTAATCCTGACAGTTGCTGGCTTTCTCATCTGCCTCTATTAAGAATGCAAGTTCCTTGTAGGTAGAAATCTAGGTTTAGTTACATTTGTATGTCTACCATCTAATACAATGAGGGCTTCCCTCATAGCTCAGTTGGTAAAGAATCTGCCTATAACACAGGAGACCCCAGTTTGATTCCTGGGTCAGGAAGATTCACTGGAGAAGGGATAGGCTACCCACACCAGTATTTTTGGGCTTCCCTTATGGCTCAGCTGGTAAAGAATCTGCCTGTAATAAGGGAGACATGGGTTCAATCCCTGGGTTGGGAAGATCCCCTGGAGAAGGAAAAAGTTACCCACTCCAGTATTCTGACCTGGAGAATTCCATACACTGTATAGTCCATGGGGCCACAAAGAACTGGACATGACTGAGCAACCTTCACTTTCACCTAGCACAATGCCAATAAACTACAGTTCAGTTCAGTTCAGTACAGTCACTCAGTCCTGTCCCACTCTTTGCAACGCCATGGACTGCAGCATGCCAGGCCTCCCTGTCTATCACCAAATCCCAGAGCTTACTCAAACTCATGTCCATTGAATCAGAGATGCCATCCAACCATCTCATCCTCTGTCATCCCCTTCTCCTCTCACCTTCAATCTTCCCCAGCATCAGGGTCTTTTCAAATGAGTCAGTTCTTTGAATCAGGTGGCCAAAGTATTGGAGTTTTAGCTTCAGTATCAGTCCTTCCAACGAATATTCAGAATTGATTTCCTTTAGAATAGACTGGTTGGATCTCCTTGCAGTCCAAGGGACTCTCAAGAGTCTTCTCCAACACCACAGTTCAAAAGAATCAATTCTTCGGCACTTAGATTTCTTTATAGTCCAACTCTCACATCCATACAAGACTACTGAAAAAAAAAATCATAACTTGGACTAGACAGATCTTTGTTGGCAAAGTAATGTCTCTACTTTTTAATATGCTGTCTAGATTGACCATAGCTTTCCTTGCATGGAGCAACTGTCTTTTAATTTTATGGCTACAGTGACCATTTGCAGTGATTTTGGAGCCCAAGAAAATAAAATCTCTCGGTTTCCATTGTTTCCCCATCTATTTGCCATGAAGTGATGTGACCAGATGCCATGATCTTCGTTTTTTGAACACTAAGTTTTAAGCCATCTTTTTCACTCTCCTCTTTCACTTTCATAAAGAGGCTCCTCAGTTCTTCTTCTCTTTCTGCCATAAGGGTGGTGTCATCTGGGTATCTGAGGTTACTGATATTTCTCCCGGCAATCTTGATTCTAGCTTGTGCTTCATCCAACCTGGCATTTCACATGATGTACTCTGAATATAAGTTAAATAAGCAGGGTGACGATATGCAGCCTTGATATACTCCTTTCCCGATTTGGAACTAATCTGTTGTTCCATGTCCAGTTCTAACTGTTGCTTCTTGACCTGCATACAGATTTCTCAGGAGACAGGTCAGGTGGTCTGGTATTCCCATCTCTTTAAGAATTTTCCACAGTTTGTTGGTACATATTAATGGTTTTTGAGTAGATAATAAACAAATGAATAAACAAATGAAAAGTCGGAGTTGCCTGCATTCTGCACAAAAACTTCCCAACTTCTAATTGCATCAAAATCCACTCAACAAAAATAAAAACAGCTCACTCAAGTACACCTGGGAAGTGTAATATTGAACAGAGGAGTTGGTCTGTTGACTGAAAAAAAAAAAAAAAGCACAGCCTAAAAGTTGAGAATTCTGTTTTATTTGGTGGGCTTCCTGAGGACTTTGAGCCTGTGAGGCAGCCTCCAGGACTGCTCTGAGGGGTTACTCTGGAGGACCCAGGATATATGGGAGGTTTTGAAACAAAGCCCAGGTAGTCAGAACATCACACAATTACTATTACAGATAAACAGGTATCTCAAGGAATTTAGTGCTTTTCTATGTATGGGAAGATGCAAGTCTGGGATCACTGAAATCATTCCTTTGACGTTAACCTTAACTATCTAGAGCCAGTATTCTGTCCCTTCCCATTCTGTGTCCCCTCAGAGCCATCGCTGTGGGTGGCTTAGTGACTGAGGGCTTGTATGGTAGATAACACATTTCATCTGCAGTTCATAATCTCCAAACCTCTTTCAAAAGAGCCTCTCTTCACAAAAGATGATACAGCCAAACATTTCTCTCTGACTCCAGTCTCACCTTTTCTCAGACTCCTTCTTTGACTTGTTTGGAAACCCCTACCAATTCATTGGAAAAGACCCTGATGCTGGGAAAGATTGAAGGCAGAAGGAGAAGAGGGCAACAGAGAATGAGATGGTTGGATGGCATCACTGATTCAATGGATATGAACTTGGGCTAACTCCGGGAGATGGTGAGGGACAGAGAGGTCTGGCATGCTGTGGTCCATGGGGTCACGGAAAGTCAGACACAACTTGGTGACTGAACAACAACAAAAACAACCAAACAAGGCCTGGCTGTGAGAGCAATGGCCATAGCTAATGCAGTAAGTAGAGCTGTGATGCCCTCGCTCATCAAGGTTCTGTTCCTTCCATATGCAGGGAGGACCTTTACTTTTGCACACAGTGGATTTGCTGAGGAATGGCCTTAACAACCTCCTTAGCCTTAAAATTTGACCTGTTGTTTTCATGGGCCATTGGTTCAAAAGGAAGGATTTGTGAAAGAGCTCATGAAACCAAATATTGGTATAATGTCTCTTTACCTGAGTTAATCCTAGATTCTGTTGATGGTGGGAAATTCAGCTACCTTTTTTAGAGTGTGTGTGTGTCTGTGTGTATGCATCTGTGTGTATGTCTATGTGTATGTGTGAGAGAGACAGCAAAAGAGAGAGGAAAAGAAAAAAAAAGAAAGAGAGAAAGAAATGATGAAAAGAATGGAGAGAGAGAGAGAACACCTGTATACACATAAATGTACTTGTATGTGTAGAATAAAATATAGTGTCACTACAGCCCTTTTGATTTGCCCACCCTAATGCAATAGGTTATTAGCATATATGGTAGAGAATAATAGGTTTATATAAAATTATATATGGAAAACTATAGGTGGGAAAAATAATATGAGCTGAAATTTATTTAGCCCTTGCAATACTCAGGCACTGTTAAGAACTTTACAAGGATTATTTTTAAAAATCTGTATAAGATCCTTGCTTAAAGATAAGAATACCTAGGCTTTGATGTAATGGAGTCACTTAGCAAAGTATGAGATTTAAAATAAAGTGGATTCATCATCTTCAAATCATGTTTCACCATCTACAATGTACTGCTGATCAAATTTACCTTATCAAGTCCAACTTTCTAAGTTCCCAAATAACAAAACTGAGGTCCAAAGGTGTGAAGCAGCTTGCCCAAGCTCATATAGTTGGTCAGGAACAGAGTCAGGATTAGGCATGAACTACCTAGGAGCAGCTTGCCTTCCCACTGAGATATGCAATTCCTGAAGACAGATATCAGTGAATAAGAAAGAAAAATCTGGGAGGTGAGCAAAATACAGTCATATGCTTTCCTCTTCTGCCTAACTTAGGGATGGCTTGCATTCTGTTTCCTATAAAATCTCCAAGAGACAACAATTATATTCGTAAAGGAAAACAGTCTGTTTGAATGACACATACAAGAGAAATTTTTACATAAAAGCAGGAAATTGGGCCACTTACAGCCTCTTAAAGATCAAAAGGCCCTTACAAAAATGTTCTTCCTCACCACCAACTCCTTATCCCAAAACACAGCTGACTGACTTCCTTATTAGGCTTGGACAATGGAAGGGCAAAAAATTTAAACCAACTAGGCTTTGTGAAACTGCAGAAGAGTAAGACTTGGGGAATGGAGGCAAAGTCCCCAGGGAGCATGGCTGGAAGTAGACAGTTTGGGCAGTGAGGGAGGAGACAGTGCCCAAGCACGTGGATGCATCTGTATTCAGATGTGGCTGAATATAATCCTTGCACATCTAAGGCTTCCTAGCTTTTCAGATGGCCCCTCCCACTTGTCAAGAGGCCCAGGCTTCTGTCACTGGCTATCTGATGCCCTCCATCTGCAGATGAGGCTGGAGGCCAGTCTTTAAGAAATGGTTGTTGTTGTCCAGTCACTCAGTCATGCCCCACTCTTTGTGACTGCATGGACTGCAGCATGCCAGGATTCCCTGTCCTTCACTATCACCCAGAGTTTGCTCAAACTCATATCCATTGAGTTAATGATGCCATCCAACCACCTCACCCTCTTTAAGAAAAGAGTCCTTCAAATGCTACCAGGAATTAAGTGGTTCTCCTGGGTTTGAAATCCACTGCTAAGCGTACTCCAGTGCTTCCCCTTGCTGGCAAACAGGGTAAGGACAAGGTGACCCAAGGACATGTTCCATATAGGTATATGGCCCTTCTATCAAAACTCAAGCTGCCCCTTAAGTTAGCCTCTTCATGATACTGAGCTTCTGTCTGGCTGACCAGCTTCCTTCTATAGACCCCTTCTCAATGGCTATCATCCTTTCCTAAATCTCAGCTCACTGACTAAGTTTTAGTTTCATGACCTAGTCCTTGGGTAGTCTGCTTATTTCTGCTGAGAAAATGAATAATTTCCTCCAGACTCTACCTGCCTTGACATCATTCTTTCCAGAGTCCTCCTTTACAGTGGTCTTGATTTATTGAAAATCTACCATGTTAGGCCTCACATTAAGATTTACTATTTACAACATTAAGCATCAAATAATATACTTTTGTTCTTTGAAAATGCAAACAGAATGGCCTGTGGGTTGTCAATGATTCTCTCTAATTTGTGAGATTCTAAACTGAGTTACTGCAACTAAACTCCCATGACTTCTACTACTCCCATTACTAATTAGCATTCTTTGGGCGATGGGCATTGTGCTAAGTGCTTTATAGGCATGATCTCACTTAACCTTTATAACTTTAAGAGGTTGGTAGTAGATGTCCCTCTTATTTCCATTTGATAGACCAGGAAACTGACATATAGAAAGTTCAAGTGGGTTCTCACAGAGAATAGGTTAGGATTTTTCTGAGCTATTCATCATCTTATCCCTTAAGGCAGCTGGGCCAGATTCTCAGGCCTCTGCCTCAAGCAGCCCCATTCATTTACTCCAGTGTTTTTATCCCAGCATTTGTACAAATAGTATCATTTTAAAATGTATTCCATGACATTAAAAATGTTGTGAAGTCCTAGCTTAAGCAACCTGGTTAAGTGGTAGAGCCAATCTGAATTCAAATCTGTGGGAGTTAGAACATGAGCTCAAGACCAACATTCATAATTTAGTCCTAGCAAAACAAACAAAAGAAGGCAGATTAACAAAACCAGGAGTATATAATACCCCTGGGATGGATATAAGAAAGCAAGATTAATCATAATCACCATAGTTTCAATAATTCTGTAAAATTGAAAGAAAAGACTGACAAAGGCCAGAAAAGACAGGAAAATGAGGTTGGAGAGGGAGGTTACGATGATAATGGTTGAAAGGAGAAGGCTAAACCTGTCATGAATAGAATCTCAGTGCTCAAAGAGTTTCTCAGAAGAAATTATTTTCAACATTCACAGAAGCATGGACAGAGTAAAATAGATTTAAAACAGGGTAGACTTTGGGGTGAATATCAGTAAGTCTTGACCACAAGTCTGATGAAACCCTGAAACCGACTCTTCAGGACCACCTGGAATCCTCTGAGAACAAAACCCTGTCGATACTGTAGGGTTTAGACATCCTTCTTCTTAAAAGCTGAAATTGAGCCCAAAATCTCTAGCCCTAGGTACTTGTAAACTTGAAGTTACTTTAAGCTTTTAGTTTTATTTTATAGATAAAAGATCTCATTAAACCTAACGGTTTTTGCTAGGATACTTGATATTTTTGAGGATTTGGAGGTATATATACCCATTGTTTCTCAGAAGGTTCCCCAGGTGCTTTCCATGATGCATGCACTGTCTCAAGGAGCCTTCGCTCACTGCTCTACACTTCTGGAATTCGTCTCTGAGTCTCCTTAGATGACATTTCACACAGACACACACACACACACATACACTATGATTTCAGACGAAGTCAGACCAACACCCTCATTTTACACTACTACAACAGCTTGATAATACACATGGAACCATTTAATATGTTCAAAAGCAAAGCACTAGCACTTTTATATTAAAAACAACCCCAAAGGAATATGTGCTCTTTTCACAAGGCCATAAAACAAATGACAACTGCCATTAAGTCAACTGCACAGAAAAACTATTGACTCCTGATAGTGGAGGCATTAACAGTTTCCTAGACTGGATTCACATTTGCAGGATACCAAAGTGATTGCACGCCAAATGGTTTCCAAGAACTTGAAGTTTGTAAGAAAATCTTCGAGAAGGCTCAAACCAGTTTCAGTGTCTTTGTCATACCCTCATGGCCACAGGAACTTGCATATACCCCCTCTCTGAGTAAAAACAAGTCACATTGCTTTAAGGTGTGGTCAGCTTGGGTCGAAGTGGAGAATCCCAAACATACTTTGGCTTCCAGAGAGGAAACCAGAAAATGTTTTTTTTTTTTTTCCCCCAACTAAACCCAAGAAAGAAAAATGTTCATGTCTGTTTTGATGAATGAGTTATTTAGAAGCAGTGAGTTCATGTCTTCTGACATCCAGAAATTGGTGAAGGCCCATATAAATAGTAATCAATGCCTTTTTGGCTTTGTGCCCCTACCCAAACAATATATTACATGCAGCCAGCTGTATTCTACCCATTGACACACCAGGATGAGTTCCACTGTGGCCAGTGAAAAGTACAAGAGAATTTCTGAGGGGCAGAGTCCAGCTGGGAAGCTATACACGAGGATCCGCAGACTGACGGGGTTTGAGCCCAGAACTTAGCACAATGGGTTGGATGCATGTACCTTTAAAGAAAATGTCATTTTTCTTTGCTGTCTATTAACTAGCATGCTTCATGCAGGCATGGGAAAACTGATCCAGGAGCCAGTGAACCCTAAAACTGTCCAACTGTCTGAAGTCATACTATAAAAAGACAGAGTCATTTTACTTCTGATGTGTGCTTTCGTGTAGACATATTGAAGCTGACCACAAATAAAAGTGAAAACAGATCCAGAATAAGTACAGCAAACAATGGAAAACAAATGAATCCTGGAGTTCAGATAAAGAAATTCATTTGGTATGCCCCCATATTTTGCCTTTTTTCCCCTAAAACAGTTTTCTTAACATTTCTAGCATTATTAATGGAATTAAATTATTCCACATGGGTGCAGAATCAGTTCCTTGCTGCCAACATTTGTTTTCTGCACTCAAGCTGGGAGAAACACTGCACTTGCATGACAAAGGCACTGATCTTTTATTATGGCAATTTAGGACTTGGTGTTTACCCATGGGAAGCTGGGCATCATTCAGAACATATAAATGACAAGGACTTTGTTCCTGAATACCTTATCATGTTTTCTAACAGATGCTTTCACTTAAGATATTCAGTCCTTGAATCATCCACAATGTTGATTTCACAAAGTGGTTTTTTTTTTTTTTTTCTTTTTTTTTTGTCTGAGAAGGGCAACTGCCCAGACAGGGATATTCTTAAGATGAATAAGGTAGACAATCCTGCTCTTACCCCTCATAAATAAGAAATAGATACAAGGAAAGGTGCAGAATCACCTGAATTCCTTCTCTTAAAGTTCACATTATCTAAGAAATACTTATTAAGGGTCTTTTATGTTCCATGTACTTTTCTAGATGCTAGAAAGATAGCTGCTGCTGCTAAGTCACTTCAGTCATGTCCGACTCTGTGAAACCCCATGGACTTTGTCCACGGGATTCTCTAGGCAAGAGTACTGGAGTGGGTTGCCATTTTCTTCTCCAGAGAAAGATAGCAAGTAATTAAAAATCATCAAGTGTCTGCTCTCATGGAGTCTGCATTATATTTGGCATGGAGAAAAAAACAAATACATCAATACTTGATTGTTCAATTCAACATTTGCTTAAATTTTTGCTCAGCACCTCTTTTCTAGTCTTAAGTCCAATGTTATATTTCTGCACAAGGTGTGTACTGCTGCCAAAATGTGTAACCTTTTTGAAGCAAGATGAGGTCTAAGGTGCCTTTCTTTCCCAGACAATCATCAATTCCTAAATGATTATCATCAGCAAATTTGAAACAATGAATAAAACACAACTGTCTCAAAATCTCATATACCATTTAATCACTCTACTACATGGACTTTTCACATGGAAAGTGAATATATTTCACACAGTGAAGTTGATCTTTCTAAATGACTAGGTATAAAAAGTCATAGAAATCACTCTTTTCTTCATCTTCCAAAAACAAATGTAATCAGCATATGACCCTTCTCTCTATGGATTGTAATAGTATGCTTTATACTCTCGAATAAAATTAGTATTTAACAAACATCAAATGCTTTGCTGTACACCTGAAACTAACACAACACTGTAAATCAACTATGCTTTAATAATTTTTTTAATATCAAATGCAATAGCATGAATATACTAAAAATGGCTTTCAATATACCACATGATTTTCTTTAGAACCACTGCTTGATTTCTTTAGGCCACCTAAAATCCATCTCTATTTGCATGATTATATTATGTGTGTGACAATCTTAACATCTGGCAAAAATTCATAATAAGTGTCTACTATTTTTAAAAGTTCAAAAATATTATTTTGGAAGATATTCTTATTTCCTGCTTGAGGATGGAATAGGAAGATACAACATTAAGGAAGAGGGGACCACAGGAAATATAATGATTTCATTAAGATTTAAGTGAAAATGTGTCTTTCTGAGGCATATGGCAGGTAGTTAAAGACACAGGCTTTGGAGTCAGAAAAAATTGGCTTGATTCCTGCTATACTAGTTGCATAATTTTAAGCAGTTGAAAGTCTCTAAGACCAATCTTCCAATGGGCAAAATGAGAATATTTTCTGTTATAGAATCATTGTGAGGATAAAATGGAACAATACCAAGGAAGGACTTACAGCAATATTTGGCATGTCTATAACTACCTTATATGTACTTGCTTTTTGTTACTACTACCGTGATTATAATTATAATTGTTTCATTTTCCTATTATATGTCAGAAGACCGAGTAGAGAATCTTGCTTAACCTTGACCACAAGCAGCAAGAAGAGAAAGGAAAAGAATGAAGTGTAACAGAAAAGTTTTGCCTTCCAAAAAAAAAAAAAATTACCATTGAAAATATAAAACTGACATTTTTAATTCTATTTCATTGTGATCAACAGCCTGGACTAAACATATTTTTTAAAGAAACATGAACCAATTTCTACCTTCCCAGAATCAGGGAGTACAAGTTCACGTGTTTAAATGGAAAGCCATTAGTAATCTATTATGTTCATTCAAATTTCTTATTGTAGCAAACACAAAATGGAACAAAAAAGTAAATAAAATCCAGTCATTTATATAATTTTTGGTACAAAATGGGCTAAACTCTGAATAAGAAATAGGGGAAATGATTACACTGAATACCCTACTTTGAGCTCCAAATTTGCAAGAAGCTGGCTCTTCGATACTGTGCTTCCTAGACCACCTAGCCATGAAAGCATGTGCTACTCAAGGGATGCCAGGGAGGCTCAGTGATTTTTTTGGTGGCTATTTTAAATGAGTCTGATGAAATGTACAGCTTATGTATATCCACACTTGACAGGACTTGGGTCATCCTCTTGATTCCCCAATGGGTCTCAGAAAGGAAGCGCTACTGCTTGCTCCTTGGAATCACTAGAACATATTGGGGGAAGGTTTTACACCACTTTAAAGATGACAGTAGGAAACTTGGAAGGATTTTATAGTCTGAACAGAAAACCTGATCCTTGATGAAGAAAAGGGGGACTTGAATAGACAGTAAACATAGAGTCAGAAATAGAAAGAGCTTTTGGGGTTTTAAAATGCTATTTTGGCGATGATCAAATTGAAAAGGCAGAAAGGAGACAATCTGAAAGCGAGTAATGGTGTGTGTGTGTGTGTATGGGAGAGAGAGAGAGTGAGTGCTGACACCACTGAGGAAATTTCCACAGGGGACAGAAAAAAATTCATTCATCTATTCCCTACAACACTGCCTCTCATAGCGTATCTTCAAGTCATTTGTCTGGTCTAGTTTGAAATGACTAAGTGATGGGGCTTCCAAAATGTTCCCAGAGAGACTATTCCACAGTCTACAAAATTTCACTGTTTCCTCTTATTTAGCTTAATTTTTCTCCACTTCAATTCTCTGTTTCTATTCAAGGGGTCAGGCAGAGTGGCAGGAGTAAGCTTGTTCTTTAAATTCATGTTGTAGGAAATAGTTTCTGTTTTCTTTTCACTTTAATGATTGGGTTTCTCTGAGACTGTGCCTACATTTGCTAGAAGGGATACAAGACTATAAGTTGATTCTTTGCTTGTTCAAATGAGCTGTATTGGCTCATGTGTGAGGTCAAGTCCTTATCAAGTTCAACTGTGAGGGCATTTTTCATTACATCTATCCTGGATCACAGGGGCTTAAAGAAATCTGATAAACTATATGGTACATAACATCCTTGGAGTTATTTTTTTCCCCCCAATTCCTATGTCCTGAAAAGGAATGGCAACCCAGTCCTGTATTCTTGCCTGGAGAATTCCATGGACAGAGAAGCCTGGTGGGCTTACAATCCATGGGGTTGCAAAGAGTCGGACACGACTGAAGTGCCTTAGAACATTCCTATGTCCAGAGCATATACAATAAAAAAGATTTTAAAGTTCAGCCCAATTTGAAATGTCCATAAGCTTTCATTTCTAAACTTACTTCCTGAGAGGAGCACACTGCCCTCTGCTGTCCCTCCCAGAAGAAGGGGCAATCTCTGCAGAAAAAAGTCTTCATTCTCATGGTTAAGATCTTAGACTATCTTACTATTGTCAACTTCTCCAAACCCCTTCTTCACTGTCCAAGAAAAACCTGCCTAGGAAGATGAATCTGTGTTCTATAGAGTTTCTTATCTAGGACACTCCAACAAGTCATGGGAGATGTTTAGGATGAAATTTAATTTCTTTCCATCCTCCTTGAATTAAACCAAGCCTGTGAGTACAAGGCACAGGTCTCAAATGAAATATATCTCAAACACCCTCAAGATGCTCTGAATTGTTTGAGAGTGCTTACATTAATGCAGATGACTCCAGGATCCAAGACATGCTGAATAAGAAACTTCTGCAAGTGGGGGCAAAATTAATAAATTTGTTTATGCATGTCCAAGTACAAGGACTGATGTGTATGCATGCCCAAGTATGAGGACCAAATGTTTAAATCTTTTTGACTCCATCAAGGAGAGTGTTTAGAAATTTTTGATATTTGTGCACTTCCTTAGATGTGTTGTCTTCCCCTTTTCACCTGTTTACACTCACAACATAAACACCCTCCATGCGGACAGAGGTCTGGTTCATCTGAAATGCATATGACCAGCACCTTGGGACTGCTCTAGATAAGGTAGCAGGGGAGTCCAGAACACAAAGCCAGCTGCCACTCATTGAACCTGAAGCCAGCTTCTACTTACAGGCTATGTTACCTTAGCCAAGCTGTCTAACTACCTCTGTCTCGGTTTCCTCATCTCTTAGGTTGTAGTAATAATGGCATCTACCTCAGGGCTAGTGTAGAGACTATATGATTCACTTAATCAATATTTGTAAAGGGCTTAAAATAATGTCTTAAATACAGTAAAGAATATTCTATAACTGCAGATTCTGCAAATTTAGGACACTATAGTCTCAACTTCTGTACATAGTATGGCACCCTCTGTATACCTTGTACACATTCTTGGGTAGAAAAGAAAGAAATAGAGAAAATTAGACCTATGGTGAGCAGAGGCAGAAAAAGGAGAAACCTTGGTCTCTGTGGAATCCAGCAGGAACAGCAAAGATCTTACAAAGCCATGAGTGTAACGCCCCCAGACCACAGACACCCTCAGACAAAGCCACCCCTACTGATCAGGACAGGGGACATTAGCAAGAGGTTGTCAGGGAACTCAGCCCCACCATTATGTAAAGGAAAGGAGCAAGTCCTGCTTTTTGGCTGGATAGGCAAGAATGAATGTTTGAACACTCATGACAGTGATTCTTGAATGTTAGAAATGAAAACCAATATTTTCCTGGAGCACCATGTCATTTTCTGGGGCCACAGTGACTACAGCCACCTTCACACATGTGCTAAGAAAGAATGTTCCTTGAGACAAAAAGATTCTGAATAAAATCTTGCTGATTTTCAGGAAGAGAGCCCTTTCTAAATTTGTCACCTGGCTTTGTCTCTGACAGGTTTGCGGTGGTAATGACTTTTTCGCGGCGGGTACTCAGTATTCTGCTTGTTTCACAAACTACCTTTACCACATTTCCCAGGCTAGTGCCAAGGGTAAAGCTTCTCCATGCCAGGTTTTCTGAAAAATTAATAAATCTACTGCCATAATCCTTACTGCTTCAACTGACAAATGTAATAAACGACAGGATACAAAGCCCAGGTTTCCTAATGGGATTGCTTTCCTTTTTTTTTCTTTTTTGGTTTTTGACAAGTTTTACAGAGTAGCACTTCTGAGATGTGGTCAAGTGCTATAAACCTAATCCTTTGCAATTTCCTCCTTAGCTCAAATAACCTAAATATTTTATGAATGGTAAAGGGTTTCACATGTCAACCATCAGCCAACCCACCCTTGTCTATCCCTTTCCCCTATCTTTTCTTCTAGTTGTTTGGATAATTTTCTTTAAGAAAACATGCTTCTGTCAATATTTCAAACAAAGCTCACAGGATATTTTTCATACCCTTTTTTTAGAAGTTTTCAAAAGTAGTGTGCTATTCCTAAGCATATCTATCAAAATATGGCAATAGCCTTGATGCTAGTTAAGATGAAAACATTTTGGTGTGAGTGTGAGGATAAGTCAGAGGACCAGTTCTAGGAGGTCGAGAGGGCCTTATGGTGCACAGAGAGAAGGTCGGAGTTCTCCTTACTCCCTGCATGGGAGAGGCAGCTCTGGCAATCTTTTAGGATTTTGGAGATATGATTGAAGATTTGTTTGGGTCTAGGATCCACTATATGCTCATAGGAGTCCCTTTGTCCAAGGTGGCTATGGGTTTCTTCAGCCCACACTCTTGGCCTCTAGTGGAGCAAAGCCACTCCACTAGAGTGGACACTCTGACATCCAGAGTTAACGGTCATCTTCCTACAGCAAAGATCTGCAGAGATTTGCAAGATTTGCTAGGTACTTTGTAATAAAGAATGGTAAGCTATTACCCATATATGAACCTAATAGCGTGGGGGTAGATTTCATTTAACAATTTTTTTTTTTTAAACAAAAGAAAGTAGCATCATTTACTAGTAAGTGCTAACTACGGCAGGCAGGATTTGAGGAACTCAGACATTTTACCTCCTTGGATCTACACGTGATAATTATGATAATTCTGTGAGATAGTTTTCATTTCTCTCACTTTAAGGTAAGAATTAGGGTGCCCAGAGAGATTAAGTAGCATTCACAAGGCATGTAGGATAAAGAGAAAATAAATGATGAGATTATAACCTTATAGCATTAGAGGAAATAATGTATTTTGGTCTAAAATCCAAGACACCAAAACACTTTGAAAAGTTACCCCTTAGTACTAGGAGATAATATTTGCTAACACGGATTAAGATTCATTTCTTATTTTGATTAAAGCTTTGTCAGCAAGCAGTGAATTCTGCCTTTACCTTTTATTATGGTTAACTTAATTTTTTTTCCTATATCTTCTCAGTATCTTAATATTCCACCTTAGCATTCCTAAATAGATTGTTTTCTTTTATTTATTCATTTGTAGAGATCTCAAAATATTTTGCTAAAGGAGGATACCACATAAAAACAACAGAATTTGTAACAAAGGAGCCAGAGTCATTCCCTGTAATTCATTAATATCAGCAAATCTTTCATTCAACATATGCGTTTATTGATCCAAGTTTTATGCAAAGAACTTGGGATAAAAGATAAGTAAAACATGGGATTCTTGTCCAGTGACTCAAGAAAGTCACTGGATAGAGAGGAAGACAGAATAGCATGTTATTATTACAACACAATTTGATAAGCACGGAGGAAGTATAATGGGTATAAGGCAGCATGGAGAATCTGTGTGCCTGGGGATTCCACCAAAGTTGCTGATGCTTGTATTTTGAAGTAGGGACTCTGAGCAGATGAAGTAACATGAAATCAGACATCTGTACAATAATAGCAAATATGTCTGAAGGGCTAATGCGTGCAGCAAGAGTTTGAGAGTGGGGCAAGACAGGCAGGGAGAATGGGTGGGGTCTCGCTTATGAAATCTTTGCATTCCAGGCTATAGGATTTGAATTCTGATCAGTAGGTAAAGGGTATACAGAGGACCAGTCTAATACTGAGAGGCGGAGGATCCTAAAAGTACTCCCCATTTACTTGCATCACCTCTTCTAAGCAAAGCAACCCCTGGCCATTTCTTCTGGGATCCATGCTTTTTATCACGCAATGCTGGAAGCTTAAAAACAATAAACTGGGCTGGGAATCAGCACCTAACCCAAACTGTGGACATGAGAAAGTCTATTAGCTTACCAGGTAGATAGGATGGGAAATTTAGGGATACAGTTGAAGGGATAAATTTGAGAGGTGTATAGGACTTGGAACTGAGGATCCTGTTGACCAGATGGATGTAGGGCATGAGGGTGAAGAAGCAGCTTAGTGATTGATGCAGCCAGTAATTCAGAGAATAAATATAAAAAGAGGAAAAGACTTCAGAGGATAGATAACCAGTGTAATCTGAGAGATCCTGAGTTAGGAAACTGAAATAACTGAGTTGTGTATTATGAAGAGAGTGGTCATATTTTCCAAATGAAAAGTTGGTTTATTAGAACTTGCCCAGGAGTCAGGGCTTTTTTTTTGTGATGAGAAAATAGGTATACATTTCAACTTGGGCTCTTATGATAACCCACTGCTGTGTATTTTAAATACTGATAAGCAAAGGTCGGCTTTATAGTTTACAAAATCAGTTCATGTTGTGTTATTTCATAAAACTAACGTAAAATGCATAAAATTAAATTGTGTATCACCTACTCTGTTCTCTATCCTATCAGACATAGGAAAAGTTATGATAGGACTTAAGGGAGACCCCCTCAGTTTGACCTACAAATTGAAGAAACTTAGTTATGACCAGTAGAAAATGCTTTTTCAGAAATGTCCTGATTCACTTATGATTTTGCTCCTATCTCAGTCCACCCTGGATCTATCCTGACTTGCTCTTTGGAGGTTCAGCTTCCAGGAAGGCCTGAGCTCATCCCCAGGGACTGGTCACAGGCTCATCCATTGCTGCCATCCTTTATCTTAGTACCTACTTCATGCTCAAACTCCAGAGAGTTTCTAGTTAGCTCCAGACTTTCATTGGTTCACTGGTTTTGTTTCACTGTATAAAGTCAAACCCTTTCTCCCAGATGGCAAAGATATAAAAAAACATATAACGTGTAGTCACACCTGATGTAGGAGGTCAATACAGCTTTGTGATGAGGACCAGGGCTGTGGTGTCAGAAAAACGATTGCATTCAAATCTTCAATCTGCATTTATGGTATAAAATTTTGAACATGTTACTCTAGCTTGTTAGCTCTCTCAGCATCATTTATGAAATAGGACAGAATCCGTCTCTCAGCTTTTGAGGAAAAATACAATAATACAATGAATGATACATGCCCAGTGCTTAACTTGGAACCTAACAGAGAATAAAAGTTCAATATTTCTTTCTGTCTTCTTCTTTTGTTTTCTCATTATTATGAATTATTATTATGGAAGCATATCCAGAATATGCTTCCTGTTAATGCAGAAATCTATCAAGTTTCCACATTACAAAATGC
The DNA here is from genome assembly GCF_029378745.1 of Bos indicus. Classification (NCBI taxonomy): domain Eukaryota; kingdom Metazoa; phylum Chordata; class Mammalia; order Artiodactyla; family Bovidae; genus Bos; species Bos indicus. The sequence continues at coordinate 80,538,629 of NC_091763.1, forward strand.
CTTCTCAGAAATACTGATGTCATCCTTACCTTTCAGTTAGAAGTTCTCTCCTTAAAATATCTAGAATGCTCTCATTCCATTGGAATATCTTTTATATATCCCCTTGTTTTCATGGGTTTGTGACTAACTGGGACACTAACCAATGGATTCCAAACCCAATGCTCAACCCTCATTGTCCTATTTCAATGCCATTAGACATCATTTAGTATTTACTGGACTCAAGTCATCGTCTTTTTTTTTCCCTGAAAGGTATTTTTGGTACACAGACAAACAGAGAAAAGGAAATTCTGAAAGGAAAGAACTTTGAGGTCTAAAATCCAAAGAGGTTATTATAAACAACTGAGAGTGTTAAAAAAAAAAAAAAAGAAGAAGAAGAAGAAACATTTAAAAGAGGACGAAAAATTACCTCGACAAGACTCTTTTCATTTCTACTGCTTCAAGTAAAAGATCACATATTCAAAGTGTTCCTATTAATTTTCATAGGCTGCACTCACTCAGAATGCTCGACCATTTCATTTCATAATGTTTTGGCACAAAAATGTAAATAATATTGCACTTCACCTTCCCTAGTTCCCACAGTCCATTTTCTGGGTAATAGAAGGAAGGCTATACTAACAGTCAAGAAAGAAACTGTGCACATTCTACTGGTTGAAATCCAAAAGCAGTTTTTAAAAAAGTTTTCTGTCACAACTTGTTCTTGGGAGTTTGTTTCCTGCCAACTAAAAACTATGATTTTTCAGTAAGCAGAAACTCTCTTAAAAATCAGACAAGATGACAATGTCTCCTCACTGATTTGAATGGAAATACTACGGAAATAACGATTTTCTACTTCAGATCGAGATCTTGAACCCCGCTTTTCTACTTCAGATTTTATTTTCCTTAAAGAACTTCTGGAGCATGACTGTTGAGCTGGTTTTGGGAGACAAGCCAATGTTTCTTTCACTTAGTGAAAGAAGACAGGCTCTAAAAGCATTTCAGTTTGAGGATGGGGCACTACTGGAAATTGTTTCACAAGTAGCTACTTACAGAATGTTCCACTGTCATAAGAAAGAGGAAGGGAGAGTTAGAAAAACTGGGTTCTGATCTTGGTTCTGCTATCAACTACTTCTTGGGTCCTATGGAGGTCATTTTCACTTCAGGCCAGCTTTCCTCAAGTGGCTCAGGAAGTACATCCATTCTATGAATTACCCTATTCTCAAAGAGGCACAAGCATATTACATGCCACACAATTTCTACACCAAGGAAATCTGTGATTCTGCTTAATTCAGTGTTTCTCAAGCTTATTTGACCATATAACTACAAATTCATGTTCTATAGAACTCACTTTGGAAAGTATTATTGTAGGTATATATTTGGGCTTCCCTGCAGGCTCAGTGGTAAAGAATACGCCTGCCAATGCAGGATTGTGGGTTCAATCTCTGGGTTAGGAAGATTCCCTGGAAAAGGAAATGGCAATCCACTTCAGTATTCTCGCTTGGGAAATCCCATGGACAGAGAAGGTTGACAGGCTACAGTCCATTGAGTCACAAAAGAGTCAAGCACAACTTAGTGACTAAATAACAAGGTATATATTTACTCGTCAGTAAAAAAAATAACAACAATAATAAGGGTACTGGAAAAGATATACAGACATACCTCTTTTTATTGCTCTCTGCTCTGCTGCACTTTGAAGATAATGCATTTTTCAGAAATGGAAGTTTATGGTAACCCTGCATTGTCAGATAATGGGTTGCAATTTTTAGCAATAAAGTATTTTTAATTAAACTATTTATAGTTTTTTAAATATAATGCTTTTGCACTTTTAATAGGCTACTGTACAGTGTAAACATAATTTTAACACATACTAATAAACAAAAATATCCATATGACTTAATTTACTGTGAGATTTGCTTTATTGGAGGGGTCTGGAACTGAACCTGCAGTATCTCCAATGTATGCCCATATATTAAGATTGCTGTAAACTTCTGTATTTCTTGAATGTCTGTAGCATAAAGTTGGAGAATGAAAAAAAGGTTTTAATTAAATTTTAAGAAGAACATGGAACTTCTGTTTATGGAAACAAGATGGATTAACTATCATGTAAAACCACCTCGATAAAAGATATTTTTGGCTGTCTTTTAAAAATAGTTTACACGTGTGGCTGAGTTTGTGTGTGTGTGATCATTCATGTCCAACTCCTTGCAACCCCATGGACTGTAGCCCACCAAGGTCTTCTGTCCATGGGATTTCCCAGGTAAGACTACTGGAGTGGGTGGCCATTCCCTTCTCCAGGATATCTTCCTGAATCAGAGATCAAACCTGGGTCTCACTGCATTGCAGGCAGATTCTTTACTGCCTGAGCCACCAGGGAAGCCCATGGTTGAGTTTACAAGAAAGTAAAAGAAATCCTTTGGCGGGGGAGGGGGACGGGTAGGGAGAGACTGTGGGAGGGAGGAGGACCCAACAAACAGGGAAAATCATAAAAAGTAAATTCGGAAGCCAGCTGCTGCCCCAAGAACATTTACCAATGCTTACTGACCTACAGTTGTGGTAACTCAGTAAATCTGATTATTGTTTTTTAAAAATCAGTAAAAAGAAGCACATTTGAATATCATACAAAGATAGAGTTTAAGGTGGTCATTCCCAAACATGGCTATACAGCAAAACCATCCAGGAAGTGTTTTTTAAAATGTGGCTAGCTGTACTGTACCTGAGATGCTGAATCAGAATCCCATGTACAGGAAGCATACTTTCAACAAACTCTCTACATGATGTTTATACAGACAGGTTTGAAAATAGCTGGTCTAAGGGAATTCCATCTAGACCCAGCCTTGTGCTTCAAAGACCCAGAAAAAGACCCAGATTCCATCCACCTGGTTCTTATCTCTCCATCCCAAGAAAGCAGATACACTCAAAATAAAACTTCCTATACTGAAATAGACCCCAGGCTGCCACTCCTTAATGTATATAGCTGTCACACAGAGCACAGATATTCATGTTTTCATAATTGAAAACTATGTGTGCATGCTCAGTTGCTTCATGGTGTCCAACTCTTTGCAACCCTATGGACTATATATAGCCTACCAGGCTCCTCTCATTGCAGGCAGATTTCTTTACCACCCAGCTAGTGAGGAAGCCTATAGCCAACTACATGGAAACATAATTACAAGAAGCGGATTTATCAATTTGCATCAGTAACCACAGTCACACTGACCAAATTGCTATTGCTAAGTCACTTCAGTCGTGTCCGACTCTGTGTGACCCCATAGACTGCAGCCCACCAGGCTTCCCCGTCCCTGGGATTCTCCAGGCAAGAACACTGGAGTGGGTTGCCATTTCCTTCTCCAATGCATGAAAGTGAAAAGTGAAAGTGAAGTCGCTCAGTCATGTCCGACCCTCAGCGACCCCATGGACTGCAGCCTTCCAGGCTCCTCTGTCCATGGGATTTATCAGGCAAGAGTACTGACCAAATGGCTGCCTTAAATCCAGTACATTCTATCAGCATACTTTCTTTGGGTGAATTGACAGGTTGCCGGTGAATTGACAGGTTGCCAGTAAATGTGGAATTGGAACAAGAGGAGTTGGGTCAGTTGAAGATTCTTCTTGGAGCATTCTTCTCACTGAAGGGATGGTTTTCAATATAAACTCATAATATACAAGTCTAGTGACAGTGACCAGTGTTGAGCACAAGGTCATTGGCCTCAGAGCCTCCTGACAATGAGGTTGACAGATGTGGACAGGATTGGAACAGGTACAGATGATACTGCCTCTGTAAAATTATTTAGCTAACCACTCTTGTCCTGTTTCAGATGAAAACTTCTTTAATATACATTCAGTTTGGTTCAGTTCAGTCGCTCAGTCTTGTATGACTCTTTGCGACCCCATGAATCACAGCACACCAGGACTCCCCGTCCATCACCAACTCCCGGAGTTCACTCAGACTCACGTCCATCGAGTCAGTGATGCCATCCAGCCATCTCATCCTCTGTTGTCCCCTTCTCCTCCTGCCCCCAATCCCTCCCAGCATCAGGGTCATTCCCAGTGAGTCAACTCTTCGCATGAGGTGGCCAAAGTATTGGAGTTTCAGCTTTAGCATCAGTCCTTCCAATGAACACCCAGGACTGATCTCCTTTAGGATGGACTGGTTGGTTCTCCTTGCAGTCCAAGGGACTCTCAAGAGTCTTCTCCAACACCACAGTTCAAAAGCATCAATTGTTTGGTGCTCAGCTTTATTCACAGTCCAACTCTCACATCCATACATTACTCCTTTCTATTCTAAGGCACGAGCACATGTACATATTTCTAGTCGTGATGTGTCTTAAGATAGATATATAGATTTAATATGACTTAAAAATTAAATCAATACCATTTTGGCCACCTGATAGGAACTCTTTCTTCCATTATATTTGCAAAATTTCTGTGGTAATACCTCATATTTACCCATCTTAGGTCAACACTTAGCCAATCAAGTGTGGCCAGAGGGGCAGGATCAGATTGGTTTTTTTCAATCTCCAAGTGTGTGGGAGGAATTTTCCCAGAAAAATGAGAGATTAGAACAACAAAAGAGGTAAGTAATATAGAAGAATGTAAGGCCAATTAGGTGCTGTATTCATAGTATTTCTTATTAATTTCAAAGGGAGTAGCTGTCAGAAACAAACCAATTTATTAAAGTAGCATGTTTATAAGAGCAGGGTGGCAGCTAGGTGAGATCTTAAATGTATTTTTAGATTGTTTTAACAGTAAGAATTTGGATAGAGGTAAGATAAAATGTAAATCCAGGAATAATATTTCCATTTTTTATGCTTTCCTGCCTTTATTAAACATTGGCCTTGACTGCAAAAAATTGCCAACATTCTACTGTTTGTTTATATGGGACCTATGGAAACAGTATTAAGAAATTTATTCCTTCAAACCACCATCTTGTTCTTAAAATTCTAACGTGCAACATTATGGTTATTCTTTCGAGCATACCAAGTTGACCCAGTTAGCAAGCCTTACAGACCGCTGATCACTAAAGTAAATCCAGTCTCTATATTTATGACATGAAACATCTAGCACGAAATGTTAGTTCTTGGAAGCTCAGATCAGTTAGAATATGGTTAAGCAAACTAGTGAGTAAAAACATTCTTGATTTGTAATTATTTTGTTTCCATCTTTAAGCAAAATACTTTACTTATAGACAGTAAAGAGTTACACAAATAGTTTACAGTAATGGTTATTTGATGAAGACAAACTTATGCTACACTGATTTTAATCCAGTGGTCTTACCTTTATCATAACAACTTTTATTTTCTTAATTGAAAAGGAAAAGGATACATTTTATGTAAACAGCAAATGCATTTTCTGTCAAATATAATTAATGTCTTATAAATAAAGTTTATGAATTTTGTAAGAGAAAAGATTTTTGTTTGGCTTTTGAATGATCTTTGCAAAATAGCTTTCTCTGCTCTTTTGACATCTGTTAGCTCCTCCATATCCTGGAAGCATTAAGTATATTAGGCTTTCAGCTGGAAACAAATAAGAACAAATCTTAGCCACCTCATTTTATAAATCCTTTCAATCATTTGTAATATCCTTTGACTAGCAAATAAAAGGACAGCATCAAATAAGCAGTTTAACTCATTGCTTACAGATGGATGTCATGACCATCAGTCATTGTCTAAGGACAGAATAGAATACTCTATCTAAAATAGATCACATTCAAATATTTATTCAGCACCCTATAAGTTAAAGAGTGTTCCTAAAAAAATCACCAATAACATCTCAAATTTATATTTTTCCAAGGTAAAGTGATCAGAGTCATGTACATAAGTAAAGATGCAATGACACAATATTCTTCAATTCTTTCATTATTGCATTGAATTTATTTATAATTTTCTTTGTCTGAAAATAATTTAGACTATCTGTTCTTATATTTTATTATCCACTGGAATTGTTCTTTAAATCTGAATCAGAACTTCAGAGAAAAGATATTTTAATAAAACTCTCCACTTTATATGTTGGCTTTCTATTAAGCATTTAGTTTTTTATACTAGTATATACCTAAAAATCACCCAACAGTAATGAAAATTCAGTGATGGAGAAGCCATTCGTAGTACATTAATACATATATACATACAGATAAATCCTATTCGAAGACAGTCTGTGGGATCAACCATTTCTGATCTTGAATTTTACCTCTGGCATTTAGTAATCAAAGGAACTTGAACACTTGCCTAACCTTTCTGAGCCTTGTTCTTTGTTGTTGTTTTGTTACCATGTCCAACTCTTTTGTGACCCCATGGACTATATAGCCTGCCAGGCTCTTCTCTCCATGGGAATTCCCAGGCAAGAATACTGGGAGGGTTGCCATTTCCTTCTTCAGAGGATCTTCTTGACCCAGGGATTGAACCTGCATCTCCTGCATTAGCAGGCAGATTCTTTACCACTGAGCCACCAGGGAAGCCCAGCCTTGCTCTTGACTCATTTGTTAAATTTGGAAACTACATTTACCACATTGAGTTTTATGGTGATTAGATGAGCTGATCAGTATAAAACCTAGTGCAGTGCTTTGAAAGAAAAGGTACACGATAAAAATTAGTTTCTATTTATATATTTTAATCAATAGAATTATAATATAAAATAGACTTTTTTTCTCTTTAGAATTCTCTATTTTGGGCAGCTTCTTAAGACACTGGGTTTCCCTGGTGGCTCAACTGGTAAAGAATCCATCTGCAATGTGGGAGACCTGGGTTCGATCCCTGGGTTGGGAAGATCCCCTGGAGAAGGGAAAAGCTACCCATTCCAGTATTCTGGCCTTGAGAACTCCATGGACTAGTCTATGGAGTTGCAAAGAGTTGGACACGACTGAGCGACTTTCATTTCACTCACTTTAAGACACAATTACTAAACACAAAACCTAACTCAACTTCCAATCTGGGCTTTTCTGACACCACCCTATTATGGGTGTGGGCTTTGGAAAGGGTCTCATTTCAGTTGGGTAAGGCAGAACTCTAGAGCCCTCCTCTGTCTTTGCTGACCGGTGAGGGTGGGACTACAGGGTGTGTGTGTGTGTGTGCACGCACAGTGTTTGAATGAAGTACGGAGATTATTATCGAAAAGTCTAAAATATCTTCTGTCATTCTAATCTGCAACTTTTCAGTTCTTTGGTATGAGAAAATAGGTATTTCTTGGGGCTTTTTTTTTTTAAGTCTCAGAAGTTTTAGGTTGCCAGCTTCTTCAACACCCAGTTGAGGATATATGAGGCAAACTGAAATCCCAGGAAACTCACTGCTGTGTCCATCCTTGGGTCCCTAGATCCCTAGCTACTTTCCACCCTTGAGTCTGCTTATGTTGTCTCTAATATTCACTTTTCTCTGAGATTGTGGCCCCTCAATCCAGATCACCTTAAGTATCTCTAAACTCAAACCCAGTAAAGCTGGTGAAAGCTCTAAGCCATCACTTGCTGGTGGACCTCAATGTTGTTCAATTGCTAAACTGTGTCTGACTCTTCCTGACCCCGTGGATTACAGCAAGCCAGGCTTCCCTTTCCTTCACTATCTCCCAGAGTCTGCTCAAACTCATGTCCATTGAGTCAGTGATGTCATCTAATCATCTTATCCTCTGTTGCTCCCTTCTCCTTTCACCTCCACTCCTTCCCAGCATCAGGGTCTTTTACAGCAAGTTGGCTCTTCGAATCAGGTGGCCAAAGTATTGGAGTGTCAGCTTCAGCATTAGTCCTTCTAATGAATATTCAGGGTTGATTTCCTTTAGGATTGACTGGTTGGATCTCCTTGCAGTCCAAGGGACTCTCAAAAGTCTTCTCCAACACCACAGTTCAAAAGCATCAATGCCCTATTCTGTGCATTAAAAATACTATTGTTCTTAGGTGAGGAAAGTGAAGGAGTACATAGAGCTCTCAGTTTAATACGTTCTCCTTCCCTTTGGGATGCTGACCCTTGAAATCCTAGTTTTCTTCGTAGTTCCTCGGTACTTCAGATAGATTTTTTTTAATTAACAAAAGAATTTTCATTGTTTTTAATTATTCAATGTAGGCCTGGGAAGCTACAAGCTAGTCTTCTCATTACCAGAAACGGAACTCAGGTATCTCCAAAGGGTATATATAGCAATGTACCTGATATTTTCTTTCTTTGTTCACACCTGTCCTGGGCTTATAGATTATTACTAATGGTGAAGGCCACGATCAGGACAGATTCTATTTGGAAAATTTACCGAGAAATTAATAAGATGTTTACTGTTGGGTTAGTAGGTATTTCTTATGGCTGACATTCAGCTTGTGTGCACTGGTACACCCATACTGGCTACTAAAATCTCAATATATTAATTACTTAATAATTGCCACTCTCTATACTCTATGCCATCCTTGAGATCCCACTGAAATTTCTAATGATCCAGGTCAGGATGTACCTTCAACACTACTGTTCCAATGTCAAGGACCAGCATCCCACCATTTTTGGTGAGGGTCCAGGCTTAGCTGTTGTTAAGTATCTTAAATACTATTCCTGTGTCCACGAGCCATGTATATTTCAGATTGTTTTTTTCTCTTATTATAGGAATTAATTCTATTTTCCTCTTGGTTATTTTCACACAGAATTGTTTGGCATGGCTTTTTCATTTATTTGAATAATATGCAACAATATAATTGCCAAAATATTCAGAATTGTTTCTGAAAATGAACTCTTTTTATTTCTAGTCTATGAATATATTTTAATAACCAATATAATTGCCAGATTAAGCCAAATAACTTCTGATAAGGCCAACCTCACAGCTGAGACAATATTTTTTTTCTTGTTAATCAAAAATGTTATGCTGAACACATGAAAATAAGAATACTCTATAACATGTCTTTCAGACAATAATCATTGCAAATTCATGAATAGCTGCCATCTTTATGTTTCTGTAATTCACTGTAATTACTTACTTCTCGAACTGTGCTCTCGGCACATTATTGTCATTATGCTTCTGAGATAATGTGCTCAAGTTTCACAAGAACGTATGAGAATTCTGTATTGTGTTTCCTACTAGCCTTAATCAATATTCCACTTATTAACTTTCTATAGGGCAAATCAAGCCATTCATTATGCTAAATTGTTTTTCTTTTAACTAAAATGCAAGCAGAAGCCTAAGTAATGATTTTGCTAAATTGTAATGCAATGGCAAAATCTCTGCTCCCTCTTATTTTTCTCACTGAAATTGACCAATTTAGGAGGCTATTACATGCAATTTTTTAATGCCTTAACTTTTTAAAAATTAATTTTTATTGGAGTATACTTCCTTTACAATGTTGATGGTCTAATTTGCAAAGCAGAGATAGAGACACAGATGTAGAGAACAAACGTATGGATACCAAGGAGAAAAGGAGGGTGTAGGATGGACTGGGATTGACATATGACACTATCGATACTAAATATAAAACAGATAACTAATGAGAACCACCTGTATAGCACTGGGGAACTCTACTCAGTGCTCTGGGGTGACCTAAATGGAAAGGGAATCCAAAAAAGAGGGGATTTATGTAAACATATAGCTGATTTGCTTTGTTGTACAGTAGAATCTAGTGCAACTTTTTATTTTTCTTCATATGTGACTTTGGAAATGGTGCTGTGCACTTTAAGCAAGACACAAAATGTTTATATGTGTACCACTAGTGCCCAGCTATTGTGTAAAAAGTCTTGGAGGCTCTTCTTGCATCTACCTCAAGTTCCTGGTTACTAATTGGGTGCAAAGAAATCTCAATATCAAATTTATCCTAACTAGAACTAAACTTCTTTGCAACTGACAATCTGAAGCTAGTGTAAGGACTGGGTTACTAGCTATAGGAGGACTACTACCTTGTCAGAATTCATATCATTGAGCTAACTTAGTCATGCTTCCTATCTTTAAAGAACTAGTGAAAAATAGGTAGTCAGACCTAGTTAATCCGAGGACAGCCCTCTTGTCCATGGACAAAGCAGCAGTTTACATTTCCTTACAGACAAAACAGTTCATATCAATTCTGTACACATTCTGGCTCACTTTGAGAGGCAGTTTTCAGTTGATAAAATGTATGTAGAAAAATGAAAAATTTATCAGTTATCAGTATGGTGATGGCAAGGTCACCAGACTAAAACCATCTAGCTGTTGGCCTTGATTAGAATGTGAATGTTCTCTTCTAATTGGTCTCTGCAAGAATACTTTGCTACCAAGATGTAATATGCAATATTACCTTGCCTTTATAGGTCATATAGATAGACATATGTTAATATTATTGATTTCTGACAGTAAGTAAAGTCTCATTTTATTTTTGTTTTTTAACTAATTTTTTGGTTTTGCTTTACAGTAGAGACTTATATAGAGTGAAGTAAAACAGAAAGAGAAAAACAAATATCGTATATTAACTCATATATATGGAATCTGGAAAAATGGTATAAATGATCTTATTTGCAAAACAGAAATAGAGACACAGATGTAGAGAACAAATGTATGGACACCACAGGGGAAAGGGTGGGTGGGATGAATTGGAAGTTTATTTGAGGAAATGGAGGCTCAGCATAATTAGTGACTGGCTCAAGGGAATCAAACGCATAAGTAGGAAAGCCAGATTCTAACTCCTAGTTCAGTGCCCTTTCTATCTGACCATAGTTTAAGACCTGCATATATTCTAATCAAGTCCAATAATGCCATGACAAATAATTAACAAGGAAATTTTAAGTCATGTTAGCATTATATTCATAACGGGTTTAAACTTTTTTTTCCTCAGTCCTTTTTACAGAAAAGGTGAACTAGACAGAGGTCAAAGAAGGGGCACCCTCTGGCCCAAGCGATCAGGAATTCCCAGGGTATTAATAAGGGATTAGTCTATGAGAGTTCCTCCCCAAAGCAAGTGAATCTGGTCCTCTGAATTTAATCTTCAGTTTTGTAGGATTTTAATGATATAAAAGTGTTAGAAAATAGCTGTGACAAGAGGATGACCTAAGCAGCTCTGAATGGTCCACTTGAAACACTGAAAATGAGAATGACAAGAATGCTCTTAGCTCTGTCTCAGGGGGATCAGCAGAGGAGCTTAAGTCTCAGATAACTACAAAGATATGCCGATGAGTGGAACAGAAATAATCTTTCACAAGCTTCTGAGATCACTCATCTCCCACGACTGCTCTAAACTGCTGCTGCTGCTGCTGCTAAGTCGCTTCAGTCGTGTCAGACTCTGTGCGACCCCATAGACGGCAGCCTACCAGGCTTCCCGTCCCTGGGATTCTCCAGGCAAGAACACTGGAGTGGGTTGCCATTTCCTTCTCCAATGCATGAAAGTGAAAAGTGAAAGTGAAGTCATTCAGTTGTGTCCGACTCTTAGCTCCCACCAGGCTCCTCTGTCCATGGGATTTTCCAGGCAAGAGTACTGGAGTGGGGTGCCATTGCCTTCTCTGTGCTCTAAACCACCTGATTCTATTTGTTTGAAAATAAGGCTCAAGCCATCCTGCCAATATCAACTTGCATACTAGGCTTTATTTATTTATTTAATTGTTTTGTGCCACAGTGGCATTAAGGGATCTTAGTTCCCTGACCAGGGACTGAACTTGCCCTCCCTCCAGCAGAAGTGCAGAATCGTAACCAGAGGACCACCAGGGAAGTCCCTTGTCATGCTAGGTTTTTAGACTAAGAAGAAGGTTCTAAAGAAATGGATAGATATATCTAGGCATTGTCAAAGGCCTTTCCCACTCAACAATTTAATACATATTCACTTAGTGACCACAGATTGAATCACACTCCCATGGCTCAGCACTGAGGCATCAAAAATAATTCAGATAACACTGCCCTTTACAAGCTTAGACTCTAACTGGCTTTTTGGTGCAAATTAGTTTTATATGATTTTAAAAGGCATGACTTAATTTTCTCAGGACCCAAAACCTCCTGGGTGAGTAAATCATAGTGATCCAGGTAAGATAATTGTGAAAACTGAGAAGTTCAGAGGTACAAGCAAATCTAGCATCCCAGTCTAAATATACCAACATTCAGTCATATCTACCTCAACATCAGTACATTTTCTCAATAATTGAGCGAGGGCCATTTCTGCTAGAGGCCTTCAGAGATTAGCACTGGACTGAGACTCTCCCACACAGAGCTGGAGTCTTACTCCCCCTCCTGGGCAACCCCTACTGCCTCTTTCCTGCCTTAAAGTTAACATGGACCAATTAGTTTTGCTCATTAGTTTCAGAGGAAATTGACTGAACCTGTCTGAAAAGTTTCCTTCCTCAATATTAAAGAAAAACAAAGGAGAAATAAGAATATTAAACATCCAAAACTTTTATTCTTACCAAGTTCCTTGGAAAATATTTTATTTTTCATTTTTTTGTTTTTATTTATTTTCAGCTTTCTCTCTTTCTTTTTTTAAACTGAAGTACAGTTGATATACGCAGGCAAGCTAATTAGGAAAAGCTTTCTGACCCTGTTAAAGCCAGCTGGCCTATAGGGCCTGAAAGTTCTGTCTCCTTCTATGTGGGATTCCCCAAAAAGTGGAGACTGCAAGACCACAAGGAGTAAAACATGTCCCCTTCCTAGCACCAGCTGGCCTCCACAAGACAAGCTTCAGAATGTTGTCACTATGCAGAGTTTTAATAAAAATCCCAATTTCCACTTCAGTTTCTGGCTGGAAGTCTAACTAATCAGTGATACCATGATCAAGACGAAATATCCTTAGGGCAGAATCAACCAAACCCCAATATCCTACCACAACCCTATAACCACACAGCACTCATACAGGAAGAACTACACGTGGGAAGTTGTCCCCTCACGCATTCCTATTCACCGTTTCCCTTTCCCACAAAGGCATGATAGGGAAGGAAAAGGCAATTGGGTGTCAGAAAGATTAAAGGAGTATAGTGAACGTTCCTGAGGTTTTGGGTATCCTACAGTAAAGCATCTGTCTACAATGCGGGAGACCCGGGATCGATCCCTGGGTCGGGAAGATCCCCTGGAGAAGGAAATGGCAATCCACTCCAGTACTCTTGCCTGGAAAATCCCATGGACAGAGGAGCCTTGTAGGCTACAGTCCATGGGGTCGCAAAGAGTCAGACACAACTGAACGACTTCACTTCACTTCACTTCACTTCACTTCAGGCTACTAGGATAAACAGAATCTTCATCATGAAATAACTGTATTCTTCCAGTCTCCTGTTGCTTTTGCTCAACAAGAACATGGCAATTTCATGAGATGGATTTAATCAGGAAAGGGTCAAAGCATGAGACCCACCGCACTGCTTTAAACCTTAACAACAATGAAATTTCTTTCTGGATTCTCCTTCTTATTTTCAGGAACAATGAGTTTGTGTGCCAATCCACATACATGTTTCCCTTGAACTTTTCTAGACCTTTTCTAGTCCCTTAGCTTGAAATTAAAGGCAATGATCAAAATTTGGAGGCTCTAGAAGCAGTTCTGATAAAGATTTTGTTTGAAACCTTTGATTAGGAAAATAAGGAAACCTCAAAATCTCATGTATTTACTACCTGTCTTCTTCATAGACCACAGACAAAAACCAAATACACTAGTGATGATACCCGGAAATTTTGCATATTCTTATCATACTGGACAGTCTGAAAGTGAAAAGAAAGGAAACAAAGTAAAAATATTTACATCGGCAATAAAAGTATGAGAAAAGTAAAGAAGTAGAAGTTATTGATGAATCAGTGAAGCACATTTAAAAAACATGGATATAAAAAAATAAAAATAAGTATATCAAGGATACACTAGAACTATGTAAAACCCTGATAATGTTTATTGAGAAAAAGTAATATTTTAAACTTTCTAGGAAAAACAATGTTCTATTTATCTATACTGTACTTCTAAAAGATAAGGTATATGCCTTTTTATCTTGTTTTCATGGAAATATTTTTATAAATATGAAAAATATTATAATATTGATAATATTTAGAAAAAATGCTAAATAAAATTGAGAAGTTAAAAATTATCCATAATCTTGCTACCGATAAAGAATTGTTATCCTTAACATCATAACATTATTATTATTAATATTTTGATGTATTTTCTTCTGGACATTTTTGGGGAGGAGGCATGCATAAACCTATATCAATTGTGCAAAAGCTTGAACATTACATAACAATATAAAAATTGAGTTTTTGACAAATAAGCTCTAATGTCTTCATAGGAAAGAGGATAAAAATAAAGTGATAAACTTCCATCCAATTTTGAAAAGTCAGCTAAGGAAGCTGTCTTGCCTGAGAAGCTGGTGGAGTTGCTAATTCAATGGTAGGAAAACAATTGTTAACCCATTATTGTAAGTTTCACTTGACCCACATTACTCCTGAAATTTTAAAGAATTCCATTCATTCTCAGAAAACATTTATTTTTTTGTTTCGGTCTGAACGTAAGTAACTACTGGTATGCCAAAGCCTCAACGCATGCTGTAACTTTACACTTCATTATAATATATATTTGTATATATCCACACACAAATATGTGTGTACCAATGTGTGTATGAGTATGTGTGTTATATGTACATGTAATACATCTATGTACATGTAGTAGGTATACATGTCTAGGTATACGGCAGTGTATGTGTGTGTGTATCCCTTGTACTAGAACATTTGCCAGAGTTTGTTTCTTAGTCCTTAATCATCCCTAATGCTGAAGAAGGGCAGAAGCATTTTTTTCTTAGCCTGAAATTTCAGTTGTTACGTAAGTATTATTATGATAACATGGCTATCATTTTATTCTGGAGGCAAGGTTATCAATTCTGGTGACGTCCATTTAATTCCAAGGGAATGTAAAATGGAAATGTATTGTTGGAAGCCCAAGGCTAAGAATATGCAGATAATCAGAAAGCCTTGAGAATATCTTGGTATATATAAACAACACTGCTACATTATGTGCATAACTAAAGAGAAACAGCTAGCTGATAGGAACTTCAAGGAGGAGACTATAACTATACACAGAGAAGGAAACTGACATGAGCTCCTTCAAAACCCCATGTGACACCAAAAATAAGTAACAAAGTCTTCAACATGAGGAACTCAGTGCCCCAAGAATGCAGAAAGATAAAATCAGTGACATTGTACTTATTTTCTTCTTTTGGTGCACTTCATCCTTGGAAATATATCCCTTCTTCCATTTTGAAGATTTATAATGTAATTCTTTATGCTTTAATGAACTTCAAGCTGGCCCCTAAAACTGTTTCCTCAAAATGTTTAAAACTCTTCCACATTGGTGTTTTTAAATTTTTTAAAGACAGAAAAAATTTTAAAAAGAAAAGAAAAAACCCACCCTAGGAACTCCAAGTCCTGCCAATTTTTCCTTCCTGCCAAGTCCTATTAGTATAAATGAAGGGTTTATTTTAAGAAATGCCTGATAAATTACTCTACACAATCAGTAATGAGGGTACTGTCAGCAAAAGAGAATCATTTCCAAAATTGACTTGGCATTAAGGAGCTAGAGCCTTCTAAGCTCAAACTGGGTTATGTGGCCCCAGCCTCTGTGGATTCCATAAATCTCTCCCTTCTTCTCAGACAGAGGAGTTCGCTGATATGTGTAATTGCCGAGGTTTCTCTGTGTCAGCTTATGGTTTCTGAAAACTGAAACAAAACATGATCATTTTCAAACTTTCCTGGTCAACAGTTTCTACCACACTTCAGAGTTTCTTTTCTTCTTGAGCTTTGCCCCAGAGAAAAATATGAAAAACTTTAGGTTTTTATAGTAAAATTAAAAATACAGGCCAGGATGAAACAGAAAACAGCATGATGTGAAAAGGAAAAGGTCAGAGTTTCATATTTCCTTCCTTTTATTTTTTTAAACATTTTATTTTACATTGGAGTATAGTTGATCGTGGCGTGCTGCGATTCATGGGGTCGCAAAGAGTCGGACACGACTGAGCGACTGATCTGATCTGATCTGATCTGATAATCGATCGACAATGTTGTGACAGTTTCAGGTAGACAGCAGACAGACTCAGCCATACATGCACATGTACTCACTCTGCCCCCACATTTCTTTTAGGCTATAAAGGTTCACTAGGTGCCCTGTTCATATCCCATGTAACTTTGGAGAAATACAATCATGGTGATGTAGAGATTACAAGTCACTACTCAAACATCAGAGCAAAGAAGGGCCAAAAAGGACCACTTCTGGAAAAAAAGAAGAAAGAAAAATGCATAATTTAAAGATCCTGTGGATAACAAGAACCACAAAAGTTACAATTCCACGTGGAAGATGACACTCATCCTCGTAGTTTGTCCATAATTCCCCCACAGAAGTATGCTTCTCTTTACTCCTCCATCATGTGAAACCTATTGTATTTTTATTAATGAAAATCCTGAACTGAGAGCTCAGGAAAAAGAGACATGCAGTGGTTTCCTCGATCCTTAAACACTGATGGAAAACCCCCTTGTCTTAAAGTTTTATTTTTCTAAACGGAGAAATAGGTGGATGTTCTTTTTGATTAATTGTGGCAGCAAACCCCTACAAAGCTGCTGGAAGATGAAGAGTTTAAAGTTTGGAGTCTGTTATCTGTAAAACTTTTGTGTGCTCTTTAGAGAAATAGCATTATAAAAGTTAATGTGCAAATAAAATAAACAAATACCTCCAGGCCTTGCCCACCCATGAGCAGTGCAGACTGGTTCCCCTCAGTTTTCCCTGGCCCACTTATAAATCCCCCAGTGATGGGCTTCCAGTACTTTTGCTGTTAGACTATTTTCCAGCCACCAACTAAAAGACTTCCACTTACTCTCAGCAGCATCTGTATAATGTTTGCGGTGACCCTGCATCAAAATCTTGTTAGGCCTCCAAGTAGGAGACCAAAGTGTTTCACACAATTTATACTACTCATATTTTGTATTTAATATGTTTAAACACTAGGATTGGAGTTCAGCGTTTGATTCAATGCAGTCTGTACACAAGCTGACTAAATTACAGATGAACAGAAAAGATGCTGCATGCTTCCTCCCCTCTTACAGGGAGAGGAAAGATACCAGCTCTTCTCAGGAAGTATTTACAAGTTCCAAGCATTCTTAGCATCATGAATAAGCAAACTTCACAAAGGTCCTTAGAGGTCATTGAGAGGAATGGATTTCCATTTTGCAGATGAGAAAATTGAGACGCGGAAAGAGGTTGGGCAACTTTTTTCAAAGGCAAGGATAGAAACAGAGACAGACAAGCAGGAACACCCGACAGGATCTCAGACCCCTGAGCCATCCTGCCTGATCTGTTTCTCCAAGGGTGCTGTTCACAGTGATACTTAACCTCTTCTTCTCAAGATGGGGGTGGGAGTGTTGGTCAATGTACATGTTAACATTTCTTAGGAGGCTGGAAGGAGGCCAAAGGGGCTGGATAAATGGTCTCTAATCATGGCTTGACTTGTACTTGGTAAAAGCCATCCAGAAAATAACAATGGAGTGGAAAATCTCCTCCTTATCCAAGACTCTCAGCCCCACATTACCTACCACAGAAGTACATTTCTACACAAAAAATTACTTCACAGCTCTTAGGTCTGATCCCTAGCTACTATTAACATCATATGTCATTAATTTGAAAGGTCAGGGTAAGAAAAACATAAGCTTGGTACCAAGCAGGTGTACAATCTTAACTAATATTCCTTGCCTCCATGCACAGCCTCCATGTCTACGATCCACTCTGATTCTGTAGAGTCCTTTCTTTGTGGTCTTTGCCTCCCTTTGGGTGACAGAGAGAAATCCTAGATCATTAAGTTATGATATAAGCCAATGGTGATATTTAGAGGAAAAATGAGTGCTTCTGAAATCATTCTATCTCAGAGGAAAAAATAGTGAAGATGGATGCAAATTTCACATGGTCTCAATTTCTACACACAACTTGAAACTCTCTGGAGCCAATTTTGGAAATGGATCCTGCACTGCTACACTCTTCCCCAGGCAAATCCAGCTTATTCTTACAATTCTAATTCCAGGCTTGATCACTGTATCCTCATACCTATAAGGGCGGTGGGAAAACAGGTCTAAAGAAGAGACTGCCAAGGCCGCCACGATGTATACAATCTGATTCTGCAACCTCTGGCCATAGCTGATTAAACCAAGAAAGCCCTGACTCAAGGGCACCTAACCTCTGGGTCTCCGTCTGTCTGACATTATGATTAATGGATTGACTTGGAAAGATAAGCAGCGCCTAAATCCTCTCTGTGGACTCAAGAAGTGGGGAGTTAAGCCACTGAGCTAGTTAGCGGGGGCTTGCAGCTAACAAGGAGTGGTAGGCAGAGCTGGGGTACCCAGAGTAAGTCAAACACCTGCTGGATTTATGAGCAGGGAGTGACTACGGATCCACAGAGGAAGCCAGGTGGGAAGGGAGAGGAGAGTGAGGCAGTGCGGGATAGTTCAGAGAGACCGAGATGCCAGGGCAGTGACGCTGAGCTTCTGTCCGTGCTGAAGCTGGTCATTCAGCTTCTCCCATGCACGAACTTTCAATAAATCCTGCTTCCCGTGAGGCAACTTAAGTGCACGTCTGTTTCTTGTAACCCAAAGAGCCTTGAGAAGAACAAAGGCCCCCAAGGAAATGATTAAAGACCTTCTGGGATAGTCCAACTAGTGCATCCAGCACCATGCACACACACAACTCTCTCCAGACCCCTGGCAATGTCAGGACTCCTGGAGGAGGGCACCCCCTAGTGCAGCTTCTGGTCACTTAGCATACTGCAAGCCACTTGATTCTTCCTCTCAAGTTAACATCAAGCATCACTAAAACTGGGCTTCCCTGTTAGGTCAGCTGGTAACGGATCTGCCCGCAATGTGGAAGACCTGGGTTTGACCCCTGGGTTGGGAAGATCCCTTAGAGGAGGGCATGGCAATCCACTCTAGTATTCTTGCCTGGAGAATCCCCGAGGATTTTAGCCTAGTGGGCTACAGTCCATGGGTTCGCAGAGTCGGATACAACTGAGCAACTAGGCACAGCACAGCACACATCACTAAAATATGTCACTCATATTTAGATTAAAAGATGACAAAAACAAAATTAAACAGAAAAAAAAGATGACAAAAACAAAACCAACCAATACAAAAAGAAAGCCCACCAAGGGAACACAGGGAACACCAATAGGGATATAGCTATTCAGTTTGGATCTGATGTCTTTTTACTCTAACCCTTAACAAAATATTATCTTACCACTTCCTAAAGAGTAATCCTGAGGTTCATGGAAAAAGATAACAGTGTCCCATCTGAGGCTACCTCCATATGTGCCTATGTGCCTTTGTGTTCAAGCTAAGGAGAAAAAAAAATGTAGGAGCTATCCTAAGAGACTAATATCTGGGTCCAGGCACAAGGATATGAGCTCTGCCAGTGTTTGGTGAACATGAATCCAGGCAACCTCTCCAGATGAAGTGTTACAAAAAGCCACCTACAGTGGAAAAGCGAATTCTCTCATCCTTGCCTCTGTTAGTGAGATTTTTTTTTTTTAACACAAAACTTCATTTCTTTACAAAGTAGTTTCCGTAGATGAGATCCTCATTACAGAATCTGTAAGAATTTTAGGATCTTCTCTATAGGTTCCACTCTACTACACTATACTACAAAGTGTCTTTTCATTAGGGTTGCAGAGCGCTCCCTGAGGATAAATAATTTATGTTTGTTTGGTGTTTATTACACAGGGCGTTGTTTCATGAATGACAAATTGATTTTATCCTGCATGCCCCTTCCAAATGAAGGTTTGAACTTTTTATCAAGAAAGGTTCTTTAAAGTCAAATGACCCGTATGCTTGGTAAGAAAGAACCCAGGGTCGATCAGCAATGTCTTGCACAGGCATGGGGTGAAAAAGAGACAGCCGACTAGGGACTGGTCAGCTTTAGTTTACACCTTTAGTATATCGGCAAGTGTTTGATTTAGCACATTGCATTTTTGAGCTAAGTGCAAAACTTTTCTGCGTCAAATATCCCTTCCAGAGAGAAGTGCTAACATTCGAAATTAAAATAATACACAGAAAATAACACTGATATAAAATGTTGCCTCTAAGTTCTACAAAAGTAACAGTAACTAGTTAACAACTGAAAATTCCAGAAGAATATTAAAACTCAAACCCAGGTAGTAAGGTTTTTCGCATGATTTGGAAGGTCCACATGCCAGTTAAAGAGAAATAATCATAAAAATGAGAAAAATAAAAAGTAATGATGTAATAAACTTGGGCTTAAGTCCTAAAAAAACACAAAAATTCTTTCACACTAAGGTGAAGCTCTCCCTTCAAAATATGTGTGGTCCCCCCGTCTTTTTTCCTTATTTTGATAATTGAGAAACTGAGGCATAGTGAAAAAGAAAAACCAATTCAAAGGCCCCATTGTGAATCAGTAGCAGATTCTAAGCACAGAATATGACTCGATTTGGAGCTGACTTGTTCTAGCTCACAGACACCTGGATGACTCTCACAGCACAGGATGAAGGCTACCGCTGGGCACCTCCTTGCAAACTGCAGTGTGGCTCGGCAGGAGACTGGCAAAGGTTCACGATGGGCAGACCGCAGGTGAGAGGTCAGGAGATTAGCTGACACTGAAGGACAATATATCTCAACCCAATAGTCTTTTAAACAGAAACTTTACAAACAGGAAAAAAAGCGCAATAACAGTTCCACAACCTGAACCATTTCTGAAAGTCTCATCTGTGTTCAAAGCATGTATCAAGGACTTCCCTGGTGGTCCAGTGGTTAAGACTCCGTGCTTCCAATGCAGGAGGCGCAGTTTCTATCCCTGGTCGGGGAGCTAAAATCCCACATCTCCCATGGCCAAAGAATTAATAAATACACAAAAGTTTTAAAAATATGTATCCTGCACCCCCCTGACATTATATGATGACTTGCTTCTATGATGCTACTTCTTTAAAAGAATTGGGAAGACTGTACCTATATTGATTTATTTATATTTTCATGAGAAGGGATGAAGTACAGAAATAATCCACTCACTTTACACTTAAGCTAGACAGTTTAATATTTTGGGCTTGCTCTCTAAAAGAAGAAAGTGCATCCGTCTAAAATCAGACCAGATTCTCTCCACTGGAGAAGGAAAGCAAAAAGGGGATACAGTGCAGTGACTGTAGAATCAGACTCACATCACTTGGAACACGGGACCTGCATCTCACCTGCTCTGTGACCTTAAAGACATCCTTAATCTGAATCCTGGTTTCCAAATCCCTAAAGCAAAGAAATGAGTATCCACCTTGCGAGATGGAAGAGTATTTTTAAATAGTGTATGTTAGGCACCTGATCCAGGGTCTGACAGAGATAACTCAATGCATAGTAACTATTAGCGTATAGTTTACCTTCTAGTGGGCTTCCCAGGCACACTAGTAGTAAAGAACCTGCCTAGCAATGCAGGAGATGTAAGAGACACAGGTTTGATCCCTGGGTCAGGAAGATCCCCTGGAGCGGGGCATGGCAACCCGCTCCAGTATTCTTGCCTAGAGAATCCAATGGACAGAGGAGCCTGGTAGGCTACAGTCCATAGGGTTGCAAAGAGTCGGACACGACTGAAGTGACTTAGCATGTATACCTCTTAGTTAACTAAGAATGCTCTGGATGTTTGCTTTTCTGGAAGACAAACTGGAGACATCATGTCCTGCCAAAGACCTCAGGTATAGTCAGTGGTTGAGTCCAGAAATAAAATACATCTATTGTGGGTCAGCGTATGTAACTGGACCAAGGACACTCACTAAGAGCAGAGCTCATTAGAATGTGCTGGCCCTTAAGACCACCTCCTTTCGCTACAAGTTACATTAATGGTTACAGATGGTAAAGTAGGGCTGTTTTCAAAACCTTCAGAGGTATTGAGGTAACTCTAATGGCTCTCAAATAAATCTGGTTGTTTTTTTTTTAATTTGTTTGTTTTTGCTATCTCTTCTGTGCAGAAACAAACCCCAGTAATACCACAGTTGAAATTGCATGGTATGGTAAGCAGTTACCAAAAATAAGTATCAAATATTACTGTGAAATATGCATTTTCCAAAAACAAGCATTTGATCCATTTAAAGGGTTTTACTGTTGATTTGCAATTAAAAAGAAGTGACCCATTTCATTTAACTTTTTCCTCCCTTCTTTCTTGAATATTACTAGTGGGAAAACACTTAATGACCATGAAAATTCAAGATATTTTAGATCTTGAAGATCAGGA
Organism: Bos indicus; assembly: GCF_029378745.1. Lineage (NCBI taxonomy): Eukaryota > Metazoa > Chordata > Mammalia > Artiodactyla > Bovidae > Bos > Bos indicus. The sequence goes on from NC_091763.1 coordinate 80,560,704, forward strand.
TAAACCTATGGTATTCTTTTTTTTTTTTTTTTTTTTGCCAAAGTACTTTAGTCATTATATTTCACAGTTGCAGTATTTGGGGTAGCTTGAAAGTATGAAATTTGTGGGAAAAACCAACATAAAATGAAAACCCAGAAGTCTATTCAAGGTTTTACAATCTGTATTTAAATTCCATCAGCAGCAGAAGTAATTTTGTCAGGAAATGTAATTGCATTTGGGCAAGACAGAGTGTCTTAACCTACAGGTTCTATGTGAGCATCTAAAAATCCAAAATATAGCAAACATCCACATGATCAGTGGCTGTCTCTCGATCTCTATCTATAAGATGAGAAAATGACAACTCCCTGAAACATTGATAACTGGGAACCTTTTAGGATTAATGTTTAACATCTATTCCTAAAGAACAACAAATATATGTGTACATATATTATTATACTATATATATGTATATAGTATAATAATCTACATAATATTTGTGAATCATTTTACCTAACTTCATATAATACTTTAATATATAAAATATATAATAATAATAGGTTGCTATAACTTATTGAGCTCTCTTTTAAATAAATTAGAGCAAATCTTTCAGTTTTTATTTCGCCTATTATTTTGAAGGCATTATTTTGGCAATAAGAATGCTTGGTCTTTCAGTAGATAAGTTATTAAAATTACTTTGTAGAATTGCTTATCTTCCCTGTGACTTGTAGAAGGATTGTTTTGTAACCTTTGATAAAACAAGGAAAACTGATTTCCAAAACTCTGAAATAATTACAAGCATTAACAATTTTGGTGAGTCTTAAATTAGGGGGAAAAAAAAAGAAGTGTAACAAAAGAAAGAGTCAGTTTCCCAGATGAATTAGGCAGTATTGGGAAATCCTAAAATCTAATGCAGTGCATTTGCCCTCACTAAAAGTTGTTCAACACATTTCTGTACAAAACAGATTTATAGCATCCATTTTCACTCTGATTTCCTGTTTCTCTGTCCATTCACTAAGCAAGTATGTGAAAGCCTCAATGGCTATGTGGAGTGTTTTAAGAGTTGACCTAGGAAGTGAGCACCCCTTGGGGAGTAGTTTGATTGGTTAATACTAGTTCTGAGCCCGGTATGTGAAGCTTTATGACCACACAGCTTCAGGAATGAATTACTTGACCTCAACTTTCTCCATAGGGGTGCACACCTCAATTTTCTACACTCATTTTCAAATGGAATTACAAAAACACTTTACTTATCTAGAGGTCAACTATTCTACAAACCCAACTACTTGGAAAACATGCAAAAAGCAAGCAAAAAATTATCTGTGCAGCCAAAAGTGATGTTCATAAAAACCCATAGATTTTCCCCATCAGAGATGCTGATCATTTAGAGCAAGTTTACCTTAATTTTATTAACAATTCTGATCATTATACTGATGTTGTTTTTGAACCTCTAGCAGATAAAAATAAATAGTTCATAAGGGCAAAGGGGGTTTCCCAGGTGGCTCTAGTGGTAAAGAACCTGCCTGCCAATGTAGGAGATGTAAAAGATGAGGGTTCTATCCCTGGGTTGGGGAGATTACCTGCAGGAGGAAATGGCACTCCATTCCAGTGTTCTTACCTGGAGAATTCTATGGACAGAGGAGCCTGGCAGGCTACAGTCCATAGCACTGCACAGAATTGGACATGACTGAAGCGACTTAGCATGTATGCATGCATGCACAAGGGCAAAAGAGGGAGCATTTGAAGCAATAAAGTAAGAACAATATGCTATAAAAAAAGACACTAATTCAAAGATTACATAAAAAGGACACACAATCTCCTATGTCTCATAAGTCCATGAAGACATCACTAACTTAAAAAAGAGAATTAGCATTCTTAATGATTATAAAAACAGAAAAGGTTTTGTTTCATTCCAACCATATTAATTAAGAAAGCCAAAAAGTATTTAAGTCAATTTATAAAATTTCATCAAATAAGACAAACACTTCAAAAGGATTATCAAAAATGATAAGCTCTGGTGATTCACCTATATCTATAGATTGACTCAAAAATATACACAAAATATTCACTTCTGTAGAATAACTCATTCCTTCGGGGGGGAGAAAAGATTTTTAAAGGCCAAAAGCTAAATTAATTACAGTAGATTGAATGACTGAATTTGAGAAAGCATATCTATCCAGTGCTGGATGATCTAACAGTAATTTAAAGAAATGATTTTTGTGAACTCAAACATGGGAATCTTAAAAAAAAAAAGAAAAGAAGTACATTTTCCTCCAAGAATAAAGGCTTTTATCTATAAACCACAGGAACTTGAAACAATCTGCAAGGTTTGAGAATGGGCTGATATTCAGCAGGTGGTAACAGGAAAATTGGAACCACAGCCAGAAACCAAGCTTTCAAGAAGACTAAGGTGCCCTCTTTCGTAGACTTATATGCATTTGGTGTGCAAAGTGGGGAAGAAGGGAGAAATGAATGCATCCTGCTGAGGATGAAGGAGCACGCTGTATACGGCAGACTTCAGGGAAGTAGTCGAACACTACTAATAATTATACTGGGACAACAGGCATAGACTGAGACAGTCCTGGGTGAACTAGAACATACAGTCACACTACTTTTAAGGAGCAAGTTGAAAAATACTCTGCTAATTAATTTTTCTTTAACAATTCTTGAGGTAGAGGATGCCACCAGGTAATTCAGGAAAGAATCCCATAGAATATCCTCCAGAAATGGTTTCCCTGATTCTTATTGTCAGTAATTCATTTCCTTAGTTAACCTCAGGTGACAGCTCCTATAACACATTACCATTTTTAATAAAAGACAAATTCTGCCCCCCTTGATTATAAGTTTTTAAGAGGAAGTATCAAGTATTTTTATTATTATTGTTGTTACATTAATTTTCAAGTCTTGTGTATTTTATTCCTTTAGTAGATGATAAATATCTGTTAATGACCACCACAGTGTCCTTAAGAAAAAAAGACCTACACATTGAAAACAATAATGACATTTTTATTGTCCCATCCAATCTTAAATTAATCTTACTAGGGTCAAACTAGTTGCTTAAACTAAAAGAATGCTATAGGAGTCTGGATTTTCCACACTATAGTACTTATTTTTCTAATATTTGTAGTACCATGGCACTGTTAAAACACATTTCATAAAAGAGGCATATCAGAACAAAAATGGCTAGAAACAAAACTATGTATTTTTTATTACTCAGTAAATTTATTAGTTTACTTCTTAACTGTATAGTGTTATAATTACTTACATACTTCAGTCGCATTAATACAGATTAGTGTCCACATGCAATCTGCTGCATTTTAATGGATTAAACTGACATAAACATCCCTTGGTCACAATTTTTTCTAAATTTCTAAATTTTCTATCTTTACAGGGAAAATTGGAGTGAGAATGTGAAGGAAATCTAAGTACAGTAGCATTCCTTTATCCGTGGGGGATGAGTTCTAAGAACCCAGTGGATGCCTGAAACCTTGGATAGTACCAAATCCTGTGTATACTAGGTTTTTTCTATGCATACATACCTATGATAAAGTTTAATTTATAAACTGGGCACAATAAGAGATTACCAACAATAATAAAATAGAGTATTATGATATACTGTAATAAAAGTTATGTGAATGTTTTCTCTCTCAAAATATTTTATTGTGCCAATTTAGTAACTTTTCCACCTTAACTAAGCACTTACCATCCACTGCAGCCATGACTTTTGCAGTCTGAGAGACGACAGGAAAACTAGCACAAATTTATTCTTCTACCTTCACAATTTCATGGATAAAACATTCATTCTTAACTGTAGATCTCAGAAACCTCAACAAACTTTTCTTATTAATGCCAGAACTTGCAACTTTTTACTTAACAGAAGCACGTTAGAGCTTATCTTTGGCATATCCAAATTGTCAGCAGCACTACTTTTGTGTTTTGGGGCCATTATTAAGTCAAAACAAGGATCACCTGAGCACAAGCACTATCATGCAAGACAGTGGATCCGATCACAAAAACGGCTTCCAAGTATAGGGCAGGATACGCTGGACAAAGGGGCAAGTCACATCCCAGGTGGGATGGAGCAGGATGGAACGAGATTTCATCATGCCACTCGGAATAGCACACAACTTAAAATTTATGAATTGTTTATTTCTAGACTTTCGTATTTAGCATTTTCGTACTTCAGTTGACTGCCGGTAACTAAAACTGTGCAAAATGAAACCACAGATAAAGGAGGATTCTTGTATGTCTTTTCATACACAGAATTTTAACTTTTAGAACCATAAAACATGCACATACACACACAACTACACAGGCTATATATTTGGATGTATACTGTATTAATTGCCTAGGAATTGCCTAGAAACGAAACTATTTTAATAGCACAAAATACAGTACAGCTGACATTAAAATATCTCCTCAAATCTCAAAATTTCTGAAAACTTTTGAGTTAACTTATCTATTCATTCAATATAAATAAATTTTTACAGCTACTTTGCTAGGCAATACAGTGATAAAAACAGAGTTCCTGCCTCAAATGGTTCACATTCCCGAGTGAGAGAGAGCCAGGGTAATAAAGGCATTTGACAGAGTTAGGTAAGGTATTCACAGGATGTCTGGGAGCACAAAGCAGGGACAGCTATCACAGTCGAGGTTAGGAATGTCTTCCCAGAACAGAAACACTATAATTTGAATTTCAAGTGATAGTGTGATGGATATGGCTCATTGTCCATTAATTCTTCCACAGAATTAATAACATCTGATATTTAGTAAAGCCAATGCCACCCCTCACTGCAAGATGAAAACTACATAACCCAGCCTCTTTCCAAGTGACTAAGTACTTGTTAATATATGTGAGCAGAGGTATAATTTGATACATTTCAGGAACCTTCCCCTAGAAGATAAACTGAGATGTGTTCCTTTTCCTGTTTATGCTTCCCTCCATTTTTCTGTCTGGAACACAGATGTGATGGCTGGAGCTCTAAACACTATCTTGTACTATGAAGACAAAGACATACTCCAGGGGAGGCAGAGCAATGAGCTGGAAGAAACCTGATTTCCTGTGGACATCCCAGAGATGATATACCACACCAGTGCCAAACTGTCGACTTCTGAATTGTCACAGGAAAGAGAATTAAACTTCTATTTAAGAACTTTGTTATTTGGGGTCTCTGATACAGCTAAACATAATCCTGATTCAGTTGAGTAGAAGTTATCCAGGAAAGACAGAAAATAAAGGCTGTTCACTCCAGAGGAAACAACACATGCAAAATAATAGAGGCAAAGTAGAACGGTGCTTTAAGGAAACTTGCTAAGTTCAGCATGACAGGGGTTCAGGAAGGAAGTAGATGGGCAAGTAGCAGGCTTGATCAGCATGCTAAGAAGTTTGGATTTAATTACACAAGCAGAAGGGCTTCCTTGGTGGCTCAGCAGTAAAGAATCCACTGGCAATGCTGGAGACGCAGGTTTGATCCCAGGGTCAGGAAGATCCCTGGAGGAGGGAATGGCTACTCACTCCAGTATTCTTGCTTAGAGAACCCCATGGACAGAGGAGCCTGGTGGGCTACAGTCCATAAGGGTCACAAAGAGTCAGGCATGACTGAAGGGACTTAGCATGCAGACATGCATACGTAAAAATCATTCCAAAACATATGTAAATTAAAAAGGAAAAATTCCATTATAAAGGAGCAACTTTATATAAGGCTCAATCCAAGAATCTACAACTGGTATTGGGGGAAGGGAGTGGACAACTATCTTTCTTTCATTGACTTATTCATTTGGGGCCTTGCCTAGCTTGTTTAGGCTTCAAACAAAATTCCAGACAAAGTCCAGAGAAAGGTTTAGTTTCCTGTTGCCACTGTAACAAATGATCTCAAAGTTAGTGACTTAAAACAACCCAAATTTATTCTATTACATTTCTGGAGGTCAGAAGTCTGAAATGAGCCTCACCAGAGTAAAGCTGACTCTTTCCTGAAGCCAAGTCTCAGCTTTTGCTCAAGTTACGAAGAGTAGTTTCTCTCTTCTCCCCGGGGGCTTTGTTCTGTCCTTAAAACCATTTTGACAAACTTGTCTTCACAGAATATGGGAAAAATCAATGATTCCATCTTGTTCTTGACTTCTTCTTTCTTATGCCAGGATCTGAGTTCTGTTTCTGAATACCAACCCTGTGACTGAGGCCTTGCCAAGCAGAAGGATGTACATGGGATCCACTGCATACTCGTTGTTAGGGTTCTGTGATGTTCCTTGAACCTACCATTTCTATTTGCATTTTCTGTCAGGTCCCCTTGCCATCTCTAGGTAAATGTTGTTGTTGTTTAGTCACTAAGTCATATCCTACTCTTTTGCAATGCTATAGCCCACCAGGTTCCTCTGCCGCAGGATTTGGGGCTCTCAAGATATAGCTTCCCTGAGGGCTCAGATGGTAAAGAATTCCCCGGTGGTTCAGACGGTAAAGAATCTGCCCTCAGTGCAGGAGACCTGGGTTCGATTCCTGGGTCAAGAAGATCCCCTGGAGAACGGAATGGCTACCCGCTCTGATACTCTTGCTGAGAGAATTCCATGGACAGAGGAGCCTGGTGGGTTGCAGTCCATGGGGTCGCAAAGAGAAGGATATGACTGATCAACTAACACAAACACAGACCGTAGTCCACCAGGTTCCTCTGTCCATAGGATTTCCCAGGCAAGAACACTGAAGTGGACTGCCATTTCCTCCTCCACGGGATCTTCCCAACCCAGGGACTGACCCCGCATCTCCTGCATTGGCAAGCAGATTCTTAACTGCTGAGTCACACTGTATTTACCAGTCATCATGCCCCTCATGATGGGTTGGCATCCTCTCCATAGCCCATGCACAGGCTGTGCCCTGCCATTCCTCTTATCCACACCCATGTGTGATGGGTCAAGTCCAGGTTCTTACGTCATTGGGATGCCCCATCCCGCTACGGCAACCAATCCTGCTAGTCTGCTCTGTAGTTTGATGTAAGATCCAGGGATCAATGAAAGATCTTTTGGACTAATGGCATTTTTAAAATACACCATTAAGATAGTTTTGGGGGTGCTAAGGTTTATGAATAGCATAGTTTTCTTTTTCTTATCATACAATTTACATTCTATAGACATAGCTTGTGTGTATGGAAGTATATAAGGAGGGTTTTTTTTCCAAGTACAATTAATACTATACTTTTTATTATGAGCTCTATGAAGAGACCATCTATGTTATTAAAAAGAAAAAAGTTAGGTTAATCTCTACTAAACTGTTTTTAGTCTTACAGTTTAGGTAAATTTTTCTATTTGTGAAATACAGACTTGAAGTCTTAAGTCACTGAAACATTTTCAAAAGCATTTAATAAGTAAATAAGGCAGATAAAACATATTCAAACAGTTCTCACTTAGAGGTAGAGATATTGCTAACTGTATTATAGAATCATCATAACTAAAATAACGTTTCCCTTAAGTATGGAACCCAGTTCTCAGCCTATACTACTTTATTCAGTCTCTTGCCTCCAGCCAATATCACTGAATTTCCCTCAGCACAAAGTAGACCTCACATATATAAAAATAATAACTGACATTTGTGTAATACTTAAAATATTTTACAAAACATTTTAAAATGGGTCGCATAAATGCTCACACACTTCAAATTGGATATATAAGCCATAAGTATAGGATTGGACTACTTATGTTAATAAAAATATGTATATGTATTTTTGTACATCTGCTCAAAATATATGTATCTGCTAAAGTCTAAAACTGACAGATTTTCCAGGCAGAGAAAGAAAAATATCATATGATATTACTTATATATGGAATCTAAGAAAATGATACAAAGGAATTTATTTACAAAATAGAAACAGACTCACAGACTTTGAAACTAACTATGGCTACCAAACGGAAAAGGTGGAAGGAAGAAAAAGCTAGGAGGTTGGGATTAACATATACACTGCTATATACGTAATATAATCAGCAAGGACCTATTGTATAGTATGGGAAACTTTATTCAATATTCTGCAACAACCTATATGGGAAAAGTTATACATATGTATATGTATAACTAACTCACTCTGCTGTATACCTGAAACTAACACAACATTATAAATCAAATATACTCCAATATAAAATTTAAAAAGTTAAAAAAAATTTTTTAAGATATAAAAAAGCTGACATACTTTCAAATAATCCAGCAGTCTTAACAGAGTGTTGTAGAATAAAAAAGTATATTTCAAAGGCTTAATTCTCACTAACATACTGAGATTGACATTCTTATTAGAAAACAAAAATAAATTGACATTAGAATTTGCAGGAACGTAGATTTGGGTGGGGGAAACAACAGGCATAATACCTATAATATAAAAACACAAAAGTGAATTTTGTTGTAATACCAGGATTGGCACCAGGATTTGTCTGTGGACAGTATAGATTGCTTTTTAGACTTTTTTTGGGGGGAGGGGAGCAGGTCATGGTTTCAACCACATTTTAGATGTCAACCATATATTCCATTGCAAAAATAAAAAAATGATGTTATAACAGAGTTCCACATGTTTAAGTAGAAGAGCATTGAAATAAACTTTTTTCTTTCTCCCACCTCATGGGAAAGTTTAAATGCTGACATTTCCTTTCATATATGTGAAGTATTTAATAAGCGCAAAGAAGAGTGGTCCAAAGAAAATACATGGCTGAAAACTTAGAGGGTGATGCTTGATATTCAAGAAAAGCACCGGAAGAAGCTGAGTTGTCAGAGCATTTCCCTGTGTACAAGAGAAGCTGCATTGGTTGACAGAAGTGGAAGATTTAAATCATATCAGAAACTGTTCAAATATATGCATTTATTCTATTTTTTCACCAAAGATTCCAGTTGTTCCCTCTTTATTTGCCTTCCTTTAGTTTTCTTTGTTATTATCCCCATATTCCTTTAAATAAAGACAGTGGAAGCTAATGATAAAGAGAAGTCAAATTTGCTTTTTCATTCAGTTCAGAAGCTTCTGATTCTAAAGTTCATTTTTTCTTTAGTCTCAAATATTTAAATGAATGATGTGAAGGCCTAAAAGTAAGTTGGTTACTTTTTATTTCAAGGGAAACACACAGTTTTGGGGTTTCTTTTTTTTACAAAAACATCCTGCCCTCAAAAGCATCTGGATCCCAGGCAGAGGGTTTGGGGAATGACTGAATGCAAAGAGCCCAAGAATTATCTTCAAGCAATGTTTGGTTCAGTGTTTTATTGTTGTTGTTTTAGTGAAAAGAATCTAGTGTCATAGAAAATATCTTGTTATTTCAACTAGAATAACTACCTTTGGTTTGGAGTTCTTATAGCTTTAAGACTAATGTGTTTTAAATAACACCCTTTTTTTTTTTTTTGGCCTTACTAGATAATTTCACAATTCAGGATGTAGGAAAATAGACCAGGAAGAATATTGCTTGTCATTCAGTGCAAATGAAGAGGCATTCATTATTAAAACTGGTTGGATCTCCAATGCCAAATATGGAGTAAGCTGTCATACTTTCTGAAGACTCAGAGATCCTACTGCTATCTGCAGGCAAAAAAAGACTGAGAAACACCTTGGTGCCATTTTGATTATAATTTGAGCTACCATGAGAACAAAGAACTTCTAAAATTCAAATGATATATTTACAAAACAGAAATGGAGTCATACACATAGAAAACAAATTTATGTTTACCAAGGGGGAAGAGGGAAAGGGATAAATTATGAGAATAATTGTGAGAATGACATATAAACACACTACTGTATATAAAATATATAGATAACTAATAAGGAATGAGGTTCCTGACATTGTACACCTGACAGGGATCAAAACCATCCCCATGGACAAGAAATGCAAAAAAGCAAAATGGCTCTCTGGGGAGGCCTTACAAATAGCTGGGAAAAGAAGAGAAGCTAAAAGCAAAGGAGAAAAGGAAAGATATAAGCATCTGAATGCAGAGTCAGAAAGAATAGAAAGAAGAGATAAGAAAGCCTTCTTCAGCGATCAATGCAAAGTAATAGAGGAAAACAACAGAATGGGAAAGACTAGAGATCTCTTCAAGAAAATTAGAGATACCAGGGGAACATTTCATGCAAAGATGGGCTCAATGAAGGACAGAAATGGTATGGACCTAACAGAAGCAGAAGATATTAAGAAGAGGTGGCAAGAATATACAGAAGAACTGTACAAAAAAGATCTTCATGACCCAGATAATCCCGATGGTGTGATCACTGACCTAGAGCCAGACATCCTGGAATGTGAAGTCAAGTGGGCCTTAGAAAGCATCACTACGAACAAAGCTAGTGGAAGTGATAGAATTCCAGTTGAGCTCTTTCAAATCCTGAAAGATGATGATGTGAAAGTGCTGCACTCAATATGCCAGCAAATTTGGAAAACTCAGCAGTGGCCACAGGACTGGAAAAGGTCAGTTTTCATTCCAATCCCAAAGAAAGGCAATGCCAAAGAATGCTCAAACTACCGCACAATTGCACTCATCTCACATGCTAGTAAAGTAATGCTCAAAATTCTCCAAGCCAGGCATCAGCAATATGTGAACCGTGAACTTCCTGATGTTCAAGCTGGTTTTAGAAAAGGCAGAGGAACCAGAGATCAACTTGCCAACATCCGTTGGATCATGGAAAAAGCAAGAGTTCCAGAAAAACATCCATTTCTGCTTTACTGACTATGCCAAAGCCTTTGACTGTGTGGATCACAATCAACTGTGGAAAATTCTGAAAGAGTTGGGAATACCAGACCACCTGACCTGCCTCTTGAGAAATCTGTTTGCAGGTCAGGAAGCAACAGTTAGAACTGGACATGGAGCAACAGACTGGTTCCAAATAGGAAAAGGAGTTCATCAAGGCTGTATATTGTCACCCTGTTTATTTAACTTCTATGCAGAGTACATCATGAGAAACGCTGGGCTGGATGAAGCACAAGCTGGAATCAAGATTGCCGGGAGAAATATCAATAACCTCAAAAATGCAGATGACACCACCCTTATGGCAGAAAGTAAAGAGGAACTAAAAAGCCTCTTGATGAAAGTGAAAGTAGAGAGTGAAAAAGTTGGCTTAAAGCTCAGCATTCAGAAAACGAAGATCATGGCATCCGGTCCCATCACTTCGTGGGAAATAGATGGGGAAACAGTGGAAACAGTGGCAGACTTTATTTTTGGAGGCTCCAAAATCACTGCAGATGGCGACTGCAGCCATGAAATTAAAAGATGCTTACTCCTTGGAAGGAAAGTTATGACCAACCTGGATAGCATATTCAAAAGCAGAGACATTACTTTGCCAACAAAGCTCCATCTAGTCAAGGCTATGGTTTTTCCTGTGGTCATGTATGGATGTGAGAGTTGGACTGTGAAGAAGGCTGAGTGCCAAAGAATTGATGGTTTTGAACTGTGGTGTTGGAGAAGACTCTTGAGAGTCCCTTGGACTTCAAGGAGATCCAACCAGTCCATTCTGAAGGAAATCAGCCCTGGGATTTCTTTGGAAGGAATGATGCTCAAGCTGAAACTCCAGTACTTTGGCCACCTAATGCGAAGAGTTGACTCATTGGAAAAGACTCTGATGCTGGGAGGGATTGAGGGCAGGAGGAAAAGGGGATGAGATGGCTGGATGGCATCACCGACTCGATGGACGTGAGTTTGAGTGAACTTGGGGAGATGGTGATGCACAGGGAGGCCTGGCGTGCTGTGATTCATGGGGTCTCAAAGAGTCGGACACGACTGAGCAACTGAACTGAACTGAACTGAATAAGGACCTAATGTATAGCACAGGGAACTCTTCTCAATGTTCTGTAATGATCTATGTGGGAAAAGAATCTTAATAGGACTGCACATAAGTATACATATAATTGATTCACTTTACTGTACAGCTGGCACTAGTGATAAAGAGCCTGGCTGTCAAAGCAAGAGGCAAAAGATGCGGTTTGATCTCTGGGTTGGAAAGATCCCCTGGAGAAGGGAATGACAACCCACTCCAGTGTTCTTGCCTGGAAAATCCCAAGGACAGGAGTCTGGTGGGCTACAGTCCAGGGGGTCACAAAGAGTCAGACATGACTGACACAACTTAGCACACAGCACACTGTACACCTGAAACTAACAGCATTGTAAATTAACTACACTCCAATAGTAACTTAAAAAAACAAATAAAATTGGAACAATAGAGAAAGATGAGCCTGCAGCACCACCAAGGAGAAGTTCTCTCCTCTCAAAGAGCATGCTGCCACAGCCTGCAGTCTGCTCTGGAGAGGTGGGCAAGAGTCCGGGCTGTAGCCATGCTCCTGTCCATGAAACTGGCAGCTCGCCTTGGACTCCAGGCCACAGGGGAAGGAAATAGGCCTGGGGTTGCCTCCACGGGAAGCACTCACAGGGTAGATGCCTTAACAGATTCAATTCAGTGAAACGCCTCCAATTAAATTTCATTTAAAAATACAATCTTCAGGATTATATTGTTTTGCTTTTAAAGCCTACTCCACCCTACTCTCTTGAATGATTCCAGAAGAATTGTTTAGGTAACTTACTTTTTTAAAACCTTCCTGTCAGACCTGGTTTTTCCATCAGGCCTAATACACCATTTATATTTTTTTAAGAAAAGAAGAAAGCATTATAAAGATAGCCAAACAAGATGATATATATCATCTCTGCTAAGGTCCTGCTATGGAACTGAATTCCTTAGGTTTGAAATGCGTTCCATGAATGCAAAAGACATAAGCAGTCAGTCCTGATGGCTAAAAAAGGAGAATGAGGTAACAGTAACACTGATGGCTGTTTGTCTCAAATGTCCTATAAATAGGAATGTGAAATTAATTTTTTTTTCAGCCTACATTCTATTGAAGGAAAATACTCTTGTAGTAAGCTGAGGTGAGGTGTTTAATAGAGAAAAAATAACATCTGAATTGTCATTTCCATGCTTGTAATTTCGGAACTTCTTAACTGAAACAAACAGGATACCAAGGTGCATATTTCCTGTAAAACTCCTGAGTGCAGAATGACTCTTTGGTGGGGGGAGCAGATAAATCTACTGGATTTATCTCCCCCTGCTGTATGTGTGCTGCAGGACAGCTGGAAGAGGGCTTACACGAGGCCTGCTATTGTAACAGCTGGTGGCTTTGGCATTTTCATATAAACATGCAAGCCGAAGAGAAATTTCTCCTTTCTAATTGGCCCCGTTTCCCCTTTCCTGGGACATTCCACAATGCCACCAACAATGAAGTGCTCAGAAAGGAGGAATCACTTCTGTTTATGTGAAAATAGATCTAAACTCTGCAAGGCAAGGGAAGAAATAACAAAAAAGCTTCAAAGACAACACAGAGAAGTTATAATCAAATCTGGATGCTGTTTCTGAGATCTGACGGAGCTCCTCCATACACCAGCTCTGCATGTGTGGGAGCTAGGACCAACTACCTTCCAGCCCTGTCTGCTCCATTCCCTGCATAGCCCCGGCCAAGCTGCTTGCTGAAGCTGAGCCACGGCCCTGCCTGGGTTAAGCATGGATAATGCTCCTGTGACTACCTGCTCTCAAACAGAAGCAAACTGTCTCATTCTCAGAGGTGCTTCCTATATACTAAGCCATTGGTCTTAAGTTTATAAAAGTGATGATCAAAAATGCCTTCAGGAGGCAGCATAGCATCGCAATAAGAGGGCATGGATTTTTGAGTCACTCACAATTGAATGCAAACTCACTGCCACTTACTGGTTGTGTGACCTCGGTCATGTTATTTAATCTCTCTGAGGCTCAGTTTGCTCATCTGTAAAATGGGGATACCAACATCTCTCTGAGTGGCAATAGAAAGATTAGAATCTGTTATATGAAAAGCACTTAAATGCAGAGTCAAAAGTGTTAGCAAGTTTCATCACCTGCTCTTGATGGTAACTATCCTTTTTACTCACTGGAAAAGACCCTGATGCTGGGAAAGATTGACGGCAGAAGAAGACGACAGAGGAGGAAATGGTTGCATGGCATCACTGACTCAATGGACATGAGTTTGAGCAAACTCCAGGGGATAGTGAAGGACAGGGAAGCCTGGCGTGCTGCACTCCATGGGGTTGAAGTGAGTTGGACACGACTTAGCAACAGAACAACAATCCTTATTACATTTTACATCACAAAGTGTATCTCCACACACAGTGTAACATAATGCATAGATTTTCTGTGATTCTAACCAGCAAGGATATTGCTATAATTCAGTTTAAGGGAAAACACGTGTAGAGTCTTGAAGCAATCCTAAATGTTGTGACCAGTTCACAACATCCTGGAGCAAATTAAATATTGTGCTCTATTCTTCGATTTCTGCTTCTAAGAAACATGAAAATGTGTGCATCCTTTTTAAAGGAAAAAAAAAAGTTTGGCTGACACCAGGATATAGGAAAGAAAAGTTTCATCCTGAATCTTTACCCAAATAACTCCACTGACTTCCCTTTGATGGCAGTCAAATCATCCTTAGTGGTAAATACTGTTTCCCTAATAGACTTCAAATCCAGCTTTCCTTTTGGTGCTTAAAGCCTGTTTCTTCTCATTTGCCACATTAGGCAATTAATTGGGTATTTATAGGCAGCTATCATATACCCCGCTGTCATCGCTACTCAGTCATACATCTTAAATTCTCCACATCTTGTACTTAAACCCTACCCTTAATCACCTCATCATCTTTGTCACATTTTAAAATTTTCCTTCCACTTAATCAACTCCATTTTCTAAGTGAGAGTATGAACCATTGTGCAGGATTCTACTAATGTAGCTTTCCTGAGGCTCAATGAAGAGAAAGTATTTTCTTCTTAAGCAATTTCCTTAGATCCCAGGATAGTTTCTGCTTCTAGTGCAAGAGCATCACCGTGGGAGCTGATCTTGATCTGCACTTTGGTGTTGCCCTCAATCCATTTCCATTATTAATGCCTTGGAAAGAGGTGCTCATGAGTGGGAGCTGAGCCAACTTGGAGTAAAGCACTCCCTCCCCAAATACAGCCACTGGACCACCCAGACACCCACACTCCTGGTGGATTCTCTCCTGCCCAGTGTTCATAGGTGTTCAGACCTCATAGGGAAAAGAAACCCCTCCCGATATTCCTCACGCCTTCCTTGGTCCCTTGAGCTAAGAAACAAGAAAAATTCTTATCCTCAGAAGATGGGCAGCTTTCTATTTTGGCTGTCTCACCCTTTGTTAGTGTCAACTAGCTAATTTTTCTAGTGAATGACCATTACAATTTGTTTCATGTGGCTCCAAGGTACACATGTTCTCAGTGTGGTGACCCACAACATGCTTTTCCATGGGATCTTAATAAGAGTTCTGGAAAGAAAAGGGCTCCATTGTCAAATAAGTTAGGGAAACTTGACATCTCCCTCTTAAAGACTCAAAGCTATCTTAGAATGTTAATGCATCCGAGAAATGTCTAAGTAAAGAAAATCCACAGACCTTTTTTTAAGGCAGCTTCCCAAACTTGTTGGGACAAAAGTCATTTCTTGGTGAGACATCTATGAAGACTTCAAGAAAGTAGTTTCTGCAGAGTGTATTTTGGAAATGCTGCGCCATATTGTGGTTTTCCTCTCATTTTCCCTAAACAAGCTGTTACGTTCTTGTCTATGATCTCTGAATCACTGTTTTCACCTGAGTGATCTGTCTAGCACAATGCTGGTTTTGGAGGATGCGCTCACATGGCTGTGGTATCTACTGACTCTGCAGACAACATATTTATCCAAGAGCTCCAAAGCTGGAAGATAAAGGGGCTGGTTTGGCCCAACACACAACTGGCAGTGAGAGTCCCAAGATTTCCGTATTGCCACTGTGACTCACCTGATTGCTCACTGCCAAATGCCTCATTAGACAAGCTCCTTGTCAGTCAGCACTTGGCACAGAGTAGATGGTAGAGAAATGTTTGTTCAGCAAAAGTTGAACAAATCAAAAAACAAATCAAAAAAATGATTTGTTTTACTCTCTCTTTAGAGAATATGCATGATTCTTCCAATGTTCCATGTTTGAAAAATAACTAATCGTGTGGCTTGTTTTATTTTCCCCCAAGAGTCATGGCTACTGTAGATACTGCTCCACTTACTCCCACTCACTGAGCCCTTGGCATGTGTTATTATTTAATTATCGTAAGTGAAGAAGTGCTTGATCTTCATATTACAGAGAAGACAGATGTTATTGAGACAGATTAGGAAGTGCCTAGTGTCTCCAACCATTTCTTGTAGAGCTGGGTTTGTACTCAGATTCCCCTGATGAAGCCCAAACACACTCCACTCTATACCACACATGTACAACACATGCAAATGGGAAAACAGCCTAGAAGTTAGCTAATTTTTTCTAGCAATCCTGTATTTTATTGCAATAATATATGTAACATAGAGTGTATCATTTCCACCTTTTTTCATATGTGTGCAATTCTGTGGCATTAAGTACATTCACACTGTTGTAACCATCACCACCATCCATCCCCAGAACTTTCCCATCTTCACCAACCAAGACTCTTTATCCATTAAACCCTAATTTTCCATTCCTCCCCACCTAGTCCTGGGCAACCACCTTTCTCCTTTCTGTCTCTATGAACTTAACTACTCTAAGTCCCTCATATAAGTGGAATCATACAGAATTTGTCACCATTTTTTTTTTTTTTGGCCTCACCGTGTGGCATGGGGGATCTTGGTTCCCCAAGCAGGGATTGAACCTGTGCTCCATGCAGTGGAAGCATGGAGTCTTACCCACTGGACCATCAGGTGGTGGTGCGGGGGTAGTCACTAAGTTGTGTCTGACTCTTGAGACCCTGTGGACTGTTGCCTGCCAGGCTCCTCTGTCCATACTGGAGTAGATTGCCATTTTCTTCTCCAGTGGATCTTCCTGACCCAGGGATTGAACCCCAGTTTCCTGCATTGCAGGCAGAACCACCAGGGAAGTCCCTAATTTTTAAATTCTTGCTCTGGCCATAGTATCAACCACTCACTTGAAAACAAATCATGGTAACATTCTTATATCAACACAACACTGTTTGCAGGTTAATTAAAGTTGCTCAAAGGGAATTGGCTTGAACTTGGAAACAAAACCAGCCGCCAGTCAGCAAGAAGAAATCTGCCCATGTAGCAAGGACAGATCACTGCAAAGATGAGAAATCTGGGTAAGTCAAGGTGGCAGCTTAGCACCGTGGGTCTTTTGATAACTGAAATGTGCATATATTTCCCAAACATTTCTCTTTTTCTCCCCCTTTCAAACTGCTTTTCTGTTAATGTGTGAAAATAGCACAACTTGAGGGAAATGTAATCCACATGTTTTGGTGCATTTACACTTATATGCTCTTGAGAATACTGAAATGGCCTAACAATGTATTTGCTAGTGGACCTTTTTTCATAGAAACATAATAATAGACTAAAAAACAAACTTAATCCCTAAAGGAGGGAAGCTCAATCTAAGTTTAAATTACTGAAATTTAAACATTCTTAAATACATTTCCAAGCTCATCTTTAAATGAAACTTGTAAAATATATTAATCAGTCTTTAGACTAGAGACTAAAGTTGTAAGATAAAAAAAATTCAATAACTGGTTCAACTTTCTTTTTTGGCTCAACTTTAGGAGACAGTAGGAAATGGGAAAAAAGAGGACAGATTTCAGACATATTCAGACCTGGATTCCAATTGGTGCTGTAACACTTAGTAAATCTCAATTTTCTCATCCCATAAAATGGACATAATAATGTATGGCTCACAGAATTTTTCTAGAGCTTAAATAAATCATATGCATAAACAACTCATCTATATAGTACATATAGACAAGGCATACATTCCTCTGTTTCAAATTTGAATGGTCCACATGCAATGATGTTATTAAAATCTATTCACAAAAGGCATTTATATGCACCAATGTAAATTATATTTTTCTTTTAAACTAAAAGAATGCAAAGATCAATCCCATGAAAGTAAGAAAAGGCACTAAAAGGTGAAGTCAGTTACTTAAGGTCACATATTAACTTGAAGGCCCATCAACAAAGAGAAAGCAGTTCATTACAAGTTTATGGGATGTAAACTATTGAGGATATTTTTTAAATCTATGTAGGGTTGTATTTCTCTTTCTGTGGCTAAAGCATCTTGGTGCTTTTATTTTACCATATACTCTTCTGAAATATCCCCAGATGTCTTGTACTTTTTCTTAATTTTTAAGTTAATTAAAACTAGGGGTTTGTTTGTTTTTTTTTTTTTTTTTTTGCTTCATTGTTTGAAAAACATGATTTCTAGCAATAAGCTGGAATATAGAGTTCATATGAACAGTTTCAACAGACACAGGGTTCTGAGGAGGTCTAACAGGTCAGCCACTCAGAGCGTTATACAGCCACCGTGACTTACATGATGTTCTGATGAAGGACAAGTTGGAAAGCACTTCAAGGTCCCTCATGCCTCCTCCTCTAGGCAGTGCCCTAATCTCAGTCAAAGGATGAGCCCAGGGACACAGTGATGGCTTATGCCATGCCAGATAAAGATATGACTGCTGGGAGATAGGGTTCCATAAAAGTCAGTACACAGTTAACACAGACGACAGCCTTCACTTCTGCTGAAAAGGAGACAAGCAATGAACCTCACAGACCCAGTTCAATGCCAAATAAATCCATAAAGTTGGAAGGTGATGGCATAAGTGGGATATTGCAAATGACCCATTGGTTAGGTTTAATTATCTGAAGGGTTTATCTAAGGTGTTTTGTTTTTTTATTTTGATGTGGACCATTTTTAAAGTGTTTATTGAATTTGTTACAATATTGCTTCTATGTTTTGTTTTTTTGGGCACAAGGCACGTGGGATCTTAGCTCTGGACCAGGAATTGAATTTGCATCCCCTCCATTGGGAGGCAAAAGTCTTAACCACCAGGACCTCCAGGCAAGTCCCCTGAAAGTTCTTATTGAACCCTTTCACTACCATTTCTTTGCCTCCACCAACACTTCTTATTAGTATTTATAGTACAGTGTATGCCTAGTCAAAATTCAACTATAATCTTTTTAAATCAAAAGGTGGTTTACTCTACTGATTTTTTTTTTTTTATGTTTAAGTCTTCTTAACAGAATTAATCTTGACATCTTAAGGAAATGGATTTAAGGAGAACAATTTTCCCATGGCATTCAGCCCAACTGCCATCTTTTCATGGACCATAGAGTTTCTACCTGGCAATGCTGCAGGAGCACCAAGCCTTTCCCTCTTTCAGAGAGGACTAAAGTCACCTTCTTCAGTCGGGAATAAACCTGGCAATGAGGTCAAGCAACTTCTCTACCCTGAAGCCCACTTGGAGGCAAAGTTAATGTCACTTCTTAATTATCCAAGTTAACTCCACAACATGGAAGTCCAAACTGAAAGATAATTTCAAGCCTTGTGCATTTAGTTATTACTTAGTGTCTGATTTTACTCCTCCAACCAATGCACACGCGTCACATGCATGTCCTGTGCTTAGTCGTTCAGTCATGCCTGACTCTTAGCGACTCCATGGACTGCAGCCCACAAGGGTCCTCTGTCCATGGGACTTCCCATGCAAGAATACTGGGGTGGGTAACCATTCCCTTCTCCAGGGTATCTTCCCAATCCATGGACGGAAGCCAGGTCTCCTGCATTGCAGGTGGATTCTTTACCATCTCAGTCACCAGGGAAGCCCAATTCGCATGCCTCAATTCAGTTCAGTTGAGTTGCTCAGTCCTGGCTGACTCTTTGAGACTCATGACTAATTATATTTAATTAATTTATTCTTGAAAGATCTATCATAAATTCAGTATTTAAATTTGATCCAGAAAAAGACTTCTCTGAGTACCCAATGAAAGTTGAAAGTAGCAATTACAGCAAGGACTCAGGAATTGACCCCTGAAAATGTCTGTTCCAACTTTCAAGACAAAGATACCAAAACTTGCTGTACTATCAGTGAAACTTCCACTTTCCCTGTGGTTTTTGATTTATGCCTTTATTTTGCTTTGATTTCTAGATTTGTTTCAACATTCAGTGGTCGACTCAGATGATGTCAAATACACCTCTAACCTCAAGGATCATTCCATACAGTGACACTTGAGAAAACACCCCAATGTAGAAGTCCAATTAAGTAGGTATCTGGGAAAATTCTTTAGCCATATTTGGAAATATGAATTTCTAATAGTGAAAATAACTGTGCACCCCAGAACTTCATTGATAACTTAGGACTAATTTGTAACATGAATTTCTGGTCCTTTAGACAGATTCACTTATCTTAGTGTCGGGGTTGATGAGGATGGTTGGAGAGTAACAACTGAGATCTTGGCCACTTTCCCGGTTCTGAATAACAGGAACATAAATTCCCTGAGCATGAAAGTCCAGCTCTCACGAAATATTTCTTCCTCACAGCATAGATAAGCATCGTTGATGGAGATCCCTAAGTTATATCAGCGACAGTAACTTGGCTCTTAGGGCTTCTCCAGTTCCTGATGGAAAGACATTCCTGGGGATGCTATTTCCTCCTCCTGTTTCCTCCCTGCTCTCGTAGGAAGGAAAGTCACTCTAGCTATTCATTTTTCACTGAATGGTAATAATGTTTAAGACCTTGCCTCACTGTATCAGGCCTTCCAGAGAAGGCTGCAGGCACTCAACGTCAAATCATCTGAGAATACGCTGATTTATTTAGCTCTCAGGGCATTGCCATGGGTTAAGAGTTTAATCAAGTTAAAACTAATTGAGGGCTTTGGGAAGTACCATGGCTAGTCTATTTGAAAACCCACTTCCCTGCCAGCTTTCTCTCATTCTGTTAACACACTGTAGAACCTTCTTCTCATCTTTGTCCTCTTTTTTACAGCTTAGCCCTGGTCCCCGAAGGAGTATGTTCTTTCTAGAAGATAGATTATACACTATACACAATGTGAAAACTTTACATACTCTTCCTGTTGTCATCTAAAAGATTTTCCTACCTGGAAGAAATAACTTACCTCACCTTTCACTCTCAGATTGGTTTTACTTAGGATTCCTTATAAGGACCAACATATTTAAACTTTATGGAGGAATATAAGCTGAAACTTTTGTTCCTCTTTGTCTTTTTCCCTAGTAAGATTTGTGACAACTTTTCCCCACGGCTGTTATCCATTATAGTAATTTAACTAAACTTTGAGGATTTGTGATTTCTGAAACATCATCTAATTTTCTATGTAAAGGGAAGATAGAAAGCTAGAAGTAAGTTTTTAAAAAGCAAGCTGAAGCCTTGTATAGCACAGAAGAGGAAGATTTGTAACTGGCAAGATACTAGGTGGTCACTCCAATTAATATATGTACTTCAAACTGGAAACAAACTAAAGACGTAAAATAAATCTCTTTCAGGTAGCTGGTATAGGTAGCCAATCAGTTCGTAAAAAACGCATACTGCTTTAAATTGTCAAAAGTCATTTCAGTTATTTTTCATCTAATAGTTGTTTATCCTAATCATCATCCAGAAAACATCTGTTAAGTACTACCTTGGTATAAAGGGTGTTGGTTAGAGTTAAAACAGTGTCTTTGCCCTTCAGGAGCTTACAAAATAAAGATGTTTCAGATCATCACTTATAAAAAAAAAAGTCTTGCAAAACATTCAGAAATACAGTATATTAGATCATCAAATAAAGAAGTACATTCACATTCTAAAAAAGTAGCCATAAAATCCAAATGTCAATACTCCGATAATTTGGTTTGAGCTACATTAATTCATAACTCCAAGAGATGGTGAAGGACAGGGAAGCCTGGGGTTCTGCAGTCCATGGAGTCACAGAGAGTCGACACGACTTAGTGACTAAACAACAACAACATTAATTCATAGCAATGACTGTTCTTCTGGCACCCAACGCCCACGAGCTAAAAACTGTTGCAGTTTCCAAATATGAATATTAAAATACTATGAGGGAAAAAAAGTTAAGAAAATTTTATTTAAAAGAACTTGAAGCTGCTTTCTGAAAACAGATCAGGGGACCAGCAGACAAAGGTAAATCAATTTAAAATCATTTTGTAGGATAGAACACTGGTGCCTTCTCACAACCTTGACACACTCACCACTCAAATACTTCCCAGAAGTGCTATTAGAATCAAATAACGACCACGTACATTCACCAGGAGGTATCGGGAACAAGTTATGGTGAGAAACTTTAGAGTTACGCGTCAAATTGTATTTCAGTGACATCCTTTGAAGTTTGGAACTCAGCGCCAAGGCTGTTTTGGCACCTACACAGTACATGGAAGGACAGTGTGTTCCTTTTTGGCTAAAAGGCCAGTAGCCAGTGGTAATCACAAGATGAAAATGGAGAATGTGCTCAGTGGAAAGTGGCACTCCTTCCGTATGTGATAACTAATGTAAGATCTTCCCACTAAAGTCACAAATAAGATGATGTTTATATGATGGCCTTTTACTGAGGAAATGTGGTATGAAATTTAATGTCCTTTTTTTCATTTCACTAATTAACAAATGAAATTTTTTTCAATTTCAAAGCTTAAAATTCAGGATATTAGAAGTTTTACAAAAAATTTTGGTGGTCTAGTGGTTGAGACTCCTTGCTTCCACTGCATGGGGCACAGGTTCAATCTTTGGTCAGGGAACTAAGATCCCAGCTACCACGCAGTGTGGTCAAAATTTTTAAAAAAAGAAAAAGAAAAATTTCCATGAAGTTAGAACCATTTTAGAAATCACACCTAAAAGCAGTCAATGAGAGCATCTGCCAAAAATAGGTTTGAGATTCTTCCCAAGCTCTTCCTCCAGGTCTCTCCCACCCTGCCGCCGCCACTACCCCACCCCCACCCTGCCTCCACGCACGGCTCAGGTGGTTGAGATCTGAGACCTCAGCCTAGATCTCCTTTACATTTTGACTTGTCTCTAATGTGATCATTACCTCCTCTTGAGGTCTTATTGTCCTGGCCTCTGGCTACCTCTCCAGGGTCCCCTCTATTCCAGCCCTGTCTCAGTTCCTCCAGCACCTCGCTCAGCATCTCCACACCCCTCCCTCAGCCCACAGCAGTTTGGCCCAGCTGGCAACTGGTCATCAGTCAGATGTCTGTCTACATTCCACTCTCAGGGACAGCTTTCCTCACCTGCGCTCTAGGCGAGGTCCCTCTCATCTGAGCTTTCAGATTATTCTGCTGTTGCCTCTGGTTCTCCGTGGAAATGCCTGTCTCATTTTTCTCAATTTATTATTAAAAAACAAAGAATCCCTGGCAAACTGTAAGTTCCATGAGTGACTGGGCCTGTCCTGGGTACAACCTTACTACCAGAATATCATAGAGTGTGTGGAACGTGGTAGGCTTAGTGACTTGAGCTATGTGTGTGAATGTGGGTGTGTTTAAGGTTTTTCACTCAACCAGGGTACCTTAGTTAATTGTGAGCAAATTAGTAACTTGTGCCCAATGTGATGACATGTCTGTCACTAAACGAACGGTGAGCTAAAACTAACGACTACTCCACTCACTGGGGACTCGCAGAACACTGGATAACTCACGTTGGGCAAAGAGAGACATGATGCATTTTCTCAACTCTACTCCAATTAATAATCAGTTTTTTCCTCTACTTTTATCTGTAAAATAGACTATAAAGGTCAAATGAGATAGTAGTTTAACAAACAATGTATGGAAAAAGAACACAAGTATTAGCAAAACTACAACTCACATTTACTGATAGTTCATGAGCATTAACTAGTTAGCAAGCTTTAACTCTGACATGCATATACACAAATTAAATTTCATAATTGTTTACTAGAGATTGGAGGTAGTGGGTAATGATATGAAAAGATAGTATGTTACAATAGATATAAATTAATAAAGGAGACAGTTTGGATTATACTACTTGGTTTATTTTAATATGGATAAGGCTTACAAATATTGGAACAATGTATTCAGTGCTGACAATAATTATTTAAGCAACAAAAAGAAATTTTGAAGAGGTAAATAATTTCCCATCCCTGTAAGTTCCCAACATTGGCGAACTAGTAGTTTTAAGGTTTTAATCAATTAGCGTCTCCTATAGAGGACCTATAGGAGACCTATATTAGACCTATAGATTCTAATATGAGAATCTGAGGGAATGTTGTGGATTATACCTCTCTTTAAAAGGTGCCATAAATATTATTCTCCAAGAAACAAGTTTCTAGTAATGACTAAGACAGACAATCCTTCAAGCAAATAAGTGCAACGGATAGAAAATTCAGTACTGTTCACAAGAGGTTCACTAATAACAAAGGACATATAAATAAATAGTTTTAATTATGATTGTCACTGTAAGTATAAAGATGCAGATATATATGTGAAACTGTAGAGCTACATTTAATGAATTAAAAAATGTGTCTCCACTGGCTAACTAGAAAACAGTGGAGCATAAAATCAGTTTTAACTCTACTCACATTACCTGTTTTGGTAATGTGGCATTGAGGCATTATGGGAAAATCTGAGCTATTTCTATGGCATTCATGAGGTCTCCAATGAGGACATCCCTTACAAAGAAATGCAGAACTATCATTGATAAATAAAATCAATGAAAATAACAACCCATAGAAAAAAATTTAATTGTTTACTGATACATTCTCTTTGCATTTAATATCTCTTGTCCTATCTGAGTAGCCTCCCACTGAGACACACTGAATAGTAACTTTTTATCTGATGTCTGTGAGTGGAATTGCCTCTTCCCTTCATGGGGGTCCAGATGTGCTTCTCTCAAAAGACACTCAGATACTAATTCCAAAAATAGTCTAAACACATGCATTCCACCTCAAATCTGGGACCTCTTTTGTTGATAATTCTACAGAGAGAATATAAGGTTAGTCAATAAGATAGACATAGCAAAAAGATGCCTAGGTCCTATCAAAATTAAAGAAAAATAAAATTCTCCAAAAGGAGATTTAAAAGAGATTGCTGTACATCTGAGAATTTTATCAGCACATAATATACGCTCAATTATATAAATGAATAAGTAATTTTCTTAGCTTTTATCAACATGCTGTTTTTTTTCACTACTTTTCTATAGCCCATAGCTTGTGTGTGATAGGTGGTGGTGGTGGAGTTGGCTATGAATATAGTGAATATAGTGGAAGTTATAATAATGTAGATGGTTAAGTTTAATAGTGTTATAGTGGGGTTATATGGTAGTACTGCTGTTATCCAGCCCATGTGAGCGATTGATGAGTAGGCTATAATTTTTCGAAGTTGTGTCTGATTTAGTCCTCGTGTTGGTGGTTTAGTTGCTAAGTCATGTCTGACTCTTGCGACCCCACAGACAGTAGCCTGCCAGGCTCCTCTGTCCATGGGATTTCCCAGGCAAGAATACTGTAGTGGGTTGCCATTTCCATCTCCAGAGAATCTTCCTGACCCAGCAATCTAACCCACATCCCCTGCATTGCAGGCGTATTCCTTACCACTGAGCCACCAGGGAAGTCCCATACCCAATAGCATTTCCCTGTTAATATGTGATCCCAATCTCTGATATACTTATACTTACTCTCTATCTTACTTACCTCCCTTAATTCAATATAATGTTCTGTATACTCTTGAATATCAGAATTTCCTCCAATATGCTTTATTCATCATACTTCCCTCCTCTCATTCTTTTCGTTTGGCCAATGGCCATGTCTAATCTGTTCTGAGACATTTTTATCCAGCTGCTCCCAAATCTTATAATTAGATTATACCCCAAAACAACTTAATAATAGCAGTTATTCAACAAATGAGATCTGATACCTATAGAAGTAAACACTTAGGCCATTTGACTGAGGTGACTGAGGGACTTGAGAAATACTCAAATTTCAAGCAAGGCAAACAGGATATAGTTTCAGGAAAACAATAACCAAAGTTATATTCTAACTAATTTTATCATTCTCTGTTAGAATTAAAGAAAAAATAAGGAATGATTTGTGCATAGTTTGGAAAGAAAGGGACTCAGTGGACAAGTACATGGAGGGGCTTTCCAGCAGTGGCCAGAACAGATACAGCAGATCTGAGGAATAGTAATTTCATGTTTACTAGAGAAGTATGGTCTGTGGGGGCTGATGAGTTGATTGCAAGCTGTTGCTACAATTTGAATACTCAGAGTTAGGCCTGAGGCTTCCGGCTACTGGAAAAACACTCCCTGGACCTGAAAAACTTGTCCATTTACCTTAAGGCCAAAATGTCTTCAGTGAGTCTGTTGGGTATAAGTCAACTTCTACAAATTCAATATATTCTGGACTTACTGAAAGCATTTGGTTTTTTGATCTCAACAAAGCTAAGATCCATACACTAAACCATAGTATGGGAAAAAAAAAAAAAAAAATAACCTGGCCTTGCTTGGACACCGCCTCTATGGTGACTGGCTTGCTTTCTCATTCTCATATGAGCCAAGTACAATTTGATAATATTTTCCACATCTATCGCCATCTATTTGTTGGCAGTGATATACGACACTTACGTGAGTCCATGATTCCACAGAATGGAGTTACATAACACAAGCAATTTTTGTCACCCAGACAATCAGAGTGAAGACACAAGCCTATAGCCTTAGCAAACATGCTTGTGGGTATGATTCTAGGATTCCCCTTTTATCAAAAATAAAAAATCTGGATAATGTCTTTACAAGCTGTTTGGAGGATCATAAGTTACATACAGATATCAGCACACGGAATAAATTTATGAAGAAAGGAGTTAAGAAAAATAAAGATTTTCAAACCTGGGACTGATATTTTCCCCACAGTTGGATGCTTCATCTCCATAATGAGGTCATTGTGTAACACCTAAAATGTAAAAAAAGAGAGAAAAATAACTTACAAAGTAAATTTATCTTCAATCTCAAGGGATGTGGAAAGATACCTATTCAATCCATTGAAAAAATGATTACAAAACAGAGATTTTTGAAATATTAATTTGAAAGTATTTGAGGTTAAAATGTTTCCATTTTATATTAAACCAAGTGAAGCCAAAAAGAATTAGAAGACTCAAGGGCTAGCCAACTTCATTTTTATAGTCTTCTTAGTCTTAAAAATGTTATTTGCTCTTAAATACAGGGTGTGATTCCCCCCTTTCATCTATTTTTGATCCTCTATATATTAAAGCTCAGCCTATTCCTCCATGACCTCAAGCAGGATTGGACCAAGGTCAACTGCAGAAAGACAGAATATGAGAGGACCCAGGACCTGAAACAGAGGAGCCTACTGTAGTACATATGTGCTCCTAGAAATTTCTTCAGTGGAAGGTGTGGGCAGTCAGTCCAGTTTGAAAGGTGAACCGGAATATCCAGGAGGCCCAGGGACTACATAAAGTGGACAAATCAAAGCCACTGTGACAAGCCATGAGCAGAGCCAGCTGATAGGGAGCCCAGGTTAGAGTAGACCCTAGTCAGAGGCCTGAGCAGGAGACTGAAACCAAAGATGTTCTCAGTGGTCACAAGACCTTACTGATAAGACCAGGTTTTATAACTAGGACAAACTGAGAAAACTAGGGCAACTGAGAAAAAAAGCCAGAAACCCCATCCTGGAGGACTGATTCATTCTCATGCACTGGACCAAGATAGGTATTTGGTGTCTCATCAAGAAAGTGGGTCTTCCCAGATGGCACTAGTAGTAAAGCACCCATCTGTCAATGCAGGAGACATAAGAGAAGCAGGGTCAACCCCTGGGTAGGGAAAATCCCCTGGAGGAGGGCATGGCAATCAACTCCAGTATTCTTAACTAGAGAATCCCAAGGACAGAGCCTGGTGGACTACAGTTCATAGGTTGCAAAGAGTCAGACATGACTGAAGCGACTTAGCACAGCACACATCCAGAAAACAAAGTAGACTTGACCTCAGGGTTAAGAGTCAAGGCAGTTACTAGGACAGGGGTGTTCTATCAGAGCCCAACCAGCAGAAAGGTGGCTTGATGCTGAATCATTTGGCTACTCCCCTTCATGGATCACAGCCTATTGTGGCGAAGGGACTTGCATAATTCAATGAAGCTATGAGCCATGCCCTGCAGGATCATCCAAGACAGACAGGTCAGATCATAGCGAAGAGTTCTGACAAAACCTGGTCCACTGGAGGAGGAAATTGCAAGTATTCTTGCCACAAGAACCCTATGAACAGTATGAAAAGGCAGAAAGATATGACACCAGAAGATGACTCCCCTGGGTTGGAAGGTATCCAATATGCTACTGGGGAATAGCAAAAGGCAATTACATATAGTTCCAGAAAGAATGAAGCAGCTGGACCAAAGTGGAAATAACACTCAGTTGTGGAAGTGTCTGTGGTGAAAGTAAGGTTCAGTGCTGTAAAGAACAGTATTGCATAGGAACCTGGAATGTTAGGTCCACAAATCAAGGTAAATTGGACATAGTCAAGTAGGAGATGGCAAGATCGAACATCAGCAACTTAGGAATCAGTGAACTAAAATGGACATAAATGGGCTACTTTAATTCAGATGACAGTTATATCTACTACTGTGGTCAAGAATTACTTAGAAGAAATGGAGTAGCTCTCATAGTCAACAAAAGTCTGAAATGCAGTACTCAGGCACAGTCTCAAAAATGACAGAATGATCTCAGTTTGTTTCCAAGGCAAACCATTCAGCATCACAGTAATCCAAGTTTATGCCCCAACCACTGATGCCAAAGAAGCTGAAGTTGACTGGTTTCATGAAGGCCTACAACATCTTCTAGAACTAACAGCAAAATTAAAAAAAAAAAAAAGATATCTTTTTCATCATAGGGGATTGGAATGCAGAAGAAGGAAGTCAAGAGATACCCTGAATAATATGCAAGTTTGGCTTTGGAGTTCAAAATGAAGCAGGGCAAAAGCTCACAGTTTTAGCAAACACCCTTTCCCAACAATCCAAGAAATGACTCTACACATGGATATCACCAGATGGTCAAAACCAAAATCAGGTTGATTATGTCCTTTACAACCAAAGATGGAAAAGCTCTATACAGTTAGCAAAAACAAGAGCTGGAGCTGACCATGACTCAGATCATCAGCTCCTTATTGGAAAATTCAGGTTTAAATTTAAGGAAATAGGGAAAACCACTAAGCCATTCAGGTATGACCTAGATCAAATCTATTATGATTATACAGTGAAGGAGACAAATAGATTCAAGGGATTAGATCTGCTAGACAGTGTCTGAAGAACTATGGACAGAAGTTCATAACATTGTACAAGAGGCAGTGACCAAAACCATCCCAAAGAAGAAAGAATGCAAGAAGACAAAGTGGTTTTCTTGGAGTCTTCATAAATAGCTGAGGGACGAAGAAAAGTGAAAGGCAAAGGAGAAAGGGCAAGATATACTCAAAGTAGAGTTCAAGGGAATAGCAAAGAGAGATAAAGCCTTCTTGAATGAAGAATGTGGAAAAAACAGAATGGGAAAGACTAGAGAGCTCTTCAAGAAAAGTGGAGCTATCAAGGGAACATTTCATGCAAGGATGGGCATGATAAAGGACAGGAATGGAAAGGACCCGGCAGAAGAGAAGAGATAAAGAAGAAGTGGCAAGAAAACACAAAAGAAATATACCAAAAAGTCTCAATGACCCAAATAACAACGATGGTGTGGTCAACTCAGAGCCATTCTGGAGGGTAAAGTAAACTGGGTCTTAGGAAGCATTACTACAAACAAAGCTAGTAAAGGTGACAGAATTCCAGTTGAGCTATTTCAAACCCTAAAAGATGCTATAAAAGCACTACATTCAATATGGCAGCAAATTTTGAAAAACATCAGTGGCTATAGGACTGGAAAAGGTCAGTTTTCCAATCTCAAAGAAGGGCAATGCCAAAGAACGTTCAGACTACCAGGTAATTAAATTCATTTCGCATTCTAGCAAGATTCTGCTCAAAATCCTTCAAGCTTGGCTTCAGCAGTACTTGAACCAAAAATTCCAGATGTGCAAGTTGAGTTTAGAAAGGCAGAGGAACCAGAAATCAAATTGCCAATATTCACTGGATCATGGAGAAAGCAAGGGAATTCCAGAAAAACATCTAATTCTGCTTCATTGACTACGATCTTCCAGATGTTCAAGCTGGTTTTAGAAAAGGCAGAGGAACCAGAGATCAAATTGCCAACATCCGCTGGATTATCAAAAAAGCAAGAGAGTTCCAGAAAAAACATCTATTTCTGTTTTATTGACTATGCCAAAGCATTTGACTGTGTGGATCACAATCAACTGTGGAAAATTCTGAAAGAGATGGGAATACCAGACCACCTGACCTGCCTCTTGAGAAACCTATATGCAGGTCAGGAAGCAACAGTTAGAACTGGATATGGAACAACAGACTAGTATCAAATAGGAAAAGGAGTATGTCAAGGCTGTATATTGTCACCCTGCTTATTTAACTTCTATGCAGAGTACATCATGAGAAACGCTGGGCTGGAAGAAGCACCAGCTGAAATCAAGATTGCCGGGAGAAATATCAATAACCTCAGATATGCAGATGACATCACCCTTATGGCAGAAAGTGAAGAGGAACTAAAAAGCCTCTTTATGAAAGTGAAAGTGGAGAGTGAAAACGTTGGCTTAAAGCTCAACATTCAGAAAACGAGGATCATGGCATCTGGTCCCATCACTTCATGGGAAATAGATGGGGAAACAGTGGAAACAGTGTCAGACTTTATCTTTTTGCGTTCCAAAATCACTACAGATGGTGACTGCAGCCATGAAATTAAAAGACGCTTACTCCTTGGAAGGAAAGTTATGACCAACCTAGATAGAATATTCAAAAGCAGAGACATTACTTTGCCAACAAAGGTCCGTCTAGTCAAGGCTATGGTTTTTCCAGTGGTCATGTATGGATGTAAGAGTTGGACTGTGAAGAAGGCTGAGCACCGAAGAATTGATGCTTTTGAACTGTGGTGTTGGAGAAGACTCTTGAGAGTCCCTTGGACTGCAAGGAGATCCAACCAGTCCATTCTAAAGGAGATCTGCCCTGGGTGTTCTTTGGAAGGAATGATGCTAAAGCTGAAACTCCAATACTTGGCCACCTCATGCGAAGAACTGACTCATTGGAAAAGACTCTGATGCTGGGAGGGATCGGGGGCAGGAGGAAAAGGGGATGACAGAGGATGAGATGGCTAGATGGCATCACTGACTCTATGGACATGAGTTTGAGTGAACTCCGTGAGATGGTGATGGACAGGGAGGCCTGGCGTGCTGCGATTCATGAGGTTGCAAAGAGTCGGACATGACTGAGCAACTGAACTGAACTGAAAGCCTTTGACTCTGTGGATCACAACAAACATGGAAAATTCTTAAAGAGATAGAATGCCAGACTACCTCACCTGTCTCCTAAGAAACCTGTATGCAGGTCAAGAAGCAACAGTTAGAACTTTACATGGAACAATGGACTGTTTCAAAAGTGGGAAAGGAGGAAGAGAAGTCTGTATATTGCCACCCTGCTTACTTAACTTACAGGCAGAGTACAGCATGTGAAACACTGGGCTGGATGAATCACAAACTGGAATCAAGATTGCCAGGAGAAATATCAACAACCTCAGATATGCAGATGATATTACTCTAACGTCAGAAAATGAAGAGGAACTAAAGAGAATCTCAATCAGTGTGAAAGAGAAGAGTGAAAAAACTGGCTTTAAACTTAAAATTAGAAAAACCTAATGTCAAGGCATCCACTCACATCATTTGATGGCAATTAGAAGGGGGAAAAGTGGAAGCAGTGACAAATTTTATTTTCTTGGGCTCCAAAATTACTGTAGATGGTGACTGCAGGCATGAATTTAACTGACACTTGCTCCTTGGCAGAAAAGCTATGACAAACCTATACAGTGTATTAAAATTCAGAGACATTACTTTGATGACAAAGGACCATACAGTCAAAGCTATCATTTTTCCAGTACATATATAGATGTGAGAGTTGGACCATAAAGAAGACTGAGTGCTGAAGAATTGATGCTTTCAAATTGTGGTGCTAAAGAAGACTTTTGAGAGTCCCTTGGATAGCATGGAGATCAAACCAGTCAATCCTAAAGGAAATGAACTCTGAATATTCATTGGAAGGACTGATGCTGAAGCTGAATCTCCAATACTTTGGCCACCTGATGTGAGGAGCCAACTCACTTGAAAAGGCCCTGATGCTGGGAAAGATTGAAGTCAGGAGGAGAAGGGAACAACAGAAGATGAGATGGTTAGATAGCCAATGAGATGGTTAGATAACCAATTCAATGGACATGAATTTGAGTGAGCTCTGGGAGATAGTGGAGTACAGAGGAGCCTGTCATGCTGCAGTCCATGGAATTGCAAAGAGTCAGACACAACTTAGCGACTGAACAAAAACAATCACACTTGGCTACTAAAACAGAGCTACTTAAATCCTTGGCACAGAGAGGCTGTCATTTTTCCCCCTGAGTGGGCAGGAAAACAAAAGCTGCCAGAGATCAAGTGTCCTCCAGTTGTGGGTAGAAGATGTGATGAGGGCATGGAACTAGATTCTAGAACACAAAAGTTGAATTATATAATTAATTAACTCTTGTTGAGGAAACATATTGTGTCATACACAAATGAAAATGCTACGAAGTTGTTTTTGTAAGTTAGGTCTTTACCAGTTGGCGGCAGCCTGTGTATACTGCATCAAAGAACCCCCAAATTCAGTTTATTATTGCTATCACTGCATCTTATTGAGACACATATGGGTGAATTACATACGGAGTGCTGTCTTCACCTGCACTGTCTACCAGGAGCAGAGCTTCTCTTGTGCTATTCTGTACTTGGATCTAAAGGGCAGATGCTTTGAACTGTGGTGCTGGAGAAGACTCTCGAGAGCCCCTTGGACTGCAAGGAGATCAAACTAGTCAATCCTAAAAGAAATCAATCATGACTATTCATTATAAGGACTGATGCTGAAGCTCCAATACTTTGGCCACCTGATGCAAAGAGCCAACTCATTAGAAAAGACCCTGATGCTGGGGAAGATTGAGGTCAGGGAGGAGAAAGGGACGACAGAGGACAAGATGGTTGGATGGCATCACTGACTCAATGGACATTGAGTCTGAGCAAGCTCCAGGAGATGGTGAAGGATAGGGAAGCCTGGCATGCTGCAGTCCCTGGGATCGCAGAGTCAGACACGACTCGGCAACTGAATGACAACAACAAAAAGGGCAGAAGTATTGCAGTGGCCCAGTGAACTTATGGACCACAATTTCACACTAATATCCTAAAGAGTAGTAGTTGTAATAGTTCTACAGCATTTTGAGCTTCAGGTTAAAGCAAGATTTGCATATCCCTATCTTTATTATGGACTATCTTTCCACAGAGCAAAAAAGCATGAAATAAATAAACTAATAAAAATGTTTTCTGGGACTCCCCTGGTGGTCCAGTGGTTAAGAATCCACCTTCCAGTGCAGGAGACTCAGGTTCAATCCCTGGTTGGGGAACTAAGATCCCACATACTTAGAGGCAACCAAGCCTGAGTGCCACAACTAGAGAAGCCCACTGACTGCAATAAGCCCTTGCGCTACACACTTCAACTAGAGAAGCTGCGCGCTGCAACTGGAGAGAAGCCCCCACGCCCTGGGACTAGAGAAAGCCCTGTAATGCAACAAAGCCCCAACAAAGCCAAAAAAGAGTTTTCTCACTTGGAAAAGTCAGGGAGAGAGGACAAATTTCCTTAGTTTAATCCGTTTTTAGTGAGCTTATTGGTTGCATTATGGAATAAGCTATCAAGAAGACAACCTCCTGGGTGACTTTTTAAGGTGAGAACTATAACCCTTCTGTGGCTAAATATTCTGGCTTCCAGTGTTTTCTTTGGGAATGGTTGCCACTTTGGGAATGATGCTTTTTAAATGACCATGTCAAACCTCCTCATTAAGGGTGAAGCCAATGCCAGAAGGAGATCCTTTCTAGGAATGCCTTGCCTTTCTTTTGGCATCACCAGCTTTGCAGCCGAGAGCTGGCCAGAGAAAATTCTTGCCAGTGTTAGAACTGTGCTATAATTTCATTCTGGTGAGGCTCATTCTCAGCACCCGCCCAGCACAGCCTCCTCCTTTGTGGGGGTGGGGGCTAAATGCCAACTCGAGGTGCTAAATCTCAGTTCTACTGAGGACAGGAACAAAAATACCACGCTAAATTTCACTTGAAACAATTATCTGCACACTGAATCATTCTTCTCTTCTCGTATCTCTGTTGCCCTCCTGACTACCTCTTTGTAATAATACTGCAGTGCTACTCACAAAAGACAAAAGTGAGTGTTCTTAGCTAAATATAACTTAACTGATAGTGTTAAAATTAATTAACGCTGAATTTTAATCATGTAGCAAACGTGAAGTATCAAACGTGAAAGGGTAGCTGGTAAAGGTCAAGGGACAGATGTCAAAGTTTTGCAAAGCAGAAGCTAGCAGCTGACTGAAGTTTTGCATGAAAGCAGCTTAAGGAGTGTACTCCTTTTAGTTCTTCCCCCACTGATGCCTATATGTGACATTCCCAATATGAAAATTTCTTATCGAACTGGATCAATTCCTTTGCATTGAAAATTGTTCGATTTAAAGCAGAAATACAAATTCTTCTTATGTTTGCAAAGCAAGGTAATTCCATTTCTAATTTGCTGGAGTGTTTGTACAATTATGAGGTAAATGGGCTACTCCAAGCCCCCATTTTCAGAAAGAACTGACTTATTCCCCTGCTTGGTGGCCACCTACCTATAAAATGTGAAATCAGAGGTCCAGCGAATTCCATCGACTTGCTTTGTGAATCAGGTCAGGTAATCTCAGAACAACTGAGACTGTGGCAGTGCCATCCCTAGAAACTCTGCCTGCTGACTCTGAATGTTTGGCAACTCTCCAGCCTTGTTTGTGAGGCGAGTCCTGCTCTGTTCAATAACATATTTGAGAACCTCAGGATCCAGGCAGCCTGTCTGGATTTTAACAGAACTCTCTGCTGCTGCACTTTAGACTTAGGTCCCAGTAAACTTCACCAGAAATGCAGGAACTGCCACTTGCTACCATTTGTATAACATTTCTTTTGTAATCCTTACTAAATATCTCCTTTTCCTTCTCTCATCCAAAGGCAGCACCCTGATCTCTATTATCTTAACCAAGAAATTCAAATGTAAAGTGTTTTCTTTTCTGACCACTAACAACGTAATGGGAGCCTCAGCCTTAGGGAACTTCAACTGCCATTTTCCTTGAAGGAAATTTCATGCCTGGAACCTCAGTCTGGCCACTCAGGATATTCTTTGTTGCATAATGAGTTATTTTAAACTAAGGTGAAGGACCTTCCCGAGAATTCTGATGTGTACTTTGTCCTTCCTTTAACTTATTTTATCTTCCTTCAATCCTTCATGGTTTGGTAGCTCTTCAAAATTGAATTTCTTCTTTGAAATTTCAAAAGCCTCTTCTTGATAAGAATAGAATTGTAGACAGTGCACCAATCTCTCTCGCAAAGTATCAGGCCTATTTAAAATAAGGTCTCTCATTCTTCCTCAAGAGTTTTACAGATTGACAGCCTAATGATAGAGTCAAATGGTAATGTATTAATGATGGGGGGAAAGAGTAAAATGTATACCTTAAAGCCATGTGGGAAATAAAAGTTTAAGTAATAAAGTCTTTTAATAAAGTCCTATAGTAGGAAGGGCAGAAAAAAGTCTATAATATAGTACTAGCAAGGAAAAAATAGGGGGAAAAAAACCATAACACAAAAATCAATATCCACTATATAAGCAGTGTGGAGAAGGGAATGGCAACTCACTCTGGTATTCTTGCCTAGAGAATGCCATGAAAAGAGGAGCCTAGAAGGCTACAGTCCATGGAATCACAACAGCCGGACACGAATGAGTGACCCTGACACACACACATATAAGCAGTGAAAATCTCTAGGAAAAGCAAGGGATCTGAGTCAAGAGTAGAATTAGCAAGCCATATACAAATAAAAAGATAGAGATAGAGTATTGTTATTAACTGATGAACACAAAGTTCAGTTCAGTTGCTCAGTCGTGTCCGACTCTTTGCAACCCCATGGACTGCAGTATGGCAGGCCTCCCTGTCCATCACCAACTCCCAGAGTTTACCCAAACTTATGTCCATTGAGTTGGTGATGCCATCCAACCATCTCATCCTCTATCATCCCCTTCTCTTCCCACCTTCAATCTTTCCCAGCATCAGCGTCTTTTCAAATGAGTCCATTCTTCACATCAGGTGGCCAAAGTATTGGAGTTTCAGCTTCAGCATTAGTCCTTCCAATGAATATTCAAGACTGATTTCCTTTAGGATGGAGTGGTTGGATCTCTTTGCAGTTCAAGGGACTCTCAAGAGTCTTCTTCAACACCACAGTTCAAAAGCATCAAAGGATGGACACAAAGGATATGTGTAAAAGACCTTATCAAAAATCAATGTAATACCATCAATGACATTAACAAAGATGCCCAAAAGAGAAACAATCTATCCATTCATGAAAGAGCTGAGAGTAAAAGGATTAATGAACTGGCATTCAAAGTGCCTATATTTAGAAGGTAGGCAAAAAGAGACCTGAGCCAATTTTTTACAACACAGTTTCCATTCCATAATGAAGGAGTAATATCCAATGAGCAAAAGTAAGTAACTGTGTATATCTTGGAAGGAAAGGAAAAGATGTAGGTCAAGGAGGTCAGTGAAAGTCACAGAACAAAGA
Organism: Bos indicus; assembly: GCF_029378745.1. Classification (NCBI taxonomy): domain Eukaryota; kingdom Metazoa; phylum Chordata; class Mammalia; order Artiodactyla; family Bovidae; genus Bos; species Bos indicus. The sequence goes on from NC_091763.1 coordinate 80,597,170, forward strand.
TGATATTGAAATAAAGCATAAGGTTAATTACAACGATACATATAACAACAGCAGCTTTTGCTCAACAAAACTCAAGGGTCAGACACTGTGTCAGGAACTAGTTACCTCCATTTAATCCTCCTAGTGAGAGGATTAATTAACTAGATAAGAATTGCTATTGCCTGCATTTCTACTAATACCATGATGAAAGCCTAAAGTGGTTAAACAAAATACTCCCAAGATTTTATAAATTAATAAGTATCTGACTTTAGATTATAATGTCGGTATGTCTGACCCTAAACTGACTCCATCAGTTGGAGACTTACTAAAAGAAAAAGTAGAAAAGCATCATTTGATTTATCATTAAAATAACTAGCTGATGTGGTCAATTCTGTGAAATAAATTAGTCAATTTAATGGGTGAGGGGGAATCATTCAAATGGATTGCCTGACACCATGCAGCCCAATTAATGAATACACTGAATTGCTCCCTTCTAGGTATCCAAGGATATTCTGGCTCCCATAGAGACAAAGGTTGTGGAAAGAGGAAGCATTGTGGTCTGGGCCTGGCTGAGATTTTGAGGGAGATCACTAACCAAACTGATGACACAAACCACAGCCTTGTCTAGTTCAATGAAACTATGAGCCATACTGTGTAGGGCCCCCCAAGACAGACGGGTCATGGCAGAGAGTTCTGACAAAATGTGGTCCACTGGAGAAGCAAATGGCGAACCACTTCAGTATTCTTGCCTTGAGAACCCCATGAACAGTGTGAAAAGGCAAAAAGGTACGACACGGAAAGATGAACTTCCTCCCCAGGTTGGTAGGTGCTCAATATGCTACTGGAGAAGACTGGAGAAATAACTCCATAAAGAATGAAGAGATGGAATCAAAGCAAAAACACACCCCATTGTGGATGTGACAGGTGATAGAAGTAAACTCTGATGCTGTGAGAGCAATATTGCGTAGGAACCAGGAATGTTAGGTCCATGAATCAAGGCAAATTGGAAGTGATCAAACAGGAGATGCCAAGAGTGAATGAACATCAACATTTTAGGAATCAGTGAACTAAAATGGACTGGAATGGGTGAATTTAACTCAGATGACCATTATATCTACTACTGCAGGCAAGAATCCCTTAGAAGAAATAGAGTAGCCATAATAGTCAACAAAAGACTCTGAAATGCAGTATTTGGATGCAATCTCAAAAGTGACAGAATTATCTCTGTTCATTTCCAAGACAAACCATTCAATATCACAGTAATCTAAGTCTATGCCCTGACCAGTAATGCTGAAGAAGCTGAAGTTGAATGGTTCTATGAAGACCTACAAGACCTTCTAGAACTAACACCCCAAAAGATGTCCTTTTCATTATAGGGGACAGGAATGCAAAAGTAGGAAGTCAAGAGCTATCTGGAGTAACGGGCAAATTTGGCCTTGGAGTACAAAACAAAGCTGGTCAAAGGTTAGCAGAGTTTTGCCAAGAGAATGCACTGGTCATAGCAAACATCCTCTTCCAAAAACATAAGAGAAGACTCTACATATGGACATCACCAGATGGTCAATACTGAAATCGGATGGATTATATTCTTTGCAGCCAAAGATGGAGAAGTTCTATACAGTCAGCAAAAACAAGACCAGGAGCTGACTGTGGCTCAGATCATGAACTCCTTATTTCCAAATTCAGACTTAAATTGAAGAAAGTAGGGAAGACCCCTAGACTATTCAGGTATGACCAATATCAAATCCCTTACAATTATACAGTGAAAGTGACAAATAGATACAAGGGATTAGATATGACAGACAGAGTGCCTGAAGAACTATGGATGGAGGTTCGAGACATTGTACAGAAGGCAGTGATCAAGACCATCTGCAAGAAAAAGAAATGCAAAAAGACAAAATGGTTGTCTGAGTAGGCCTTAAAAATAGCTGAGAAAAGAAGATAAGCTAAAGGCAAAGGAGAAAAGGAAAGATATCCCCATTTCAATGCAGAGTTCCAAAGAACAGCAAGGGGAGACGAGAAAGCCTTCCTCAGCTATCTGTGCAAATAAACAGAGGAAAACAACAGAATGGGAAAAACTAGAGACCTCTTCAAGAAAATCAGAGATACCAAGAAAACATTTCATGCAAAGATGGGCTCAATAAAGGACAGAAATGGTATGGAGCTAACAGAAGCAGAAGATATTAAGAAGAGGTGTCAAGAATACACAGAAGAACTGTACAAAAAAGATTTTCATGACCCAGATAACCACGATGCTGTGATCACTCACCTAGAGCCAGACATCCTGGAATGCGAAGTCAAGTGCGCCTTAAAAAGTATCACTATGAACAAAGCTAGTGGAGGTGATGGAATTGCAGTTGACTATTTCAAATCCTAAAAGAATGCTGTGAAAGTGATGCACTCAATATGCCAGCAAATTTGGAAAACTCAGTAGTGGCCACAGGACTGGAAAAGGTCAGTTTTCATTCCAATCCCAAAGAAAGACAATGCCAAAGAATGTTCAAACTACCACAAATTACACTCATCTCACACGCTAGCAATGTAATTCTCAAAATTCTCCAAGCCAGGCTTCAACAGTATGTGAACCGTGAACTTCCAGATGTTGGAGCTGGATTTAGAAAAAGCAGAGGAACCAGAGATTAAATTGCCAAAATCCACCAGATCATCAAAAAAGCCAGAGAGTTCCAGAAAAACATCTACTTCTGCTTTATTGACTACACCAAAGCCTTTGACTGTGTGGATCACAACAAACTGTGGAAAATTCTGAAAGAGATGTGAATACCAGACCACCTGACCTGCCTCCTAAGAAATCTGTATGCAGGTCAAGAAGCAACAGTTAGAACTGGACATGGAACAACAGACTGGTTCCAAATAGGAAAAGGAGTATGCCAAGGCTGCATATTGTCACCCTGTTTATTTAACTTATATGCAGAGTACCTCATGTGAAATGCCGGGCTAGATGAAGCACAAGCTGGAATCAAGATTGCTGGGAAAAATATCAATAACCTCAGATGTTCAGATGACACCATCCTTATGGCAGAAAGCGAAGAAGAACTAAAGAGCCTCTTGATGAAAGTGAAAGAGGAGAGTGAAAAAGTTGGCTTAAAAGTCAACATTCAGAAAACTAAGATCATGGCACCCGGTTCCATCACTTCTTTCAAATAGATGGGGAAACAAAGGAACAGTCAGAGATTTTTGATTTTTTTTTTTTTTTTTGGAGGGGGAGCTCCAAAATCACTGCAGATGGTAACTGCAGCCATGACATTAAAAGGCTCTTGCTCCTTGGAAGAAAAGCTATGACCAACCTATACAGTATATTAAAAAGCAGAGACATTACTTTACCCACAAAGCTAGAGCTGAAGAATTGATGCTTTTGAACTGTGGTGTTGGAAAAGACTCTTGAGAGTCCCTTGGACTGCAAGGAGATCCAACCTGTCATTCCTAAAGGAAATCAGTTCTGAATATTCATTAGAAGGACTGATGCTGAAGCTGAAACTTCAATATTTTTCCACCTGATGCAAAGAACCAACTGATTGGAAAGATCCTGATGCTGAGAAAGATTGAAGGTAGGAGGAGAAAGGGATGACAGAGGATGAGATGGTTAGATGGCATCACCACCTCGAAGGACATGAGTTTGAATAGGCTTCAGGAGTTGGTGATGGACAGGAAGCCTGGTGTGTTAAAGTCCATGGGGTCACAAAGAGTCAGACACGATTGAGCGACTGAACTGAACTGATCTAGAGGGTGATCTTGGGCAAGGCACTTAAGTACTCTGAAGCTCAGAACCCTCAGCAGTCAAAACAGGACAACGACATTTGTTTCTCAGGAGTTTGTGAGGATTAAGTGAGTTAAAAAATGCAAAGCAGTGAGCATGTTGTCTTGGACAGAGTAAGCTCAGAATGAAGTGAAGTGAAGTGAAAATCGCTTAGACATGTCCAACTGTTTGTGACTCCATGGACTATACAGTCCATGGAATTCTCCAGGCCAGAATACTGCTAACCTTTCCCTTCTCCAGGGGATTTTCCCAACCCAGGGATTGAACCCAGGTCTCTCACATTGCAGGCAGATTCTTTACCAGCTAAGCCACAAGGGAAGCCCAAGCTCAGAATAAATGGCATCTGTTTTTCATTATCAATAGACTAGGTTCAAACTCTAGTTCCATTAAGGACCAGCTCACTGCAGATGGTGACTGCAGCCATGAAATTAAAAGACGCTTACTCCTTGGAAGGAAAGCTATGACCAACCTAGATAGCATATTCAAAGCAGAGACATTACTTTGCCAACAAAAGTCCGTCTAGTCAAGGCTATGGTTTTTCCTGTGGTCATGTATGGATGTGAGAGTTGGACTGTGAAGGCTGAGCACCGAAGAATTGATGCTTTTGAACTGTGGTGTTGGAGAAGACTCTTGAGAGTCCCTTGGACTGCAAGGAGATCCAACCAGTCCATTCTGAAGGAGATCAGCCCTGGGATTTCTTTGGAAGGAATGATGCTAAAGCTGAAACTCCAGTCCTTTGGCCACCTCATGCGAAGAGTTGACTCATTGGCAAAGACTCTGATGCTGGGAGGGATTGGGGGCAGGAGGAGAAGGGGACAACAGAGGATGAGATGGGTGGATGGCATCACTGACTCGATGGACCTGAGTCTGAGTGAACTCCAGGAGTTGGTGATGGACAGGGAGGCCTGGCGTGCTGCAATTGGTGGGGTCACAAAGAGTCAGACACGACTGAGCGACTGAACTGAACTGACTGATGTGGCTCTGAGGCACATTTGTTCATGCAACAAACAAATGTTAAATGTATTAATGGTAATGAGTAATAATAAGTATTAAGTGCCTACTAATGTGCTGTGATTTGTTAAGTGCTAAGGGAAAACTGGGCCACAGGAAAAAAGTAAAGTCCTTGCCCTTAAGAAGCATGTGTATATGTGCTCAGTCCTGTCCAACTCTGCGACTTCATGGACCGTAGCCCACCAGGCTCCTCTGTCCATGGAATTTTCCAGGCAAGAATACTGGAGTGAGTTGCACTGGTCTCTTATTATTACACAATATCTGTTCATTTTTCTGCTACATTTTCAGTACTTTGAACATTATCTGGCACTATCTGGTAGATGTTCAACAGTATTTATAGGCTTCATTGAGTTAAATATATTAGTCATTAATATTTGCTTATTTAAGTAGTAAGTGGCTCCTTTTGGTTTCATTTTTGTATGGGTAGGGGAGATGGAGGGAGTACTCTTGTTTGAAGCTTTTAATAAATCCCTAAAGTTCTCTTGACCAAAATATACTCATTTTTAAGAATGTAATTATCAAGTTCCATTGTTCTGTTGTAATTCCCTCAGTTTCCTGAAGTTTTCCAGGTGATCTTGAAACTTTCCTAGATATTGCACATTCCAGAGGCCATGCTGAGAAGCTCTGCAAGGATCATAGCCATTAACCATGGAAAAAACCCGAAAAGGGTAACTCTAGGAATTCAGCAAAACAATAGGCATCACATTTACATGTAAAGTGAATCTAGCCACACTTGAAGAAAATAATCATAACATTCTTGAGAAAACCTTAGAAAACCATTTCCAATATTTTTAATATTGAATATTTTTAATATTCACATAGGAAGTTTAAAAAAAGCACTGGAATAATCTCATTTATTGTACTGTACATTTTATCAGTGTAGTCTTTACTCTGGCTCAATAAAAAATATTTGAAAAGTTACATAACTGAAAGCATAACTTAAAATTAACAAGCCAAAAGTTAATTCAACTGTTCCTGAAAACCATGACCACAAAAAAGAGCAAAGATAACATATAAATTCATAAAAACTTGACATGTAATTGCCTAACTTTACTTGCACAACGGAAATCAGATTTAAATGCTGACATTGTTTTTCTTATTTCCTTTGAAACAATTACTGTAACCTAACTTTTTTCTGGTGCTAACAATGCACGTGACACAGACCTTCCCCTCTTTTCTCTAATTAAAAATATTAATATTAATCATCCAAAGAGGTATTATAATATATATCATAGTTTGAGTTCTAATCAAATGACCACCCATGCACCCAGCTTAAGAAACAAAACATTAACAAAATGTTTAAAGTCCTAAGTTTGCCCCAATCCCTCCCTTCTCCATCCCCAAATAATCATTTCCCTGAATGTTTTTATCATTTCCTTTTTTTAAAAAATCTGTACTCCATATTCACATATCTCTTAACAATTTAGTCTTTGCTTTCACCTATTTATATCAGTGAAGTCATGAGTCTGCACCCTTCCTGACTTGCTTTTTCTCTCAGCATTATTAGTGATATTCATCTAATTTTGAAGCTTGTGGCCATGGCCCAATTGTGATGATTCATGTAAAGTATGCCATTACATAAACTTATCATAATTTATTAATTCATTCTACTCTTTTGTTGTTTCCAGTTATTTCACCATGATAAGTAATGCTGCTCTTAACCCATCTCTTCATGCAACATACATTTCAGCTTATTTTTCTAAATGATTTATCAACCATTCTCACCAGCAGTGAATATTATTTTCAGTTGCTTTATATCCTTAGCAAAACTTGATGTCCTCAGAGTTTTTAGATTTTCCCAATCTAATCCCTGTGTGATGTTATCTTGTTGAGGCTTTAGATTTTATTTCCTTGATTGCGTTATCAATCAGTTCAGTTCAGTTTAGTCTCTCAGTCCTGTCCAACTCTTTGTGACCCATGGACTGCAGCACGCCAGGCCTCCCTGTCCATCACCAACTCCCAGAGCCTACTCAGACTCATGTTCATTGAGTCGGTGATGCCATCCAACCATCTCATCCTCTGTCGCCCCTTCTCCTTCCAGCTTCAATCTTTCCCAGTATTAGGGTCTTTTCAAACTGAATCAGTTCTTCGCATCAGGTGGCCAAAGTATTGGAGTTTCAGCTTCAGCATCAGTTTTTCCAATGAATATTCAGGACTCATTTCCTTTAGGATGGACTGGTTTGATCTCCTTGCAGTCCAAGGAACTCTCAAGAGTCTTTTCCAGCACCACAGTTCAAACATATTAATTCTTCAGTGCTCAGCTCTCTTTATAGTCCAACTTTCACATCCATACAAGATTACTGAAAAAAATCATAGCTTGGACTAGATGGATCTTTGTTGGTAAAGTAATGTCTCTGCTTTTTAATATGCTGCCAAGATTGACCATAGCTTTCTTTCCAAGGAGCAAGCGTCTTTTAATTTCAGGCTGCAGTCACCATCTGCAGTGATTTTGCAGCCCAAGAAAATAAAATATTTCACTGTTTCCATTGTTTCCCCATCTATTTCCCATGAAGTGATGGGACCAGATGCCATGATCTTCGTTTTTTGAATGCTGAGTTTAAAGATATCTTTTTCACTCTCCTCTTTCACTTTCAACAAGAGGCTGTTCAATTCCTCTTTGCTTTCTGCCATAAGGGTGGTGTCCTCTGGGTATCTGAGGTTACTGATATTCTCCCAGCATCTTGATTCCAGCTTGTGCTTCATCCAACCCAGCATTTCATATGATGTACTCTGAATATAAGTTAAATAAGCAGGGTGACAATATGTAGCCTTGACATACTCCTTTCCCGGTTTGGAACTAGTCTGTTGTTCCATGTCCAGTTCTAACTGGACCTGCATACTTGCTTCTGGACTTGCTTCTTGACCTGCATACAGATTTCTCAGGAGGCAGGTCAGGTGGTCTTGTATTCACATCTCTTTCAGAATTTTCCAGTTTGTGGTGATCCACACAGTCAAAGGCCTTGGTGTAGTCAATAAAGCAGAAGTAGATGTTTTTCTGGAACTCTGGCTTTTTTGATAATCCGCCAGATGTTGGCAATTTGATCTCTGGTTCCTCTGCCTTTTTTAAAACCAGCTTGAACATCTGGAAGTTCACAGTTTACGTATTGTTGAAGTATGGCTTAGAGAATTTTGAGCATTACTTTACTAGCGTGTGAGATGAGTGCAATTGTGCGGTAGTTTGAGCATTCTTTGGCATTGCCTTTCTTTGGGATTGGAATGAAAACTGACCTTTTTCAGTCCTATGGCCACTGCTGAGTCTTTCAAATGTGCAGGCATATTGAGTGCAGCACTTTCACAGCATCATCTTCTCAGATTTGAAATAGCTCAACTGGAATTCCATCACCTCCACTAGCTGTGTTCCTAGTGATGTGTCCTATTACCAATAAGGTTGAGTATACTTCCTCTGCTCAGTAGGTATTTATATGTCTTCAGTGAAATGCTTGTTCAAGTGATTTGCATGTTTTCTATTGGCTTAATTATTTTTTCTCATTGATTCATAGAGTTACTTATATATTCTGGCTTTAAGTCCTTCATTGGAACATAAATTGAAAATATTATGGTTTTATTTTTTCACTCACTTGCTAATAAAGAAATAAAAGGGGACTTATATGAATGGGGAAGCATATTATGTTCTTGGATAGGAAGAATCAACATTGTAAAGATGTCAGTTCTCAAATTTATCTTTGAGGAGGTTCAATGTAATTCTTACTAAAATCCTAGCAAAGTTGTTTGAATCTATAAAAAGCTTATTCTAAAATTTATTTGGAAAGACAAAAGCCCCAGAAAGACTTAAATAAGAATTAAGTGAAAGGGAATCAGTCTATATGACATAAAGTTATACCATATAATTGCTCTATAGTACATCACTGCTAAGAGAGTATGGTATTGGCAGAGGGATAAATACATAAATTGACAAAATAGAGAGCTCAAGACATATATCCATACAGATGTTCCCAAATAATATCTGGCAAAGGTGTAAATGCAGTGGAAGAAGGCTAGACTCAACAAATTATATTGGAGCAATTGGGAAAAAGGGGAAAAAAAAAGAATCACAACCTAAGTCTCATCTCATAACTCAAACACAAATTAACTCAAAGTGGATCATGGACTTCAATACATAATTTAAAACTATAAAATCTTAGAAATAAATATTTGACATTGCTCTAAAAAGGATCACCTTAAAGGGATGAAAAAGCTAAGACTAGGAGAAATACTTGCAAGCAATATATCTGACAAAGAAACTAGTATCTCATTTATATAAAAAGAACTCTTGCAACTTAACAGTAAAAAAAAAAACATCTAATTAGAAGATAGGCAAAAGACATGCACAGACATTTCATTGAAAAAGATATACTGATGGCAAAGCACATGAAAAGTTGTTACATCATTAGCCATTAGGGAGATGCAAATTAAAAGCACAAGGAAACATTACTAAGTATCTACCAGAATGGCTACAACTCTTAAAGTGACATCAAATATTAGCAAGGGCTTCCCAGGTGGCACAGTGGTAAAGAATCCACCTGCCAATGACAGAGATGCATGAGACGTGGGTTCAGTCCCCGGGTGGGGAAGACCCCCCAGAGGAGGAAGTAGCAGCTAACTCACTACAGTATTTTTGTCTGGAAAATCCCATGGACAGAGAAACTTGGCGGGCTACAGTCCATGGGATCACAAACAGTTGGACATGACTGAGTGACTGAGAACACATGGACTCAAATATTGGTAAAGAGAAATTGGATCACTCATAGATTTCTGATGAGAAAGTAAAATGGTACAGTGATTGCAGAAAACAGCTTGGGAGTTTTTAAAGAAGTAAATGTGCAGCTGCATATGACACAGTAGTTGCATGCCTGAGCATTTATTCTTGATAAAGTAAAAGTTATGTTCATACAAAAGCCTGCACCTCAATGTTCATAGAGCTTTATTTGTAGCCCCAAACTGGAAACACCACAGATATCCTTCAAACAGTGAATTATTAAGCCAACTGTGCTACATCTATATTAGAAAATACTCCTAGGCAATTAAAAGGAACTGACAATTGATTCATACAACAACCTGTATGAATCTTCAGGGAATTAGGCTCAGTGAAAAAGGCAAGCCCCCAAAGGTTATGTTTATATATGTAACCTATAGAATATGTTACATGTGCTCAGTCACTCAAAGCCCACCAAGTTCCTTTGTCCATGGAATTTCTCAAGCTAGATTGCAGTGGGTTGCCATTTCTTCCTCCAGGGGGATCTCTACGACCCAGGGATCGAACACACGTCTCTTGTGTCTCCTGCTTGTCAGGTTTATTCTTTACCACTGAGACACCTTGGAAGCACAATATGTTACATGGCATTCTTGAAATGATAAAATTCTAGAAATAGAGAACAGATTAGTGGAGGAGGAAAGATGGGAGTGGAGGAGAGGAAGGTGGTGTGGCTTTAAAATGAAAACAAGAGGGATTCTTGTGATGGAACTGTTCTGTATCTTGACTGTGTCAATGTTAATATCCTGGTTGGGACGTTCTAAGATAGCTTTGCAAGATGTTACCCTTCTGGAACTAGGGTAAAATGTTCATAAGATCTCTCTGTAGTACTTTTTACAACTGCATGAGAACCTACAATTATCACAAAATAAAAAGTTTTGTTTTCAGATGTTTTAAATTTGGATTTTCCTTAGTTTGACTTCTTTGGAAAAACTGGAATTTAATTTCCTGTATAATGTGAAAGGGAATTCGATATCATTTTTCCCTTAGAACAATGTTTAAACAGTCCTTTTCCTCATGACTCTGAAATACTAACCCTGTTGTAGATCATTTCTATGCATGTTGGGCTCTTGGTTCTTTCCTAAGGGTCTGTCTGTTTACCCTACTGCCTATCCCACACTGACTGCATAACATCTCATTTGTTAATGTCCTTGCCCCACCTTGCCTCATGATTTGTCTTCAGGGTTTCCTAGCCTTTTAGTCTTCTTTATAAATTTGAAAGTTAGCCTATTGAATTTCAGGAAAACCCTATTAGGCAGAAATAATATTCTTACAATATTACCTTGCTGCTGCTGCTGCTAAGTCGCTTCAGTTGTGTCCGACTCTGTGCGACCCCATGGTAGCCTGCAGCCTACCAGGCTTCTCTGTCCGTGGGATTCTCCAGGCACGAACACTGGAGTGGGTTGCCATTTCCTTCTCCATTGCATGAAAGTGGAAAGTGAAAGTGAAGTCGCTCAGTCATGTCCGACTCTTCGCGACCCCATGAACTGCAGCCTACCAGGCTCCTCTATCCCTGGGATTTTCCAGGCAACAATACTGGAGTGGGGTGCCATTGCCTTCTCCCCAATATTACCTTAGTTCCCATTAAACATTTACTTTAATAATTTCCACTTTATTAAGTCATTTTTTAGTATTTTTATAAAACTGTTTATAAAGTGTAAGCATTTTTTATACAAGATTTGCACATTTTCATTAGATTTATCCCTAACAAAAACAGTCCATTTTACTTAATATGGTAGAATGAATCTTCTTTTTCATTAAAACTTTTCTATTTCTAGCATATAAAAATGAAATTAACTTAAAAATTTTTATTTTATAACTGAAAAATACTTTTATTAGTAACTCAAGTCATATCATTTCTGAGTAATTATAGGTGCATTTTCCTTTCTAATTCTTAAAACTTTGGTTTGGCTTTCTTATATTGCAAACAAAAATCCCATTTTGCTTTTTTTGAGATTGAGACTGATTCCCCACATTCAATTTTCCCCCACATTTACTTGTTTGGCAGATATACATCTATACTTTCACTATTCTTTTCCTTTAGAAATTTTAACATTCATATTTAATTGAACAAAATAGAAATTTAATCAATATCTATCCATTTATCCTCATGCCCATTGAGGCCAGATGTTCTCAAACTTTCTCAGTTCCTATTATGTGTCTCACTACTTTTTTCACAGTGCTTTTAGGCAAAAAATAAAGAATAATTTGCTTAAGTGATTATGTCAAAACAACTTAACACACATTTGTATCCAAAAAACTTAGTAGCCATTTGACAATCAGATGAGATCAGTCGCTCAGTCGTGTCCGACTCTTTGCAACCCCATGAAGCGCAGCACGCCAGGCCTCCCTGTCCATCACCAACTCCCGGAGTTCACTCAGACTCACGTCCATCGAGTCAGTGATGCCATCCAGCCATCTCATCCTCTGTCATCCCCTTCTCCTCCTGCCCCCAATCCCTCCCAGCATCAGAGTCTTTGCCAATGAGTCAACTCTTCACATGAGGTGGCCAAAGGACTGGAGTTTCAGCTTTAGCATCATTCCTTCCAAAGAAATCCCAGGGCTGATCTCCTTCAGAATGGACTGGTTGGATCTCCTTGCAGTCCAAGGGACTCTCAAGAGTCTTCTCCAACACCACAGTTCAAAAGCATCAATTCTTCGGTGCTCAGCCTTCTTCACAGTCCAACTCTCACATCCATACATGACCACAGGAAAAACCATAGCCTTGACTAGACGAACCTTTGTTGGCAAAGTAATGTCTCTGCTTTTGAATATGCTATCTAGGTTGGTCATAACCTTCCTTCCAAGGAGTAAGCATCTTTTAATTTCATGGCTGCAGTCACCATCTGCAGTGATTTTGGAGCCCCAAAAAATAAAGTCTGGCACTGTTTCCACTGTTTCCCCATCTATTTCCCATGAAGTGGTGGGACCGGATGCCATGATCTTCGTTTTCTGAATGTTGAGCTTTAAGTCAACTTTTTCACTCTCCTCTTTCACTTTCATCAAGAGGCTTTTGAATTCCTCTTCACTTTCTGCCATAAGGGTGGTGTCATCTGCATATCTGAGGTTATTGATATTTCTCCCGGCAATCTTGATTCCAGTTTGTGTTTCTTCTAGTCCAGCGTTTCTCATGATGTACTCTGCATGTAAGTTAAATAAACAGCGTGACAATATACAGCCTTGACGAACTCCTTTTCCTATTTGGAACCAGTCTGTTATTCCATGTCCAGTTCTAACTGTTGCTTCCTGACCTGCATACAGATTTCTCAAGAGGCAGATCAGGTGGTCTGGTATTCCCATCTCTTTCAGAATTTTCCACAGTTTATTGTGATCCACACAGTCAAAGGCTTTGGCATAGTCAATAAAGCAGAAATAGATGTTTTTCTGGAACTCTCTTGCTTTTTCTATGATCCAGCGGATGTTGGCAATTTGATCTCTGGTTCCTCTGCCTTTTCTAAAACCAGCTTGAACATCAGGAAGTTCACGGTTCACATATTGCTGAAGCCTGGCTTGGAGATTTTGAGCATTACTTTACTAGTGTGGAAAGGAAAAATGATTTTATTTCCTTCTCCAATAACTCAATTACTTTCTTATAGCATATCATGTACTTGTTAGGCATGGCACAACTTCTCAGATCTCAGAATAAAACTGAGTATTATCATTTTCTTGTTTCATATTGATTTTTATCTTGGGTTATTTTTTTTTCACAGAAACATTTATTCAAAATCGAGTTTCAAAAAAAAAATAATAATGTAATCAAAAGGAACAGTACAATTCAAAGCTGAAACCATGAACTGCTCTGAGCTAGCAGTCCATGCTGTGTCCAATAGATGCTGCTGTATCCCTTAGAAAATGTCAACATCTTCTGGTGCCTCAGTGCATTCCCTAGATGCCACGGGTGTCTCAGTATACAGACTGGGAATAAAACTATGTGCTATTGTTATTCAATATTTTGGTTCTATCTCTTTTTTCATTAAAAATTAGACATTATTAACATTGTTTTCAAAGTCAGTGTTTTTAGATTACTTCATGCCTACCAGAATTTTGCTTTTTTTTTTTTTTAAATCATAGGACTTCCTTCCATGGTTGCATTTCCTCTTCATGTAGGATATTTATTAGAATTTCCATAGTTATCTATTCATAGTAAATTTCCTTGGTTTTTATCTTCATATAAGTTATCTTATTTTGCCCTCATTCTGAAAGATAGCTGTATGGTACTGGTTACACATTTCTAAGCTGACAGTTACTTTCTGTTGGCACGTTGATGATATTATTTCACAGCCATGTGCTTTTCACTGTTGTTTTAGGAAGTCGTCAATTGGTCTAATTGCCATTCCTTTATATGTACAGATTTTCCTCCACTTATGACATGGTTACGTCCTGATAAAGTCATCATAAGTTGAAAATGCATTTAATACACCTAACCTGCCAATCATCATAGCTGAACCTAACCTACTTTAAACTTGCTCAGAACACTTACGTCAGCCTACAGTTGGGCAAAATCATCTAATGTGATGCCTATTTTATAATACAGTGTTGAATATGTCATGTAAATTATTGAACTCCGAAAGTGACTGTCTACGTACAGAGAGGTTATAAATGTATCTATTGCTTACCCTCATGACCATGTGGCTGACTGGGAGCTGCATTTGCTGATGCTGCCCTAGCATCATGAGAGAGTCTACTGCATATTGCTGGTCCAGGAACAATTCGAAGTATGTTTTCCATTGAAAACCTATCACTTTCAAATCACCATATACTGAAAAATATTAAGTCAAACCATAATAAGCTGAGCACAAGTCTGGTTTTATTCCCTCTCTCTGGCTGATTGAAAAATCTTCTCTATGTTTTTGCTTTTCTATCATCATTCTAGGTCTCAACTGATTTTTTATTTAATCTCATTTTTATGTAACCAATTTTATATTAACTTCATGAATCTGAGGAATTAGGTCTTCAAAAGCCCTGGAAAATCCTCAACCATAATCAAATACTGCCTCTAGCTATATATTCTCTGTCTTTCCCTGGAAGACCAAGTAGATATATATTAGCTAGATATCAGATGTGATCATTCTACACCTCTCTGCCTCTCTTACACTTGCTCTCTTTGTCTCTCTGGGCTGGAGTTCTAATTATCTCATTCATATGTAGTGTACCAGATCATGAATTCTCTCTTATTCTATGTCTAATCAACTGTTAAATTTGTCTGTTGTACAGTTGTACTTTATCCAGAGATGATTTGCATTTGCTTCATCCAAGTGACACACCAGCAAAACAGGACTACATTACATTAACCTTCATGCTTGTAGATTTCAGTTTAGTTCAGTTGCTCAGTCGTGTCTGACTCTTTGCTACCCCATGGACTGTAGCATGCCAGGCTTCCCTGTCCATCACCAACTCCCGGAGCTTGCTCAAACTCATGTCCATCGAGGTGGTGATGCCATCTCATCCTCTGTCATCCCGTTCTCCTACTGCCTTCAATCTTTCCCAGCATCAGAGTCTTTTCAAATGAGTCAGTTCTTCGCATCAGGGTGGCCAAAGTATTGTAGCTTCAGCTTCAACATCAGTCCTTCCAATGAATATTCAGGACTGATTTCCTTTAGGTTTGACTGGTTTGATCTCTTTGCAGTCCAAGGAACTCTCAAGCATCTTCTCCAACACCACAGTTCAAAAGCATCAATTCTTCAGTGCTCAGCTTTCTTTATAGTCCAACTTTCATATCCATACGTGACTAAAGGAAAAACCACAACTTTGACTAAATGGACCTTTGTTGGCAAAGTAATGTCTCTGCTTTTTAATATGCTGTATAGGTTGGTCATGGCTTTTCTTTCAAGGAGCAAGTGTCTTTTAATTTCATGGCTGCAGTCACCGTCTGCAGTCATTTTGGAGCCCAAGAAAATAAAATCTCTCACTGTTTCCATTGTTTCCCCATCTATTTCCCATGAAGTGATGGGACCAGATGCCATGATCTTCGTTTTTTGAATGCTGAGTTTTAAGCCATCTTTTTAACTCTCCTCTTCACTTTCATCAAGAGGCTCTTCAGTTCCTCTTTGCTTTCTGCCATAAGGGTGGTGCCATCTGGGTATCTGAGGTTACTGATATTTCTCGCAGCATCTTGATTCCAGCTTGTGCTTCATCCAACCCAGCATTTCACATGATGTACTCTGAATATAAGCCAAATAAGCAGGGTGACAATATGCAGCCTTGATGTACTCCTTTCCCGATTTGGAACTGGTCTGTTGTTCCATATTCGGTTCTAATGTTGCTTCTTGACCTGCATACAGATTTCTCAGGAGGCAGGTCAGGTGGTCTGGTACTCTCATGTCTTTCAGAATTTTCCATAGTTTGTTGTGATCCACACAATCAAAGGCTTAGGCATAGTCAATAAAGCAGAAATAGATGTTTCTCTGGAACTCTCTTGCTTTCTCGATGATCCGGCGGATGCTGGCAATTTGATCTCTGCTTCCTCTGCCTTTTCTAAATCCAGCTTGAACATCTGGAAGTTCTCGGTTCACGTACCATTGAAGCCTGGCTTGGAGAATTTTGAGCATTACATTGCTAGCGTGTGATGAGTGCAATTGTGCGGTAGTTTGAACAGTCTTTGGCATTCTTATTGATTTAGAAGTCTTATAATGGAATTAATTTCTGCCTTATCTGCATGATAGGTATGTGGCTAAGATATCTCATGAGAGAATTTTTTTCTTTCTCTCCTTCAGAAGCCAAAGTCAAAGCCAAAATCCCTACTGTTTCAGTCTTCAGTACAGATTTCAAATTTACTTTTTGTATGTTTTGCTTTTTACCTAGTTCACCCATGGAAAATGCTAGCCTTTAGATGTTCAAGTTTTATTCTGAAGTTGAACCTTCCACCTAGTGTGTGATTCAGGATTTCTGTCCCATCCCCATTTCTCTTGGCCCAAGGAGTTAAAGTTCTAAGCCCCTAGGTATTAGCCAGAGTACAGTTTCATGCATCCATGTTTTCTAGCAACTTCTGTACCAGTAGGCTTTCTCTGCTCACATGGTCCCCCACATTGACAGAAACAAAGGTCCTTACAGTATTATCATGTCCTCTTCTAAGCTATACTTTTCAGGCTTAATTTGGTACTCCAAACTTTCCCAATATGAATTATCCCAGGGAATAAGAAAATTAGCAACTACTACTAAAGGCAAGATTTTATTTTCTTGGGCTTCAAAAATGACTGCAGACAGTGACTGCAGCCATGAAATTAAAAGAAGCTTGCCCCTTTGAAAAAAGGTTATGACAAACCTAGACAGCATATTAAGAAGCAGAGACCTTGCTTTGCCAACAAAGGTCCACGTAGTCAAAACTATGATTTTTCCAGTAGTTGTGTACGGATGTGAGTTGGGCCATAAAGAAGGCTGAGCAATGAAGAATTGATGCTTTTGAATTGTGGTGCTGGAGAAGACTCTTTAGAGTCCCTTGGACTGCAAGGAGATCCAACCGGTCAATCCTTAAGGAAATCAACCCTGAATATTCATTGGAAGGAATGATGCTGAAGCTTAAGCTCTAATACTTTGGCCACCTGATACGAAGAGCCAACTTGTTGGAAGAGACTCTGATGCCAGAAAAGATTGAGGGAAAGAGGAGATGGGGTGACAGAAGATGAGATGTTTGGATGGCATCACCAACTCAATGGACATGAATTTGAGCAAACTTCAGGAGATAGTGATGGACAGGGAAACCTGATGTGCTGCAATCTATGGGGTTGCAAAGAGATAGACACAACTTAGTGACTGAACAACAAGGAGAAAATATAATAGAATCCAGTGAAATATAAAGGTGATTTATGAATTTTAAAGTCAGAATATTAGAAGTCCAGACTTAATATCTTTAATTCAATCATCCTTGGCATTGGGACCATTATTGAAATTATTCCAGAATCAGTTGCTACAAACTTTGGTGAAAGCTGAGACAGTATTCTTTTCTCTCCAGCACAGCAGCTTGCAAAGCCATGTGGAAGGAACCATTCCAAGAAGTGGTCGGTAGGATGCTTGTGTTTGCTGTCTTCACTTAGAAAGAACCAAATCATTCCCTCATTTTTAGGAATTATCCAACTGTCCCCTGGGGAAACTGAGTTTTGATTAGTCTAAGAACAGGTCAGGAGGTTGTGATTGTCTCATCTTTCTTACTGGATTTAGTTGTCTGCTCCCCTGATGCTCTGGAGATTCTAAGGCAAAGCCCAGGTGTCCAATCGAAGATGTATAACGCCATCTACTTTATTTAATGAAATAATTCTTGATCCTATTCAGTGTCATGGAAGTAAACACTTTTCTTACTCACATACATTTGTTGTTCAAGAAATCATCACTTCAGTGTGAATCACTGCCAACCAGTCTCCTCTTTCAGGGAACAATCGAACAAAAGCAGTGAGAAAGAAAAAAGTCAGTTGGATGAAAATAGAGCATGACCATAAAAAATCATGTGGGCTCTGTGAGAGGGCAGAGTTTTCTAAGTGATGTGTCAAAATTAGACAGTCTAACCAGCACAAATGTAAAGAAAGGAGGGAGATGAGTGTGAGGTGAGCACTGCCCACCACACATGGGGCAATTTGCATGCCCTGTCTCATTTTATCCATACAAAAGTCGAGTGCCATAGGTGTTATTATCTCATAAATATCTCATAGATGAAGAAGCAGACTTAGGGAGCTAAAATCACTTGACTAAGATCACAAATAGAGGGAAAAAGTGGCAGATCCTTCTCTCGGATGACAGAGCCTACACTCTATCACAGTATGCTGTCTCTTTATTCTAGTGTTCCTGACCTGAGTTCAGCACAGACACACGGGGAGAGCACTGGGGACACCACATAGTCCAAATGATTCAGAAATTTGTCATTTCTTCTGTTGGCTTGAGTGCTGCCTAGAAGCTTGGGTATGGCAAGATGCAAGTAATAGTTTATTGAGGGCTTTGTTTCTCCCTCCTTGATGGCAATGTGCTGTAAACTCAACTTGGGAGCAAACAACAGTAAGACATCTCCTTATTTGGAGTTGTAAAGCTTTCCCTTCATACATCCACAGGAATATGAAGGCCAGCAGGTTATAACAAAGCACCAGCATCTGCTTCCCTAACCATGTCTTCTTTAATAAAGTCATGCATGCCAAATATGTTTAAGACTGGTTATCGCTCTTGACACAGTATGATAGACGTTTAACCAGGAAAGATTTTCAGCATCCGGAAACCACAGAGGAAATGATATGGGCACACACGATATCTAAACAGCTGCAAAGCAGAACACCCGTTGATAAATGTAATTATTCAGTCCTCTGCCTGAATGAGAAAGCAAGAGCATATGTTTACTTTATGGCAGCCATTCCAGAGAACCAGAGCCACCCAAGTGGCAAGCAAGTGACAGTCCTTGCCCCAGAGAGATCAGGGACATTGCAATATCACCTCTTCCTTCCACATGGCTCATCACTCACACAATCCACTCAGGTTCAGAAAACGACCATTACGATAACTGGGATATTTCTAAAAAAGGAAGCACTAAGGTGGCCATTGTAAAATTCATTAAATTTTGTGCTTGCATTTTACATTTTGGTTTGGTTTCCACAGGAACTTGTATTGGTGGGGAAATATCTTGCTTGCAGGCAGATGTGTGTGCTCCAGGGCAAGTGATAAGGAAAACTATTTTAGGAAGGAGCCTGGATGATGAGGGGTTGGGGAGATGATATGGATCAGTGTGAGCAGGGTCACTGATAACTTTGTAGTTAACTGATCTTTTGGATACACTAAGATTTTATTGGTCATAAAGGGCTGAGTCATATATACATACATATAATTTTGGCTTGAATTAGCTAGAGCATGGGGTATGACCAATAGGGATGGTCATACACAGAAACTAAAACAGAAGAGACATGGACTTGTTTGAGAGTTAGGCCTAAGCCCCTTTCAGATACATTTGTTTTCCCAGCTGACTTTCTGCATCCAGTGACTCATAATTTCAATCACATGTTATCAAAATGCCTTACAGGCACATATTTCAGCCTAGATATTCATAGCACTGTCGTATCTCAATGGAGCAGCAAGAAGTGTAGTTCTTGTCTCTGGTTTGCTTAACTTAGTTGATTACCACTGGAGTATAATTGCTTTACAATGTTGTGTTAGTTTCTGCTGCACAATAATGCAAATCAGCTATGTATATGCATATACCCCTTCCCTCTTGAGCTTCCTCCCACCTCCTCCCAATTCCACCTCTCTAGGTCATCACAGAGCACCAAGCTTTGCCATTTTCAATAATCTGGTAGAAAGTTAAAACCAAATCCTTTTTCCACATCAATTTTTTCTTTCTTCTATTTCAGTGATTTGTTTGCTCCAATTGGCTTCCTAGATGGTGCTACTGGTAAAGAACCTGCCTGCCAATGTAGGAGACTTAAGACATACAGGTTTGATCCCTGGATGGGGAAAATCTCCTGGAGAAGGAAATGGCAACCCACTCCAGTAATCTTTCCTGGAGAATCCAATGAGCAGAGGAGTCCAGTGCTCTATGGTCCATAGGATCGCAGAGTCGAACACGACTGAAGTGACTTCGCACAGGTACAGGCTGATACTTTATGGGTGATGTGCACCATATAAACAAAGATGCATGTTATCCTCACTATTTGGGTTCATTTGTAGGATTCAATTATTTGCTGGTAACTCCTAAATATTGACTTTCTCAAGTTTTTCCTTAATGGATGAAGGCATGATTTGAGATGATTATATAAGATATTTATCCCTGGTGGTTCAGATGATAAAGAATCTGTCTGCAATGTGGGACACATAGGTTTGATCCCTGAGTCAGGAAGATCCCCTGTAGAAGGGATGGCTAACCACTCCAGTATTTGTGCCTGGAGAATTCTATGGACAGAGTAGCCTGGCGAGCTACAGTTAATGGGGTCGCAAAGAGTTGGACACGACTAAGGGACTAACACTTTCACTTTCATGAAGTCTTAAGACAGCTTTTGGTACACAGTTCAGTTCAGTTCAGTTCAGTCACTCAGTTGTGTCTGACTCTTTGTGACCCTATGAATCGCAGCACGCCAGGCCTCCCTGTCCCTCACCAACTCCCAGAGTTCACTCAGACTCACATCCATCGAGTCAGTGATGCCATCCAGCCATCTCATCCTCTGTCGTCCCCTTCTCCTCCTGCCCCCAATCCCTCCCAGCATCAGAGTCTTTTCCAATGAGTCAACTCTTTGCATGAGGTGGCCAAAGTACCTGAGTTTCAGCTTTACCATCATTCCTTCCAAAGAAATCCCAGGGCTGATCTCCTTCAGAATGGACACAGTAAGCATTAAATATCCCAGGGATGGGGGAGGCTGGTGGGCTGCCATCTATGGGGTCGCACAGAGTCGGACACGACTGAAGCAACTTAGCAGCAGCAGCAGCAGCAAGCATTAAATATATTTGGCTGTAATTATTATTATTGTTATCATTTTGTTATGTAAAGTCTTCTTCTTCCTTTTTTTTTTTTTACAAACCCTTGTGTCGAGCGTTCAATAGATCGCAGTGAGGGAGCTGCTCGGCTAACTACAAAGCAAAGCTTTCTTAATGAAGATGTCTCTCTTGTGTAACAAACCCATGAATTGCATCTATAGAACAGCACTCTAGTGAGACAGCTATATTCTGAGGTGTTAGATTTTACTTACATAAGGTTATATATATATATATATATATATATATATATATATTCAAAGAAGTTGTAAAGCCCCCTTTTCTCCCCATAGGTGAGAACTTAAGGGAACTCCTCTTTTCTTTAAGCACCATTTAGCCCTAAACAAATATACTTAATTGAGAAAAGCCATGGCAGTTAAACATAGTCAAGCAGTAACACACTATGTGCCCAAAGCAACAATGAAAAACCATATTTTATTTGCAACCTCTGTAAATATGTATATTCTTAAACAGCTTCCCTGATAGCTCAGTTGGTAAAGAATCTGCCTGCAATGCAGGAGACCCCAGTTCAATTCCTGGGTTGGGAAGATCCACTGGAGAAGAGATAGGCTACCCACTCCAGTATTCTTGGGTTTCCCTTGTGGCTCAGCTGGTGAAGAATCTGACTGCAATGTGGGAGACCTGAGTCTGATCCCTGGGTTGGGAAGATCCCCTAGAGAAGGGAAAGGCTACCCACTGCAGTATTCTGGCCTGGAGAAATCCATGGACTCCATAGTCTACGGGGTTGCAAAGAGTCAGACACAACTGAGCAATTTTCACTTCACTACAGTCTTAAACAAGGAGGTACCTTTCAAGGGTGAAAGAAGACACACAATTTTCACCTGGAAGGTAAAGATCTAAATGTATATTTTTTTGAGAAGGATTTAGTCAGTATTTATATATATAATTTTTGAAGACAAAAATGTACCATTTGACCAAATAATCCTAGTTCTGTGCTTCTGTTCTAAAGAAACAGTTTCACTTTATTTATTTATTTATTTTTGGCTGTGCTGGGTCTTCACTGCTGCATGGGCTTTTCTCTAGTTGTGGCAAGTGGGGCTACTCTAGCTGTGGTACTCAGGCTCTCATTGCATTGGTTTCTCTTTTTGTGGAACATGGGCTCAGTGGCCTGCAGACTTCACTAGCTGCAGCTCCCAAGCTCTAGAGCAGAGGCGCAACAGTTGTGGTGCACAAGCTTAGTTGCTCCATAGCATGTGGGATTTTCTTGGACCAGGATTAAAACTCATGTCTCCTGCATTGGTAGACAGAGTCTTTACCACCAAGCCACAAGGAAAGCCCAAGAAACAGTTTTTTTAAAAAAAGGAAAAAGCCTTATCCACATACAAAAATGTTCACCTCACCACATTTGTAGTATTATCAAATTGGTAATAACCTAAATCTTCAAATATAGAATAATAAATAATAATACAAATATATGCGGAGCTGTTAAAATTATGTTAACAAAATTATTTAATGTAACAGGAAAGTTAAAACTGCAGGATACAAATTTCTATGAATAAGAGAGCCCTGAATATTAAAGGAAAATAAACAATGAAAGGAATTACACTTGACTGATTTTGTACATAAGTGTCTAGAACCACAACATTCCTAGGGTATGCAAAGTCCTCTGACTATTGTAAATAAATATTTCACCCTTATGATTCATGCAGAGCTAGAGAAAAAGATTAGATTAAATTTATAGTGACATTAGTGCTTCCCTGGTGGCTCAGATGAAAATGAATCTGCCTGCAATGCAGGAGACCCAGGTTCAATCCCTGGGTTGGGAAGATCTCCTGGAGAAGGATATGGCAACCCACTCCAGTATTCTTGCCTGGAGAATCTCATAGAAGGAGGAGTCTGGCAGGCTATGGTCCACGGGGTTGCAAAGAGTCAGATACAACTGAGTTACTAATACACACACACACACACACACACACACACACACACACACCCCTGCATGGAAGAATATGGTTTTTCTTACTGAACCCCAGCACAGCTATCAGACATGAAGGGCATAACTGAATGTTTTCAATGGAACAGTCTACATTTGTCAAAGTATAAGTGCAGGATGAAAAAGACCTCTAAAGGCCATGGGGACTCAACTAAATGAAAAATGCTTATGAAAGAGAATGGTCCAGTGGGCCAGATTCTGTTCCTGAAGATGAAGAAGGTTGTCTGCAAAGTAGTTTCCAAAATGTTGCAGCTTTATATCCACTGAGACTTTGCATTCTGGGAACTAGCTTTTGGATTCACAAATGAATTCATATCTCTTGGATAAGCTAAAGAATAACTTCCAGGGGACAACAATAATAAATTTCCTACTAAAGAAATCATGACACATCTTAGTAGATAGCATGGAAAAGTATACTTGAAAAAGGCAAAATAGAAAATCTCAAAGGTCATGAAGTCCTTATATGGAGAGAAAGTTACTGCCTTAGCTAACAGTGAGTGAAGGAGTCACTAACAATAACATGATACCATCCTACTAATATATTATTCAGTATTTGACAGCCCACAGGGTCCTCACCTGTTTCTCCAAACACAATATACGCAGTCAGTGCAGCCTTTCAATCACACACAGTGCTCTGTCTCAAGAGCCTTGCTTAAGTGCCTCATTCATCTTTCACCTGCCATGCAAGTGTTGCACCTTGTTTATATATCATTCTTTGTTTTCTTAGTGCACAGGCTTTTGGCTGCAAGCACAAACCCCTCCCCTGATGATCAAACTTGTTTCTTGCATGGAAATGCCTATTCCAAGCAGCACCTGTGTATCCCATTATAGTGTGCACCATCACAGAGGTGAGGAACCAACCCAATGACAAGATCCTCCAGAACACAGAGCCTAAGCTTCTTTCTATGCATTTTTTTAATTTTAATTTTAATTTTTTTTTTGCCATACCATGCATGCAGCACATGGGATCTCAGTTCCCTGATCAGGTATCGAACCTGCAACCCCACATCACTCGACCATAAGGAAAGTGTCATGGAGCCTCAGCTTCTCTTTTATCCTGTTCTCAAGGTAGTCTCACTCCATGAACATATTATGCTGGTATAAGATGTTGACCTTTAAGACATCTAAGAAAAAGTTTAGCAACTGAGGCATGAAGCTTAGTACATATTAGGTAACAATTGCCAGTAGTTAATGACTGCTTATTGTGTACCATATGGATTGTTTCCTTTCACTGTTGATTAGCCCCATTTTACAAACAAAGAAACTGAGATGCAGAGTCTATGTAATATGTGAAGCCACCCAGTCATTTTAAATGGAGGAGCTAGGATATGAATTGAGACCAGAGTGCCAGAGCCAAAGCAGCCAAAGCTGCCAACAGTTCAACATTATCTTCTACCTGTTGCCTTCCTGACCATAAGGTTACCCATTATACTTATATCTATTACGTGTATGTGCATGCATGCTCAGTCACTAAGTCGTGTCTGACTCTTTGTGACCCGATGGACTGACTGTAGCCCACCATGGTCCTCTGTCCATGGAATTCTCTAGGGAAGAATACTGGAGTCGGTTGCCATTCCCTTCACCAGGGGATCTTCCTGACCCAGGGATCGAACCAGAATCTCCTACACTAGCAGGCAGATTCTTTACCACTAAGTCACCAGGGACCCTATATTACTATAGAGTTACCTATCATTTTTTACCAAGAGTTGCCTCGCTATAAAGTCCTAAACTCCCCTTACTCCCTCTGGCAAGTTCCTTGTCTAAGAAAACTTATCCTCACAAATCAAGGCTGTCAAAGGGTTTGAGGCAGTAGAAATGGGAGAAAATCCAATTTCTCCATGGAAGAAGTCTGGAACTTCCATCATGAGCACAACAATTCTGAGAACTGGAGACCTGGATTAAGTCTGCTGAGAAACTGGATTGTAGGTAGGTATAAACAATTAATTACAGAATTCAAGAGGTTATCTCTAGGAAGACATATAAGCCAAGTGCAAGGAGACAAAGTTCTGATAAATTCCAAGAGTTAAAAGAGAGAAAGAAACAAATGGAAAGGTTTGGAAAGGCTGTGGGAAAGGACAGGTCTCTACTGTCCAGCATTTTCCATGATTCTTAGTGTATCATGGGGGCCATGTACTTAATAGGTAGGGTTTTGTCTAGAAGAGAATACTTTTACAACAAAACATCTAAGAGATTCACTCTTAATTATTCTCATCACAAAAAATGAAATGGTAATTATGTGATTTTTAGAGATGTTATCTACAATGGAAATCAGAGCATAATATATAAATGCATCAAATCCACATGTTGCACACCTTACATAAAAGTTATATGTCAAGTATATTTCAATTAAGAATTAAAATTAAATTTAAAAATAAGATCATTTTTTAAAAAAGGAAAGAAAAAAGTGAGCAGTCAGGAATTCAAAACTCAATTGTTTATAATTAAACAATTAATAATAGGTAAGAATTCTAAGCTGTCCCTTTCTACCAGGGCAGAAAACGCACTGTAACATTTAGATATTAGGATTCTAAAAAGAGAGTTTTAGGTAATACATATCTGTAAAAGAATACTCTTTATTCTTTAGATTACCCATTCATTCACTCATCCATTCACTCCTTCATTTATTTAAGCTGACGTGTTCTCTTGGTCAATGCTTCAAAACCTAGCATGCATAAAATCCCCTGGAGAGCTGGGTTAGAAAATTCTTATTTCCAAGACTGTCCTCTTAACAAGCTCCCAGGTGGTGCTGATGCTGCCAGAATACACCTTGAGTAGCAAGACTCTATACAACTGCATGAGAAGACCACCGGATGCACGCATCCTGGGAGGGGAAACAAGACCAAGCTGCAGTGACCAGTGGGAAACTGGACCTGGAAGGAGCCCAGAATAGCTCCCACCTGAGAAGGCCCTGCTCTGGTCAACCATTTCTCTCAACTACTTTGTGTCCTTCTAGAGTTTTAACAGGACTATAAAAATGGGCTCCTGGTAAATGCAGTCAAAGGCCCCGTTTATGATGGCAAAATAGATGTTTAAAAGGATTTTCCTTTGGTTTCCTCAAACCTTAAATAAAATTAGTTTATTCATGTTTTATCTGTTTCCAATTTGTGTTTTTTGTAAATAAAGATATAGAGTTGATTCCAATAGAAGTTTGGCTTTCATGCATATGAAAGAAACATACATATGTTTGATATGTATAAATTTATATATATATATAAACATATACATATATATATATGCTGTATAACATGTCAAATGCACAATAAACATAAATATTACACATATAATACATATTCAAATTGCACTGTACTGACTTCAGAGGAGAGATTAATAAACCATTTGCTATATTTGGATTTCAGAGTCCA
Source organism: Bos indicus (assembly GCF_029378745.1). Lineage (NCBI taxonomy): Eukaryota > Metazoa > Chordata > Mammalia > Artiodactyla > Bovidae > Bos > Bos indicus. Next base: position 80,623,425 of record NC_091763.1, read on the forward strand.
GGCCCTTGCATTCAGCCAACTCCAGATCTTATTTTTTTACACTTTTTTTTAAAATTAATTTTTTAATAGGGTGTATTTGCTTTACAATGTTCTATTAAGTTTCCACTGTACAGTAAAGTGAATCAGCTCTATGTATACATATACACCCTCTCTTTTGGATTTCCTTCCTATTTAGGTCACTGCAGAGACTGAGTGGAGTTCCCTGAGCCACGCAGTAGGTTTTCATTAGTTATCTATTTTATACGTAGTATCAGTTCTTCTTCTTAATAGGATAAAGGGAGGACCAAGTATACCACATGTGTACGCTAAGTTGCTTCAGCTTTGTCTCACTCTTTGCAACCCTATGGACTGTAGCCCACCAGGTTCCTCTGTCCATGGGATTCTCCAGGCAAGAATACTGGAGTAGGTTCTCCAGGTGACAAGTACACCAGATAGGTACAAATAGGGTCAGATGGGGCAACAGTCAATTGTGTTAGGCCCTCCCACTTGCTAGCACTCCTACATGAACAAATCCTCTTTGTATGTTCTGTTTCCTCAGGTTAAGAAAGTAACATAGGAAATCATGTGTTCATTTTTTTGCCTCAACTGAGAGTTTAGTCTAGTACTCAAGAGATCTCACCAACTGAGAGTTTAGTCTAGTACTCAAGAGATCTCAGCCTAGGCCCTTGCCCTTGGAATAAATACATTTCCATTTCCTTCACATGGTGTCTGGGCTTTTTCTTATCTTAATTTTGTTCTGTATCCCATGTGTTTTGTTACAAACTGCCTTGAATCCTCTAAGGAAATAGACAGGAAATACATAAATATGGATGCATTTGTTGATTCACCAACAGCTGCCAAGTGTCTATAAAGAGATAGTACTGAGAATGAAGCAGGTGACGGTTTTCTATCTTGAAAATGCAAAGAGCAAATAGACAATTGCAATGTGTAGTGGTTAAGGGCTCAATATCCTCAATCTGTGCCTTAAGTAACGGGGTGTAGTATATAAGGTTAGCAACTCTGTTTCCTGGAAAGTCAGGTTTTGTTTTGTTTTTTTTTTTTCCCCCAAAAAAAGTTATTTCTAAAAAACTAAGCTAGGTAGAGATTTCCTGTGGTTTTGTAATTTAACTGAAAATAAAAATCAGAGACTCCCCTAATGGTTCATTGGTTAAGAATCCACCTGGAGTGGACACAAGTTTGATCCTGGGTCCAGGAACTAGGATGCCACATGCCATGAGGCAACTAAGCCCATGTACCTCAACTACTGAGCCTGCACTCTAGAGCACATGCCACCCAAGAGAAACCACTTCAATGAAAATCCCATGCACTGCTACTAGAGAAAGCCTCTGTGCAGCAACAAAGACCCAGTGAAGCCAAAAATAAACACAAACACACACACAAATGAAAGTCAAAATCAGAAGTAGGAGTCTATGACCAGGAATTAGTATCAGAAACTGTCTCTGTCAAATCAAAGCCAACCTCATCCTCTTTCAGAGAACTGTGACTTCAAGGAAACAAGACATTCCAGAGGGCAAATGATCATCTGCCCAATGATCAGTTGAGATAGCTGTGTTTTTTGTATGCTTCTGCAAATATTGCTATAAGCAAAAGTAAAAGAAACAGCAGCTCCCATGCCAGCTGGGGAAAGGAGAGACCGCAAGATTCCAGCCCATCTATCTCCTGCTAAATTTGGGATCTTGTACCCAAGTGCTACCTGAGCACTCAACATCCAGATTCATGGAAATATACCTGATAGGCTTATGAAGTGGTGTGACCCCCATTTTTCTCATAGTACTTCAGGAACATTTTATTATGTTAGTTAGCTATTAGTTTCAATAGTCCTTAAAACTTTATAGAAATGTATTGATTCCTTCCATGTTCAAACCAAAAGAAAATCTCTCTTACACATGCATGATGTTTAACAATGTATCAGCCATCTCTTACGTATGCGCCCCTGATGTGTCTTTACCAACTCATATTTCCTAGTAATGTGTTTCTAAACCTACCGATTTGTTTATTTATATCCCATATCCTTCTAGGATGTTCAAACCCTTAAGAGCACAACTTGTAAAAGATAATATTTGGCTATCCCCCCTTCAAAATCTACCCTTGGACAAGATTTACATTATAAGGTAATTTAGTGGTACTTCTTCTCTTATTGTCTATAACCTCTCTAACGTCAGGCTATACTCAAATACCAGGAACTCAGCAGACTTCAATTTTGGTAAAAATCAAAATTATCTTCCATAAAAAGAAAATCAGTTACTATATTATTGGTCCAAAGGAACACAATCAAACAAATATAGACTTTCACATGTGAGCTTTTAGGCCAAGCATCTTTTAGAAACACCTACTTTTCTCTGTCTTCATTAGAATGGTAGATCAGAGGGCACCAGTTTTATAAAGTGTACAAAACTATTAAAATGCATATTCTTATGATTTTTGTAGTTTCTTTTCTGAGCCAAGAAATTTCAAAATGTTGACTTTCTAGGAAAGAGGATTAAATTATCTGTTTGGTCTGTTTGGACTGAGTTTCCCAAGTGATAGATGTAAAGTACCTTTCGGGGATTTGTGATTTGTTTTAGGTCGGCTTGAGGAGGGTTTTAAAATGCTAAGAGGATTTGAGGTTGTTTTGTTTTGCTTTGTATGTTGAGTGCCAACCTAATCACAGCTGGTTTAACAAGGCTAACCTAATCACCACTGGTTTAAGTAAAGTTAACAAAAGTCCCTCAGGAACAGACACTAGCTCTCTGTGTCTGCACTCATCTGCCATAAATCTTACACATTTGATTCCCACTTGTTCTCCGGTACCTTGTCCTCATGCCCAGCCCATGAATTCTAGTGGAACGAAAACCTCATGAAGGCTTGGATTCGATTTTTCCTTAACTTCCATTTGTCTCATTCATTGGATGAAGGAATCAATGGATAAATCATGAAGTCTCGCTCATCATTCATTGACTGTCAATTCAGGAAGAAGCAATTCTAGATGGTTAGATATTAAATGTGATATCGTGAGCCGAGGTATCTTTCCTCTAATGCCACTTGCTGAAATGAAGCCATCATCAGGGTTTATGTACAAAATAAAGGGTTAGGTCCATCTAAATGTAATTTACTTTCACCGTGTAGTTAATTCCTTATAAGTAGAAACTCTTGCCTTGGTAGGACACTTGCACATAGCCTGCATTCCAGACTCATCAGATAAAGAAGGGGTGAAAGCTGTGTGTACAGGGTTGTGGGGAACAGAAAACTCTCTGGTCCTTTGCCACCACTCCAGCCCAGGACCTCCTCAGCATCCATATTCCAACTGATCAGATTCAAGGGAGCACCCTCTCTGATCCTGCCTCCAGAAGGTCCTGTTTAGAGGACTAGAGGCATCGTAAGAAAATGCAGATTCATCAGGATCCTCAGGGCCACTATATCTGGAGTGGAGAAACATGTGGTTTTAGAATGATCAGTCCATCTTCTATCTCTGTCAATATGATTCCAAAACAACCAGTAGAGAAGTGAAAATTTTATTTTCATGCAACTGGTTTGACTGTTTGTTGGAATTGACTATATTTGGTCTAAAGCTGACTGCTTTCTCATTGAATGAGCCAAAATTCCCAAGGAGCATTTACATGAGCTGTGTCATCACAGCATGGGAATGGCTGAGCAATGCACCAAGGTCTGTTTTCACTTGATTATATGTGTATTTATTATACAAAAATAGAGCAAAAATATGATTCTGCCGAGACTCTCCTACATTATAGTATGAAAGTGAGCTAGAATTTCTTTAAGTTGAAAAGCTGCATTCTTGTTTTGTTTTCACAGCTCTCAGCCTTCTTTGTTTAATTTTTTCCTCCAATTGGTGTTATTCATCATGGTTAATATTTAGGAGAATTTACTGGTAGCAAAATGTGCTTGTTGGTAACCCAAAAAGAGGAAGTCCTCTACTCTGTCGATCTGTGATGGATGGAATCGTTCAGATAAAAACTGACTGGGAAAATGGCCCCAAACACAGGCCAGCTTTCTTCGTATTTAAATGGATGGTTTCTTGGTCATAGGCTTCTACAAGGCATGCTTTCATCCTGGAACAGAATTATATATACAGTCCTTCTCTCATGAAAGGGCAGTCTTGACATGCTTCCAACTCCAGAAGTCTCATTGGGAATCATATTTTCTACTTCAAGCTACACAAAGCAAAATTTTCCAAACCTTCCACCCCTTCACAGATTGTACATATATGCAGAAACAGTCATAGAAGAAACTTGATCCCCACTGTAGCAACTGAAAACCAGAAGACACTCCTCCAAGGCAAAGAATGTCCAGGTTATAGGAACGGAATGAAGCCGCTGAAGAAAATGGTCAATTATGGAATGTTCTGTGCGTAAGTATGTCCATTAATTAAGGAATGAACTGAAATTACTAATGGACTTCATAATGGCCACCAACCAGCTGCCAGTTGGCTGTAGCTTGGTGACAGATGGTAGTGACTGATCTGGACTAGATCTGACCTAGAGATAGTCTATCATTTATTAAATTGCAGTCCCAAATAAAATTCCCTGCATTGTAGCATTTCACCATTATGTCTCACAGTGAGATGCACTGATAGCATCCTTTATCTGCCATCCCTGGTGCAGACAGCAAACTATTCAAATGGCCTCCATGTAACACTCAGTAAAGAAAGTCCATAATACCTCTCAAGAGAGGGAAGGAAAAAATGCAGCTTGAATGAGTGCCACTTGAGTGAGGCATAGATTAAATGAAAGCACAGCTCTGTGCTAATCTGGTTTGTTAGCCCCAAACACTGAGATTTACTCCTCAATTTTCTTTTTTTTTTAAATCAAGAGGTTCTCATTTACACAGCAACTGACAGGTAGTGACTGCTTAGGTCCTGCTTTAACCCATCAACACATCCTTAGAGTGAAGAAAGCTGCTGCAGACTGGCTCCAGAACCTGTCTATTTAGGATTCTTGCAGGAACAGTCACTCAAGTGGGTACATCAAAAGCCCCAGTTACTGTCACCAGACTCATTGTTGGAGTATTTGGAAAAATGAACCTTATCTGTGCTTTTGGTAGCTTGAATTCATAAAGACTAGGGGAGGGGGATTCTACTGTTATAAATCCAGGTAGAACCTAAGAAGACATAAAGAAGATATGGGTCTGTTTTAAAATCTTTCATGTAACATGTCATTGAGCTTCTTTTGTGTTGTCAAACACTATGTATTTGTTCTATTTCAAAAGTGATAGGTAAAAGATGAGCTTTAATATAAGATATATGCAGTCAGCAAGCAAAAATGTAATATAGGTAAGTGTATTTGGTTACATTAAGGCTATGTTTTACTTGTTTCAAAGAAAGTAAACACTACTATTAACAAAGTTCATATTTAACCCATTACCCTAATTTTTATCTTAAAAAGAATCTTGTTTAGCTGGAAGGAGCCTGAGTAATAAATACTGTAGTCTCTGCTTTTCACACGTGTCCACTGAAAGGTCCCAAATACTAGACAGGAATAAACAGGGATCCCTCAAAGATTTGGACGAAAAGCCTACAGAGGCCTGACTGTGGATAAAATTTCTTTGTAGTCTCACACTGTACCCTAAAACTGTATTCAAGTTTTGCATCTGACTCTGCAGTATATCCATTTCTCTATGGATTAAAAAAATAATATTTAACATTACCCCAGTATATAAAATCAATACTTGGAGCAGTTGTGATATTTTTATCCTATATCTTTGTGAACCCCTGCCATATCCCCTTGACCCTCTGGATTTTTTTGTGCCAGACTCGGGCAATTACAATCCAATCCAAGTTGCTCAGTTAGGAGAGAATACACAGTCCCCAAGAATTTGTGACTTAACCAAATCATATGACCAAAACCACATGCAATTAAGTGACTTGCCTAAGGTCACATACAGTAGGAGAGAGACTGGAATCTGGATTCATGACCAGCACACCAGCACTGCATGTGCCTTGCATGGTAACTGAAGGCTGCCTCAGACGTTTCACCTGAGCTTGCATGTCCTTGCACTAAAACTCCCTGCCTCCCTATTTCAGCAGTTGACTATCTCTTGCCTTATCCTGCTCATCAGGTTTTCTTATTCATCCCAGTCCTTCTTCTGTGTTCACCCAATTTTCAACCTCATTCTGCTTTTGAGTTTTCTATTGTAGACTTTGGTAACTCTGCCTGACCTGGTTTTTCACTCTGCTGTTCTCAAGTTAGTGGCTGGTAGAGGTCCCAAACATCTCAAGACCCCTTGATGTATGGCTCTCCAGGGCTGACTCCAGTTGGTATGTTACCAAAGGGTCCAAAGAGGGAAGAACAAGGGGAACCAAAATCTCCCAAGGGAGATTACAAATGCAGAAACTGACTGGATGTCAACACCAGACAGCTAGAGCGCAGGAGAGTTCATGATGACCATTGTGATGATCATCATCCCTGGTAGCTCAGTTGGTAAAGAATCTGTCTTCAATGCAGGAGGCCCCAGTTCAATTCCTGGGTAGGGAAGATCCACTGGAGAAGGGATAGCCTACATACTCTAGTATTCTTGGGTTTCTCTTATGGCTCAGCTGGTAAAGAATCCATCTGCAATGAGGGAGACCTGGGTTCGATCCCTGGGTTGGGAAGATCCCCTGCAGATGGGAGAGGCTACCCATTCTAATATTCTGGCCTAGAGAATTCCATGGACTGTTTAGTCCATGGGGTCACAAAGAGTCAGACAAGACTGAGCAACTTTCACAATCATGATCATGATGATGGGCAAACAGCATGGAATAGACTGGGATATAGACAACTGGAGAACAGAAAAGGGAAAGAATGACCAGACAACTTCAGGAAAAACAGCATGAGCAAAGGCCCACATGCCAGAGAGCAGAGTATAGCCAGTGCCCTGATGGAAACTCTGTGTGGTAGAAGGTAGAATGGGATGGGCTGGTGAGGGAAGGTGAGCTTAGAAGACTGGCAAGTGCCAGATCATGAATGGCTTTGTAAGTTGCGTTAGGGAAATTGGACTTTATCCTAAGGGTGATGAAAGATATTGAAAGTTTTAAATTAAACATGCAGTAGCATAATGAAATTTGCATTTTAGGAATGCTGCCTAGAAATTCTCCAAATCAACCTTAAAAGCTGAAGGAATCATATTCAATCACCTTTTCAAAGTGGTCTCTTTGAAATCTGTTTCTTAAATTTTTATATTATATAGTCTTTGAGAAGAAGGTTATAAATAAATATTTTTGTAGTCTCTAATATTATAAGAACTTGTTCCCAGAGTTTGTGGCAATAGTGTGGACACTGGCTCAAATACAAGTATGTGGAATCCATTTCAATAAGTATTATTTAAAATATTCCAAATTCTTTCACACACAAAAAAAAAGCCACTGCAGAATCACTTTAAAATGTTTATGTATATACCTAAATCTCCAAATGGCTGATAGCAATTTTAAATGGAAGACCAAAAGCTATAATATTATTAACCAGCCAGAAAGCCTAGCAGTTCATTTATCAGAGAAAAAAAGTGTATAAATGCTTGACAGATGAAGGCTATAGCCATAATGTTATGACTTTATTTGAATTACATTATATAGACAAAAGCATGCCGACCCATCAGCCTCAAGTCACTGCTCTGTTACCTATGGTAACAGTCAGATATTTTCCTCATTACTTAATAATACCAGATCACAAATAAGTATCATAACATAAAAAACAGATGTTAAAACGTGACACTTGAGGTCAGGTTACACTGAATACTTGTTAATTTTTAAGTGCCTGGTTACTTCCCAAGAATTTTTGTTTTCTCAAATTTTTCACAAGATTTTGTTGGATTTGGTTGCAGAGGTTAGAGTCTTAAACATCCATAAGACAGAAATAGGAACTTGACTTGCTATTAATCAAAGTAGCAATAAAACAGGGAGAAACTAGTTTTTATGCTAGAATACTCACTACTTTGCACACAATACAATTTTATACAAATGACCACAGTCAAGGACATAGCTTATATTTTTATTTCGATAATTTTCATTTGTATTCTTCCCTAATATTTCAAATAATTTTTAAAATCTATTAAAGACATGACTCTCATTTGAAATACAGAATAATATTTTCATTATTGTACAGATTATATATTTTTTAATTAAAATATATAAATAAAAAAGAGAAAAATAGAGTTGTCATTATGGTACCAAACTCAGTAACCCCCTCAAATATCACTCTAGTTTTAGGTTTTTTCCTCTGTGTGTGTGTGTATATATATATATATATACATATATATATATATATATATATACACTTTTTTTCTTGGAGGAATGGAATCAAAAAGTTGAAGATCTTTCTATGCCGATTAATCTTCATCTTTAGCATCATTTCTAATGACTACAACAGTGCTCTGGTGTAGATACACTATAGTTTGTTTAACTAATCACTGATTTCTGAACACTTAAATCATTTCAAGGTTTTGGTTTTATAAATATTATGGCAATGAACAAATATGTAGCTTAATCTTTTACACATTCTTGATTATTTCCTCAGCATAAATTCCAAGAATTAAAATCTGTGGGTCAAAAGGATGCATGTTTTAAAATCTTTGGTACATAAGAACAATATTGCAGCCAGAAAGATTGTACTAAGTTATCTTCCCACTAGAGGTGAGTAGATGACATTTTTCTGTCATGTTGTTTTCATCTAGCTTTCTGTCATACTTGTTGATTCAAAGAAGTACATTTTTACATCCTTAAAAATAAGTCACTTTTTACAGCTGATTGCATACCACACTTGTTATTTTTGTTTTTAATTTTTCCTTTCTAGTGATACTTACAGTGTTGCATCATATTATCAATGTCTTAAGTGCCACAAAATTTAGTATTTGCCTTTATATGTGTGACTATGATTCCCTGGTGGCTCAGACAGTAAAGCATCTGCCTACAATACGGGAGACCTGGGTTCAATCCCTGGGTTGGGAAGATCCCCTGGAGAAGGAAATGGCAACCTACTCCAGTACTCTTGCCTGGAGAACCCCATGGATGGAAGAGCCTGATGGACTACAGTCCATGGGGTCGCAAAGAGTCGGACACGACTGAGCGACTTCACTTCACTTCATGATTAATAGATACACAGTTTTTATATAATCTAATAGTGTCTACTTTAGCTGCCATGCTCATGCTTTCTCCAATTTATGTAGCAGTCTCCTGTGTTTCCTCCTATTATTATATTTTGCATTTAAATCTTTAATAAACTTGCAAATTACTTTTTCAGAAATGAATTAGCCAATTTTGCTAGTATTTATTAACTAAATCATTTTTGCTCATATATCACTGAGCTTATTCTGACTGTTAATAATTCTATTATTTCAGTGTTTCAAACACAAGAACCACTTAATAGACTGTCATTGGTTGATTAATGAAATTTATAGAAATAATATGTAGAAGTTGCTCTAGGTTAAGGTTTTAAAGTCACACGTTAGGGCTTCTGGAGGGATTCTGGCTTGACTGGTGAAAAACCAATCTACCATCTTGCCTCCCTGATTTTCCACTGCTTCAGTCATTAATATTAGATCAGGAGGGGCGGCGGTGAGGAGATACTGCTCGTCCAAGGTAAGGAGCAGCGGCTGCGCTTTGCTGGAGCAGCCGTGAAGAGATACCCCAAGCCCAAGGTAAGAGAAACCCAAGTAAGACGGTAGGTGTTGCAAGAGGGCATCAGAGGGCAGGCACACTGAAACCATAATCACAGAAAACTAGTCAATCTCATCATACTAGGACCACAGCTTGTCTAACTTGATGAAACTAAGCCATGTCCTGTGAGGCCACCCAAGACGGGTGGGTCATGGTGGAGAAGTCTGACAGAATCTGGTCCACTGAAAGAGGAACTCCTCAGGTCAGTAGGTGCCCAATATGCTACTGGAGATCACTGGAGAAATAATTCCAGAAAGAATGAAGGGATGGAGCCAAAGCAAAAACAATACCCAGTTGTGGATGTGACTGGCGATAGAAGCAAGGTCCAATGCTGTAAAGAGCAATATTGCATGGGAATCTGGAATATTAGGTCCATGAATCAAGGCAAATTAGAAGTGGTCAAACAGGAGGTGGCAAGAGTGAACATCGACATTTTAGGAATCAACGACCTAAAATGGACTGGAATGGGTGAATTTAATTCAGATGACCATTATATCTACTACTGTGGGCAGGAACACCCTAGAAGAAATGGAGTAGACATCCTGGTCAACAAGAGTCTGAAATGCAGTACTTTTGATGCAATCTCAAAAACGACAGAATGATCTCTGTTCGTTTCCAAGGCAAACCATTCAACATCACAGTAATCCAAGTCCATGCCCCAACCAGTAACACTGAAGAAGCTGAAGTTGAACGGTTCTATGAAGACCTACAAGACCTTTTAGAACTAACACCCCAAAAAGATGTCCTTTTCATTATAGGGGACTGTAATGCAAAAGTAGGAAGTCAAGAAAAGCCTGGGGTAACAGGCAAATTTGACCTTGGAATACGGAATGAAGCAGGGCAAAGGCTAATAGAGTTTTGCCGGGAGAACGCACTGGTCATAGCAAACACCCTCTTCCAAAAAGAGAAGAGAAGACTCTACACATGGACATCACCAGATGGTCAACAACGAAATCAGGTTGATTATATTCTTTGCAGCCAAAAATGGAGATGCTCTATACAGTCAGCAAAAACAAGACTGGGAGCTGACTGTGGCTCAGATCATGAACTCCTTATTGCCAAATTCAGACTTAAATTGAAGATAGTAGGGAAAACCACTAGACTATTCAGGAATGACCTAAATCAAATCCCTTATGATTATACAGTGGAAGTGAGAAATAGATTTAAGGGACTAGATCTGATAGAGTGCCTGTTGAACTATGAATGGAGGTTTGTGACATTGTACAGGACACAGGGATTAAGACCATCCCCATGGAAAAGAAATGCAAAAAGACAAAATGGTTGTCTCAGGAGGCCTTACAAATAGCTGTGAAAAGAAGAGAAGTGAAAAGCAAAGGAGAAAAGGAAAGATATAAGCATCTGAATGCCGAGTCCCAAAGAACAGCAAGAAGAAATAAAGCCTTCCTCAGTGATCAATGCAAAGAAATAGAGGAAAACAACAGAATGAGAAAGACTAGAGATTTCTTCAAGAAAATTAGAGATGCCAAGGGAACATTTCATACAAAGACAGGCACAATAAAGGACAGAAATGGTATGGACCTAACAGAAGCAGAAGATATTAAGAAGAGATGGCAAGAATACACAGAAGAACTGTAAAAAAAAGATCTTCACGACCCAGATAATCACAATGGTGTAATCACTCACCTAGAGCCAGATATCCAGGAATGTGAAGTCAAGTAGGCCTTAGAAAGCATCACTATGAACAAAGCTAGTAGAGGTGATGGAATTCCAGTTGAGCTATTTCAAATCCTGAAAGATGGTGCTGTGAAAATGCCACACTCAATATGCCAGCAAATTTGGAAAACTCAGCAGTGGCCACAGGACTGGAAAAGGGCAGTTTTCATTCCAATCCCAAAGAAAGGCAATGCCAAAGAATGCTCAAACTACCACACAATTGTACTCATCTCACACGCTAGTAAAATAATGCTCAAAATTCTCCAAGCCAGGCTTCAGCAATACGTGAACCGTGAACTTCCAGATGTTCAAGCTGGTTTTAGAAAAGGCAGAGGAACCAGAGATCAAATTGCCAACATGTGCTGGATCATGGAAAAAGTTCCAGAAAAACATCTATTTCTACTTGATTGACTATGCCAAAGCCTTTGACTGTGTGGATCACAATAAACTGTGGAAAATTCTTCAAGAGATGGGAATACCAGACCACTTGACCTGCCTCTTGAGAAACCTATATGCAGGTCAGGAAGCAACAGTTAGAACAGGACATGGAACAACAGACTGCTTCCAAATAGGAAAAGGAGTATGTCAAGGCTGTATATTCTCACCCTGCTTATTTATTTAACTTCTATGCAGAGTACATCATGAGAAACGCTGGGCTGGAAGAAGCACAAGCTGGAATCAAGATTGCTGGGAGAAATATCAATAACCTCAGATATGCAGATGACACCACCCTTATGGCAGAAAGTGAAGAGGAACTAAAAAGCCTCTTGATGAAAGTGAAAGAGGAGAGTGAAAAAGTTGGTTTAAAGCTGAACATTCAGAAAACTAAGATCATGGCATCTGGTCCAATCACTTCATGACAACTAGATGGGGAAACAGTGGAAACAGTGTCAGACTTTATTTTTCTGGGCTCCAAAATCACTGCAGATGGTGACTGCAGCCATGAAATTAAAAGACGCTTACTCCTTGGGAGGAAAGTTATGACCAACCTAGATAGCATATTCAAAAGCAGAGACATTACTTTGCCAACAAAGGTCCAACTAGTCAAGACTATGGTTTTTCCTGTGGTCATGTATGGATGTGAGAGTTGGACTGTGAAGAAAGCTGAGCACCGAAGAATTGATGCTTTTGAACTGTGGTGTTGGAGAAGACTCTTGAGAGTCCCTTGGACTGCAAGGAGAACCAACCAGTCCATTCTAAAGGAGATAGGTCCTGGATGTTCTTTAGAAGGACTGATGCTAAAGCTGAAACTCCAATACTTTGGCCACCTCATGCAAAGAGTTGACTCATTGGAAAAGACTCTGATGCTGGGAGGGATTGCGGGTAGGAGGAGAAGGGGACGACAGAGGATGAGATGGCTGGATGGCATCACCGACTCGATGGACAAGAGTTTTAGTGAACTCCAGGTGTTGGTGATGGACAGGGAGGCCTGGCGTGCTACAAATCATGGGTTCGCAAAGAGTCGGACACGACTGAGAGACTGAACTGAACTGAACTGAATATTACATTACATAATATATAATAGGACCCAGAAAACTGAGAACTAGTGTTCCTCCTTGTTGGTGTCCATTCTTCTGGCCCATTGGAATCAGGGAGAGGGGCTTACTGTGCCAGGCTGGAAAGTCTCTAACTTTCAGTCCTCAACAAAAGTCCACATCAATGTATTGAGCACCCACCAGGGTGACATGCTGAAGTCAGAACACACCCCTCAGCCCACTCAGCAGGCACATTCACAAATTCATCTTTTATAATGCCTGTATCCAAGCAGGGCACTCAATGAGCAGTTGCCCTTGATAAGCAGCTCCAGAATGGAGGCAGGAGGGCATGAAGAAGTATCAGAAGATTCAGAGAAATCTGAAAATGTAGAGGTGGGGATATGAGAGCTGGGAATAGCTTGATATGTAGATATGTATCAACGGGCTGTTTCGTTGGGGGAACTGCAAGCAGACCTGTGGGCTTGGGCACTGAAATGACAGTGAGGGTTAGAGTTAGGGTTGTCTGGTGAAACTGAGAAAGAATCATAAAGAAGATACAGTGAAGAGGTAAAGTGAGGACTTGACAACTGATTGAATACCGAGAGGTAGGGACATGGAGAAGTCTGGGCAGATTATCCATTTAGTACCTTGTACGTTTGAGAACATGCTTGTACCTATCCACTGAGATAGAAAACACAGCAGGAGGAGCAAAGATAAACTTGGTTTTAGACATGTTGAGTTTAAGCTGCTGTAAGTGGATATATCCTAGTATCTATGTCCAGCTCACAGTTGGGTATCTAGAGCTCAGGACAGAGTCAATCACATTCAGCTGTAAATTACTTTATCTCACCTTCTTTCCTAGTGAGACCATCTTCAAGAAATGAGAATTGAACTTTCAAAACAAAAAATGACCTACTCTATAGGACTACCAAGCAGGAACCAGAGGTCACTCAGTTGTGTCCAACTCTTTGTGACCCCATGGACTGTAGCCTACCAGGTTCCTCCATCCATGAGATTTTCCAGGCAAGAATACTGGAGTGGGTCACCATTTCCTTCTCCAGAAGATCTTCCCAACCCAGGGATTGAACCCAGGTCTTCTGCATGGTAGGCAGACACTTTACCGTCTGAGCCACCAGGGAAGTCTTTATAGGACTACAGTGAGAGTTTATTTATTTATTTATTGCCACATCACGTGACATGTGGGATCTTAACTCCCCAACCAGGATTAGAACATCAACTCCCTACATTAAAAGCATAGAGTCTTCACCACTGGGCTGCCAAGGAAGTTGCATGAATTGAGCTTTTTTGTGTCTTTGTTTTGTGAGAAATAAGGAGAGTTCAAGGGTGGAGTTGACACTGGGTTCCCAAAAGGCAGGAGTGGGGAAGTCAGAAAATACGAGAAGGGGCTTTAAGAAGGCAGCAAAAGTCAGTCAAGTGTTCTTTGCAACTGTGCAAATTAGGTCATAGACGCAAAATTTCCCCGTCTCACCCCTCATATCATCACCTCTGTTGTGTTTGCTGCAGTGGCCATAAACTACTCATTCTCTGCTGTACAACTGAAATGAATAAATGCTCAAGAATGACCTATTTGTACTAGGTTAGTCTGTTTGAAAAACAAAAGAGAGCTTTTAAAAAAATACTGATTCAATAGTATTAAAAGTGTGACTTTCATAATCCAAGTCATATCCCTGCAATTCTTTTTTGAGACAAACTCAGCTCCTGACAGGTGGAAGGAGGAGCCATCTTCACAGCTCAGTAGGTGTAGAGACTTTGATTTGTGACCCGATTTCTGGAATATGATATAACTCCTCTGTGAATTTGATCTTTTCTCCCATTAAACCAGAGTCAGAAGTAACACTATCCAGGGTGGGAGTTTCGATTGATAAATTGCCTTCATGAAAGGAGGAAAGGATGGATGGGAGCTGTGCAAGTATTAAGTATTTCACATATATATTATTTTTATAGATTGTCCTGTGTAGTCTGACTTGTAAAAATTCAAAGAGTTCCTAGCTTCCTCCAGGGTGCAACCATCAGCTTTAAACAGGTCCAGACTTAAATTTGCTTCTGAGAACAAGTGTTGTGTTAATATCACTTAATTGATAACAGCCAATGTGAACCCTATTATTTACGACCTATGAATTATTAAATAGTTTCATTAAATAATGGAGAAGAACTTTAAAAAGAAAAACAAAAGAAAGCCACACAGGCACATGGTTTTCATTTGGGGAGTCAGGGCTGGAGAGAGGCTCAGCTCTGAGGTCGACTTCATGGCTTTGGGCAAAACTGGGAGATTAAACAGAAACTACAGCAGAACTATGGTGCTTGGTTTTTAGAGACACTTAACTCGCTCTATGACGAATCTCAGGAAATCATTTGACTCTTTGGAGTAGGAGGAGAGTGAGTAGTTGTATTTCTTTTTTGTTTTGTTTTCAATGTTAGCTAAATAGCATCACTATGGGAAGTGAAATAAAGTTTAAAATAGTTTTTAGTTTAATAACTTTGGCTAGTTTTCTACTGGCAAAAGGGAGGTAGATGCCAAATTACACCCCCTTATGTGGTCAAAATGCCTCCCTCCCAAAAAAGGAAAGAGACTATGAAGGAAAATACAAAACTTGACATGAGAGGGCTGAGAGAGCCAGGGGTTGGAGAAGGTGAGCCACTGGAATTTGAAAGAATAAGTGATTGAAAGGATAATTCAAATAGTTCTGTACTCAACTGATACTTCCCAAGAAAAGACTCAAACTGACCACCTCTGGATACCAAGCTCCAGAGCAGGAGTCACACGTGCTACAGGATATTAAAACAAAATGTCTTCCACCTCTGTCCTGGTTAGGCCAAACAAAGGTTAAACACAAAATAACAGGTTGCTGTGGTTCTAGACTACCTTTGCAGAACTTGCAGGGAGGTAGCAAAAACTGGCTTTGCAACTCTTAACTTAGTATCCACCTATGAAATGGCAAATGATCACATTTATTATAGTAACACTGTCTGATCATGTAAAAATCTTCCTTCACTCAAGCTTAATACAAGAAGCTTAAATAAGACAACTGAGAAAAGAGGAAAGGTTTATCATACCTCCTGGTTCAGAGGCTGGGACTAAGGAAATACTAACATTAGGCCAAGTGCAGGGGAGGCACTGTCTGAGCTGAGGGACCTGAGGTCTGATTTGCTGGGTGGGAGACACTCAGAGTAAATTCATAAAAGCACATCAGGAGAGGATAGCTTTGAGTATAATGGGTTAGAGTGGCTAGCACATGGGCTTTCCTGCCTCTTACTAGCTGTGTAATCAAGCCTTATAATATCCTCTCTTCTCATAGTGCTATTATGAGAGGTAAAGGAGATAATGTGTACACAGTGGCATTAAGCACATGGGAGATTTATTTTTTAAATAAATGAATGAAAAATTCATTATAAAAGAGTGTAGCTTTGAGCTGTCTCCAAGTCCAGAAGGTCTACACCAGATCACCCAACACCAGTCAAGTGAGGCTTTTTCTGTCCTACTCTCTCCTTGGGTTCTTGTCCTGGCAGGAATAAGGGTCAAGGCATAAAAGACAGGTGACAAATTGCAACTGAAGCCAGTCATGTACCCCTCTTCTGTCCTCCACTGCAGCAGACTTCTGGATTTTTTTTTCAATGTTTTTTTTTTTTTTTTGGCCACACAGAATGTGGGATCTTAGTTCCCCCACCACGGATCAAAACAGCATTCCCTAAATCCCTGCACTGGTAGTGTGGCATCCTCAGCTGGACCACCAGGGAAGTCCTACCAGCAGACTTCTGAATCCCAAGCCAGGGCTTGGGAAATATAGGAGCTATCATTTTAAAATAAGTTCAGAGATTTTATGATTCCACTGTAATTGACATAGAAATTACATTTTAGATGAATCTTGTGACTGAAAGTGATATGAGAGACTTTTGTTGTCATATCACTGGAAAAAGGTGATGGGATCTTCCCAAGATCCAATGGCAGGAAAACCCAAGGATTTAAAGAAAAAGATGTGATGTCTGCTCTTAAGTTTAACTCTAGGGAAATGTGAAGCCTGCAAATGCCAACCGCTCCACTGGGGATCTGCCTCCTCAGGTTGGACACTCCATCTTGTGAATGAGGCACATTTGGAGGGTGAATGTTGAAATTCTGATTCAGTAAAAGACATGACCAGCAGTGCTCAGGTTTCCAAATGATGGAGACACAGCTTGGTGAGGGGGTTGAATAGACAAAGAGGAATGGGCATGGAGATGTTCAATACAGACTTGCAAACTGGTGGCTCAATTATAAGATTTCACAACAAAAATCCTGATTTTGAGATTGTACTGTAAACGCACACAGCCTGAGTTTGAGTTACCCCTAGATGAGGAGGTTCACCCACCCACCCTTGTTCACCACAGAGGGCTCCAGTGTGAGCTTCCTCCACCCTTCCACCTTCCCTGACCAGTGGTCCCTGACTGGCCCTCCTCGGTGCTTGATACTGCTGTACTCTGAGTTAGAAGTGTCACCAAACTTGTTAAATGGTGATCCTAACTTGAGTGAACATCAACTAACCCATGCAACCACAAGCTACTTCTGAACTCCCTTTCACTAGCAGGAACTCATCTAAAACTTTGAGGGCTGCATTCTGCCCTCCAAATATAGAGAAGCTATAGGCAAAGCTTAAATTTATTTTAGGTGGCATCTTTGCCAATAAAGATTCTTAAGGGAAATGTTCTTAAATTAAGGTCTCAGGGGAAAAGAGAATCAAATGATGAAAAAACCTCTGATAAGGACGAGGGCTGAATTTTCCATAAATTGATGATGATTGTCTAGTTTCTCTACTCAAATAAAAGGATCTGGCTTTAGCATCTTTTTTCCCCCTGGACTAGGTCTAACTATGACTAGAAAGTTTTTGTTACCTCTTTGTCTTCAAGCATGATTTTAGAAATCTTTCCTAATCTCTCTCTCCATCTCTCTCTCCATGTCTCTGTCTCTTTCTCTCACACACACAGAGGCACATCCTTAAAACCATCCTTCTTATGGAGATCTATAGAAAGGAGGATGGAGGAGGAATGGGGTAGAAGGAAACCTCCAAAGATAAGGACTCTGGAATAAAACATTAAAGCCTTATCCCCTTCAGTGCCTCTTACTAATCTATTAATATAAAATAGAGTATGGGACTGTATCTTACTCTTTGTATAAACTGTGAAATGGATCACAAGTAATTTGTTCTTAAGATCTGTAGAAGAAAAATTTTCGAATAACTTATTTCTATGTAAATAAACAAAAGCAAATTTAAGATTATCTATGTAGCAACATATTTCCATTTGCCATTCTACCACACTTTGCCAAATGAGAAATAGGTGGCCCACCATACAGCTACCATTTAGAGAGTGTTTTATAACCCAGGCAACGTTGGGAGTTTTAGTCAGAAGCAAAACTTTTGAAGGCAGGAACAAATATCTAAAAATTCTTTTGTAAGTTTGCTGAACATGGTATAGTGTACGTATACCCCATACCCCTGGCCCCTTCTTCCAGAAAATTTCAGTAATGATCCTATGACTTCCAGTGCCTTTTGAAGTAAGATTTGTGTTCCTTTCATCTGTGATGATTTCAAGGAAATCTTCAATATGATACATTCTCAAAGCTGTTCCCTCATCCCTGACTCGTATCAGCAAAACCTGGGAACTTCTAAAAATAAAGCTTTGAGCCCCACCTCAGATCTGTAAGAAATTCTGGGAATGAAGTCCAGCAATATGTATGTTAAGTAGTCTTTCAAGTGATTTCGATGTATGCTGACATTGAAAACTACTACTGTAACCTATAGCACTTCGCCATTACGGAGGAACCATCTGTAGTAGAAGCTGTTGGTGTCCATTGAACAGAGCTGCTCGGCCAGCCAGTGCACCCATCCTTTGACTCCTTTCAGTAATAAAGCTGAGGGTTTACCCCCATACCTTTTCCAGGAACCTTTTAGTGATTGACAGAATGAGGAGAGATGGCTGGAAAACCATCCACCCCCCCAACCTCCACCCCACCCCATGTTGAGGTCAGCTCTGTTATATTTCATGAAACAACTCCCTGCTTTTTCTTCTTGTGTGGATATTGTGAAGATCCAGGAAGATTTACCAAGGCCAAGTCCTATTCTCTAAACCCACAATGTAAGGAATAATTTATTTCCATCTCATTTTATTCAAAGTATATAAATATTAGTAAGCAATTTCATGAAAAAAGACATTTGATATCATCTGTGCTAAAAATTCAAAATTTCTACTTCAGTTTTTGCTTCTAATAAAATCTACTCTTTGCTAAAATTCTGCTGTCAGTAAGTTTTTAAGGGCATGGAAAAAAGATTTCACTTACAATTTATAACCCAGCAAGTTTTAACATAGGAAGTCAATTCTTTCGAAAGGAACAAAAACCCACCAGAGCTTACTTAGAAACAATATTTAAGGCTTACATCCGTGGAGATTTCTAATACTTCTTTTCTAAGTGGAATTCAATTTTCCCATTTGTAAGTATCCTGGTGTTGGTGGTTGCAGAGTATGTGCCTGTGGTCAGGTGGTTTAGGGAAAATGAGAAGAATAAAGGCGCTGGTTTTAAAATTAAACCTGAATCTCTCACATGCCTTAAGGATCGTGTCCAAAAAGAAATTGCTTTCCTTGGGACCAAAGGTACTATCTCACCATTCAAATGCAAAGCACCAGAAGTTTATTTATACCTTCTCCATGATTTGTTTCCCAGATTTAGCTTTCTACAAGCACTTCCTTCAGGAAAACACACACTTTTCCTTTCTTGAAGCCCAATTTCCTGTAGGAGTGCCTCTTTAGGAAATGAACATCACAGCATCATTCCTGGATTTTATAGTCACAACTCAGAAGCAAAACACTCCTATGCACATAAACAAAACACCTCCCAAAACAAAACGAGGATGAAGCAGAGAAGAAAGGAAAGAAATTCTCTTCTTTTCCCAAATTGCCTCTCTTTTATTTTATTTTTTTTTAATAAAGAGGATCTATTGCAGTAGTTTCATAGCTCATGCTGGGGTTTCAGATCTTCATTTATTTTTTTCAACTGCAAGTCTTTTTTATTACAGCCACTTTTAAAAATTGGAGTATAATTGCTTTACAATACTGTGCTAGTTTCTGCTGTACAACAGTGTGAGTCAGCTACATGTATGCCTATATACGCTCCCTCTTGAGCCTCCCTCCCATGCCCACCCCCATTCCAGCCCTCTAGGTCATCACAGAGCACCCAACTGAGCTCCCTGTGCTATACAGCAGGTTCCCACTAGCTATCTAGTTTCCACATGGTATTGTGTAAATGTCAGTGCTGCTCTCTCAATTCAGCCCACCCTCCCCTTCCCTTGCTGTGTCTATATGCCCATTCTCTAGGTCTCTTTCTTTATTTCTGCCCTGGAAATAGGTTCACCTGTACCTTTTTTCTAGATTCTATATAATGTGTTAATATATGATACCTTTCTCTTTCTGACTTACTTCACTGTATACTAATCATTTAAGGCAGATTTTTTTCTTTAGTGTGAGACAGATTCATGTAATCTGAGTTAGTATTAGAGGTTTAAAGAAGCTCTGCTGCTGCTGCTGCTGCTGCTGCGTCGCTTCAGTCGTGTCCGACTCTGTGCGACCCCATAGACAGCAGCCCACCAGGCTCCCCCTTCCCTATAATTCTCCAGGCAAGAACACTGGAGTGGGTTGCCATTTCCTTCTCCAATGTGTGAAAGTGAAAATGAAAGTGAAGTCGCTCAGTCGTGTTCAACTCGTAGCGACCCCACAGACTGCAGCCTACCAGGCTCCTCTGTCCACGGGATTTTCTAGGCAAGAAGCTCTACTTGGGCAATTATAGTATACTTAGGGCTACTCCTGGGACAAATGCTGGTGTTTTCCAAGGTGAAGATGGACAATGAGGGTGAGTAGTTTTCTAGTTGCCAGAGTTGTGTGAAAACCCACAGTCTTTGTAAGGACTTCTTTAAGGAATAGGACTTCTCATCTGACCCAAGTGGGGCTGTAAACACAAAAGGGAGAAGAGGGGGCAGGAGGGTCACACAGCTTAGCTTTCTGAACACAAAGCTTTCATACAAAGCTATCTCGTATACCCTTGACAATATTGTGGTTTCCTCCAAATTAAGCTTATCAAGGTCCCAAGAGACAGCTGCCCACTGGAGGTAGGCAGCTTACAGCAAGGCTAATTTTTTCATAAGCCAGAGTAGTCTCTATTGCTTAGTCATGTCTGACTCTTTGTGACCCCATGGTCTGTAGACCACAAGGCTCCTCTGTCGATGGAATTTTCCAGGCAAGAATACTGCAGTGGGTTGCCTTTTTCTACTGCAGGGGATCTTCCTGACCCAGGGATGGAACCCATATCTCTTGCATCACCTTCTGCATTAGCAGGTGGATTCTTTACCACTGTGCCACCTGGAAAGCTGCTGAATGGATACTGCTACTCATAGAAGAAGCTACTGCCATGAGAACATCATCCAGGGAGGAAAGAACATGTTTCTGCTTTTAACTTCCATAGACTGAATGCTTGTGTTCTTCTAGATTCATATGTCAAAACCTAATTCCCAAGGGAATGGTATTTAAAGGTGGGGCCTTTGGAAGATGATTAGCTCATGAGGGCAGAGCCCTTAGGAATGGAATTAGTGCCCTTAAAAAAGAGGGCCTATAGAGTTCCCTCTCCCCTTTTGCTCTTTGAGGACATGGTGGAATCATGGTAATCTATGAACCAAGAAGTGGACCCTCACCACACACTGAATCTCTTGGTACCTTGATCTTGGACTTTCTAGCTTCCAGAACTATGAGAAAAAATTTCTGTTATTTATAAGATACCCAGTTCATATTTTTGTTACAACAGCCTAAATGAACTAAGACATTGATCATCAACTTCAAGCTCAAATCTTACAATGACCATATTTCCCTCAATTCTAGGACTCTATTATACTGACCTTTTAAGAAGGAATAGGAAACACCATCATGATTAAAGACAATACTGATACATATATAAATAAAAATATATGTCATAAATAAAGGAAATGTTATATTATTAGAAATGATAATGATCACAAAAACACTAGACTATGTTGAGGCCCTCCTAGGCTATATATTTAAAGGCAATGAAAGAACAAATAAACAAATAGGACTACATCAAACTAAAAAGCTTCTGCACGTAAAGGGAACCATCAACAAAATGAAAAGGCAATCTATACAATGGGAGAAAGTATTTGCAAATCGTGTATCTGATAAGAGGTTAACATCCAAAAGTATATAAAGAGCCCATACAACTCAATAGCAAAACAGAATTTAATTAAAAGATAAGCACAAGATCTGAATAGATAATTTTTCAAAGAAGACATACAGATGGCCAACAGGTACTTGAAAAGACACTCAACATCACTAGTCACCAGGGAAATGCAAATCAAAACCACAGTAAGATATCACTTCATACCTCTTAAAATAGCTATTATCAAAAAAGATAAGAAATAACGAGTGTTGGCAAGGATGTGTAGAAAAGGGAACCCTTGTACACTGTTGGTGAGAATGTAAATTGGTGCAGCCACTATGGAAAACAGTATGAAAGTTCCTTAAAATTTTAAAAATAGAACTACCATATGATCCAGCAATTTCATTTCTGGGCATTTATCCAAAGAAAATGAAAACTAACTTGAAAGGATATGTGCACCCCCAAGTTTGTTGTAGTATTATTTACAATAGCCAAGACATGGAAACAACTTAAGTGTCCATTGATGGATAAATGGATAAAGAAATTGTGGTATATATGTACAATGGAATACATGGAACACTGTGTTAATCACTCAGTTGTGTCTGACTGCTTGCAACCCGATGGACAGTAGCCTACCAGGCTCCTCTGTCCATGGAATTCTCCAGGCAAGAATACTGGAGTGGGTTGCCATTTCCTCCTCAAGGGAATCTTCCAGACCCAAGGATTGAACCTGGGTCTCCTGCATTGCAGTCAGATTCATTACCATCTGAGCCACTAGGGAAGCACCAATAGAATATTCAGTTCAGTTCAGTCGCTCAGTCGTGTCCGATTCTTTGCAACCCCATGAATTGCAGCACACCAGGCCTCCCTGTCCATCACCAACTCCCGGAGTTCACTCAAATTCACATCCATCGAGTTGGTGATGCCATCCAGCCATCTCATCCTCTGTCGTCCCCTTCTCCTCCTGCCCCCAATTCCTCCCAGCATCAGAGTCTTTTCCAATGAGTCAACTCTTTGCATGAGGTGGCCAAAGTATTGGAGTTTCAGCTCTAGCATCATTCCTTCCAAAGAACACCCAGGACCAATCTCCTTTAGAATGGACTGGTTGGATCGCCTTGCAATCCAAGGGACTCTCAAGAGTCTTCTCCAACACCACAGTTCAAAAGCATCAATTCTTCAGCGCTCAGCTTTCTTTACAGTCCAACTCTCACATCCATACATTACTACTGGGAAAACCATAGCCTTTACTAGATGGACCTTTGTTGGCAAAGTAATGTCTCTGCTTTTTAATATGCTGTCTAGGTTGGTCATAACTTTCCTTCCAAGGAGTAAGTGTCTTTTAATTTCATGGCTGCAATCATCATATGCAGTGATTTTGGAGCCCCCCAAAATAAAGTCTGACACTGTTTCCGCTGTTTCCCCGTCTATTTGCCATGAAGTGATGGGACCGGATGCCATGATCTTCGTTTTCTGAATGTTGAGCTTTAAGCCAACTTTTTCACTCTCCTCTTTCACCTTCATCAAGAGGCTCTTTAGTTTCCCTTCACTTTCTGCCATAGGGTGATGTCATCTGCATATCTGAGGTTATTGATATTTCTCCTGGAAATCTTGATTCCAGCTGGTGCTTCTTCTAGTCCAGCATTTCTCATGATGTACTCTGCATAGAAGTTAAATAAGCAGGGTGACAATGTACAGCCTTGACGTACTCCTTTTCCTATTTGGAACCAGTCTGTTGTTCCATATCCAGTTCTAACTGTCGCTTCCTGACCTGCATATAGGTTTCTCAAGAGGCAGGTCAGGCGGTCTGGTATTCCCATCTCTTGAAGAATTTTCCACAGTTTATTGTGATCCACATAGTCAAAGGCTTTGGCATAGTCAATAAAGCAGAAATAGATGTTTTTCTGGGACTGGAATATTATTTGGCTATAAAAAAGGAAATTCTGCTATTTGTGACAAAATGAGTGGACTTTGAGGATACTATGCTAAGTGTAAGAAGTCAGACAAGACAAATACCATAAGACCTCTCTTACGTGTGGAATCTTAAAAACCAAACAAAAACAAGCTCATAGGTACAGAGAACAGACTGGTGGTTGCTAGAGGTGGTGGTGGGCTGGGAAGAATGGCTAAAGGGAGTCGAAAGTTATAAAGTAAATAAATCATGGGGATGTAATATACAGCATGGTGACTATAGCTAACTGTACTGCGTATTTGGCAGTTTCTAAGAGAGTAAATCTGAAAAGCTTTCATCATAGTGAATGTTAGTCGCTCAGTCATGTCCAACTTTTTGCATTCCCATGGACTATAGCCTGTCAGGCTTCTCTGTCCATGGGATTCTCCAGGCAAGACTACTGGAATGGGTTGCCATTACCTTCTCGAGGGGATCTTCCTGACCCAGAGATTGAAACTGAGTCTTCAACATTGCAGGCAGATTCTTTAGCATCTGAGCCACCAGGGCAGATGTTAACAAGACTTACAATGGTGATCATCTCACAATATATACAATTATCAAATCATTGTGGTGTATACCTAAAACTAATACAATGTTTTATACCATTTGTATTCAATAAAAAAGAATAAAATTAATTACATGTAAATAAATAAAATATATTGCCTCAATTAATCTTATAAAAATTATAACCCTGAAGCAGAGACTATTTTTCTCATTTTACAGATGAGAAAGCTGAAGAAAAATTAAGGAAATTTTTAAAGTGATGAAACTTTGAGTTTTGTGACTCTTAACTCATGACCACTCCCTTCTGAGTTTCTGAGATGTGCTGCCCTGAAAAGGAGGTACTAGTAAGTGCAGCAGGTGGTCCGAGCCGTCCAGGCTGCTCCAAAGAGACTTACAAGTAAATTCAATGAAATAGAAGGCACTAATTTCACAACAGTACAGTTAGGTCGTCCAAGACCCTGAGGTAAGCTCTGTTATTTCTGATGGCATAAAAATCAAATCCCACTTCTGCCATGACCCAAATTTTAGAAGGTAAGGCAGTAAATTGGAAGAACAACTGCCCTAACCTCTGAAAGATCTGGCGTTTGTCATCGTGCATACTAGAATGTAAGGGTGAAATTTCTAATTAGTGTCAAATGATGATTTGGTTAAAATAAATCGTTCTGAGAAAATTAGAAATTAGAAAATAGATTCCCTACTTCTCAATAACACCAAAATACATTCCAGATGAAGCAAAACATTTTGAATAAAAATGAAAGCGTAAAAAGCTTTGTGATGATGGAATAGTTCTGTATCTTGATTGCAGAGATTGCTACATGAATGTACATATGTGATAAATGGCATCGAATTATGCACACACACTGTTCCACTTCCTGATTCTGATAGTGAGCTATAATTTTGTAAAATGTAACCATTAGGGGAAGCTAGATAAATGGTGAACAGGAGTGCTCTATACTATTTTTGAAACTTCCTGTGAAACTTTAATTATCTCAAAATAAAAATTAAAAGTAAACATAAAAGATATAGAATAAGGTAAACTTGAGTAGCTAAACTTCATGTGGGCAAGGATGAATTCATTTTGAATTCATAAATTTAACCATGTAAAAATTGGTAATTTCTGAATGTCCAAAAACTCAAACTTGAAAGGTAAATATTCAGATATTTTCTCCATAACTGACAAATGAGGGTTTAAAAGTATCAACTTAATATCAATTATACAGTGGCTAAAAGTGTGGGCTTTGGAGCCAGACTGCTTTGGTTAAAATCATTACTCTATCACTTGATAGCTGTGTGACTTCAGGAAAGTTACTTCCACTGAACTTTAACTTCACCATTTGTGAAATAGATATTATCCTACTGTTATCCTCCATGAGATGTTGCTGAGGGTTAAATGAATTAATACAATATAAAGTCCTCAGGATAGTATCTGGAACACAGTAACACATGAAGTACTAGCTGGTTTAGTTGTTGCTATAATGGTTACAATTCAAAACAAAAGAGAAAGAGAGAAAAAAAAAAGACAAATCCTTTTTTTAGATAAATCCTTTCAAGCTATTGCTAGTTAGGATCTGGCTGGGTAAACTCATTCTGAATAGGCCCGGAAGTATTGTCCTAATATAATGATATCTTCATGCTGAATCAGACCTGGACATTTATCATGAGAGCTTATGATCTGTTAAGTGACCTGTCCCCTTTGGTCGCCTGAGAGCTGGAACCTTTTTCACTTCAGTGTGTCTTCCTGCATGGTTATACATCCACTTCTCTTCCAGTGCTGTGCTTCTAGTCCACTGTAATTAAGTATCACAAGAGGATAATTGTAAGAGGCCCCTTGGATCAATAAGCAGTGTTATCAACTCCATATCCCCAAACATTACCTCTGTTAACCCTCACAGTGTCCCTGTCAATAGATACTGCTATCACCATTTAGAGAAAAGATGGTACTCAGAGAAGTCACTGACTTGCCCAAGATCACACAGCCAGCAAGTAGTAACACTTAATCTCAAAACCAGTTGTTCTTGGGAATTCCATGGTGGTCTGGTGGTTAGGATTCTGCACTTTAACTGCCAAGGGCCATGGTTCAATCCCTGGTGGGAGAACTAAGCCATGAAGCATGGCCAAAAACAAAACAAGCAAGCAAGCAAACAAACATAAACCAGTTCTTCTGCATCAAAAGCCTGAAAATGTCCAGAATTGGTGGAAAACCCTCTAGTCCACTTTGTAAACACTGTATCTAAACAAAGATGATTCATAAGGATCTACAGGGCCCACGCTTTTCTAGCATGGGCTTTTAGACAACCTGTTGACTTATGATAGGTTTTACTTTTTTCTTCTTGGTTCTTATCAGTGCTCCAGAAAGTAGTACATGCTATATAAGTCTTGCCTGGACAAGTCAGCTGCTCCTATACTTGGGTCACACTCTATGTGGGAACACATGTTGTTTTCTATGCTCTTAAAAAGGCATTGGCACCCCACTCCAGTACTCTCGCCTGGAAAATCCCATGGACGGAGGAGCCTGGTAGGCTGCAGTCCAGGGGGTCACGAAGAGTCAGACATGACTGAGAGACTTCACTTTCACTTTTCACTTTCATGATTGGAGAAGGAAATGGCAACCCACTCCAGTGTTCTTGCCTGGAGAATCCCAGGGATGGCAGAGCCTGGTGGGCTGCCATCTATGGGTCTCACAGAGTCGAACATGACTGAAGCGACTTAGCAGCAGCAGCAGCAAGATGTTTTAGAGTTCTGTCTCCCCAGATAGACTGGAGGTTCAGAGAATACAGGGACCAGGTGTTGACATTATCTGATACCCCCTCAAAACCATTAGTACCATCACCTATAACTTCAGATCATTGGCCCCCAAATCTGGTACAATGCTTGAAAAAGATGATCGATGTTTTTGTTTGAGAAGCTCTTGAATATATGAATGACCACCTGGGATTATGATTATACAAGTCTGAGTATCAGTTAGCCTGATACGAAGAAAGAGGAAGAGTATTTGCTTTATTGCCAGCTCTTGGAGTCAAGAACAAAAGTTTCATAAAATCACTCATTAGTGTGATCTTGAGCAAGTGGATAAACTTTACTGGCTCTCTTTTTCTATAACATAAAATGAATCTATCAATTTTTAGGAAATCTATAAAATGGTACTGCCATTCCTTCCAATCGCCAAAGAAATTTGAGTATCTGTAGAAAGGGAGAAGAGGGCTCAAAAAACACCTTCTGAGGGAATGCTATGGACCAATGGAGAACTTCACCTGTGCTGAGCTCTCCAGGGCAAAATTATTTGAAAAGCCATTTCAATTGGATCCAGGAAACAACCACCAATCGTAGAGAAGACAGGCCAACACAGGTATACATATACATATCCTGTCTCTTTCTCTCTCCTGCTCCCTCCTTCCCCCCCACCCCACCTACTCTTTCTCTCTCTCTCTCTCTCACACACACACATACACAGAGTATATATATTTCTCTTGTTATAAAACTTGAAGTGGATATCAGTTAGAGGCAGATATACTTTCTGCTCTACATTCTACCAGTAAACAAGCCTTTTCCAAATGTAAATTTCTAAGCCCAGGTGAAACAAAGCCAGCTATTTGAAAACCATCAGCTACTTCCTCCCTAGTTCTGAGGAGCTGGGGGGATGTGAGAGGTGGCCATCTACCAAATCAGCCATCTCTTACAGTAAACAAGGAATTGGTATGTCAACATGTCGGATTCAATGGACATAGTTTGAGCAAATCCTGGGAAATGATGAAGGACAGGGAAGCCTGGCGTGCTGCAGTCCATGGGGTTGCAAAGGGTCGGACTCAACTGAGCAACAACAGTGTGAACGATAAAGGCAGGATTGGCCCCAGACAGCTGGATGCATATGAAAGAAACGGTTTCAGCAAGCTCAGACACTTGCATCTTCCCATATAGAAGATTGCTAAATCTCTTCATGTGAAATAGATTTAGTTTTTTCTTAATTAACAATAATCTTTTAATATTCAGATTTCCTGCCCCTTGCTACAGACTTGTATATAGCCTGGTTCCTCCCCTACATTCTTTGAGTCAGCTCTCTCGGGGTCACCTGAGATACTGTCTCCCAGCTCGAGTCCTAACATTGCCACCGAATAAAACCTACTCTCAACTTGTAGATTGTGTATATTTTTTGTTGTTGTTGTTGACACTTGGTATTAAAATAGCGGGGACAGGAATGGTAGAATGGTTATGTGCACAGAACAGAACCAATCTTAGTCAAAATCTTCTTGCACAGCATGTGGGCTGATTTAAGAGTAGCATGGTTTTTGACTGTAAAAGGATTCCATGTTTGGCTCTGGTTTATAGGTGAGTGCTCCACAGGATGAGAAAGCAGCCCAGAAAAATGCACTTCAGGGATCTTTCATCCAGCTGGAAATCCCTCACTGGCACTCACAGGGTATTAATAAGAACACCTTACCCCACAGTTCTCTCAATCCTGAAAGCATGGAGCAGACTCAATTTGATAAATTACTATGAAACTGAAAGTAGCTTTACAGTAGGTTGACCCTTAAAGTAGAAGGTTAAAGTGAGGTGGACTCAGTGCCTTTAAAATACACATAAATCTACTGTACCAATACCACATGCTCCAGACAACACTGCTGCTCACACAGGGGAGGAAAAGGTAGATGAATGCCCAGCGACCAAGAAGCTGAGAAAAGGTAATTTGAGGCTCTTAGAGGTAATGAATAATGATTTCACTTGGTTTTCTTGACTTTGATGTTTTTACAGAAAATGTTGCAGGAAAATGTATTTTCCACTGGATTATTTTCCTTCTCTGAAACAGTGCCAAGTTTCTTTCACATTAGAAAAAAATATCTCAACAGAATTAAAGGTTGGAAATTTGATTTTAAATTTCTCCTAACTTGTTCTAACAGTCTGCCTGCCATCCAGTACAGAGTAAGATGAAAAAGAGACTTATGCAGTCACTGACAAGTATCTCTTTATTGCCACCTAGGTAATCAGAGGAAGACCTGGCTGCCCTGAGTCCTGCAGAGTCCCCAGGCTTTTGGAGGTGGTAATACTTTGGCCACCTGATGCGAAGAACTGACTCATTTGAAAAGACCCTAATGCTGGGAAAGATTGAAAGCGGGAGGAGAAGGGGATGACAGAGGAGGAGATGGTTGGATGGCATCACCGACTCAATGGACATGAGTTTGAGTAAACTCCGGGAGTTGGTGATGGACAGGAAGGCCTGGCCTGCTGCAGTCCATGGGGTCACAAAGCATCAGATACAACTGAGCGGCTGAACTGAACTGAACTGAACTGAGGGTTATCTGGGGAGATTAGTCCTTGGCTGTGTTTATAGAAAGTGCTGATGACAGAGAGAGTGGCATTCTGTGATAAGGTAACCTAAGTGGATCTCATGATAATTTTTGCTTTTCTTCTGCATGTCTACTGCTTTACCTTGGCAAGCTGTGTCAGTTAATGGTCAGAACCATGGCCCAGAGGTACCCAAGGGGCTCTGAGCCTGAGGCTGACTTTCTAGAACACGTCTCCCACTAACTCACTGTTTGGCTTCAGGCTACACATAAACTCTTTTACAAGTCAGTTTTCTCTGCTGCAAGGTAGGGGGATGCCCCCACTTACTTCCTTCAGAGTAAGCTTCCTTACTCCACAGAGCTTCTCAGTGGAGATTTAACAAATCGAGGTGGCAGAGCATGTTACATGTTTAGAATTGCTCTAAAGCCTCACAACAGTTGAAAATAAACAGCCACTAAATGCAGTTTATGACATTAAATGTGTTAGAAAAGAAATCTGGAAATTCACCTTCTACCAGTGCTGTCATGGCTTGTGGACTTTGAACAGTTCCCTTGATTGCTATGTATTTCTCTATTTCCCTAAATAAATTCTGTAATTTTTCCAGATGATCATCAAAAACAGCAGGTAGCAGCTCCTCTCTGAAAAGTGCAGTGTTCGTCTTCGGAGCAGCCTGCCTGCCTGGCTGAAGCAGCTTGTGCCCTCAGGCTGCCCGGCACTGCACAGTCGCCTACACCTCTGAACCCTGCAGTGAGCAGTGGGTGAGCTCAGCTTTTAGAAGTGGCTGGAATCGTTGAGATAGGGGTGCTCTGCCACACTTACTTCCTAGGACAAATTCAGCCAAAGCCACATTAAAAGGTGGTTGTTTAATGTTGGCAGGACTTCTCAGGAGGTATCAAATGAGGGTGCGTGGGTTGGGGAGTGGGCAACTGTGTCACAAAAGTGAAGAAGCCAAACGAATGTTTCCTGTCCTCATATTAAAAAAAAAAAAAAAAAAAATCTCCAAGGGAAGCAGAATCTGGCCTCAGAAGCCTGGGGCTTTCCTGAAGAAACTATAAAAGAAAAGAATGATAAAAACAACCATGCTTTTAGCAGGACTGCTACCAATCAAACCAAAGAGGAGGAAGAGGTTTCCCCCAAATCCCAACCCTTACTTATAATTTTCAGACTGGGTCTGCTACCGGAAGCTCTTTAGAAGGAATGTGAGGTTCGGTTTGGTATCTGGGATGCTTCTTTTCCTTAATAAGTGACTAGAGTGATATCTGGTCTTAGGCTCCCACTACAGATCCATTTAAGAAGCTCCGTAAGAATCAACAACTTCTTTTTGCATCACACACCTCCTAGAGACTCTAACGAAATGTCCTGCCTGCTCAGCAAGTCTCCTTTGCTATGTGAATTGAGGAAAAGGTGACTTCCCTGCCAGTCCAGTGGTTAAGATTCTTCACTTTCAATGCAGGGGGTATGAGTCCAGTCCCTGTCAGGGAACGAAGATCCCACATGTCACATGGCCAAAAAAGGGAAGAATTGAGGAAAAGAATTGATTCAAACAGGGGCTATAACTTAGACATAAAACCATAAATATAGGCAATGAATACATTTCTTTCATTTGATTTCTAGGACCAGGGGAAGTCCTGGAGCATTTCCTCTGAGATCTGTCCATTTTCAGTCACAACAAAAATATGAATAATTGATTTGAAGCAGAACAACTGGAAAACTGTCCAGAATACTGAGAGTGATCTGCTTATTTCCTTCAACACTGCAACTTACTCAAACACTAGTCTGTTGGGAAGGTTTCCTGTGATGAATACCCTGATTAGATTCAAAGCTTAGTTTCCCATTTTAAGATCACTTAACTCCTACAAGATTCCATTCAAGTAAGGCTGGAAAAAACCCATTGGTTAAGAAAAAGTCAAATTCTCTTGAATGCTTTAAGAGGCTCCAGCCCTCAGATAGGACTGGATATGTGAGTGCAGGCCAACTTATATACGTACACTGTGTAAGTTAAAATGCAGTGTGAAAGGCAATCTTTCAAGAGGTTCCAAGCACCTTCAGAATCCCAGGAATTGTATTTGACTCACAGAATTTAGAATTATCCACCCACAGTGTCACCTTCTTCCTCGTCCTTATTCCACCCTTCCCTGTAAATCAAGAGATACATGCAGCTGTCTACAGCAATCACAGAGATTTTTCTAATAAAGCAAATCCCAGCAAAAAAGAAAGGAAAAAACTCAGGAAGGCTCTCAGAATTTAGTGGTTCATGGGATAAATCAAATAGCCTGGGTTCCAATTCTGATTCTGCTAAACAATGAAGAGCAGGTAATTCAGTTAAATTCAATCCAGTTGCTCAGTTGTGTCCAACTCTTTGCTACCCCATGGACTGCAGCACACCAGGCCTCCTTGACCATCACCAACTCCTGATGGTTACTCAAACTCATATCCATTGAGTTGGTGATGCCATCCAACCATCTAATCCTCTTTCGTCCCCTTTTCCTCCCACCTTCGATCTTTCCCAGCATCAGGGTCTTTTCAAATGAGTCAGTTCTTTGCATCAAGAAGAGCATGTAAGCACTCAATATATTGATATTTTTAGTTCTATAAGACTAAGCGACATATTTGGATTTCATAACAAACCTCCGAGTGAGAAGGGAAGTCTTTGTCATCCTTATCTGAGAGATGAGCAAGCCACCTCTGGAGTCTGGATAACTTACCTAAGGTCCTTTTTCTAGATAGGTGAGCTATTTTCACACGTAACCTTCTTGTTTGGTGTCCTTCCTGTGTGACCTGAGCTCCCTGTCTCCCCAGGTCACTATTTCTCTCACCAGCACACACAAACCTACTCACTCAACACCCTCCCCCCGCAGAAGCTGGCCTCACTACACCATGCACGGTCATCTCAGTTATCTGTGTACTTCCCTTGTGTTGTTAACGGTTGGACAAGGGGCCTGTGAGGCCCATCTTGGATGGTCAGAGGCTATGGTACCACATTTTGTATGTAGCAATGTGCTCCGTAAATATTTGACAAATTGAACCAAATTTAACCAATCTGATAAAACTTCAAAAGAAGTAAATTTTGTGTATTCCCTATCCAGTAACCTCTTGCTTTCAACCTTCACTCATGTCCATCAAAACCTACTCTCAGATCTTTCCAACACATAAAAATACTGTACGATTGAGAACTTAAAATGCTGTACATCATATAGATAATGAACTTGACTCTAAATGGCTCTCTTAACTTCAGGCATAGGCTGAAAGCCTGGGATAACTTGAGAGTATCAGGCCAAAAATCACATTGAGAATACAGTGGCACTTTAGCCTATCCCTAAATCAGGCATCTACAGTCACCCACCTTGGTTTTCTTCATCTATTAGTTGAAAACTATGAGTCATAAACTGTTGGAAGCATTTTTAACTCACCAATTATTTGGATAGTAAAATGTAATGTTTCAACACTGAATGCTAAGGCTGATCTTAGCCACCAATTAGATAAAACTGACTTTGAAATCAAAGTACAAGTCCAAGCAACAAAGGGCTATTTAAGAGTTGATACCCTGAAATGTTTAACTTAAAGCATCTGTAAATGTTCCACGCAAATCACAGGGTGTAATTGCTTCTTCCTCTTTGATGCGGACCATGTGAGCAGGCCTAGCCCTGAAGGAGGCAGCATCCTCAGCTCCTCCCTAGTCCTGAACTTGGGACAGTTAGAGATGGGCATGCCAAGGCATCTGTATTCCATCTCAGAAGATTCCCAAGACTTGGATCAAGGCAAGCCCAGCCTCTAGCCTCAGCCTTTTCAGTTTACACTTTGAGTTGATCTCTTCCGCTCTTTGATCTGTTCTCCACTTAAAAGAGATCTGATCTGTTCACCTCCTCTTGCCTCCTTCTCCCTGGCCCCTCTAACAGTTTCAGTTCTGGCCTTCTGAGCCTGCCGCTCTCACCTGAGAGGACCACCTTTCCCTCCCCAAAGGCTGCTAAGCACAGGAACCCCAGCCACAGCCATGCTGACTGCTGGCAGGCTTCTCACATCTCTCTCTCCATCTCAGAATGTGCTCAGGCTCACCTTGCCTCCAATACCCACCCCAGTAACTCCCACTCCCTCAAGACTCAGTTCACACAACCTGGAAGTCTTTATGAGTCTTCCAGGCTGAGCTGGAATCTCTCCCTCTCTGTTTTCCAGAAATTCTGGACATGCGCCAAGCACAGCATTTATGACACAGACTAGTACTTGCTTCAAACTTCTCTACCTTGTGTTCTCAGAAATCCTGAAAGCGTCAGACATGTTGTAAGAACCAAGGAAAAAACTCATTGGCTGATTCATCAAATGAATTGACAGCAACAAGGTGCAGTCAAGCCACCACCTGGGACCACTGACAAGAAATGGCTGAAAGGTCTTTGAGATATTCCTGTTCCTCAGTGACTAACACAGTGTCTGGTGCACAGTATCTGTTAGTTAAATGAAACTGAACCACATAATTCTCGCCTTGACCAATCTTATTCATTTGACCATCATTATTGATCATATGCTGACAAAGGTCCATCTAGTCAAAGCTATAGTTTTTCCAGTAGTCATGTACAGATGTGAGAGTCGGACCATTAAGAAGGCTGAGCACCAAAGAACTGATGCTTTCAAATTGTGGTGCTGGAGAAGACTCTTGGGCATCCCTTAAACATCAAGGAGGTCAAACCAGTCAATCCTAAAGAAAATCAACCCTGAGTATTCATTGGAAGGACTGATGCTGAAACTGAAGCTCCAATACTTTGGCTACCTGATGTGAAGGGCCAACTCACTGGGAAAGACCCCAATGCTGGGAAACATTGAGGGCAGGAGGAAAAGGGGGCAAGAGGATGAGATGGTTGGATGGCATCACCAAATCAATGTACATGAATCTGAGCAAGCTTTGGGAGATAGTGAAGGACAGGGAAGCCTGGCATGCTGCAGTCCATGGGGTCTCAAAGAGTTGGACATAACTTAGTGACTGAACAACAAGAGTTGATCATTTACTACCTACCTGCTAGGTGCTATGGAAGCAACAGCCAGGTAAGCCAAGGTTCTAGAGGAATAATAGATTCATAAACAGAGAAGTTATAGAGTTGGAAATGAAATGCAAGTGCTCTTTGTAGGGGAAATAAAGGAAGATTTAGCTCCAGAAATGAGTTTTGAAGCAGATCTTAAATGATGAGTTCATAAATATACATTTTTCTGTGCCTCTTAGCTGTGCATGTGTGTGTCTGAGTGTATATATTTTGAATATCTGCTACTATCCACAAAGTACCCTGGTATGAATATTTATGCAAATGTTAATTACACACTACAATCTGAAACTCCCTTTCATTACTTTCCGCCAACACAACGTCCTTCAGCATGTCTAACATTTTAGCTGTTCTTGGGATGACAGTTGTTTTACATTCCACAGACCCTGGTTCACCATCCCTGATCTGCTTCCTCTCATGAGCCCTGTTAATCTCTCATGTTTATTATCATTTTTTCAGCTGCAGTCATTGTAGACAGCAGTGTTTTCTCCCATAGTAATAAATATTCACATATTTACAAAGTATGAAGAAAATGAAGAGTTAATGTTGTCAGG
This sequence comes from Bos indicus, assembly GCF_029378745.1. Classification (NCBI taxonomy): domain Eukaryota; kingdom Metazoa; phylum Chordata; class Mammalia; order Artiodactyla; family Bovidae; genus Bos; species Bos indicus. The sequence goes on from NC_091763.1 coordinate 80,658,705, forward strand.
AGCAAATGAAACATGACATTAGATTGATTAGCATTCTCACACCTTCTTAGAGGCTCAACTGCTTCAGAGAAGAGGTTAAAACATGGAGTTTGGAGGTTCTGATAAAGACTACAGGATGGGAAGAAAAATAAGAGCTATAATTGACTTTGTATGTCATTTCTACTTCACAATAGCACATGGGTAAGAAGCCTTCCCACATTAATTTATCCTTTAGAGACTGGGATGGTCCACTTACTCCAAACATAAGATATAGTCTGAGCAGGGATAACCTGAGTCTTCCTAGGAAATGAGGGGTTGCCCGCAATGGGGCCCCCTAGTTTGAACTCAGACCCATACCTCTGACTTCAGACCTTCACTCAAAGGTACCTACTGGCTCAGAGACTATGATGACACAAGTGTAAGTTTCTGTTTCTGTGATTCCCGTCTGATGGTATGTGACGATTAATGCAGAATGCATTTATGAGTACTTGGAAATACTGCAGTGATGTGGATGAACCTAGAGTCTATTATACAGAGTAAAGTAAGCCAGAAAGAAAAAAGCTAATATCATATATTAACACTTATATGTGGAATCTAGAAAAATGGTATAGATGAACCTATTTTCAGGGCAGAAATAGACACAGACATAGAAAATGGACATGCCGACACGGTGAGGGAAGGGGAGGGTGGGACAAATTGAGAGAGTAACACTGATATATACACTACTGCTGCTGCTGCTGCTGCTTCTGCTGCTAAGTCGCTTCAGTCGTGTCTGACTCTGTGCGACCCCATAGACAGTAGCCCACGAGGTTCCCCCACCTCTGGGATTCTCCAGGCAAGAACACTGGAGTGGGTTGCCATTTCCTTCTCCAATGCATGAAAAGTGAAAGTGAAGATGCTCAGTCACGTCCAACTCTTAGCGACCCCATGGACTGCAGTCTACCAGGCTCCCTGTCCACGGGATTTTCCAGGCAAGAGCACTGGAGTGGGGTGCCATTGTCTTCTCCGGATATATATATATATATATATATATATATATATACACTACCATGTGTAAAATAGATAACTAGTGAGAATCTGCCGTATAACACAGGAAGCTCTGTGATGACCTAGAGGGCGGGATGGGGGGTGTGTGGGAGGGAGGCCTAAGAAGGAGGGGATATATGTGTATATACAGCTGATCCATGCTGTTATACAGCAGAAACTAACACAACATGGTAAAGCAATTACACGCCAATAAAAAAATATTGAGTTTTTTTAAAAGAGTGTTTTGAAATATTAACAGATATGTGTTGAATGTGGTACATGCAGGTGTGCACACACAGTGTACTAAGTAGAAGTGCATTAGACATATGATATTAGAAAAAAAATAATATTGTTTGATGGAATAGCAGTAGAATAGCGTAGTAGATAAATATTTTGTACTCAGAAAAGATTTCTAGCCCTAAATCTGCCACTTACTAGCGAGGTGACCTTGGGAAATCTACTCAACCTCTCCAGGCCTTAGTTTCATCAGCTCCTTAATGCAGTGCTTGCTGTTGTTGTACAGTCATTAGGTCATATCTGACTCTTTGAGACCCTAAGGACTGCAGCACGCTAGGCTTCCCTGTCCTTCATTGTCTCCCAGAGATTGCTAAAATTCATGTCCATTGAGTCAGTGATGCTATCTAACCGTCTCTGGGGGCAATTCTGTGGGGGTCATTTGAGGACAAATGGCAACTTCAACCCTCTTCAGTAATACCTTGTAGGTACTCATCTTAAGATCAGTGTTGATCATAATCTTTCCTGAAACCAAGACTTAGATCAGAAAACACAAAGGTCATCAGCATGACCAGGTGGCTCACTAGTGGTGGACTCTCTAACCCCCCAAAATTTCTCTAGGCATAAGATCCAGATTCTTCTTGCTTTTTCTTGAGATATGGTGTTAATTTTATCTTGGGAAGTGCAGCACCATTTCCCACACAGTGATATCTTCTAAAGAGAAGAAATCTTGCCACTGATGCCAAGAATTGTTTTATGTATTCTTTGGTTTGTTTGTTTAACAAGACCAAAGAGAAGAAATTCACATATTTCTCACTGACTTAACCAAGGAAAAAGTTCTAGTTAGGGACCAGCAAGAACAATGTGGAAATTGTTCACTTACAATGTGAATCATTTTCAGACAATTCCCAGAAAATCTGGGATAAGTTAGGTGAAAAAGAGATAGATGACAGTATGTGGAAAACTTTATTTATGAATGTTAATAAAATTTCTATTGCAAAGGAAATACTAGAGACAAAACTGAAAAGCCCTACATTGAGAATGAAGCTTATTCCAGCCTGACTCTGAGATGCAAGCAAGCCAAAGACCGATTCATTAAGTGCCAAGCTCAAAAGAGGGATGGCAGGTTAGAGCCAGAGCTGGAGAAGTTCCCCTCCTCAGGGTTTTGCCAAGAGCCTGATCGCACACTTTGCAAACCATGATAGATATGTCAGAGCAGCCCTGACACCCTCACTAAACTTTCCCCATGTCAGCTCTTTATAGCATGGAAACAAGTTGGTAGGTTTTGGACGAAAGGCAGTCTTCTTCATTCACACTCAAGGTCTCTGACAGAAACTTTCAAAAAAAAAAAAAAAAAGGCAGCCTGTTAAATTCTAGATCTTAATGCTTACAACATCTGGGGATCCCTTTTGATAGCAAAGGCTAATACAACCAGAATGGAATTGAACTTATATGAATATGCACCCCCCAAAAAATCCAGATGTGTTGATTATACAATGGATATTTACACCTCTAAGGGAATGTTTCCCAAAAGTATGGTAAGAACATGGAGGGATGATGTTTTTGTGAGGGTTTGATATGCTGACTTCTATTTTCCACAGGTTGAAATGAAATCATTTTAAAACAGTAACTGAAAGAAGTACAACTCTTCAACTTGCCAGGTCATGAAAAGAGCAAATATTTTAACTGTCTTCATGTAAACGAGATTTGTGAAGAACTGAAAATCAGTTAAAGTGGCTGTAAAGTTAAAGGAAGATGAAGGCTTCAAAAGTTGAATATTGAGGAATATGCTGAACATCGGATCTGAATTAAAAAAAAAAAAAAACAACCTAGGCTTCTCTAAGTGGCTAATCTTTTTTGTTTTGTTTTCGTGTGGATCATTTTGGAAGTCTTTACTGAATTTGTTACAATATTGCTCCCTTTATGTTTTGTTTGTTTGTTTTGTTTTTTTGGCCATGAAGCATATGGGCTCTTGGCTCCCTGACCAGGGATGGAACCCAGAACACCTGCTTTGGAAGGCCAACTCTCAACCACTAGCCCACCAGGAAGTCTCTAGCTAGCTAAACTTTATTTCAAGATTATATCTTCTAGCAAATGTCCCCAAATGCTCTAACCTCCCTGATAACCAATGAGTATGACCGCTATAGTCCAAAATCCACGCTCTGATACTTGTGCAACTCTGAGAAACTTATTTCACCTCTTAATGATAGCTCCCTAATATGGCCATGATTTTAAAAAATTAAACGGCACCTGGATGCTTGGGGCTGGTGTACTAGGACGACCCAGAGGGATGGTATGGGGAGGGAGGAGGGAGGAGGGTTCAGGATGGGGAACACATGTATACCTCTGGTGGATTCATTTTGATATTTGGCAAAACCAATACAATATTGTAAAGTTTAAAAATAAAATAAAATTTAAAAAATGAAAAAAAATTAAATGGCAGAATGCATGTCAAGCATTTTGAAAGAGCAACACCTGATATATTTCAAGAGTTACATCAATTCTAGTCCTTATTATCTAATTTCATCTTCACATAGACCTCATGAGTACTATCCATCACTCTCATCTCACAGATGAGGAAGGTGAGGATTTGATAAGTAAATTAAGCTGCTCAAGATCAGACAGCTCATAAGTAGTAGAGTCAGTTCTTGAAAATTTTCTCCCAAAGCTCAAGCTCATAAGTAGTCACTCTATAATGTATTTGGGAAAACAAATATGAAGAAAAGGGTTGGTCTTGCCTACTAAAGGAAATAATATTTGCTAGGGTAGAGATTGGGAAAAGAGTACGTCAAGGCTGTAAATCAGGAAAGGAATACATCAAGGCTGTATATTGTCACGTTGCTTATTTAACTTTTATGCAGAGTACATCATGTGAAATGCCAGGCTGGATGAAGCACAAGCTGGAATCAAGTTTGCCAGGAGAAACATCAGTAACTTCAGATATGCAGATGATACCACCCTTATGGCAGAAATCAAAGAACTAAAGAGCCTCTTGATGAAAATGGAAGAAGAGAGTGAAAAAGTTGGCTTAAAACCCAACATCCAGAAAACTAAGATCATGGCATCTGGTCCCATCACTTCATGGCAAATAGATGGGGAAACAATGGAAACAGTGAGAAGTTTTATTTTGTGAGACTCCAAAACCACTACAGATGGTGACTGCAGCCATGAAATTAAAGATGAAATTAAAGCTTTTCTTGGAAGAAAAGCTATGACCAACTTCAGTTCAGTCACTCAGTCATGTCCGACTCTTTGTGACCCCATGAATGGCAGCACTTCAGGCCTCCCTGTCCACCACCAACCCCGGAGTTCACTCAAACTCATGTCCATCAAGTCGGTGATGCCATCCAGCCATCTCATCCTCTGTCGTCCCCTTCTCCTCCTGTCCCTAATCCTTCCCAGCATCAGAGTCTTTTCCAATGAGTCAACTCTGCGCATGAAGTGGCCAAAGTATTGGAGTTTCAGCTTTAGCATCAGTCCTTCCAAAGAACATCCAGGACTGATCTCCTTTAGAATGAACTGGTTGGATCGCCTTGCAGTCCAAGGGACTCTCAAGAGTCTTCTCCAACACCACAGTTCAAAAGCATCAATTCTTCAGCACTCAGCTTTCTTCACAGTCCAACTCTTACATCCATACATGACCACTGGAAACACCATAGCCTTGACTAGATGGACCTTTGTTGGCAAAGTAATGTCTCTGCTTTTGAATATGCTATCTAGGTTGGTCATAACTTTCCTTCCAAGGAGTAACCGTCTTTTAATTTCATGGCTTCACTCACCATCTGTAGTGATTTTGGAGCCCAGAAAAATAAAGTCTGCCACTGTTTCCACTGTTTCCCCATCTATTTCCCATGAAGTGATGGGACCAGATGCCATGATCTTCATTTTCTGAATGTTGAGCTTTAAGCCAACTTTTTCACCATCCTCTTTCACTTTCATCAAGAGGCTTTTTAGTTCCTCTTCACTTTCTGCCATAAGGGTGGTGTCATCTGCATATCTGAGGTTATTGATATAGAGGTCTGACAGAATGTGGTCCACTGGAAAAGGGAATGGCAAACCACTTCAGTATTCTTGCCTTAAGAACCCCATGATGCCAGGAGAAATATCAATCAATGACCAACCTAGACAGCATATTAAAAAGCAGAGACATTACTTTACCAACAAAGGTCTGTCTAGTCAAAACTATGCTTTTTCCAGTAGTCATGTATGGATGTGAGAGTTGCACTATAAAGGAAGTTGAACACTGAAGAATTGATGCTTTTGAACTGTAGTGCTGGAGAAGACTCTTGAGAATCCCTTGGACTGTAAGGAGATCCAACCTGTCCCTCCTAAAGGAAATCTGTCCTGAATAAACATTGGAAGGACTGATGCTGCAGCTGAAACTCCAATACTCTGGGCACCTGATGCAAAGAACTGACTCATTGGAAAAGACCCTGATGCTGGGAAAGATTGAAGGTGGGAGGAGAAAGGGACGACAGAGGATGAGATGGTTGGATGGCATCACCAACTCGATGGACATGAGTTTGAGTAGGCTCCAGGAGTTGGTGATGGACAGGGAAGCCTGGCATGCTGCAGTCCATGGGGTCACAAAGAGTCAGACACGACTAAGCAACTGAAATGAACTGAGGGTAGAGATTAGGATCGTTCTTAGTTCAGGAAGGAGCTCTCCATAATCCTCCAGGAGTATCTACACCTTTCCTCTCTCCAAAGCCCTAATAATAAGCGTGAAAAGGTGTGCTTATAAAGATGAACCACCTCAAAACTCCTTTTCCCTCAGTTTAACCAGGTCATTTCTTAACACTTAGAATATAGCATGAATATCTGAACACCATCCTCCTCCCCTTCCCCAACATCCCTCACCACAATTAAGTCTGTCGTTGGTAGAATTCTGCCAACTGAGTCAATTTTGGCTGACTTCTGGGTGAAGGCTACAAGACCTACCATGCTCTAGCAGATTTTTTTTTTTTTTAATTCTTAACCATGGGACCACCAGAAAAGCCCCCCTCTAGCAGAATTTTTAAATGAAGGTTTGTGTTGGTGAGTGAGTTCTGTTTGTATCTGCCCTACTACTGGAACCTTCTCTCCTATACCACTGTCCCTTCCCCACCTCCACTCTCTGCCCTGACACCATCCCCAGTACAGCTCTGTGAGTTTTTCTTGGGTTAAGGAAAATGTCCATTGTGGTGGCACATTCACATCATTAACAAACTGTTCAGCTCCATATCTCTCTTCCAGTTTCCCCTCAGTGAAGGCTTCCACTCTCAGTACACATTAAAAGAGACTTTGTTCATTTTCAGAGACTGCATCATGGAAGTTCATAAATTAGGAGCTTCAAGTTTTCAAATTTTTTGTTTTTGCAGTTCTTACTTCCTAGACCTGAAATACCATATTTTTACTACTTCATCTTCCACCTGTTTGCTTTCTTAACCTGGCAAGCTTCTACCCCTGCTCTAAGAGGAAGACAAATGTTGTGCCTTCACTATAGTTTTCTTAGACCACATGATCATCTGTGTCAACTGCAAGGAAAATAGCTACCTTCTTTGTGTTCTTCAATTTCTCTTAATTCTATAGCCATTTAACACACCATTTCATAACCTTCCAATGTTTAGCACCTCGTGCAGTCTTGAGATATAATATACACTCAAAAGGGTTTATTGAAAAAGACCATTAAAGTGTGACTAAGGTAGATTGAGATAGAGTGACATAGTAGAAACAGTATAATTTTTGACACCAGAGAGATGTAGGTTCTCCCATTTCCTGGCTATGTAATGGCAAGACAACTATGAACCTCTGTTTCTTCATCTATGAAACAGAGTATTGTTTCGAGAATTAAAAAAGAAAAAGATATAAGCATTTTTGCTGCATGGTGCACACTTAACAAATTTTTGTGTCTCTCTTGACTTTTACACACATTTTCTTCTTTTCATATTCCCACTCCCATTCCCTGCCCTACACCATTTCTTCATAGAAAAGAGGAATGTGCTTGTTGAAAGTTTGGAGAAAGGGGAATTATAATAGCATATTATAGAAGAGTCCCTCTAAGCAGAGTCTAAAAGATGGAAAGATCCATTTGACATGGATACCATACCACAAGCCTGGTATCTTAGGATGGCCCTAGTATGAAGATGAATGTAGTATTCTTAAGCCAATGGACTTTAATGATTTCTGGACCCACTGACAAAATCAAAGTCATCATCTTATGGAGTAGACATAGCAAGATATCTTGGTTTGGCACTCCATTGAATGTTTAATGAATCCAACATGGTTTTTCTGACTCCACATTCACCAGAAATCTGGACCTGCCTTCTGGGGAGAATTATGGATCATGCTGACCTTGACTCTTTCCAGACCACTGTGGCTATGATATTTCACAATCAGAAAACAGCATGGCTTCTGATTATGATATGGCTGTGAGGAGGAAACCTCTGGTCCTATGTCAATCCTAGAGACAAAAAAAAAAAGTCTTTGACATAAATTAATCACTTTTCTGGAATCTACCACAGTCTCACACACAATATATCTTAGCATGAGACAATACTGATTGACCTTAAACACAAAAATGACTTCTTGCATGTTCAAGGAGAGTACAGATCACTCTAGGACTACATTAAGCTTTGTTTTATTTCCCCTGTTCCTATGAACTCCATCTGTATTCTTTGACATCCTTAGTTCTCCAACAGTAGACAGCCTGAATCTCTGTTTTTCCTAGATCGTCATATTCTGCCCTCAAGAAGAAAAGTTGGAGAGCCAAATTCAAAAGACCCAAGTATATTTGGTCTTTATGGACTCTGCCATTGAAGGAAAAACAGACCTTATCAGTGACTTTAGGTCACAATTTTTAGGTCCTCCTAAAGATTCCAGCTTAAATGTTTATATGAATGAATCTCTCTTACTAGTTCATTAATGTGACTTATGTAAGACCTATGAAAATGTAGCTTTTCAACAATTAATATATAAAACCTAATGACTATGAGGATAAGTCACACTTAATAAAGATAATTTTTGATTTATAGAGGATATATAAAGGTGACTGAGTAGAAAGTCTAAAACATTTCCTTGTTCTAAACCCTTTTTTGAACAGAAGTCAACTCACGTCACAATAATGTTCTTGTTCATACACATAACGATACTGTAAATACAAGTTTTAAAAAGAACTTTAAGGCAACAGTCGCAGACAACCAAGTTGTAACCATTATATTTACCATGTTGGCCTAAGGCCCAAGCTCCACATGTTTTTTGCATTTTTTTTTTTGACTTAACAAGAAAAGTTCAAATATGAAGCTTTTGTTGCTGTTCCAAATGCATAAGAGAACAAATTCATTTACCTAAACACAAATTTGAAACTCTTTGGAGTATGGTGCCCTTATGCACCAATCCTTAGAAAATAAAAAGCCAAATATTAATTTCCCTTTCTGTTGGAACACTTGAGGTTTCTGACATGAGGAACTGATCCTATTAAGTGGTAATTTACAGTGGCTACTTATTGCCTAAATGTGGAAAATCCACGGGGTAAATCATGGGAATTAAGGAAGAGAATACCCAGAGTAAAATAATATGCACAGCTAATCCTCATCATTCATTCTTTACTATTCTCTCCCATCCAATTCCCCACCTACTTCTTCACCTTCCAATCTATCCATCCAACTTCCCAACTACTCGATTAAATAAGAAATGCCCAGTGAAGTCTGCCACAAGAATCTGAGTTGCACAAACAGACTCCTATTTGTAAGAAATGAGCCGTCTGCCAACATCTCACCTCATTCATACCAGGATTCAAAGAAAGTTCCCTGCCTTTGCTATATGATGCCCTTCACATGGTGAGAAGGAAGGAGCTATGGATCAAGGGAAATGTTTGTCTTTATGAAAGTCAGCAGGTCAGTAGCAGAAAGGCTCCATCTGAAATCTGAGAAGACAGCTATTCCACTTAAGTTTGTTAAAGTATCTCATTAGGCAATCACTCATAATAATATTCTTTATCCTTTGAGAGTTACATTCTAAACAAACTATGCTGCTCTCTCTTTGCTTGGAAATATATGATTTTTTAAAAAATCAAATGTAAAAAATAAAATACTGCCTTTGCATTATTTTCATTTTCCCCAGAACTTGGACTCATCAATCGCCATTAATTGGATAGTTCAATCTTCTCTAGAACAAATGAGATATCTGCTCCAACAAAGGCTTCTTTTTAATTACTTAATAGGCTTAAAATGAGTAAACATAGATGGAAAAATGCAGAGCAGTAGAAATTGGAACAAATATTAATCTGTGGCTTTCTGAACAAGTCCTGCTTATGATAAGTTTTCAAAGAAATACCAAATTGGGTCTTTATCTTATGGAATTATGTAAGTTTCTTCCTTTTCTTTATTCATTTGGCAAACTATGCACTCAGGCCTAACAGTCCTACAAGCTAGCCTTTAAATAAATCTATTCCATTTCAGAATTTCATAGTGAAACTTCAGAATGTTTACTCCCTCCAAAGTTTCTTTAAAATATTAATAGAGAATTAAAATACTTAATCTCATCCACAAATATGCTATTTTATTTCTATCTTATAGATTATTATACAATATAATATATATTATATATGTTAATTATTTATATATAAATTGTTTTTAACTCAAAAATAAAATTTATTTATAGGAGATTTGGAAAATACATAAATTTTTTAAAAAAAGGAAAAATTACTCATAATCTCTTTCTCAAACACAAAGAATGTTAACATTTGAGTATTTTTCCTTACACACTTTTTTTTTCGCATACTGATTTTACTATAATTGTGGTCAAAATGTGCTAGCAATTTTGTATCTTATTATCTCTTCTTAAATATTGTATAATTTAATAGTTTGATACTCATCTTATTGTTTAATACAATTTCTGAGGGAGTTGGGAGCTATTTAAATTTTTTTATTATTAATGATATCTTGGAGACAAAAATAATTTCAAGACAAAAGCACCATAGCAACTATTCTAGTGATTGGGAACAATATGTGTTTTTTTATTTATTGGAACAAATCAGAACTCAGAAGTAAAATGGTCAGTAGGCCTTAGAGCATTTCACTTTAGATGACAAGCAGATCCAGTTAAAATTTTGGTTGAAAAAGAAAAGACTAAAGTAACTTGCCCAATGTCACAAGCTACAAGGTTGTAAGGCCAGTTTCACAAATTTTCAATTCAGATCCAAGGCCCATACTTCTAACTCTCTACAACATACTGTCGCAAAATGAAAGTAAAGACAAAATCAAGCAAAAAAGAAAACAGGGAAAAAACGGAAACAGGAAACAAGGGAGCAGAAGAAAAAGTGTAAATCAACTATAACACATTTACTCAATTTACTCATTGCATCCATTAAAAAACAAAAGAAAAGAAAACATACCCCCCAAAAAACATGTACTCTCTCATTCAATGAAGAAGAAAATATGGGCTCAATAGATTCAATTGATGAGGTATAAAAATGAATTGTAAAGCTAAAAGACAAAGATGGAAAGCAGGAGGGGAAGCTAAAACTATCTAGAAAAGAAGAACCGTGATGATGAAATTATCAAAGGAATACTATAAGAAAGCTTCTAAATTGAATTAGTTCATGAATATTCAACTAGCATAATAAACGATAAAGTATCACTAATAAGACAACCTACTGAACAGGAGAAAACACTTGCAAATGATACAATTCAGTTCAGTTCAGTTCAGTGGCTCAGTCGTGTCCGACTCTTTGCGACCCCATGAACTGCAGCACGCCAGGCCTCCCTGTCCATCACCAACTCCCAGAGTTCACCCAAACTCATGTTCATTGAGTCGGTGATGCCCTCCAGCCATCTGATCCTCTGTCGTCCCCTTCTCCTCCTTCCCCCAATTCCTCCCAGCATCAGTCTTTTCCAATGAGTTAGCTCTTCGCATGAGGTGGCCAAAGTATTGGAGTTTCAGCTTTAGCATCAGTCCTTCCAAAGAACACCCAGGACCAATCTCCTTTAGAATGGACTGGTCTCCTTGCGATTTATAAGGGGTTAATATACAAAATATATAAACAGCTCCTTTAACTCATTATCAAAGAAAAAAAGAACTTGATTTAAAAATGAGCAGAAGACATGAATAGACATTTTTCCAAAGAAGATATACAAGTGGCCAACAGGCACATGAAAAGATACTCAACATTGCTAATCATCAAAGAAATGCAAATCAAAACCACAATGAGATATACCTCATACTTGTCAGAATGCTGCTGCTGCGTCACTTTAGTCGTGTCCGACTCTGTGCGACCCCATAGACGGCAACCCACCAGGCTCCTCTGTCCCTGGGATTCTCTAGGCAAGAACACTGGAGTGGGTTGCCATTTCCTTCTCCACTGCATGAAAGTGAAAAGTGAAAGTGAAGTTGCTCAGTCGTGTCTGACTCCTAGCGATCCCAGGAACTACAGCCTACCAGGCTCCTCCGTCCATGGGATTTTCTAGGCAAAAGTACTGGAGTGGGGTGCCATTGCCTTCTCTGTTGTCAGAATGGCTATTATCCAAATGTCAGCAAATAACAAATGTTGGAGAGGATGTGGAGAAAAGGGGACTCTAGTACACTATAGTTGGGAATGTAAATTGGTGTAGCCACTACGGAAAACAGTTTAGAGTTTCCTCAGAAAACTAAAGAGAATGATCATATGATCTAGCAATTCCACTTCTGAGTATATAGCTGAAGAAGATAAAAACATTAACTCAAAAACATATATGTATCCTTTATCATTCATTATGCTACTTAGATATTCATGAACTCATTCAAGCTGGAACGCATGTATCAGTTCAGTTCTGTCGCTCAGTCATGTCTGATTCTTTGCGACCCCATGGACTGCAGCAAGCCAGGCCTCCCTGTCCATCACCAACTCTCAGAGTTTACTCAAATTCATCTCCATTGAATTGGTGATGCCATCCAACCATCTCATCCTCTATCGTCCCCTTCTCCTCCCACCTTCAATCTTTCCCAGCATCAGGGTCTTTTCAAATGAGTCAGCTCTTCACATCAGGTGGCTAAAGTATTAGTTTCAACTTCAACATCAGTCCTTTCAATGAATATTCAGGACTGATTTCCTTTAGGATGGACTGATTGGATCTCCTTGCAGTTCAAGGGACTCTCAAGAGTCTTCTCCAACACCACAGTTCAAAAGCATCAATTCTTTGGTGCTCAGCTTTCTTTATAGTCCAACTCTCACATCCATACATGACTATTGGAAAAACCATAGCTTTGACTAGATGGACCTTTTTTGGTAAAGTAATGTCTCTGCTTTTTAATATGCTATCTAGGTTGGTCATAACTTCCCTTCCAAGGAGTAAGCATCTTTTAATTTCATGGCTGGAGTCACCATCTGCAGTAATTTTGGAGCCCCAAAAAAAGTCTGCCACTGTTTCCACTGTTTCCATATATCACTGCAGCATTATTTATAATAGCCAAAATACAGAAGCAACCTAAGTGTCCATCAACAAGTAACTGGATTAAGAAGATGTGGTACATATACAATGGAATATTACTCAGTCATAAAAAAATATGAAATTCTGCCTTTGGCAACAATGTGGATGGACATGAAGAGTGTGAAGTTAGTGAATTAAGTCAGAGAGAGAAAATACTCTGTTATCCATTTTTGTGGAACTTAAAAAGTGAAACAAACGAATATACATATTTAACAAAACAGAAACAGACTTACAGATATAGAGAACAAACTAGTAAAAGAGGGATGAACAGAGGGGCAGATAGGGGTGTGGGATGAAGAGATACAAATTACTATGTATAAAATAGATAAGAAACAGGGCTCTATTGCATAACATGGGGAAATACAGCCATTGTTTTATAATAATGTTAAGTGGAATATAATTTATAAAAATTCTGAATCACTGTGCTATATACCTGAAACTAATATAATATTGTAAATCAACTATACGTCAACTAAAATAAATAAATGATTAAAGCATTGAAAAAAACATAGGAACGCATATATCTTTTTATATCTTCTTTCATTTTCTTTAAATATATACCCAGAAGTAAAATTGTTGGATCATATAGTAGTGCTATTTTTAATTTTTTGAGGAGCTTCAATACTGTTTTCCATAGTAGCTTCACCTATTTACATTCCAACAACAGCGTACAAGGGTTTCCTTTTCTCCACATCCTTGCCAACACTAGTTATCTCTTGTATTCTTGATGATAGGCATTCTAAGGGGTTGGTGGGGGAGTGATATTTCATCATGGTTTGATTTACAGTTCCCTGATGATTAGTGATATTGAGCATCTTTTCATTCCCTCATAGCTCAGATGGTAAAGAATCCGCCCGGAATCCAGGAGACTCCGGTTCAATTGCTAGGTCAGGAATATCCACTAGAGAAGGGATAGGCTGCCCACTCCAGTGTTCTTGGGCTTACCTTGTGACTCAGCTGGTAAAGAATCCGCCTGCAGTGAGGGAGACCTGGGTTCGATCCCTGGGTTGGGAAGATCCCCTGGAAAAGGGAAAGACTACCCACTCCAGTATTGTTGCCTGGAGAATTCCATGGACTATACAGTCCATGGGGTCACAAAGAGTCGGACACAACTGAGCGACTTTCACTTTCACTTTCCTAACCAGAACATCAAAACCTTTGGAATTTACAGAGAATAACAGGGAAATAGCTTTTATTAAAATTGCCAATAACTGAAAAAGTCCAGGATTTTTATCAAGCAGAAAAGTCATCTAGAGTATATTTTTGAATAATAAACTATTGATATAAAGCAAGGAAGGTAAACTGAAAAACTACAAAATGAAAAAGAATCCTGTTTCCATTCCTGACATATTACAAACTCTTAAGATCTATTGAAATAATAGCAATAATAGAAATAGAACTGATCCTTTTGATTTTCACACTACATATTGACTTTTAATTTCCAAATCCTTTCCTTTTAGAAACATCAAAAAACTAGAATGAAATAATATTAATATAATTTAGGTCTACATTTCACAAAATTAATAAGGAATAAAAATATTTCAAGCTAGATAAAAACAAACAAAAATGCTTAACTTTTCCCTTCCTCCTCCCAGGGAGAGTAAAGGGATTTTTCCCCCTCAGTTTTCTATGTAACTTCTTCAAGGTCTCCAGTACGTAGGGTGTACTATAGAGAGGGATGAGGGTGTTTTGAGGTTCATGTCTCAGAAGTCTTCAGTTATCTTTGTTAGTAGAAAGATGAACACACAAAGTTTTGCTTTAAAAAGATGCAAGAACTTTCCTAATGTAAATATGAATGTTACCTCATTTTGAATGGATCATAGTAGTAAACTGGATGTAGTACTTCATCCCATTAGTCATGACTATCTCTAGAGCCTCACTTACTGGAATACGACTTGAGTACAAGACCGTCATTCCCAACTAAAATGACCTTGGCTACCCTGCCATGTATCCCAGATTTGGATCTGGGAACTATGGCCACCATAACCAAAGACCGCATATCAGATATCAAAACACCCTCCAGATCAGGAGTTTACCTATGTTAAATATGGAATTTTTTCCCTATAAAATCTCATGAAACAACATCCTTTGTTGGAGGTGGGGAATATAATTACCTTTGACAATAGTATGTAGCCTGGAACTTTCAAAGCAATATTGTTATGCGTTTTTTTTTTTTTTCTTTTACTTTTTCTGTGAATGTGCAATCCTTTCTTAAACATTTGGTCTACATATGGATAGGCTTGTGCTTTTAAATGGCCTAATGAGCCTCAGACAGACCTTTAAGTAACACTCATGAATGAGCCAAAGAGAGAGCCTCAGATGCTAACATTTACTGTACTAAGAATTTTTTTTTTTCTGTTTGCTGATCTTTCTCCCTTTTAAAAAGTTAACACTTTTTGAACATAATACATCCTGAATCTTTTGCAGGTGTTAAACAGCTGACTCTAATTTTTTAAAGAACCAAATCCATCCACTATCAAACCTAAAAAAATTATCTCTATTTATTTAGGTTATTTTAACAGTAAATCCTTCCTCTCTATTTTGACCTAAGAAAACGATTGCATTTCTCTGTAAAAATAAACTTTCCATGAAGATTAAGACACGAGCTCATGTGGACTTACTCCTTAAAAAGCCGAAAGGTCCAAAATGTGACATTACATTTTCATTTTACTAACCTTTTAATTTAGGATGGAGGGGCACATATTAGTGATACTGGCTTAAAAATGAAATAATATATCTTTCTATAATGGCACAAAATGCTAAGTGGCTTTAAGTTAAGGCATTGTCTAGACTGCTATGAAATCCCCAACATGGGAGAATACTGTCATGCGTAAGAAGGAGTCAATCACAGGGTAGCAAATGAGATTTGCAGAAAGGAGGGAAAAATTAAATTTTAATTCATGATGAGTTTGAGCTTGGACTCAGGACTCTATCTTGACATCTGGGGGTTTTATCATAAATTTTTCAATGCTATTATTATTATATTAGCTTGTTATCTTCTACTTCCTATGCCAAAGTGTTCTCTGGCTTCAGTCACCCAAATAAGGGCAGTTAACTATACCAAAATCAATTGTATGTCTATATACTGACAATGAACATTTTGATACCAAGATTTAAAATATGGTACCATTTACAACTTCTCAAAGATAAAAATGCAATACTTAAGTGTAAATCTAACAAAGCATGGATAGGACTTGTATGCTAAAACTACAAATCGCTGATGAAGGAATTCAAAGATTTAACTAGATGGAGAGACACATCATGTCCATGGATTGGAAGACGCAACATAGAAAAGATGCCACTTATCTCAATATTGATATAAAGTCAACAATTTGTATTTGTGGGTTTGCAGGGCCAGTTGTACTGTGCCATCTTGTAAAAGGGATTCAAACATCCTTGGATTCTGATGTCTGCAAGGGGTCCTAAAACAAATACCTCACAGATATTGAGGATGACTGAATAGGCTTAATGCAATTCTTATCAAAATCCCAGCAAGATAGAGACAAACGTCTCCTAAATTTTAAGTTGAAAGGTACAGACTAGCTAAAGCAGTTTTGAAAAAGAATAATACAGTGAGGGGAATTAGTCTACTCAATTTCAAGACTTATGTGGCTTACAGTAATCAAGGCGTGTGAGATTGGAAGGGGGACAACATACACCAATGGAACAGAAGAAAGAATCCAGAAATAGACCCCCACAAATATGCCCAATTAATTTTTGATGAAGGTACAAAATCACTTCATAGAAGGAAGATGGGCCTTTTCAGCAAATGGTTCTGGAGAAATTGGACATCCACAGGCAAAGACACAAAGCAAACAAAATATACCTACCTTATACAGCAATTTAACTCAGAATGTTTCATAGATTTAAATGTAAAATATAAAACTATAAGACTTTTACAAAGCATCAAAATTAAGAACTTTGCAAAGTACCCATGTTAAAAAGGGTAAAAAATAGGCTATAGGATGGGAGAAAATGTTTGAAATCCACATAACTGACAAAGGACTAGTATTCCTACTAACAAGCAAACAACAACAACAAAACCTAAATACCGTAGTAAAAGAAATCTTATTAGAATATGGGCAAAAGACATGAACAAATATTTTATCTAAGATGATATGCAAATAACATGGAAAAATTTAGCTCCTACAACTCAAAAACCAAAATTTGAATAGCTCAATAACCAAATAATAGGCAAGAGACTTGAAAAGACATTTCTCCAAAGAAGACACACAGATGTCAACACTCATATGAAAGATGCTCAACGTCACTAATAAGTTCAGCTCAGTTCAGTCGCTCAGTTGTGTCCGACTCTTGGCGACCCCATGAATTGCAGCATGCCAGGCCTCCCTGTCTGGCACCAATTCTTGGAGTTCACCCAAACTCACGTCCATGGAGTTGGTGATGCCATCCAGCCATCTCATCCTCTGTCATCCCCTTTTCCTCCTGCCTCCAATCCCTCCCAACATTAGAGTCTTTTCCAATGAGTCAACTCTTCACATGAGGTGGCCAAAATATTGGAGTTTCAGTTTTGCATCAGTCCTTCCAAAGAACACCCAGGACTGATCTCCTTTAGAATGGACTGGTTGGATCTCCTTGCAATCCAAGGGATACTCAGGAGTCTTCTCCAACACCACAGTTCAAAAGCATCAATTCTTCAGCGCTCAGCTTTCTTCACATCACAAAGTCCAACTTTCACATCCATATATGACCACTGGAAAAACCATAGCCTTGACTAGACAGACCTTTGTTGAAAGAGGAGAGTGAAAAAGTTGTCTTCAAGCTCAACATTAAGAAAACTAAGATCATGGCATCTGGTCCCATCACTTCATGGGAAATAGATGGGGAAACAGTGGAAACAGTGTCAGACTTTACTTTTTGGGGCTCCAAAATCACTGCAGATGGTGATTGCAGCCATGAAATTAAAAGATGCTTACTCCTTGGAAGGAAAGTTATGACCAACCTAGATAGCATATTCAAAAGCAGAGACATTAATTTGCCAACTAATAAGTTGGGAAATGCAAATCAAACCCACAATCAGGTATCACCTCATATCCAGTAGAATGGCTATTATTTTTTAAAAAATTAAATAGCTAGTTTTAGTAAGAATCTGAAGAAATTAGATCCCTCATGCACTGTTGGTGGGAATGTAAAATGGTGTAACAGTTATGGAAAAGAGTATGGAAGTGCCTTAAAATATTAAAAATAGAATATTATCCAGAAATCCCACTTCTGGGTATATATTCAAAATAACTGAAAACAGTTATTTCAATCAGATATTTAAAAACACAGATTCATTGCAATATTAGTAACAATAGTCTTTGAAACAAAATTACCTGTGATTTGGAGCAAATTTTATGTTTCAATGCCAAAAATTGTATGAATTGTGATTTTATTAATCCTATTGGAGATAAATAATTCCTCTTTCAATTTTGCAGGGCTTCCCTGAGTGGCTCAGACGGTAAAGCGTTTTTCTGCAATGCAGGCAACCCGGGTTCGATCCCTTGTTTGGGAAGATCCCCTGGAGAAAGAAATGGCAGCCCACTCCAGTATTCTTGCCTGGAAAATCCCATGGACGGCAGAGTCTGGTAGGCTACCGTTCATGGGATCGCAAAGAGTCAGACACGACTGAGCGACTTCATGCTCACATTCAATTTTGCAAGGAGTTTTTGCTACCTTAGACGATACTATACATATCTTTCTAGGTATCTCTTCTGCTTCCCAAACTCATTTCCTTCCAAGGTTACTTAAAACAATAAACAACCACAACAGTAACAACAATGAAAATCAGTCACAGATTTTAAACATTCAGAAGTTCTACCAAAATCAGTTTGGAAAGGAAGTGTAGTTTAAAGTTAAACTATACTATCAAAGGAAGAGATGTAAAAGGCTAAAAGTTGAGTCTGTTCTTTCTCTTTTTGAAAGAACCAATTTGTTACTAAAGTACTAAATGCTATTTCTTCCTAGGAGTATATTTTCTATTAGGAGTGAATGTGTGAAATGGAAACTCTGACCACAAGAGATAATCTGTGAAAACTTCATTTACCTTGTCCAGCAAGCTCCCTGTTGCTTAATCTGTCACTTCTCTTCCAAGAATTACAGCGGCTTGGTGCCACTTAGCGGAGAAGGCAATGGCACCCCACTCCAGTACTCTTGCCTGGAAAATCCCATGGATGGAGGAGCCTGGTAGGCTGCAGTCCATGGGGTCGCTAGAGTCCGACACGACTGAGTGACTTCACTTTCACTTTTCACTTTCATGCATCGGAGAAGGAAATGGCAACCCACTCCAGTGTTCTTGCCTGGAGAATCCCAGGGACGGGGGAGCCTGGTGGGCTGCCGTCTATGGGGTCTCACAGAGTCGGACACGACTGAAGTGACTTAGCAGCAGCAGCAGTGCCACTTAGGGCTTCCTGAGTAGCTCAGCTGGTAAAGAATCTGCCTGCAAAGCAAGAGACCCCGGTTCAATTCCTGGGTCCGGAAGTTCCCCTCGAGAAGGGATAGGCTGCCCACTGCAGTATTCCCGGACTTCACTCGTGGCTCAGATGCTAAAGAATCTGCGTGCAATGCGGGAGACCTGGGTTTGATCCCTGGGTTGGGAAGATTCCCCTGGAGGAGGGCATGGCAACCCACTCCAGTATTCTTGCCTGGAGAATCCCCAGGGACAGAGGAGCCTGACAGGCTCTAGTCCATGGACTCACAAAAAGCCAGACTCAACTGAGTGATTAAGCCACACACAGCACAGTGTGAACTAAGGCAGAAGGAGACGTGCTTTGAAGGACAGACAGGGCCTTTTGGTTCAAAATAGTGTCATATTCACATTTCATGATGTGACCTTCCTAACTCAAATACTCATGAGGATATAAGAAAAGACAAGCAGTTATGAAAACCAAAAATAACAGTGAACCACTGAACAGCCACAGAAATGTCCATCAACCACAGAAGAAGCTGGATGGAGACCCAAAATTGTGGCCTCTGTGGACATGCTTTAACTTCTGAAAGAGAATAGCTTTTTCCAATGGGAAATTAAAAATCAAATTTAAAAATAAACAAGGAAAAATTTTGTTTACATGACTAGTTTAAAAACAGATTAAGGGAGATCCAGGTTAATTTTTTTTGAGGGAAAGGCAGTTGATATAGGGATGGTCTTCAAAATACCAAACAGTATTAGAATCCGTATTGGTGATAGTAAGACAGATAGAAAATCATATCAATGACTTATTAGACAATGAAGAGATGGTCTCTCACCCACAGAGTAGAGAATAGGAATGGGGTGCTAAATATTAAGAAAATAAATTTTGATTGAATCTGGTCTACTCAGAGAGTTAAGGAAGGTGATAGAGGACATGAATTAGGCTGGCATAACTATAAAGTTGAAAGGGAATCTATTCTGTTCAATAATTATATTTAATTATATATTTATATATAGAATATTCTCTTGTATCATGACAATGTTTCATAACATATGTATAAAATACACATTGACTACATACACATACATTCTCATGTGTTGAAAAGTTGGTGTATTTTCATGGAGAATGAGTAGTTAAACATACAGGTTTAGTTAGGCCAGGCCCCTGGGTTCTTTGCTGTATCTGTGACGCTAGTAGAGTGTTGTCTGTAATTATACGTGTGGGTAGCACACAGTGTGGGCTCCCCAGGCGGCACAGGGGTAAAGAATCTGCCTGATAAGGCACAAGACGCAAGAGACATGGTTTCGACCCCTTGATTTGGGAAGATCCCCTGGAGGAGGACATGGCAACCCATTCCAGTATTCTTGCCTGGAGAATCTCATGGATAGAGCTGTCTGGTGGGCTATAGTCCATAGTGTCTCAAAGAGTCAGCATGACTGAAACCACTTAGTGCAGCACAGAGTTGATTTACAATGGTATGCGTGTCTACTGTATAGCAAAGTGAATTAGCTGCATGTATAAACATGTCCCCTCTTTTTTCAGTTTCCTTCCCATTTAGGTCACCACAGACCACTGAGTAGAGTTTCATGTGCTACACAGTAGGTTCTCATTAGTATTCTATTTTATACATAGTAATGTAGGAGTACACAAGCCTTTTTTTTTTTTTTTTTAGGAATGAATGACTTCAACTTTTCCTGAACAACTGGAAGCACAGTGGTGAACATGATTTATATAATACGTTCAAGCCAAGAGAGACACAAACCAATGAGGACTGAAATTTGTAGAAGCACAAAGTGTTTCAGAAGTGATGTCTAAGATGAAAAGTCAGCGAGAGTTCAGACCAGAAGAGTCAGAAAAAGTGCTCCAGGCAGAGGAGGGCACTGGCTGCAAAAGTCTGGGCCTGACAAAGCATAGGTAAGTGGGAGAAATCCAATATGGATAGGATATTGAATGCACAGTAAAAGGAGATTTAAAAAAAAGAGGTGTCAAAATAGGGAGCAATGCTGAGAGTAGAGGCCAGGGTGCAAGGAAAAGGTGAGTGAATTCAGGAATGCAGGCTTGTCCTGTCAAAGAATTTTGACTTAATTTCTTGAAGTGACAATGTGTAAACATGAACAAGTATAGACTTGAGAAAGACATCTGTGGCTGCAGTCAGATTGGAGGAGAGCCAGAGAGACCGGTGAGGAGGTGGAGTCCAGTCATATCAGAGAAGGAGACAACAGTGAGAAATATTCATACTATAGACTTAACTGTAACGGAAACATTAGAAGGCATTAGGGCACAATGATGTGAGCAAAGTCTGCAGCCACATGATGCTGGGCTTATTTTGTCAGCATCCTCAGCTTTCTCATTTGGCAAAAGGACTGTTAAAGAGCCCTGAAGATTGAATAAAATAACACATACAATGTGCTTTAAAACTTAGTATAGGATTGATAAATGGTTACTATTATATTTCTAATATTTCTTATTTTATTATAGAACAAAAAGTGAAATATGTTTCATGAGCTCTTATGCCTGCCAATTTTTATTTCTCATTTATGACTTCTTTCATCTTTGTTTTGAGAGGTTTGCCAATTTTATTAATCTCTTAAAGAACCAGTTCTTGGGCTTCCGTGGTGGTTCACTGGTAAAGAATCTGCCTGCCAATGCAGGAGACATGGATTCCATCCTTGGACCAGGAGGATCCTGTATGCTGTGGAGCAATCAAGCCCATACTCTAGAGCCTGGTAACTGCAACGGCTGAACCCACGCACCACAGCTTCTGAAGCCTGTGCACCCTAGAGCCTGTGCTCCACAACGAGAGAAGCCACAGCAATGAGAAGACTGCACACCACAGCTAGAGAATAGCCCCACCCACTGCAACTAGAGAAAAGCCAAACAAGCACTGAAGACCCAGGACAGCCAAATAACAAATAAATAAATAATAAAAATGCAGTCCTTTAAAAAAAAAAAGAGCCAGCTCTTTGTTTCAATGATTTTTCTCTATTGACTTTTCTATTTTTAATTTCATTGATTTCTGTTCTTATCTTTATTAATTCCTTTCTTTTGTATCTCTTTTATTTTGCTTTTTCCTAGCTGCTTGAGTTGGGAGCTTAGCTTATTGTTGAAAGACTTTCATGCTTTCTGATGTTTGCATTTGGTGCTAAAAATTTCCCTCTCGGTGATGCTTTAGCTTCATCCTGCAAATCTTGATACATTGCATTTTAATTTTCATTGTATTCAGTTTTTTGCTTTTTACCTTTCTTGAGATTTCCTCATTTATCCATGGATTATTTACTTATTTACAAGTGTGCTGTTTAGCCTTCCAGACTTGGGAGAGTTTATTTTTTTCCTGCTATTGATTTCTAGTTTAACTCCATTGTGGTCAGAGGGTACACTCTATGACTTCAATTCTTTTCAATTTGTTAAGGTTTTCCTTGTGGTCCAGGGAATAGTTTATTTTGGTATATGTTCTGTGAGCACTTGCAAAAAGTACGTATTCTGCTATTGTTGGAAGTCAGTAACATCCTACTGGTGATGGTGCTATTGAGTTTTCTATTTCCTTGCAGATTTTCTGTCCAGTTGTTTTACTGGTTACTAAGAAAGGAGTGTTGGGATCTCCAACTGTAGGGTAATTTTAAATTACCCACTTAAAATTTTCTATCTCTTCTTAATGTATATACCCTTTTCTCATTATATAATACCCTATCTGAAGTTTTGCTCTGAAGTTGACTTTATTTGTATGTTAATATAGTCACTCTTGCCATCTTTTGATTAATGTTTTCAAAATACCTTTTTCCATCTTTTAAATTTCAATCTACCACTTTTATTATATTTGAAGTGAGTTTCTTATAGTCATATTTTTAATCCACTCTGCTAATCTTTATTTTTTAATTGGTTTATTTTAACCATTTACCTTGGCTGCTCTGGTGACTCAGTTGGTAAAGAATTTGACTGCAATGCAGGAGACCCAGGTTCAATCCCTGGGTCAGGAAGATCCCCTGGAGTAGGAAATAGAAACCCACTCCAGTATTTTAGCCTGGAGAATTCCATGGACAGAGAAGCCTGGCAGATACAGTCCATGGAGTTGCAAAGAGTCGGACACAACTGAGCAACTAACACTTCATTATCAACCATTTACCTATAATGTAGGTTTTTTTTTTTCTTTTTTTTTAATTTTAGGACTTGAGTCTACCATTTTATTTGTGTTTCCTGTTTTTCTCTTTTTTCCTGCCTTTGTGTGTTACTTGTATATATTTTTAAAAATTCTATTTTAGTTTAGATATAGTGCTTTTTATTGTATCTCTTTGTATAGCTTAGTTGTAGTGTTTCTGAACTGCATCTCCTTATACAGGCTTTTCAGTGGTTCCACTAGACATTATTTATATGTGTTTTTAACTGTCCATAGGTATTGTCATTTTGCCAGTTTAAAACCTAACTACCCTTTGCATCTCTTTATCCATTCTTGTTTATCATTGCTTTAAATAGTTCTCTACATGCATTTAGAATTACATCAGACAGTCTGAATTTTTACTTTAACATTCAAACATAATTTAGAAAATTCAAGAGATGTCTAGTATATTTACCCATATTTTTACTTACCATGTTCTGTCTTCCTTCCTTATGTTCCAAGATCCCTCCTCTACCCCAACTTTCATTTTTATTTACAGAATTTCCTTTAGCCATTATTTGAGGGTAGGTCTGTCAGTGACAAATTCTCTTAGATTTTTTTCATCTGTCTGTCTTTCTTGTCCTTCATTCCAGAAGGATTTATAGGCAGTTCTGGGAAGACAATTCTTTTATTTCAGCAACTGAAAATTATTATGCCAATTCTTTCTTGACTTCTATGATAACTGATGAGAAATATTCTGACATTTGAATTGTTTTTTTCTCTGTAGGTAAGGTGTTATTTTTAATGGTTGCTTTAAAGATTTTTTTTATGTCTTTAGTTTTCCAAAAGTTTTCAGAATTATGATGTGTTTTGGCATGGAATTCTTTGGGGTTTTTTTTGTTTGTTTTTTTTTAGATCTGCTCAACTTCTTAAATCCCTATATTTATGTCTCTTGTCAAATTTGGGAAGTTTTTAGTTATTAATTCTTCCAGTACTTTTTCAGCCCCACCCTTTTTACTCTGTCCTTTCAGGATGCCAATAACAGGAGTGTTAAATCCCACAGGTCCCTGAGGCTCTGTTCCTTTTTTCCCCAGTCTACTTTCTTTGTTGTCCATATGAGGTGATTTCTATCATTCTACCTTAATATTTATAGCTTTTTTTTCTCTCTCCCCTCCACTCTGTTGTTGAATCCAACTATTGAGTTTTTATAAATTTTTTAAAATTATTTGTGGTTCCAAAATGTCCATTGGATTCTTTTTTATATCTTCTCTGTCTTTGCTCAGAGTTTCCATTTCTTTGCTTAGACTTTCTATTGTTTTCATTTGTTTCAAGCACTTCCTAATAATAGCTAGTTCAAGCATTTTAATTACGGCTGCTTTAAAATATTTGTCAGATAATTCCAGCATCTCTGTCATCTCAGTTTTGGCATCTACTGATTTGATATATCCCTAGTTCTTGGTATGATGAGCAATTGAAACCTGCACAATTTGAGTATTATGTTATGAAATTCTGGATCTTATTTAAACCTTCTGTGTTAACTGGCTTTATTTACTTTGTTTTAGCAGAGCCCCTTCCTCCCTCCCTCCCTCTCTTTCTCCCTTCCTTCCTTCTGCCCTTTCTTCCTTCTTTCATTCCTTCCTTTCTTCTTTTCTATTTACTGTATTTAGTGCCACATGGAATATTAAAATGGACTGAATTAAGTCCATGAATTTCACATAATCCTCTCCCATTCTGTAAAAGCCCAGCAGTTTGGAGGGGTATAGACTCACTTTTAGCTTCTGAGATTAGCCTCCTTTAGCCTAAGCCATTTTCAGTTGCCTTTCGCCATCATCAGCATTAATGATTTGAGGATGGGCACATAAGCCAGGCTTAAACTCTTCAGTGCATAGTGACCCTCAGTCCTTAACTACAGTTCACTAGCAATGTTATATGTTGGCCCAGTCACTAAAGCAAAGCACCCTCCCTCTTCTCTGAAGGTAACTAAGGAAGAGTGCAGTCACAATTGCTGCCAGCAGCAGCTCTGTGACCTTGAAGAAAGTCATCAGAGGACAAAACAAACATATGGAGAACATAGATTCAAAGTCCAAGCTCTGATTCACCACACCCAGGGTCCACACTATGCAGGATTTTCAGTTACTTGAGTCAATAAATCAGTAGTTCTCATCCTTGGCTTTCCATCATATTCCTCCGGGAAGCGTACTGATACCTGGGACCCATCCCATTTAAGTGTTCTGAGCTAAGCCCCTGGCGTTTGTATTTTTTAAAAGCTCCCCAGATGACTCTAACACTCCTTCAAGGCTGAGAACCACTGCAATCAATCCTCTTTATTGTTGACTGAGTTAGGTTTTCTCTTACTTACTCTTAAAAGCATTCTAACTCCATCTTTCCAAAGTTTAAATGCATAAAAAGTCACTTGATGATTTTGTTAAAATGCAGATTCTGATTCATGGCTCTACAGTGAGTACGAGTTTGCTAGGGCTACCTACTATAACAAAGGACAGCAAGTTGAGTGGCTTTAAAAAAATGTATTCAAATTCTGGTATCTAGAAGTTAAAAATCAAAGTGTTGGCAAGGATGGTTCCTTCTAAGGTCTCTGAGGGAAAGATCTGTTCCAGATTGCTCTACTTGAGGCTTGTAGTTGGCATCATCCCTCTATGCGTGTCTCTCCAGATCCAAATCTCTCCCCTTATTAGGACACCAGTTAAATTAGGATCTACCTCAATCTACCAAATGAGGTATCATTTGGACTTGATTACTTCTGTAAAGACCCTATTCCAAATAAGGTCACAGTCCAAAGTTCTGGGGGTTAGGACTTCATGCATGAATTTTGGTGAGACACAGTGGCAATCCAAAATGGGTAGGGATTGATAATTTGCATTTCTACCAAACCTCCAAGTGATATCCGTCCTGCTGGCCCATGGATTACACTCTGAATATTTTCTTTGAATAGTTGAACTTTTCTGGTATGTTTCTTCTGCTGAAGACTGAGCAGAATTGAAGCCCTCCTGTTCCAAGATGAATGGCCTTGCACCTACCTGAGGTACAACCAGCTGGTGGACAGAATGCTAAAAAGGGATTACTGGTCACGGTTGTGGTATGGATCAATTTCAGAACACATGTACAAGAAACCACCCCACTCACAGAGGACCTTCCCTAGGACAGACTAGTTGGAGGGAGTAACCAAGTGTGTAAGTAACCAAACACTTATAAATTCATTACACCAAGAGGAGAGAAATAATTTTCTGTTGATGGTTTTAAAAACAATACTTTTATATTACTTTTTTTTAGAAATTTTAAAAATATTTATATATCACATAAATAAGTAAAAAGATGCTATTTTAAAAATAATTATCCTTAATTAAAAATTAAACAAACAAAAGCAGTAACAGTGACCAGTTCCATGTCTTTATGACATAGGGCCCCAATTCTTTGCTATAGTACTGGAGATACACTGGTACACTAACGATTTGCCAGTTTGGGGACATGATGATGAGATTTTAATTTTGTCACTTAAAGTACTAGGATCTTCCTGTTACCTATATATGGAAACCAAGACTACAGCTCATTTGAGACTTTTGGTCATAAATTTGAAGTGATTCCAGTCAGTGATGTATGTTTTTTTTCCTAGCAATATTCAGTTTCAGGTGGGACATAGGTAGACATTTGGGATTTTTACCTGTTGACTACAAAAAAATGAGAGAGGACTAAGAACATAAGGTCACAGGAAATGTCATACTGCTGGGCAAAGGACCCCCAGACAGCAGGCAGAGAAGTGCAGGTACAAGGAACATGGTAACATGATAAGCAGCTGGAAAGATACCCAGCAGAGGTGTGTCTGCTTAATGGAAGAGTTCTTATAAAGGCAGAATTGAGTGAGTGAGTTAGAAACACAGGAGATGATGGTCATGCTGGGTTGTTTCAGGAAATAGAGTTTTCTGAAATGGCACAACCTCTAGTATGTCACTGTTGCCAACAGGCAGTTGTAGAGATCATGGAAGTCAAAGAGGTCACAGAACACAGAACCTTGGGTGTTGTTTGAATTATCTGCTTGGATGTAGAAATTGCTAGAAGTAAAAGGGAAAGTGGTCATGACTGAGACAGTGAGCCAAATTCTGACTTCTTCAGTAGATAAGAGTGGTAGATAATTCAGTAGATAAGGAGGCCAACAAATGACAACAGGAAACAACGAGGGTATCAAAGTCTGATAACAGGCGTGTCAAAGACAGAACAAGGAAAGAAAAGTCAGAAGCAGAAAAGAGATAAAAGTGAAACCTACCTGGACTTCTAGCCCTGATATATGTGGAGGAGGCAGAAATCAGAGTTCTCATTAGAGAGCTCAGTGTGCTCAGGGGACATCCATGTTGGATTATAGTTAGAGCAAGAAAGTGAAGGAACTTTTCCAAGAAAAGGTGGAGGCTGTAGGGAAGTTAAGGATGAGAGATCATGATGAGGAGTCTGGAGAGTGAGGGAGCAGGGTATGGCAAGTGGGACATGATGGAGACGGTTACAGAGCAGCAGGTGCAGTGGGAAGTGGGGAGTTCTCAAGGAGACTGAGGACTTGAGGGCTGATGGGCTCAGACCTGGATGTGTGCACTCAGTGATAGGCAAGCTGAGGAGGCCCTGTGGTTGCTAGAAACTAAAGCCCAGGAAATATCATCCAATATCTGCAGGGAGGCGCTCACTCCGAGAGTACTTGGCTGTGTCTACTCATGTGTGTCCCACTCCTGTGCCATCTTCAATTTGTGAATGCTGCCCTGTGACAAAACTGATTAGCTGTCTAGCCAAGGTTTATACTCTCCTTTCTTATTGCAAAATGAGAAACAGCTTCCCAACCTGAGACTATGTTTCCCATCCACCTCCCCTCACACCCAGCCTGTGGAATTCATGAAAGCATAAATTAGGTATGACTAAGTTTTTGCCAATGAAATGTAACAGGAATGATGTATGTCACTCTGGGCCGGACCCCAAAATCCTTCTTTCCCATGCCTTCAGTCTCATCCCTTCCACTGGATGGATAGAAAGGTGAGGGTGACCCTGCAGACTCATGTTAAATGTAGCAGAGCCTTTCTCAGCCTGAAGGACTATACACAGCAACACTTCCAGTCAGGAGACTTTTTGTGAAAACTATATAATCATTATTGGAGGGTTTATTTATTACAGCAGCTAATGATACTTTTGGGCTTTCCTAGTAGCTCAGACGGTAAAGCATCTGCCTGCAATGCAGGAGACCAGGGTTCAATCCCTGGGTCAGGAAGATCCCCTGGAGAAGGAAATGGCAACCCATGCCAGTATCCCTGCCTGGAAATTCCCATGGACAGAGGAGCCTGGTGGGCTACAGTCCATGGGGTCACCAAGAGTTGGACACTACTGAGCGACTAACACACAATGGTACTTTAACCACTATATATCTATCACGGGTCTTATAACTGAACACAGAGACCTCTTCAAAATCTTACTAAGATGTAGAGTCCTTACTGTGCACCAACAATGACCCTATGTCCCTTCCCAAGCTCATGGGAGGAGAGGACTAAGAAGAGGTGAGAGGTGAGTGTTGGCTTCATGAGTAGCACGGGGTATCTAGGGAGGAGAGAGAGGTGTCCACCTCACCCAAAGCCAAGAGAGAAAATGATAAATATGGGAGGGGACGGACGTGTGAATTAATTCAGTGGTGGGAATCCTTCCACAATGCATGCATATAGTAAATCATCACATTGTACACTTTAAATATATTAAAATTTTTTGTCACTTATACCTCATTAAAGCTGAAAATAAAGAAAAGAAATCTGTCTCTGCTCTTCCTCCTTCCTGACCCCAATAGATAAGGATCTAAGTCTAGGAGAGGACGGGAAGAAAGTAAGTCTGAGCCAGGTAAAGCACATCCCTCTCCACTCTAAAGGAGACATCTAGGCTTTGGTGGGAGAAAGAGAAGGCTTTAAATTGAGTATGGGGTTAGACCAACATTTTAAAAAACTGGAAATGTTTGGAGTCATTCCAACAGGATGTTAAGAGATGGAAAACCAGGAGAGCAGTCCAATATAACAGTTGGTAAAAATCAAAACAATTTTCTTTTTCCATCTCAATGAGTTGAAACTCTTCAGTATAGAGGTGATCCCATCATATAATCATTCTTACTTGTAACTCTGCAGGGGTTAATAACAGAAATGCCATGTAGAAGGAATAGGTAGAAATGAACAGGTTAACTGAAAACTTGATACATACTAACAGAGGGACGATGTGTTTGATTGCCATTTGGGGCTTTGAAGTTTTTAATAGTGTTTGTGTAGTAGGTCATTAGATTTGGTGTCAATAGACCAAGGATCTCAGCTCTATCACTTAAGAGCCACAGGAGCTTCACAAGTCACATATCTTTTTTAATCTTAGGTCCTTCCTCTGTAAAATGGGGATTAAAAAATTTACTTCATGAGATTATTAGATGAGATTACTAATTACTAATCAAAATGTATCACTGAACACTTGATACAGAATATGCTCTCCTGAAAGACATTTAAAGCAGAATCTGATAACTAGAATTTTATATAAATGGTGTGTATGTGTGTGTGTGTGTGTGTGTTCAGTCATGTCTGACTCTTTGTGACCCCATGGACTGTAACTTACCAGGCTCCTCTGTTCATTGACTTCTTCAGGCAAGAATACTGGAGTGGGTTGCCATGCCCTCTCCAGGGGATCTTTCCAACCCAGGGATTGAACCTGCATCTCTTATGTCTCCTGCCTGGGCAGGCAGATCCTTTTCTTTACCACTGTGCCACCTGGGAACCCAATATAAATGGAAAGCTAGTTTTGATTCTGATCTTGTTGTTATTGTCAAATATAGCACAGGTATGATACTGACATATTACTGCCATGACCAAATTGTTCCTGCACTGACAACAACAAAAGAAATGATCCCTTCCTGACTCACCAAAGGGGAAAAAAAGTATCACACACACACACACACACACACACACAGAGTCTATAATAGTTATATGTATATAACTATCTTCATGGAAATTTGATTTATAGCTTTAAAGAAAAAAAAATAGCCTTAAAACCATGTAACCCCTAATGTATCCTTTCCCTAAAGCCATAAACACACCTCTAGTTATCCTGTCCAACAAAAATATACCACAGCAGGTGGAGTCACAAAAAAGTAAGTGGTTTCAAATCTTTTCATTCATTTGAGTCTATTCCCTCAACAAAAACTTCAAACTGCAGGTGCATTCAGCATACTTCTGCAATGACAAGAGCAGTGTATCTTTGTAACCGGGGCTTCACCTAATGATGTGTGAACTAAATGTTAACTGCAGCAAAATGACTCCAAGCCAAGAAAGCCCCAGCCGAGGGTCTGGCCTGGAAGAGGGGCTAAGCCATGGGAACATACCAGAGTGGGACTGGATCTTTGGTCTTTGGGAGATCATCAGTCCTTCCTTCCCTTTGGGTTCTAATGTTTCGAGGGCAGTGTGTGAATTGAAATGGAATTTTCAGTTTGTAGACATTCCTCACTTTAGGGTTCAAATTTTATTTCAGTCTGGAAATGAGCATCTAAATAGTCTGAGAGAGGAGAGGGTTTTAAGAAAGGTCAAACCAGTCAAAGTGAAACACCAATTATCGGAGGAAAGTGGTCTCACATCTGGAATAGGTTATATGTGGAACAGAAGGAAGAGTTTTCTTAGGACAGTGAGTTCAATTATATTTTTAAAACAAGAAAGAATAATAACCTAGGAATCCCAGCTCATCTCACATGCAAACAAATCCCCTCGAGCTAGTGAAGATATTTGTTTCTCATTTCAACTAGAATCATTAGTACTGTATCCATGAGGCTGCTACCAGTTGTTGATTGACCACGGTAAATTTTCAAATGTCCCTTTGAGGTGCATATTTTGTTTGGGAGTTTTTGTGTATTAGGGTCAAATTTAAGTGCTCAAATATCAACATCGTTTCTCTTTTAGAAAAGAAAAGCTGCTGTAAGAAGAAGCATGGTTTTGGCATCAGACTGACCTAGATTTTAATTTACTAGTTGTGTGACTTTGGGAATGTTACTTAATCTTTCTTTATCTTTTCCTTATCTGGGAAATGGGAATAATTCCTATCTTGAAGAGATCTGTGTTCTGGTTATTATATTAAATCATACAACATATGTAAAACACCTAATGATTATGAGACTACATGGCTATAAAAGTTATTCCACAAATATACCTTTCTTGGCTCTCCCTTTCTCTCTTCCTTCTATCCTTCATTAACTATTTTTCTAAAAGCAATACAGTTTTGGCAAACACAATGAGACAGGAGGCTCCATGTACCCTACAACTTAAACCGTCAGTAGCATAGCACAAGAGTATACAAGAAATGAAACATACGCATGGATTGAAAAATATTTTCCTTTGGATATCTCAGAAAAGTTGATCACTCTAGTTAAAGGCATTTCATGAAATGTATCTCCTGACATGTGTTTTTATTACTGTAGTAAATCATACCGTTATACTTTCTCCACTGCCTCTCCCCAACCCTGCCAAAAACTGTCAAGATTGGCATATCATAATCATTTTGATTCACCATAATCATTTTGATTCACCGAAATCAAGACAATCACAGGGTCCTGGGGTTAAAGTACATCTTGGAACTGCCTTTGTAATCCATCTCTTTCTTTCTAACATTTGGGGTTTTAGCAATGGACAAGTCTGCAAAGGAATACTTTGCTCAGTGTGTAGGACAGAATTCTGCTTTGCAATGAAGAAGTGTATCTAAGAGTGATGCTGAAGTGGAATGTTTAACTCCTGAGGAGTGGGTTATGACCTTTCCACTGAAGCTCAGCCAGAACACTTATATCAC
Organism: Bos indicus; assembly: GCF_029378745.1. Lineage (NCBI taxonomy): Eukaryota > Metazoa > Chordata > Mammalia > Artiodactyla > Bovidae > Bos > Bos indicus. Next base: position 80,690,714 of record NC_091763.1, read on the forward strand.
ATTAACACCAGTGAATGGAAAAGAGAAGGGGTGAGGATAAAATCAGATTGGTGAAGGCATTGTGGCATGGGCCTTTTTTCTTGCCTTTCTCTTAAGTTTTACTGAGGTTGATAGTAAATACATTTCATGAGACTAATAGTAATTTGAATCCCTTCTATTTTTCCTGAATGCAGTCCAGGTGTAGGAGCCATGAGGATGATCTGGGGAGAGAGAGTGGCCCAGTGCTATTGCTGGGACCAAGATCAGGGCATCATGTCAAGATGATTTCAAAACACCAAATACTACAGACCCAAAGGGGTAGAAGAATGCATCTGAATTATCAAAAGAAAAGAGAGTTGTTTGTCCACATTTTTAAACTCCTAAGGACAGTTCTCAGGCACTTAGATAAGGTCTTTGTGTGTGTGATGCGCAGAGTGCAGGATGAGATGGAGTCGATACTTAAATGACATGCGAGAGAAGGGAGCTGCTTGATGTGGTTGAGCATTTGCTCTCGTTACACTCTGTTCTGTTTATAAACATTCCAGCTATGTGAATAATAAAGAGCCAAACCCAAGCCTTTGTCATCCCTCCATGATCTTTCTGGTACTGAAGGAGCTCCGGAGGAGGTGTTGAGTTTTTGTGTGCGAAAGCTTGTCAAGGGCACATCAAAATGTAATAACGAAATCAACTACCAGACAGATTGGACGGCAGATTTTGGCAGCTAACAAGGAGGTTTCTCGTTATAGGACGTGCAAGCTTGTGGGCTGTACTGCAATTAGAAATGAATTTTTTTTCTTTGCCTGAGCTCTTCATATACTTTTCATCCTCATAAGTGACAACAGCAAAAGACTACTTCTCACTCCTTAATGAACTCTATCCATTTCCCTGTGGCTGAAGTGACTGGTAGCTTAACATCAAATTTTAAAAAATTAAATCAGGGCTCTTTGATGTTTATGAGATGTAGCTACTTCAAGGAAAAGTCAGGGATATATGACTTAAAAGTAATTTCCTTGAATTTTTTTTTTTCTGTGGGTGCAAAATATCCTTTTGGTACTTTTTGTAATTGTTGTTGTTGTGGTTTTAACCATATGTCTCCAGTAGGAAAGCAAGATCTTTGTTTCTTAACAGCTGATGTGTACTTGCTACTGTGTCACACAGGAGTCCATAATACTGTTGGTGACAACAAAATCATTTCCACAGAAACTAATTATAGCATTCTGAAAGGGAAAAATAACATTACTTTCCTGCCACTTAATAGTCAGATTTCATATGAAATAACCAAGTGAACCAGGTCAACTTTTTTTTTAGAGGTTAAAAATGAGACACCCAAAGAGGTGAAGAGTTTGCTCAAAGATTTACAGCCTATCTGGGCAAATGTTAGAAATCCATACAACTGATCAGGTGAGTCCCAGGTTATTCTGGTTGTTGAAACCATAAACAATCCAGGAAGGGAGTGGAATACGGACTGAAGGAGTGGGGAAGGAGATAAGGGATTGAATCTAGCCTCTTACATACACTCAAGGAATGTCCATTCAAGAGTTAGTTACCATCTGAAGCCATTGATGCCAATAGGAAGGCTGACAGTAGCCAACTGTCATAGAGAGGAGGTAGTGGGCAATAAAGTCACAATGCAGTTTATGAGTTGTTTTTACATCATAAGAGGTTTCCGTTTTAGTCAAAAATAAGGGACTTCCCTGGTGGGCCAGTGGTTAAAACTCTGTGCTTCCAGTGCAGGGGGCATGGGTTTGATCCCTGCTCAGGGAACTAAGATCCCAGGTACTATGTGGTGTGGTCAAATAAATATAAATACACCTTAAAAATAAATAAGTAAATACCATCCATCCATTTAAACAACAATAACAAAACCTCAAGAATTGGATTATGAATCCTTAAGAGATAAGAAGAACTAGAGAACTAGCCCCCATATGTATCACTCCTTTCATTTTACTAGGAAAGTGAAAGTGAAAGTCAGTTGCATCCAACTCTTTGCAACCCCATAGACTGTACAGTCCATGTAATTCTCCAGGCCAGAATACTGGAGTCGGTAGCCATTCCCTTCTCCAGGGGATCTTCCCAACCCAGGGATTAAACCCAGGTCTCCCACACTGGAGGTGGATCTGCATCACCAGGGAGAGCAAGAGGAAATTTACTTACATATCCAAGATTTTTTTGAATCAGCAATTATTTTTTAAAGCTTTTAATATGTACTGGACACTGTACCAATTTCTGGGATTACAGAGGTACCTAGAAACCTCCTCTGCCCAGCCATGGGGTACTGAAACCAACTCATGCACAAAGATGAAATTATCAAGTCTCCTCTTTAGGCAGCTGGAGCTGAGTCTTGAACAAGCATTTTTAAGACAGACTTGAATGAAAGGAAATAATAAGCAAGGGAATACCACCAATCAAGGCATACAGGGTTGGAGTAGTGTGAGGAGTGAGGCTGGAGACTTGGGCAGACATGAGATTCTGAAGCAGATCAAATGTTCCATATTAAGGAGTTTGGATAGAAAGAACACTGAGGAACTTTAAGAAGGAGATGACATGATCTATGCCTTTTGTAAAGAGCTTTAGGCAGCACAGTAGCAAACAGATTGAAAAGGCTAGTATTATATCAATACATACTTTTCTTTCAAAACAATGTTTGGTAACAGCCACTAGTGCAATCTCCCTAACTTCTTCCCATGGAAACACACACAAAAAGTAAAAATACAACTAAAATCAATATTAAGAGACAATCTAAATCTAAGAAAATTGGCAATAATTAAATGATAGTCGAGCTAGAGTGAGATACATATATATCCCTAACATCTCCCCCAAATTTTATCACAGCCAGAGACTGAGAATCAGAAAGCCATGGTAGTAAACATAGTAGGAGAAGCTCTAGAGGTAGAACAGTAAATTTCAGAACATGGGTATAGACACAACTCCGGGGTCACAAATGCTACAGAATTTCCTGTATTTAATCAATTCTTAAAACCAGAGGAAGAAGGCAGTTCAGTTCAATTCAGTTGCTCAGTTGTGTCTGACTCTTTGTGACCCTGAGGACTGCAACAAGCCAGGCTTCCCTATCACCAACTCCCAGAGCCTGCTCAAACTCAAGTCCATCGAGTCGGTGATGTCATCCAACCATCTCATTGTCTGTCATCCCCTTCTCCTCCTGCCTTCAATCTTTCCCAGCATCAGGGTCTTTTCAAATTAGTCAGGTGGCCAAAGTATTGGAGTTTCAGCTTCAACATCAGTCCTTCCAATAAATATTCAGGTCTGATTTCCTTTAGGATGGACTGATTTGACTCCTTGCAGTCCAAGGGACTCTCAAGAGCCTTATCTAACACCACAGTTTCAAAGCATCAATTCTTCAGCACCAAGATTTCTTTATAGTCCAACTCTCACATCTACGCTAATGGAAAAACCATAGCTTTGTCTACATGGACCTTTGTTGGCAAAGTACTGTCTCTGCTTTTTAATATGCTGTCTAGGTTGGTCATAGCTTTTCTTCAAAGAAGTGTCTTTTAATTTCATGGCTGCAGTCATCATCTGCAGTGATTTTGGAGCCCCCCAAAAATAAAATATCTCACAGTTTCCATTGTTTCCCCATCTATTTGCCATGAAGTGATGGGACCAGATGCCATGATCTTAGTTTTCTGAATGTTGAGTTTTAAGCCAACTTTTTCACTCTCCTCTTCCATTTTCATCAAGAGGCTTTTTAGTTCTTCCTCACTTTCTGCCATAAGGGTGGTGTCATCTGCATATCTGAGGTTATTGATATTTCTCTCAAATTGACTGTGTGGATCACAACAAATTGTGGAAAATTCTTCAAGAGATGGGAATACCAGATGACCTAACCTGCTTTCTGAGAAATCTGTATGCAGGTCAAGAAGCAACAGTTAGAACTGGACATGGAACAATAGACTGGTTCCAAATCGGGAAAGGAGTACATCAAGGCTATACATTGTCACCCTGCTTATTTAACTTTTTTGCAGAGTGCATCATACGAAATCCCAGGCTGGACGAAGCACAAGCTGGAATCAAGATTGCCGGGAAGAAGGCAGAGAACAAGCCAATTGTTCCATAGAATAGAGGGTACATTATAATTTTTAAGCCTGTTATCAAATGGTAGACAAATACATAAACTTACCCTTTATGTGCACAACTAAGAAAGCAATTCAGTCTCACAGTATATAAAGGAAATTCTAGTGTCTTGTTGACTGAAAAAATACTGAGTCAGGACACTTGTTTGAAAATAAGTAAGAGGAAAACCAATATGGAGAAAATAGTTTGCAGAAAAAAATAGTATCCAGGAGATAAAGAAGGATAAAATGCTTTGTAACATCTATTTCAGGACTTAGAAGAAATTTCAAGAAGATGTTTGATTTCCTCAATGAAAGATAAGAAAACCATGAATGGGCAGAAATGATCTTACGGAAACAACTGGCTGAAGTGAAAAGACAAAAGGACAAACTTAAAAGGGTAACAATAAAAATGAAAAAAAAATTACAATGACACTAAAATCACATTATTAAAATTAAATTTCCATTGAAGGTAGTAGGGCAGAAGCAATGACACAAAAACTCAAATCAATTATGTGGCAGTGGGCATTAAAGCTTTCTTAGAACAACAACAATTAAAAAAGCAAGCAGAAAGAAGAAAGGGGAAGCTACAGATTATTAAAATTATAAAGCCAAGTTGAGGCTGAAAGGCATTCCTAAAAAAAAGGGTGAAATAGAAGAAAAGTAGTGGCAGAGGTAACAGAATAATACCTCCAAGGTTAGATTACAAAAAGATTTGACTTCTGCCTTGGGCACTCATGTTTTCTCCTTCCCCAAGGACTCCTGCTTTCATTTTGTGACCTTTCCACTTGAGAGGACCACTGGCAAGGAACTGAGAGAGGTCACCAGCCAAGAGTCCACAAGAAACTGAGACTCTCAATCCAACAGTTTATGAGAAAAGCAAATGTAACCACAAATCTTGCCCTCCAGTAGTCTTCAGTTTAGAATGCAGCCCTGACCAGTACATTGCCTATAGACTTATGGAGGTCCTTGAGCTAGAGACACCAGTCAAACCTTGCTCAGATTCCTGACACAAGAACTGAAATAAGAAATGTTTTTAGTTTTAATTCATATAGTGTTGGGGTAATTTGCTATGCAGCAGTAGATAACGAATATATAACATTAGTACTGAGAAAAGAACAAGGAGATAGAAAGTAAATGTGTGACTGATCACTTGGTTCCCCGAAATTCCTTAGTTTTAAGTAACTGAAAATTAGTCTTGCTCTTGAGACATGAGTCACCTCTGATCTGAGCAAACATTTAATATAAGCCCATCAGGTCTCTGATCATGGGCTACACGGACTTAGAAATCAGCTAATCAATCAACATTGATGAACACATCGATCAACCTATCTTTGATACTAAAATAAAATGTACAATAAGATCTTAAAATAGAAGATATAATTAATGTAGAACTTCACAATCTAAGTCTAATCTGCTGCTGCTGCTGCTGCTAAGTCGCTTCAGTCGTGTCCAACTCTGTGCGACCCCATAGACGGCAGCCCACCAGGCTCCCCCGTCCCTGGGATTCTCCAGGCAAGAACACTGGAGTGGGTTGCCATTTCCTTCTCCAATGCATGAAAGTGAAAAGTGAAAGTGAAGTCATTCAGTCACGTCCGACTCTTCGCGACCCCATGGACTGCAGCCTACCAGGTTCCTCCGTCCATGGGATTTTCTAGGCAAGAGTACTGGAGTGGGGTGCCATCGCCTTCTCTGATGTCTAATCTAGGTCTAAACCTAATTAGGTCTAAACCCCCAGAATTTATTGGAAGGTCTGATAGTACTGTGGTAGAGAACATGGCTCTAGGAATAGAAGACTCTGGAGTGATGGCTCCAGGAAGGATACCTAGTAACCTTGGGAAATGCCATACTCTCTCAACTCTTCAGTCTCATCACCTGTAAAGAACAGAGATGCTATTACATGTAAATACTAGTACTATAGTACGGTACTTAACCAATAAATGTGAGATATTATCAATATTTTAAGGGCTAACAATGGAAAAGAGAGAAAAAGTAAATTTGCTCAACTCCTAATCTCAAGCATTTGTTGTTTTTCAGTTGTTAAGTTGTGTCTGACTCTGTGACCCAAGGGACTGCAGCACTCCAGGCTTCCCTGTCCTGCACTATCTCCCAGAGTTTGCTCAGATTTGTGTCCATTGAGTCAGTGATGCTATCTGACCATTTCATCCTTTGTCGCCCCCTTCTCCTCTTGCCTTCAATATTTCCCAACATCAGGGTCTTTTCCATTGAGATGGCTCTTTGCATCAGGTGGCCAAAGTATTAAAGTTTCAACTTCAGCATAGGTCTTTCCAATGAATATTTCTTTGCATCCCCATGTACTGCCAGCCCACCAGGCTCCTCTGTCTATGAGATTTTCTAGGCAAGAATACTTGAGTGGGTTGCCATTTTCCCCTCCAGGATATCTTCCCAACCTAGGGATTGAACCTGCATCTCCTGTGTCTTCTGCATCAGCAGGCAGATTCTTTACCACTGAGCCATCTGGGAAGCCCTATCTTAACTCTAGTCTGTCTCTAAAGATCTTATTTCCAAAAGAGGTCACATTCACAGTTACTGGGGGATAGGACTTCAAGATACCTTTTAGGGGACACTGTGCAACCCCAAGAAGCTATATACTATTTACAAAAGGCACATCTAAAATCAATTAGAAACAATTAAAACATGTGACAATAAGGGGACAGTCAAATGAGAATACATCCACATAATGAAATGTATAAAACCTACTAAACATGCAAATGTTTTCTCCCATTCTGTGGGTCGTTTTATTTGCAAAACAGAAACAGACTCAGAGACTTAGAGAATGAACTTGTGAATACAAGGGGGTATGGGGGAGGGGGAGGGATAGTTAGGGAGTTTGAGATACACATATACACTGCTGCTGCTAAGTCACTTCAGTCGTGTCCAACTCTGTGCGGCCCCATAGACGGCAGCCCACCAGGCTCCTCCGTCCCTGGGATTCTCCAGGCAAGAACACTGGAGTGGGTTGCCATTTCCTTCTCCAATGCATGAAAGTGAAAAGTGAAAGTGAAGTTGCTCAGTCATGTCCGACTGTTCGAGACCCCATGGACTACAGCCCACCAGGCTCCTCCGTCCATGGGATTTTCCAGGCAAGAGTACTGGAGTGGGTTGCCATTGCCTTCTCCAACACATACACACACTGCTATATTTAAAATGGATAACCAGCAAGGACTTACTGTGTAGCACGGGGAATTCTGCTCAATTTTATGTAAAAACCAAAATTGGAAAAGAATTTAAAAAGAATAGATGCTGCAGCTGCCACTGCTAAGTCGCTTCAGTCGTGTCCGACTCTGTGTGACATAATGTTATATGTATAACTGAATCACTTTGTTGTACATCCCAAACCAACACAACATGTTGGTTCTTGACTGAATCAACCATGTTGTTCAGTTGCTAAGTCATGTCTGACTCTTTGTGATGCTATGGACCGTGGCCCACCAGATTCTTCTGTGTATGGGATTTCCTAAGCAAGAATTCTGGAGTGGGTTGCCATTCCCTTCTCCAGGGGATCATCCCAACCCAGGGATTCAACCCGCATCTCCTGCACTGGCAGATGGATTCTTTACCACCAAGCCACCATACTCCAATATAAAATAAAACATCAACTATACTCCAATATAAAATTTAGAAATGTACTAAAAATCAGATTATGGAAGAATAATGTGTGAGAAAATGTTAGTGATATAAAGGATACTAAAATACAAATAAGGAGTTAAGTAAAAAGATATAATAACTTCAAAAGTTATTATATATACACATAAAAAGATCTTAGAGGAAATACACAAAAATATTAACAGTAATTAACACTGGTTGGTAGGATGGCAGGGAAATTTTATCTTCATAATTTGCTATATTTTCAATATTTTCTTATAGTTAAGAGTAATTTTTTCAGACTTTCGTAATGTTTTTCTTTTTAACAGGAAAAGTAAAGTATATTTTTCATACCCCACTTCAGATAGTTGTGGATAATCTTGTGTATTTTTTGAAGGAATTTAATTAACTCCCAGGATTGTATGGGATGTGAGGTGCTTGTATATTTACACGGAATGTTAAGATCACACACCAAATAACCTAGAGTTACAGTAGAAAATGATACTTTGGGGAAGTATGAACTTGGTCAAATAAACTAACCTCTGTGTTTCAGAGTTCTAATCTGTAAACTGAAAATATAATATGACATTATTTGGGACATCAGAACATCATTTTAGCAAAGGTTTTGCTAGTGTATTCAACGAAAATGACAGGTCAGTTGCTTTCTATCTACAGTTTGGTCAACAGTTTTGTCAGGTGTATCTGATAGTATTAGTAGGAATAAAAGTGGGGTAGTCATATTGTACCATGTGGATTCTCATTGAGTGTGTTTCCCTAAAATGCAGTAGGATGACTTCACTGATACCCAAGGCACAGAGGTCCTACAGTGACTGGATAGTTCCTCCTGCCCCTCTCCTGCCAAACACACAGATTAAGTCATATACATTTCCCAGTATTATTTAATATTCTTCAAGCGCCTTGATCTTATGATTTAAGGTTAAGACTTTTGGCTTCTTGTCCAGCCCCTAGTGAAATGGGCCACAGAAGGTGCTTGGAAGCCCTGATATTACCCGTTCCATCTGTTCCTGCCTTGCCCTGTCACATGGCAGGTACTGAAGGCCCGTGGCCTTCAGGTGCACTCAGCCCCACCTGTCCTCTGATCCTTGAGCAGTGTGTGCAGAGCACTCCCCTCCCCCCACCCCAAGGGCAGGTCAGACTGGCGATTGCCTACTGCACTAGCTTTCCTTTCAGAGATATTCAGTTTCTGAGTCAGCATCACCTTCTTCCTCACCCTGACCCACAGCGGGTTAAATAACTCAGTCATGTAACAAATATTCTTCAACTTCAAGGACCTGTACCAGATACTGAACACAATAGCACCTGCCCACCTGGAGCTTAGTGAATGAAAGCGCTAAACGAATACAGAGTCATGCTTTGTGATTTAACAGCAAGAAGGAATAATAGGGTGCAAAGAAGGAGAAAAACAGAAAAAGGTGACCCAGTTAGATTTGGGAAGATGGAAGGCCTCTTGGAAGAAGTGACAATGAGTTTTTAAAAACTCAGTGATAAAAGGAAGAGGCCAGGTGAAGTGTGTTGGGGGAGAGATGAGTGGATACTGGGTTAGGGTTCTGAATGGGAAAGGAACAGACAAGTTCAAATACTAGAAATGAAACGAGGCAAAGGAATGGCAGAGGCTTCATCCTGGAGCTGCAAATTTCACACCAGACAGCACAGTTCTCTGACAGCTTGCAACTGGCAGGCACATCTGCTCATGATGGAACAGAGAAAGGGATCCTGAGATGAAAGTGTCAGGCATGTCTGAGCATGGAACACTGTGGTTCAGCCAATTGCTCTTGTCAACCAGGACTAAATCCCTGCTTTCTGGTGGAGACCATGATCCACCTACAGCAGTTCACCAGGCTGGGAATTAAACTGAACTGTGAGGCAACATGAGGAAAAGCCAGGTACCAGGACAGAAGAGTGCAATCAGCAATGAGATCGGCTCATAAAGCCAGTGTGTAATCATTGTGCACCAACTGCAGGCACAGCCCAGAATAAGAGAGGTGGTAAGAAGGGAAGAGGCATATAGTAGAGCAGGTTCTTAATCTAGTCACGGAAGCCACTGCTATACAGGTCAAGAGACTGGGGTGGGGGAAGATGTCCCCTATACTGGGGAAATCTAGAATCAGTAGCCAAGGAATAAAGACTGAGTTGGGCTTCCCAGGTGGCGCAGTGGTAAAGAATCTACCTGACAGTGCAGGAGATGCAGGAGTCACGGGTTCAATCCCTGGGTTAGGAAGATCCCCTGGAGAAGGAAATGATAATCCACTCCAGTATTCTTGCCTGGAAAATTGGATGGAGGAGCCTGAAGGACTACAGTCCATGCGGTCCCAAAGTGTTGGATACAACTGAGCACATACATACATGCATAAGGACTGAGTTTGTTACATTTTCTGCAAGAAAACTCCTCCCTCTCTGTCACTCCAGCAGTTTCAGAGAAATGGATACAGGGGCACATCAGGATCAATCCATCAACCTCATTACCAGTAAAGCTGGATCGGAAACTGTGGCTGGTACCTAAGGTCACAACCAGGCACCCAACTTCCCCACACCCATCCCAAACTGCAGGTTTCACCCCAAGGCAGAAGCACAGCCTGCCCTTTTCAGTTGCCCCAAGTGACAAAGAACAAACCTAGCTAATAGCAGACTGGGCTGACAGCAAGAAAACCCAGGGGGCCTGAGCCACACAAAGTCAGTGACTCTCCCCCCGCCCCAATTAGGCAGCCAAATAAGCCCCCCTTTCCTCTGGGAGGGGCCTGGAAGGAAGGCTGAAAGTTCCCTCCTCTCCCAGTATTTCCAGCAGGACAGATGTTTCTATTTTATGGCTCTCAGTAGATATGCTTGGAAAAGGAAGAAAATTATTCTCCTTGTATTATACGGCATTTACTGTCAGATTGTACATTGTGATATTTAGAGGAAAAATTCTAATTCCTCAATGAGTTAGCAGTAGGCCTAAAGGTCATTTGGCCCAGGAGTCTTCATTTTTTTTTTTTTTTTATTTCAGTTGCGGAATGCTTTTTTCAAATATAAAACACAAAAAATAGAGCTACTTTGGCTGAAAAGTAAGAGGTGTGGAAAGCACAGGCTGAACCCATGAGGACATTCCATCCCTCCTCAGCAGCCACTCCAAGATAACTCAGAGGAACCCTAGGACTTCATACTATAGTTTCTAAACCTCTGAAATGGTCTACTGTGTGGGAAATGCTAACTAGAGAAGTTATGTGACTGCCCAAAATTGTGCAGTTGAGTCAATGGTGGAGATGGGGCTAGTAGAATCCACTATGGCATCCTTCATCACCATAAGGGCTTGAAAACAACACGGAGACTTTCGACTCACCTGAAAGGTATCTTTCTGAGTTCTGGTCTCACTTCTTGTTCTACTACCAGGCACCCCATCTAGTAATGCCCATTGGTCTTAGCAGAAGCTGTACTTAGCAGAGGGTTCACAATGAATGCTGCCATTGCTGCTGACAGAGATCCTTATCAAAGGGTAAATAACTATCAACAGGATGATTCAAAGGGAGGAAAAAGCATAAATAGAGCTTCCGAGGTGACCTCCAACCCTATAGTTTGAATGTGTCTTTCTGTCTGTCTCTCCTTTCCAGAAGGGAGCATTCAACAAAGAAAACAGATGTTTGTCACAATAGGGAGCTGCTGGTCCCCACTATAACCTTGGACTTCCATGAGAAAGGGGTGGTGTGGGGGTATTTCTAATTCAGAAGGATAAAAACTGTATGGCTAACAAAGATAGAATTAGTTGAATCATAAAATAAAGTGAAATGAAAACACTGAATCATATGTTTTTATAAATCATAAATGGCTAAACATTGGCTCTTCTATGTATTTCAAACTCTATTTCACTGGCCTGATCCCCAACCAACTTGGACCTTCCAGTATTCCAGGTAGTGGACTCTGGCCCGTGTTCATCCCTGGTTCTATTAATACTTCTTAACTTAGGGCCAGGACCAGAAACAACAGTGTGGCCTTTGATGTTAAGCTGCGTGCGTTTCACCAAGGACAACTGTGTGCCAGAGGCATTATCTCATGCCCTCCTGCTCCCCAACAATGGTTCCTGTTCATTCTCCTCCTTCCCCCAACCCTCAGTTCAAACCCACACAGCTGCATCATACAGAGACCACCAACTGATTTCATACTGACCACTAAATGCTTACAATACAGAACAACTTTCACTACTGTCAGAGGTCACAGGAAAGCCAGAGTTGGTATCTCTGCATTTGATCACTTATCCTTCCCAAGAACATTGTCTAAAGTATGTAAAAACATGTCTATTTCTATCATCCCCTCTTAATTATATCCAGGATATAATCCCTGCAAAGTACCTGCACAGTTTAAAAAGCCACTCGGTGAACGTCATGGGAAATCATATCATCACATGTTGGCAAGCCAGAATATCACTATTACTAAACTCACTTTACAAAACAAAGTGGGAGTGAAATCCAGGGGGAGGAAAATTTGAACATCAAACAGAATTGATGGGCTTATCATTGTTGCACTACATTACAGGGTGACCTCTGCAGACTGGAAATTGGGTTACATCAACAAACCTTTCACTTTAAAGTGTGAGATGAAAGAGGGCCTCCCCTCACATTTTGCAGTATTATTGGCTCAGGTTTAAAGAAAGTATGCAGCCAGGTACCCAGGTCACATTTCAATTTGTGATATTGACATGGATGTGAAAACCCAAGCCTTTGAAACTGAGCCTTTCATATGTCTAACAAAAACCTGAAATGCACTTTGCTGCAAAGACCTGAAGAAGGGAGAAGGTAAGATGATAAAGCGGAAACCTTTACACATGAAACTTTTCTGAATTCTCCTGCCATGGGCCGTATCAGGTCTGCTAATGTGGAGCTTAGTTCGGATAATTGACATTGGTTTGTTTGGTTTTCCTTGATATCAAGGCTTACCTGCCTTGTAAAGATTCTAAAAAGTCAGTGATGTGTTGCCAAAGTAAGGAAAATTATTTAACAGAATCAGCCCTCCTTAAGATCAATTCAGTGATAGCCCCAAGGGCCACCCCATGCAATAGTACAATCTTGTCATTTACTTTTTAGCTAGCCTGGTTTCTCTATTGCCTCAACAAACACCCAAGCAAGCAGTGAAGGGCTCATATATTAGATACGAGCTTCACTAACCCTCTGCCAGTGATTTCTGTAATTTTTTCTACAATATTCCAAAAGGAAAACGTCTTTGCCTTGTACTTAAAAGTTTTTAGTAGTATTGTATTTTTTAACCTAGAGGCTAACAGATATCAAGCTATATAGCTCATACTCTGGTCTAATCAATCAGATCAGATCAGTCACTCAGTCGTGTCCGACTCTTTGCGACCCCATGAATCGAAGCACGCCAGGCCTCCCTGTCCATCACCAACTCCCGGAGTTCACTCAGACTCACATCCATCAAGTCAGTGATGCCATCCAGCCATCTCATCCTCTGTTGTCCCCTTCTCTTGCCCCCAATCCCTCCCAGCATCAGAGTCTTTTCCAATGAGTCAACTCTTCTCATGAGGTGGCCAAAGTACTGGAGTTTCAGCTTTAGCATCATTCCTTCCAAAGAAATCCCAGGGCTGATCTCCTTTAGAATGGACTGGTTGGATCTCCTTGCAGTCCAAGGGACTCTCAAGAGTCTTTCCAACACCACAGTTCAAAAGCATCAATTCTTCGGTGCTCAGCCTTCTTCACAGTCCAACTCTCACATCCATACATGACCACAGGAAAAACCATAGCCTTGACTAGACGTACCTTTGTTGGCAAAGTAATGTCTCTGCTTTTGAAAATGCTATCTAGGTTGGTCATAACTTTCCTTCCAAGGAGTAAGCATCTTTTAATTTCATGGCTGCAGTCACAATCTGTAGTGATTTTGGAGCCTAGAAAAATAAAGTCTGACACTGTTTCCCCATCTATTTCCCATGAAGTGATGGGACCGGATGCTATGATCTTCGTTTTCGGAATGTTGAGCTTTACGCCAACTTTTTCACTCTCCACTTTCACTTTCATCAAGAGGCTTTTTAGTTCCTCTTCACTTTCTGCCGTACGGGTAGTGTCATCTGCATAGGTAGATATATAGGAAACAGAGGAACTACAAACAGAGAATATCTTAACTTCCCATAAATCATTTTAAACAAGATCTTAAATTCTGCCCAGTCATGACCTTCAGATTAAGGTATATGAAGAGTTAAGAATTATATCACAAAAAGCATTTGAACTCCTTGTAAACAAGGATGAAAGGGGATCGGCTAATACATGATGATGCAAAACAACAGCAAAACACAAAAACGCCCAAATATGTTTAAAACTTTGAAAACATCTCCAGCCCCAGGTCCTTCCTTGGCTTCCAGCCAGGCCCTGGTCCCCTTTACCAGGAACAGAACTCCAGGTCGCATTACTCTTCCTACTTCTTCATAGTCTGCTTCATTTGGCAAAGGACCTAAACCTAACCACAACAGTTAAAAATAAAGGCTTACATTCTACTATAAAATATACAAATCATGAAATGTATACAACTAACAAAAACATTCTCAGTACTACTTGATGAGAGGAATTTTGTGTGGGTTTTTTTTTTTTTTTTTTAAGTTCAGCATTCCAGTAATGTGAAACCACTGTTTAAGGTAGAAAATCATTTTTCAATCTCAGGAAACATCGTTACTAGCTGCCAAAAGTCGATCCATATAATAAGGACTATTTGCTAATGCTGAACACCTGCATTTTTATACCTAGCCTCTCAGGACAGCTGTAGCTGAGTCTTTGGGTCTACTGATACAGCAGCCAAGCAAAAACACAAAACTGTAGATAAGAATGCTTGCTGAATTAACCATGTACGCATCTCCACTAAGTCTGGTATATTTATTGGTGAACTCTGATAGTCATTAAATACAATAAAGAACATACAAAATACGTCCGGGATAAGGATCCCAGCTGCTAGAAGCTTACATCTTGAGGTGGTAGGATACACAAATCAAAACATACTAAAGGTATAAACATATATCATGCTTATGGAAGCCATGTGTAAATATTTATTTCACTTCCCATGGTTAGCTTTAGCTCTTCTGGTCTCACTGTTTGATTTTCTGACTTACTAGGTTTAATGGAAAAAGACATCCACCGGAAGTTGGAAGGAAGGATTCATTAAGAAGGTCCAAGCATTGCTTTAAATTCTCCTGAATTGAAGTCTTTTTAGCAAGCATCTTAAGGAGAGTTTATACATTCTCACATACTTGTTTAAACACAGTGTTGAATCGTTATAGCTTTTTCACTGCAGTGGTCCCTTATAACCAATCAAGCAAGAATCAGAGAAAGAGGATTTTCATATTATTATTACAAATAATAAAAATACCTACTAAGAGCCAGAAATGGAATAAAGTCCTTTATAACCCTTGTCTTTAATTCTTACAGCATCTATATCAGGCAACTTCTTTTGTCAACAGTTAGCACTGACATTTTGCCAGGTATTGCACTGGAGATGGTGCAGTTAGGAGAATAGATGTGGTCCTGACCTCACAGTGTACAATCTAGTCAGGAAGATACATATAAAAAGAGTATGAGAAATGGAATATTTCTTGCCATATCAGTAAACAAAGACAGTTACAGTCATCAGCAATTGCAGGCACCACTAATGGTGAACTGGTGAGCCCTGAGGGCACTCAGGAAGGAAAGAATACCTGCCATCTAGCAGCCTAACATCATACACACCATACACAGCTAACATCATACACAGCCTAACATATCATTGTCACCTTTCATAAACTAAGGAAGTGAAAAAAAAAAGGTGTCGGACTGCAGCCACCCACTATGGTGAGCCCTAAGGAAATTCAGAATTTGAAAACACAGAATTCTGGCCCCAGATAATGGAGGTTCATATCAAAGGAATGATTCCAGTGAGCTCAGACTCCTGCATCTTCCCACACATAGAAAAGAACTAAATTCCTTACCTTGGGATATATGATTCTCTTTAATTAACAATATTTTGATGTTCAGACTACCTGCCATTTGTTGCAAAATGGCCCTCTCCTCACCTCCTCAGAGCAGTTTTCTCAGGTTTACTTGAGACATTGTGTCCTGTGTTTGAAGTACTAAAAATTTCTGCCAAATAAGAGATAACTCTCAACTCTAAGGTTGCAAATATTTTTTAAGTTGACAAGTACTATCAAGTGAAATTGGGGTTATTACTGAGCAACTGAGTATGCTAGGGAATGCAAGCTAGATTCAGACAAATGGTACAAATTCTGAAGATGGCATCAGAAGATGCAGAAAAAATAGTTTCTGAGTAATCACATTCATCCCCAAAACTTTAAGTCAGCCCACTGTTCACTCAATTCAATCTTTATATCTTGATATTTATTTTTAAAATATTTTTAAAAATTTATTTTTGGCTTATTCTCTAGTAGTGGCACTTGAGGGCTAGTTGTGGTGCACATGTCCTATCTTTATCTCAAAAGCAAGTAATTACTCCCTTTTCCTTCACCCATGTTTATCTCCATGTTTGACATGTTTATCTCCATCACCGTTCCCCAATGTTCTTTTACACCCCAGGCACTGCATCCCTACTCCATCCTCTTCCTAATGTGTGCCCCATTTCCCCTTCTCCTTTACTGATCTCTAGAAGACCTTTGCACAGTAGGATTGAACAACTCCTCAAGGCAGAAAGGTCAAATTCACATAATTCTCTGACACTAGGTCCTTTTCTCACTCGAAGCAGAAAAGAACTGCTTTTCTGGAAGCAGTCAAATGAAGCTTTCATCACATTGGGACATGTATGTGCTTACGTATTTTGGTCTTGAGGTTTTTCAAAAGCAGGCACCAGCAAAGTGCCAAAATTAACACAAAGTGCCAAATTAACCAGAATTTTCTGATACACACATGACTGATGATCATAAGAGTGATTCAGTCATAGCTTCTCTTACTCTCTTCCATCAAAGGTATTTCAGAATCCAAGTGTGAGTCATATTGCTCAAGGGAAAACCTTGAATCTGCTTTAATTTTTAAAATAAATCACTCTACAATTTCATTTAACTTTTTGTTGTTCAATCACTAAGTTCTGTCCAACTCTTTGCAACACCATAGACTGAGCATGCCAACCTTTCCTGTCCTTCATTATCTCCCAGAGTTTGCTCAAATTTATGTTCATTGAGTTGGTGATGCTATCTAACCATCTCAACTTCTGTCACCCTCTTCTCCTTTTGCCATCAATCTTTCCCAGCATTGGGGTCTTTTCCAATGAGTCAGCTCTTTCCATCACATGGCCAAAGCATTGGAGCTTCAGCATCAGTCCTTTCAGTGAATATTCAGGGTGATTTCCTTTAGGATCGGTCTCCTTGGTATCCAAGAGACTTGCAAGAGTCTTCTCCAGCAACACAATTCAAAAGCATCAGTTCTTCAGTGCTCAACCTTCTTTATGTTTCAACTCTCAAATTCTTACATGACTACTAGGAAAACCATAGCTTTGACTAGATGGACCTTTGTTGGCAAAGTGATGTCTCTGCTTTTTAAATGCTGTCTAGGTTTGTCATAGCTTTCCTTCCAAGGAGCAAGTGTCTTTTAACTTCGTGGCTCCAGTCATCATCCATAGTGATTTTGGAGCTTAAGAAAATAAAATAAAATCTTATCACTGCTTCTACTCTGTCCCCTTCCATTTGCCATGAACTGATGGGACTGGATGCCATGATCTTAGTTTTTTGAAGGCTTTTTTAATGTTAATTTTTAAGTCAACTTTTTCACTTTCCTCTTTCACCCTCATCGAAAGGCTCTTTATTATCTCTTTGCTTTCTGCCATTAGAGTGGTATCATCTGAGGTTTTTGATATTTCTCCCAGAAGTCTTGATTCCAGCTTGTGATTCATCCAGCATGGCATTTCACATCATGTACACTGCATCTAAATTAAACAAACAGGGTGACAATATACAGGGTCGTACTTCTTTTCCTATTTTCAACCAATTAGTTGTTCCATGTACAGTTTTAACTGTTGCTTCTTGACTCCCATACAAGTTTCTCAGGAGACAGGCAAGATGGTCTGGTATCACCATCTCTTTACGAACAATTCACAGTTGTAATCTACAGAGTCAAAGGCTTCCATGTAGTCAATAAAGCAGAAGTAGATGTTTTTCTGGAATTCCCTTGATTTTTCTACGATCCAGAGAAGGACGGAGATTTGATCTCTGGTTCCTCTGTCTTTTCTAAACTCAGCTTATATATCTGTAAGTTCTCAGTTCACATACTGCTGAAGTCTAGCTTGAAGGATTTT
Source organism: Bos indicus (assembly GCF_029378745.1). Classification (NCBI taxonomy): domain Eukaryota; kingdom Metazoa; phylum Chordata; class Mammalia; order Artiodactyla; family Bovidae; genus Bos; species Bos indicus. The sequence goes on from NC_091763.1 coordinate 80,708,623, forward strand.
GAGCATTACTTTACTAGCATGTGAAATGAGCACAACTGTCTGGGAGTTTGAACATTCTTTGGCACTGCCCTTCTTTGGGATTGAAATGAAAACTGACTTTTTCCAGTTCTGTGGCCAGTGCTGAGTTTTCCAAATTTGTTGACATATTGGGTGCAGCACTTTCACAGCATCATCTTTTAGGATTTGAAATAGTTCAGCTGGAATTCCACCACCTCCACTAGCTTTGTTTGTAGTCATGCTTCCTAAGGCCCACTTGAATTCATACTTCAGAATGTCTGGCTCTAGGTGAATGACCACACCATTGTGGTTATCTGGGTCATTAAGATCTTTTATGTATAGTTCTCTATATTCTTGCCACCACTTAATGTCATCTGCCTCTGTTAGATCCTTACCATTTCTGTCCCTTATTGTGCCAATCCCTGCATGAAATGTTCCCTTGATATCTCAGTTTTCTGAAAGATATCTTACTCTTTCCCATTTTATTGTTTTCCTCCTCTTATTTGCACTGTTCATTGAAAAAGGCCTTCTTATCTCTCCTTGCTATTCTCTGGAACTCTGCATTTACTTGGGTATGTCTTTCCCTTTCCCTCTTGCTTTTAGCTTCTCTTCTTTCCTCAGCTATTTGCAAAGCCTCCTCAGAAAACCACTTTGCCTTCTTGCATTTCTTTTTCTTTGGGATTGTTTTGGTCATTGCCTCCTATGCAACGTTATGAACCTTTGCCCATAGTTTTTCAGGCACTCTGTCTACCAGATCTAATCCCTTGAATCTATTTGTCACCTCCAATGTATAATCATAAGGGATTTGATTTAGGTCATATATAAATGGCCTAGTGGTTTTCCCTAGTATCTTCAATTTAAGTCTGATTTTTTTGCAATAAGGAACTGATGGGCTAGGCCACAGTCATCTCCAGGTCCTGTTTTTGCTGTATAGTACTTCTCCTTGGAAGAGCAGAAGGCAATTACTAATATCTCCAGAAAGAATGAAGCAGCTGGACCAAAGTGGAAACAATGCTCAGTTGTGGATATGTCTGGTTGTGAAAGTAAAGTCCAATGCTGTAAAGAAAAACATTGCATAGGAATCTGGAACGTCAGGTCCATGTGATGGCAAGAATGAACATCTACATCTTAGCAATCAGTGAATAAAAATGGCTGGGAATGGGTAAATTTAATTCAGATGACTATATTATCAACTACTGTGGGCAAGAATCCCTTGGAAGAAATGGAGTAGCCCTCATACTCAACAAGAGAGTCCAATATGCAGTACTTGGATGCAGTCTCAAAAACGACAGAATGTTCTCAGTCCGTTTTCAAGGCAAACCATTCAACATCACAGTAAAGTCTATGGCCCAACCACTGATGCTGAAGAAGCTGAAGTTGACCAATTCTAGAAGATCTTCTAGAATTCACACCAAAAAAAAGCATCCTTTTCATCATAGGGGATTGGAATGCAAACAAGGAAATCAAGAGATGCTTGGAGTAACAGGTAAGTTTGGCCTTAGAGTACAAAATGAAGCAGGGGAAAGGCTAACAGAGTTTTGTTAAGAGAACACATTGGTCATAGCAAACATCCTCTTTCAGCAATACAAGAGATGACTCTACACATGGACATCACCAGATGATCAATACCAAAAGTAGGTTGATTATATTTTTTACCTAACTAGTAGTTAACAATTATCTATGCTTATAAACCACCTTACATCTAATGCATCGTGTTTACAAACCTGCTACCAAAAACTACTGCAAGATGTTTGAAGACAAGGGCTACTTACCTTGCGTTCTAAAGGCAACTGACTCTTATTTTTAATGAAATTTACTATTTTATAGAGGTAAATTACTGAAATAGGGACCAACTTGAGCTTTTGCTGTGGCACATTATTTTTTTTTAATTTTATTTTTAAACTTTACATAATTGTATTAGTTTTGCCAAATATCAAAATGAATCCACTCCAGGTATACATGTGTTCCCCATCCTGAACCCTCCTCCCTCCTCCCTCCCCATACCATCCCTCTGGGTCGTCCCAGTGCACTAGCCCCAAGCATCCAGTATCATGTATGAAACGAGATGCCAGTCCAGGTTCGATGCACGGTACTGTGGCACATTATTTGAAAGTATGAGTAGGTTTGATAATATGTAATGGATATGTGCAAGTATTTACTCCACATCATTTTCTGAAAAATTCAAGCAGAATCACCACAGGTAACAATGTTATCAAATACTTCCAAACATTCCCAAAAAGTCAGAAGGAGAAACACCATGATACTAAGCCCCAAGTAGGAAGTATCTTTCATGCTGTTAGCATAAGTTAGCAGGGAAATGTTACCACTGTTGTAAAACTAAGAAATCACAGAGGTAAATGGATTAGAACATTTGTTGGGGTCCTCAAACAGTGGCAAAACAGGAAGAAACCAAGCTCTGGCATTCCTAATAAAGGACCATCACACTGAAATGGGGACAACCACTTTTCTAAGGTTAGTGAGCCACGGGCTACAGTAGTTTACTAACTAAGGTCTGACATTAAAGAATTAACAACAAATATACCAAAATTTCTATTTCTGGGAATGGCCCAGAGTCTGGAACCACATAAAATTATCCCAGGGCTGAGTATCCCCCATTCACTATTAAACACTTATTTTTCTATTACCTTTCAGAGATGCTGGTTCCTATGGCTCAGCCACACTTTTTCATACCAGATACTAAATTCAAATGTTTCACTGAAGGTGCCAGATGTGACAAGACTATAAAGGTTCTGGGCCTGCCGCTCAATAGGTGGTCAGTCTTAACACAGTTCTCACTGAGTCCCAGTGCAACTGTGTGAGTCATGGAGGCTATTTGGCTTTTCCTGCTCTTGATGAATAGAAAGAGGAAACTGGGTTTAGAAGTTAAAAATATCCATTATAACTTCCCTTTTAGTGACTTTTCTCTGGAGTGAAACAAAATTTCATTCATCAAATATAAATGGAAATGTGTGCTTCATCAGGCATCCTTACATGTAATAAGTAGCTCCCCTGTTGGGTTGCTCACCAAATAAAATTGGAAATAGCTTGTTTCAAACTTTGCTGGATCTTATAGGCCAGTGCTAACAAGTCAGCACTCCTTTCATTATCAATATCTGCCTTTGTGAAATCCCTGCCAGGACAAGGAGGAGTTAGAAGTACACATCCTTCATGAATACTTTGGAGGCAAGCATGTAGCCATAAAATATGGATATTTAGAATACATTAGGACCAAAAGTCAGGCACTGATTAATTAGAATGAGTGCAGACTATATTATTGTGGTGGTAAAATATATATAATGTAAGATTGACCCTTTTAACCATTTTAAGTGTATAATTCAGTGGCATTAAGTACAGTCACAGTTTTGTGTAACCATCACTATTATCAATTCCAGAACTTTTTCAGCACCTCCCAAAGAAACTCTGTAGCCATTAAACAAAAACTCCTCTTTCGCCCCCACCCCAACCCCTAGTAATCTCTACTTTATTTTATGCCTCTATGAATTTGCCTACTCTATTTACTTCATATAAGGACTATAGGGTTTTAACATCTGTAATTATTCCATACTCCTACTCATCAAAAGGTGAGTCGAATTTCTCTTCTCTTGAATATGAGTCTGTCTTAGTGACTCACTTCCAAATAATAAAATGAGTTTAAAATGGCCTTGAGAAAACTATAATTCAAAAAGATTCAAGCACCCAACTGTTCACAGCAGCTCTATGTACAATAGCCAGGACATAGAAGCAACCTAAAAGTCCAGTGACAGAGGACTGGATAAAGAAGATGTGGTCCATACATACAATTGAATGCTACTCAGCCATTAAAAAGGAACAAAACTGGGTCATTTGTAGAGACCTGGATGGACCTAGAGACTGTTATACAGACTCAAGTCAGAAAGAGAAAAAAAAAAAATTGCATATTAACATATATATGTGGAATCTGAAGAAACTGGTATGCTGCTACTGCTAAGTCGCTTCAATCGTGTCCAACTCTGTGCGACCCCATAGACGGCAGCCCACCAGGCCCCGCCGTCCCTGGGATTCTCCAGGCAAGAACTCTGGAGTGGGTTGCCATTTCCTCCTCCAATGCATGAAAGTGAAAAGTGAAAGTGAAGTCGCTCAGTCGTGTTTGACTCTTAGCGACCCCATGGACTGCAGCCTACCAGGCTCCTCCGTCCATGGGATTTTTCCAGGCAAGAGTACTGGAGTGGGTTGCCATTGCCACCTCTGAGAAACTAGTATAAATGATCTTATTTACAAAGCAGAAACAGAGACACAGACATAGAGAACAAATGCATGGATACCAAGGAGGAAAGGGGAAGTGGGATGAATTGGGATATTGGGATTGACATATATACACTACCAATATTAAGTATAAAATAGATGGGCTTCCCTGGAGGCTCATATGGTAAAGAATCTCCCTGCAGTGCTGGAGACACAGGTTTGATCCCTGGGTCGGGAAGATTCCCTGGAAAAGGGAGTGGCTACCCTCTCTAATATTCTTGCCTGGAGAATCCCATGAACAAAGGGGCCTGGTGGGCTACAGTCCATGAGGTTGCAAACAGTCAGACATGACTGAGTAAGTACACACACACACACACACACATAAAATAGATAACTAATGAGAACCTACTACATAGCACAGGGGACTCTGCTCAATGCTCTGTGGTGATAAAAACGGGAAGGAAATCCAAAAGTGAGGGTATATATGTATATGTATAACTGATTCACTTTGCTGTACAATAGGAACTAATGCAACATTGAAAAGCAACTATATCCCAATAAAAATTAATTTTAAAAAGGTATCATTATCCTGGCTGGAGGTGCAGATGACCTCAACATATACACTGACAACAGACTCCAAATAAACACTTGTATGCCTGTCAGTTCATTCAGAGCAAACTTTAAAATGTTCAAAAACATTGAGCTGAGTCTGTCTATTTCAGTGTAGGCCTGCCTTTCTGCAAAGATGTCAGATTCTGCAAATCGGATGTATCATGTATAAAAAGTTTATTATTTTTAAAAAGGAGAGATTCTCTTTTAATCCTTAATATTAAGATTAAATAGATTTGATAGAAAAAGTAAAACTTTTCAAAAGGATGCAAATTTCGATTTTATTAAAATACGTCTTTACAGGAACTTTACAGAGACAAAGTTACTGAGTACCTTTTCCAGGTAATTCAAAGAATGTGTAAGGCACTCATAATTCTTCCTCTAGCTAATTTTATAATATTTTTAATATAGTTGTTTTATAATATGTGAAGAAACCTGTGTAAATCTGTCTCTCTCTGATTCTCTTTCCATCTCTCTTTCATGGTTTTTGAAGATATTCTCCTAGAGATACTTTAAAAAATTCCCTTGACTGAAGAAAGTTCCCATGACAATGCAGTCTGTATCCAGACTTACAAAATATACAGGTTACTAACAGTTATTTTAGTGAAATTTAGAAATACTATTGCTCTTAAATTCCAAGAGAACTCATAAAATAGTCATTGTTGTTAAATACTTTTAAGTGAGAGATTCTAAACCTCTTTTATGAAGAGGCAAAGAAACAAGTTGTTTTTTCAAAAATTTGTATGTGACATAAAGTTAACACTAAATGTTTTTTGAATTAATTAATATGATTTTACAGAACCTGTGTGCAAGAACCTATATAACTTAATATTTTTCTTCTTGTTTAGGCAGAGCAAGCTTAGTAAGAAAGTCAGAAGAAAGGAATTGGAGGCATGGCTCCACATTTCTTTTTCATTTCTGTCCAGTTTCTTTCATGCTGAGGGAGGAAGACTAGGAAGTGAGAAGTGAACTGCAAAGGACAAATGATTGAACAGTAACACCAGTGGCAATCACAGAACACTTAGCAGAGCACTCAGAGGTAGAAGACTCAGCAGAGAAAGTTTGGCACCTACTCACCGGAAGCTTTATGCCATCTCCCTGCACCCCAAGAAAAAAGAACATAATTCTTCTCTAGCAAAAGGCAAGCAAAAGAGTGTATCAATGCTTCACTAACAGACATTTTACTAAAGAAGACATTCAAATGGCCAAGAAGTACATGAAAATGAACTCAGCATCGTTAAATCACTGCTGCTGCTGCTAAGTCGCTTCACTCGTGTCCAACTCTGTGCGACCCCATAGACGGCAGCCCACCAGGCTCTGCAGTCCCTGGGATTCTCCAGGCAAGAACGCTGGCGTGGGTTGCCATTTCCTTCTACAATGCATAAAAGTGAAAAGTGAAAGTGAAGTCGCTCAGTCGTGTCCGACTCCTAGCGACCCCATGGACTGCAGCCCTCCAGGCCCCTCTGTCCGTGAGATTTGCCAGGCACAAGGGAGATGCAAATCAACCACAATGAGATATCATCCCACGCCGGTCAGAATGGCCACTATCAGAGAAAGCAAACAAAGACTAAAACAAGAGAAAAACAAATGCTGGCAAAAATGTGGAGAAAAGAGAACCCTTGTGCACTGCTAGTGGGAACGTAAATTGGTACAGCCACTATCAAAAACAGTATGGAGTTTCCACAGAAAATTAAAACTATAACTACCATATCATCTGGCAATTCCACTTTGGGTGTATATCCAAAAGTAACAAAATCACTATCCCAAAGATATCTGCATCTCCACATTCATTGCAGTATTATTTACGACAGCCAAGACATGGAAACCACCTGAGCCCACCAATGAAACAATGAATAAAGAAACTGTGAATACTATCCATTCACAAAAAGTAAGAAGTTCTACCATTTGTGACAACGTAGATGGACCTTGAGAACATTATGCTAAGTGAAATAAGTCAGACAGAGAAAGATAAACACTGTGATCCCACTTATATGTGGAATTTAAAAAACAAAAGAGATCAGAGTTGTGGCTGTCATTAAGCGGAAGGTGGTGGGTGGGTGAATAGGGTGAAGGTGGCCAAAGGTACAAATGTCCATTGAAAAGAGTACATGTTTGAATGTTGCTAAGATCTTAGTCTTCCCTGGTGGCTCAGATGGTAAAGAATCCGCCTGCAATGCAGGAGACCTGGTTTCGATAGCTGGGTTGGGAAGATCCCATGGAGGAGGACATGGCAACCCACCCCAGTATTCTTGCCTGGCGAATCCCCATGGACAGAGGAGCCTGGTGGGCTACAGTCTATGGTGTCACAAAGAGTCTGACATGACTGAGTGACTAAGCATAGCACAAGATCTTAATTGTTCTTATCACAAAGAAAAAATTATATTTATGTGAGGTGATAGATGTTAACTAAACTTGTGGCAATCATTTTACTATATAAACTGGGGAAAACTCAAGGAAAAAAAGTTCAAATCCATGTGGCAATAAGGCAGACCTCTATTTACCTATAAAAAAAAAAGAGAGCCCTGTCCATGAGCAAGGGGATCTCAACTCTCTGGTCACACTCTATTCAGGGTTTTGAGATGGGACAGGACTTAGGTCTTAGAAATGACGAAAAGCTATAGGAAGCATCTCATCCAAGAAATCCATGGTATTACCTTCCTACTCTTTTACCCACATGTAGGCCAACTGCTGATCTGGTTCTTTGATGAGTAAAAACAACCTCTTGAATGTTCAGTCTGAATGTTCAGTCTGTAAAATTAAATCACAACAGCTGGTGACAAGGACAAATGTCCCATGGTAATCTGAACTTTCTTCCAGAATGCAAATTATGTTCAAAATCCATAACGTGAATAAACAGACAAAGTTAGAAAGTAAAGGTGTTATTAAATATAAATCAGGAGTGCCTGTTGAAGGCTATATGGTTTCCTGTTACATATAAATAGTGCTGAGAGAAACAGAGAATCAACCAGAGAAAAGCTACACGATATACCTATGTTCCCATACAGTGCTCATGATAGCAAATACTGTTTCCTGTTTTCATACTGTGGTTCTTTTCTACCATCCTGGACCATGGGGTTATGAAGATCAGAGGCAGTGGAGTGAAATAAAATAACTCTGGACTCTGCAGTCAGACAGATTTGGGTATGAATGTCAAGTTAACCACTTACTAGATAACCTAGGTCAAATTACACAACCACTCTGAACCTCAGTTTTCTAATCTATAAAAGAGAGATATTAATGACTGTCTCATAGGTATTTCATATGAAACAAATGAGATTTTCCCTCTCTCTCTGACACACACACCCACATGCACCCACATATCCACACACACGCACCCCAAACAGTTAATCAACTCCCATTTTGTTAGCTCAGAATCTTATGTGTACTGTATTATGTAAATTCTTAAATATTTTTTACATATTTACCTTCTCTACTAAACTGAGGGTTCTTTGGGGACAGAGCATATATCTCATTATCTTTCTGTCATGAGGTTTCAGAAAAGTTTTAGCATACAGTAGGCAGTCAAAAAATAAAATTTGTTTTTGACTTTGATTTTCTTACATTCCCTGTGTTCATGTCACAAGAGCCCTCTCCTCCATTTAAGATAGGAAATGAGTGGCGGCCACCCAGCGGTCCCCCGGCGCTGCCCGCGAGGCGGCCACCCAGCGGTCCCCCGGCGCTGCCCGCGAGGCGGCCACCCAGCGGTCCCCCGGCGCTGCCCGCGAGGTGGCCACCCAGCGGTCCCCCGGCGCAGCCCGCGAGGCGGCCACCCAGCGGTCCCCCGGCGCAGCCCGGGAAGCCGGAACCCAGAGCTTCCTCGAAGTTACGCAGGATCCAGATACCAGTTTCTGAAGGCGTTCCGCGCTCAGGAGCAAGAGAGCGAGGCAAGGTCCAAATGAAAGCCCCTCCTGGAATCCTGTTCTCCTAAGTCCCGTTCTGCTGCAGAAGCTGAGAAAAGAATGGTGTGCGTTTTTGATTTTTGGTTTCCCTGGTCCCCGCCACTCCCTGCTAAAGGTTTGCAAACATGAATCTGAAGAGTTCTAATAAAGAATCAAATTTCAAAAAAAAAAAAAAATAAGATAGGAAATGAGAACAAGAGAAAGACATCAACTAAGCCCCAACATTACAATTGTGCACATGCAAGATCCTTTCACCACAAATGATGTTACAATAAGAGATCTGCTATTTCTAGTTTCTACTTATCCTTGTTTTGTGGTTATGCCTTCCTTCCTAAGAAATAGCATCCTGGTTCTCAGATACTGAGTGAGCCACTGTGAACAGAGAATAGGTGTTCTATCATGTGAACTGAAGAAACAAGAGATAATGAGGAAAAAATTCTCCTCCCCCATTTCCTGAGATCCAGCATGGAGCAAGACAAGGGGTTTCCTTCTTCAGCATGACCTGACACATAGCTGGCATCAGAGAACTCCAGGTTTGGGCTAAGGCCACTGGAGGAGCAAAGGGGAAGAACGGGTGAAGTGAAGGGGTGCAGGCAGAGCAGTTTTCCTTACAGCACAGAGAAGGGGTAGAAGTAGTACTAGGAAGTAGACTGAACTAACTAACTGAGGGGGAGGTAAGGGCCGATCTGTGCCTAAGTGTAGGTTTAAATGGAGAACCAGAAGCCAGAAGTCAGGGGGGTATAGGAAGGCTACCCCTGACATCTGTCTCCTCTGAAGTGCTGGGATTTTATTTCCCTCACTGAAATGGGCCTCAAATATTTAGAGATGGTTTGTCTCAACTCTGTAGCTTCTCATTCTAACTCTGCAGTTCACAAAATGGAGCTCCACTTATGGATTGACATCTTTTAAAGGGTCATAAATATTTTCCTCTTGATATTTTGCATGTAATGTCAAATTATATTTGCATAAAATATATAATCCAGATTCACAAGGTTGATATCTCATGATATGTACATAATCTGATAGATGAGGCAGTCTTTAACTCTGATCACCAATGCTAAACAATTTCCAGTTTATTTTCAAATAAAGTTGATTCCCCACTCAGTTTACTACAGACTATGTGACTGCAGACAACACAGTCAAGGTCAAGGTCAATGACAACCCTCTGAAGGTCCTTCAAAACTTACCCCCTTCTCCTGCCACACTCCCATCCCTTAGTCCAGCAACACACGATTCCTGGAGGTCCCCCAAATCATATTCATAGCTGTAGTTTCAGAGTCCCTATACCTCTGGACAAATTGAGTCTACCTGCAAGGCTATCCTCAAAGGTCTTCCTCTGAGCACCCTAAGAACCCTCAGGAAGGCAAGAACAGAGAATCTTCTCTCTGCCTTGGTTTATCACTTACCCTCTATAGGAGGGACTCTCTGATTACAAATGATTGGGTGAATTATTTCAATCTCACACATCCTGAAGTGTGGCCCACAGGTTCTTTCTTTCTGGATAAATACATAGTTCACTGATTTAAACCACATAAACTATGCTCAGTAAGCATTAGGTTGTACTTGACTGGACTCACACAGAGATAAAGAAGACCTAATTCCTGATCTTACTGAGATCATCATTTAGCTGAAGATGAGAAAACAGAGGAGCAAATGGGGGCAAGTACTATGGTAGAGAAAAGCCAAGGGTGCTGAGAAATGACAGGGAAGGAACAAGCCCCAAGCACAGAGGTCAGGAGGAAAGGGGGGATTGGCTCTGGAGCAGTATCTTCAGGGTGAGGACCCCTGGGGCAGAAGGAGCAGGGGGTGGCAACCCCTGGGGCACAGATGAGAACACGTGCTCTGAGACCAGATGTTTTTTCATGAGAACATAGCACAGGTGGTAAAAGGAGCAAGATGAGGGTTTTCAGTTTTGTTCTGAAAAACTGAACTCCATTTCATGTAGAACTGGAGATTATCGGGGGTTGTTAGAAGTGGAGAGACCTCTTAGGATGCTGTTGTTATAAAACATGTGAGAAATGAGGAAAGCCTGAATGAAGCAGTGACAGTGAGGAAAGGAGGGTGGATTCAAGGAAACTGTTTTAAAAGTTTCCTCTGGGGATTTCCCTGCAGTCCAGTAGTTAGGACTCAGTGCTTTCACTGACATGGTTCTGGGTTCAATCCCTGGTTCCTGGTCAGGTAACTAAGATCATGTAAGCCACGCAGTGTGGCCAAAGAACAACAACCACAACAACAAAAAGGTCATAATAGTTCTCTCTTTCTCTCTCTCTTTTTTTTTTTGGATGCACAGCATGTGGGATCCTAGTTCCCTGGCCAGGAATTGAATGAACCTGTGCCTCTTATAGTAGAAGTACAGAACCTTAATCACTGAACCACCAGGGAAGTCTCCTCTCTGTATAACTTAACGACAGGTTGAACATGGGGCCAAGTTAAGGGGGACCTCTTTGTTTTTGACCTAAATACTTGTTACTATTGAGCTAGAGAAAGAAGGGCAGATTCAGGGGATGAGAGAGGGAAAGATGATGAGTTTAGTTTGGGACATGTTTGAGGTCTTGTGGAGCAACCAAGGAAGAATTTCCTGATGACACATGACTATACATATCTGGCATGTAGTAGGGACTATTGGACTGAAGACAAGAAGACTGGAAATGTTGGCATGTATGTGGCTGCTGAGTGTTGTTTAGAAGCAAAAGAAGGATACATAGAATAAGAAGTAGGTAGTATACATTATGACTATGATGGAAATCTATTACAAGATAATCAGAAGCAGGAATCCTAAACTTTGACTTGCTGCCTTTTTCCCAAGCTCTACTCTTTACCTTTAAACTCCTAGTATGAATTCCTCAAGGAAAGGCAAGCTTAAGGATCAAGAACCAGGCTAACATGTATTTTTTCTCACTGTAACCCTCTACCACTGTGCCTTCACCAATGTAGAAAGCCCTTGGGTGAGCAAGACTGGACCATCCATGCTCTAAAATCAGAGGCAGATGCAAAGGATGTACAACACATACAGTAAGCTAGTAGGCTGCTCAGGCCATTTGCCCTACACTGAAACACAGGTCATCTGACCACTCTGGTAACAAGGAAAACTGTGTCAAAGGAAAGGCAGACTGAGGCCAACAAGAGGACAAAGCAAGGGGTTTTGCAATGACCTAGAATAGAGACTTCAGAGGAAGCAATGGCACCCCACTCCAGCACTCTTGCCTGGAAAATCCCATGGATGGAGGAGCCTGGTGGGCTGCAGTCCATGGGGTTGCTAAGAGTCGGACACGACTGAGCGACTTCATTTTCACTTTTCACTTTCATGCGTTGGAGAAGGAAATGGCAACCCACTCCAGTGTTCTTGCCTGGAGAATCCCAGGGACAGGGAGCCTGGTGGGCTTCTGTCTATGGGGTCGCACAGAGTTGGACACAACTGAAGCGACTTAGCAGCAGCAGCAAAATAGAGACTGTTTAATCCAGACACCAAGGTAGTCACAGGACTAAGGTACTTCCCCAGCAATAATGACTCCAAACCCATATTGTTCCCAGTTTCATGGGAGGAAGAGAGGGATTGACTCAGAGTAATAATCAGGAGATAGATAGAGAGTGAGAGAATCCCCTGCACCTGGTTCTAATAAATGTCACTGCCCTTGATCCCACTTAATCATCCCTCTTCCGTGGGGATGAAGTTAGGAGTCAGAAGTTACTAAGACTTTCCAAGAGCTCCCATTGAACCCAAAAGGCCAAACAAAGGACCTTGATAAATATCTAAATTTTAGGGACAAAACAAAGGAACTTTTAAGGAGGTGTCTGAAAAAGAAGGAAAGGTAGAAGAGAGAGCACATTTCTAGAAATGATCAAAGGGTAGAATTTAGAAAGGACAAGCAGTTAAGAGTGTAAAATGCAATTGTACATGACAACCGGGGGATCATAAGTGGCCTCAGTGACAATGGTTTTCAGTGGAGTAAAGGACCAGAACCTCTGACAGTGGCATATAGGAAGGCACATGATTCTTATATACGCAAAACCTGCATGGGTTAGAGCCTGAACTGAGAATTTCAATTTTACATGACAGCTAGCCACCAGTCTTTGGAACTGGCTAATGGCCAAGTTATAACGGAATTCTCAGCTAAGTTAGAGGGTACCTCGATAACAGAGTCTTTGCTTAGTTAGTGCCCAGATGGCTCACTTGAGTTTGTGACCACCAGATGGTGAAGTATCACAAGAGTGTTCTAGTTTTTGATGAGCTGTGAACCTAGACGTTCTCCTTTCCTGCTCACCATTTGGACAAATGTGGGTTAGTGTTTCTTTCAGAGCTGTAGATGAATAAACTTTTTTATCCTAAGCTTCCTTCTAAACAAAGATGAGAAGATAAAAGAAGGCTTTATGGGACACCAAACTCAACATATTCAAAACTGAACATGCACACACATGCACCAGCAAAGAGACAGAAAGAGACAGAGAAAGAACAAATTACACCATCTGGTATTAGATTAAAATAAAATACCTACACTAAAGTTATACTAGTATGAATTTTGTTGAATGATTGGAGTCCTCGATTCAAGTCCCAGCTGTGCCACTGACCAGCTACAGATCTTGGGCAAGTCACTTACTCTCTTAGTTTCAGCTTCCTTTTTGTTGAAATGGGCTGATAATAATGACACCTAACTCACAGAATTGTAAGAATTCAGTATAAGAACATATACGCATAGTATGACTCCTGGTGCAAAGTAAAGGCTCAATAAGTGTTATCTACTGTAATTACTATGGGCTTCCCAGGTGGCTCAGTGGGCAAAGAAACCATCTGCAATGCAGGAGATGCAGGTGTGATCCCTGGGTTGGGAAGATCCCCTGAAGGAGGGCATGGCACCCTACTCTAGTATTCTTGCCTGGAGAATCCCATGGACAGAGGAGCCTGGTGGGTTATAGGCCACAGGGTTGCAAAGAGTCAGGTACTACTGAAGCGACTGAGCACGCACACACTAATTATTATGGAACTTCAGAATCTGGCTGGGCCTCCAGTGGATCATTATGGACCTCCATACTAATTATAGAATATGTACTATTCAAGATCATTCACATTCACAGAACACATATAACATAAACACCTATACATATGCATATACATATGTGCCTCCAAAAAGGCAGTCTCCACATTATAAAGAGCTTCAATCTAAAAATATATTGATAAGAATGTTCTTTGATCCTAGAAATGTTTTCCTCCTCACAGAAACACGGACTATAATAAAAATATTCACAGAATTCTAGGACCCAAATTAACTTTATAAATGATGATACTTAGGAAAATTTAATATAGTGAAGTGATGCTTCAGGGGAATGAGTGGATGCTGAGAATATACTGGTCCAAGATCTATTCTAGCTCCCTCCTATTTAGCTAGAGGCTGGAGAGTTGAAACTTATGAGGGGGAGGGGTAACCCAAGACACTCTTGTAATTAGGGTTCCAGGCAAGACTTAGTTCTTAGTTTCCACCAATAAGATGAACTTAACAGAAAAATTTTATTTTGAATACAATGGGGAGAGAAGCAGAATCCAGAGCATCCCACTTTCTATGTGGCTCCTGAATTTGGTTGTTCCTGGCTCCGTGTGCTTTCCTTTGGTTCTTCCTGGCTCACTGTTGCTTTCCTGAGGGCTGAGGGCAGCAGCAGAAACAGCCTTCTGGGAGCAATGGCTTCCTTGTTATTGGCTTCTGACAGAGGGATGGTGGCTTCTTTGACTGAGTACAGCAGACGGGCTCTGGAAGCTTGTGTCTAGGTCAGCCTTCTAGTCAAGCTCTTCCAACAGTTTTGAAGCACCTAGACCCCTAAATAAAATCTGTATCCACAGATGTAGAATCTAGAAAAATGGTACAGATGAACCTATTGCAGGGCAGGAATAGAGAGGCAGATGTAGAGAATGGACAGGTAGACATGGGAGGGTGGCGAATGGGGAGAAGGGAGCTGACATATGTGCAGTGCCATGTGTAAAACAGCTAGCTAGTGGGAACCTGCTGTATACTGCAGGGAGTTCAGCTCAGTGGTCCGTGGTGACCTAGGTGAGTGGGATGGGCAGGGGGAGGAGGTGGGAGAGAGGCCCAAGAGGGAGGGGATATATGTATACATATAGCTGATTCACTTCATTGTACAGCAGAAACTGACACATTATAAAGCAACTACAGCCCAATTTTTTAAAAAGTTCTTCATCTACTTAAACTAGATGTTTCTGTCTTCAGTGGAACCCTCCTTGAACAAGAGAGATGAGCAACGCAAATACAGCTTTGGACCAGGGTTCAGGCACTGTTCATGCAAATCAGACTTGCTGAGATCCCTGCATTAGAATTACCTGTGCTGATTCCCATTGCTGAACCCTCTTCACTTAAGAACCAATAGAAATCAAGGATATTTGCATAAAAAAACACACATGGGGTTGGGGTGAAGGAATGGAGGAGAAGGTGGAAGAACAGAGATATTCCAGAGATAGAAAAAGAGGTAGTTGTATGCACTGTGTGTTAGTTTCTCAGTCATGTCTGACTCTCTGCAGCCCCATGGACTGTAGCCTGCTAGGGTCCTCTGTCCATAGGATTTTCCTGGCAAGAACACTGGAGTGGGTTGCCGTTTCCTCCTCCAGGGGATCTTCCCAACCCAAGAACTGAACACAGGTTTCCCACACTGCAAACATATTCTTTACTGTCTGAGCCACCAAGGAAGCTCAGTTGTATGTACTGGTTGCCTGTAATGTAGCTATTTGAAAGATAGATACTACCTGTAATGGAAATATTCAAGAAGCCACTTTGGAAAAGCCAAGCTTTTTGGATTCTACCCCAAATTAACTCAATCAGAACCTATGTGAGGTGACATCTAGGAACCTGGCAACAGTGATGAATCAGGTTTAAGAATCAATACCATATCACAAGCATACTTAAACAGAGTCAAAGTTTTTGCAATATTCACTTTCAGAAATAATTGAGAACCTGGAAGGAGAAAGATCACTTTATCTCAGACACATATTTCCTTTTAGCTTAGAGTTACTGATGTTAGAAGGAGTAGGACTGACTGTCAGGTGACATCTCCCCATTCAAGGTGACAGGAACCCTAGTGTGTGCTGGACAGCCTGAGGGCTGTGGATGTCTCACCTGATAGGAATCACTGACTTAAGGAGAAATTAAACAGCATCCTCTGATGATTCAATCCTCTCTGCCTGGTCAGTGGTTCTAAGCACCATGGTAATGTTTTGCATTTATGGTTATTGAGGTAAGATATTTTCCAAGTCGTTGAATTGGTGCTAACCACCTAGCTTCACTGTGCTGAGCACTGACTTTGAATTAGCCCATTTAAACAACAAAGCATAGTAAATGTGGATATATAATCACTCAATATAGTCAACACTGATAACATAAAAATCCAAAATCTAAAAGTCAGCAAACTGCTATATTCAAATGAATACAAGCTACATGTTTTCCCTTTGTGGATGTTAGAACTATGCTCAATCCTTCAAACATTTCAAGAGCTGACCTGCCACCAAACCCCACAGAGGACTTCACCACCTGGAGCTTGAAGTCATCTCCACTTTCTTGTCTATATGCTTTTCAATCATCATTAAAAGCAGGAGCTGGATAACAGGCTTCTTCCTCTTGGCATTTAGAAAGACCTCTGTTTTCATTTCCTTTTTAAAATATATAAATAAATATTTATTTCATTAAAGTACTCCCCAATTTTTTTCCAACTCGAAATGGGCCTTCCTAAGTATGATTTTTTTTTAATTTATTGGAGTATAATTGATTTACAATGTTGTGTTAGTTTCAGGTGTATAATAAAGTGACTCAGTTATACATATACCTGAATCCAGTCTTTCTGATATTATTTTCCCCTGTAGGTCATTACAGAGTGTTGAGTAGAATTCCCTGTGCTATCCAGTAGGTCCAAGCAACAATACACCAAAAACTGGACAAGCTAGAAGAAGTGAACAAATTCCTAGAACGTTACAAAGTTCTAAGACTGAACTAGGAAGAAATAGAAAATATGAACAGATCAATCACAAGTATTGAAACTGAAGCTGTGATTTAAGAACTTCCAAAAAACAGAAGTCCAGGATTAGATGATTTCACAGGCAAATTCTATCAAATACTTAGAGAAGAGCTAACACCTATCCTTCCTAAACTATTCCAAAAAAATTGCAGAGGAAGGAACATTCTCAAGTTCATTATGCAAGGCTACTATCACCCTGATACCAAAACCTCACAAAAATATCATAGAAAAAAGAAAATTATAAGCCAGTATCACTGATGAACACAGACACAAAAATCCTCAACAAAATACTAGCAAACCAAATCCAACAACACATGAAAATATACCATGATCAAATGGGACTTATTCCAGGGATGCAAAGATTCTTCAATATACATATATCAAACAATGTGATACACTACATTAACAAACTGAAGAATAAAAACCATATGATTATATCTTTTCTTCTTATAAGAAAAACGTATGTCAAATCTAAGGAAAACTGGAAAAGTAGAATATACTCATCATATTACCTTCCTCCCACTTCCAGTGTTGAAACCATTTGCTATTTTGAACAAGTACTAAGAAAATAGACTAATGGGATAATTTCAACTGTAATATAAAGGGAAAGAAACTGATATGTTTTGAGCTTTTTCTGAATGCCATGCACTATGGTAGGGAATTGTACATATCACACAGAACAGAATCTAAGGGAAGACCAACAACTTGCCAGGGGACACACGAGATGTCAAATCAGGATTAGGGCCATGCCTCTCTGGACCCTTTCCCCACAAACTTGCTGATTATTGTTTAAAGAAAAAAGAAAAGAATGTTTACTTAGCACACTTTATTTAGAAATACAGATATCCAGGTTCATCCACGTATCTATAAATGAATCAATTTCATCCCTTTTTATGGCTAAGTAATATTCCACTGAAAATATATACCAACCTTCTTTATCCATTCCTCTGTTGATGGATATTTAGGTTGCTTCTATGTCCTGACTACTGTAAATAGTGCTGCAATGAATATTGGGGTGCATGTATCTTTTTGAATTATGCACCCAGACACTGTCATACAGAGTGAAGTAAGTCCACAAGAGAAAAATAAATATTGTATATTAATGTATATATGTGAGACCTGGGAAGATGGTATGCTGCTGCTGCTGCTGCTAAGTCGCTTCAGTCGTGTCCGACTCTGTGTGACCCCATGGACTGCAGCCTACCAGGCTCCTCCGTCCATGGGATTTTCCAGGCAAGAGTACTGGAATGGGGTGCCATTGCCTTCTCCCGGGAAGATGGTATTGATGATCTTATTTGCAAAGCAGAATTGGAGACACAGACACAGAGAATAAACATATGGACACCAGGGGGCAAAGGAGGGTGGGATGAATTGGGAGATTGGGATTGACATATATACACTACTATGTATAAGATAAATAATTAATGAGAACCTACTATATTAGGTTTCCTACTGTATTAGGAAACTACTTGGTTTTCTGTGATGACCTCAATGGGAAGAAAATCCAAGACAGAGGGAATATATATATAGCTGATTAACTTTGTTGTATAGTAGAAACTAACACAACATTGTTAAACAACTATATTGCAACAAAAATTAATTTTAAAAATACAAGAAAAAAGAATACAGATATCCAAATATACAGTTAACATGACTTGCAAATTAGCTCTGTTCTTTTTTTTTAATTTACTTATTTTTAATTGGAGGATAATTGCTTTATAATATTGTATTGGTTTCTGCCATACATCAACACGAATCAGCCATAGATATACATATGTTTCCTTCCTCTTAAACCTCCCTCCCAACCTCCCACCCCGTCTCACCCCATCCCACCCCTCCTCACCCCATCCCACCCCTCCTCACCCCATCCCACCCCTCTAGGTTGTCACAGAGCACCAGTTTGAACTCCTGAGTCATACAGCAAATTCCCACTGGCTATCTATTTTACATACGGTAGTGTATATGTTTCCATGCCACCGTCTCAATTAATCTCACCCTCTCCTTCCCCCACTGTGTCCACAAGCCTGTTCTCTACGTCTGTGTCTCCATTCAGTTCAGTTTAGTCACTCAGTCATGTCCGATTCTCTGTGACTCCATGGACTGCAGCATGCCAGGCTTCCTTGTACATCACCAGCTTCTGGAACTTGCTCAAACTCATGTCCATCAAGTTAGTGATGCCATCCAATCATCTCATCTCATCTCATCCTCTGTCGTCCTGTTCTCCTGCCTTCAATCTTTCCCAGCATCAGAGTCTTTTCCAATGAGTCAGCTCTTCGCATCAGGTGCCCAAAGTATTGGAGCTTCAGCTTCAGCATCAGTCCTTCCAATGAATATTCAGGACTGATTTCCTTGAGGATTGACTGGTTTGATCTCCTTGCAGTCCAAGGGACTCTCAAGAGTCTTCTCCAACACCACAGTTCAAAAGCATCAATTCTTCAGTGCTCCGGCTTCTTAATGGTCCAACTCTCACATCTGTACATGACTTCTGGAAAAACCATAGATGGACCTTTGTTGGCAAAGTAATATCTCTGCTTTTTAACACATTGTCTAGGTTGGTTGTAGCTTTTCTTCCAAGGAGCAAGTGTCTTTTCATTTCATGGCTGCAGTCACCATCTGCAGAGATTTTGGAGCCCAAGAAAATAAAGCCTATCACTATTTCCATTGTTTCCCCATCTATTTGCCATGAAGTGATGGGACTGGACCTAACTAGATGCCATGATCGTAGTGTTTTGAAAGTTGAGTTTTAAGCCAGCTCCATTGCTGTCTTAAATGTCTCCATTGCTGCCTCCATTGCCTCCAATGTCTCCATTTCTGCCCTGCAAATAGGTTCATCAGTACCTGTTCTTTACTGAATACTGGGGGGAAAGAACATATTCCCAGAAGGGAGCTGAAAATAGTTGCATCCCTCAAATTTTATGAGTGTCTTGGGAGGCAAGAAAATGACACAGAACCTAAAGAACTACCCCAATGGAGTAAAGATGCCAGAAAATGGACTGGAACATTTAGGAAGAGAAGTATTCTTTTGACCACTATGTTGAGTGACACAGGGTTGCAGAGAAGAGTCTGAAAGTGTCAGAGCTGGGCCCAAGTAGGCCCCCATGCTTTTAATTCTGTGCCCTTTGGACAAGTTGCTTTACTTCTTTTATTATTTAAAAAAAAAAGAAGATATTAACATGTACATTACAGA
Source organism: Bos indicus (assembly GCF_029378745.1). Lineage (NCBI taxonomy): Eukaryota > Metazoa > Chordata > Mammalia > Artiodactyla > Bovidae > Bos > Bos indicus. Next base: position 80,728,540 of record NC_091763.1, read on the forward strand.
ATGTGAACTTTCTTTTATAATTATTTTTTATAGGAGCATAGTTGGTTTACAGTGTCACATTAGCTTCTGCTGTACAGCAGAGTGAATCAGTTATACATACACCTAATATCCACTACCTTTTAGATTCTTTTCCCATATAGGCCATTAAAGAATACAGAGTAGAATTCCCTGTGCTATAGAGTAGGTCCTTGGGGCTTCTCCGATGAGTCAGTGGTAAAGAATCTGCCTGCAATACAGGAGCCACAGAAGATGTGGGTTTGATTCCTGGGTCAGGAAGATCCTCTGGAGGAGGACATGGCAACCTACTCCAGTATTCTTGCCTGGAGAATCCCATGGACAGAGGAGACTGGTGGGCTCTCATTCTCGGCCCATAGGATCGCAGAGTGGGACACAACTGAAGTGACTGAGCACACACACATGCGTACAGTAGGTCCGTATTAGGTATCTATTTTATATATAGTAGTGTGTATGATGCAGAAGACACAGGTTCAATCCTTGGGTCAGAAGATCCCCTGGAGGAGGGCATGGCAACACACTCCAGTATTCTTGCCTGGAGAATCCCATGGACAGAAGAGCTTGGTGAGCTGCCATCCATAGGGTGAGAAAGTGTTGGACACACCCGAAGTGACTCAGCACGTATATGTCAGTCCCGAGCTCCCAATTTATCCCTCACTTCTTTCCCCCTTGGAAACTCTAAGTTTGTTTTTTATACCTATGACTCTTCTCCTGTTTTAGAAATAAGTTCAATTCAAAAAAAAAAAAAAAGTGAAGTACTCAGTAAAAGGTGTTTCATCACTCTTAATAGTAAATGTTCATAAAAAAAGACAAATTGTTTACCTATGCTTTACATAGGCCCCTGACACTTCTTCAACATGGATAAAAGTTAGCCTCTGGTTTGGACCTGCTATTCAGCCTGGTTCTGTCCAGTAGAGCTATACTGTGTTCAGGTGTGTCTGACTTACAACACATAACCTAACCTACTCCACTAACTGGAGGGAATTCGTTGCAAGAGCTTGTAGCAGAGTTCCTCCTGGAGAGAAAACTGTCTCTGTTTAGAAGAATACCCTAATAAGTTATTTGGGTAGAAAAGGTGAGATCCTGGGAGACATAGTTAAGAAGCAGGCAGCAAACACAGCCTTAGATGAACAGCTGAGGGATTATGAATGGAGAGATGATGAGAAGGAAGGGAGGAGGGGAGATGGGAGAGGAGAAGGAGCTGAGAGCGAGAGGATCTGTGGTGGTAAAGGAATGCAGTCAAGAGGAACTTCCTGGTGGCGAAGTGGCTTAATAATGTTTAAGAACAAGGAGGCCTCCTATTCTTCTTAAGCATTTTACTGGGATATAAAAACTCTCCTGCTTCCTACAGGAAGCACCATTCCATAGGAATGGTGCCATGTGGGAATGAACAGGAATGACTTGGGGATGCTAGTTAAGAAAAAAGGATTGAGTTCTCCTTCAGGGTCAGCATGGAGAAGACAGAACAAGACAGCTGGGGGAGATAAGATGAGGGAGGTCAAGAGTTTACCAGGAAAAACCATCCATGAGAATCAGGTCAAGGTTTGGCAGAAATCTGGGGGATGGCATTGGAACCTTCCAGGAGATATGAAACGGGGGATTGAGACCATTTTAGTTAAATCTCAAAGGACAGGGTGACCTCAGAGACAAGGGTGACCTCGCTAACATCTGAGTCACATTAGCATTTCCAGATCAGGAGGAGGAAGAGATAAGAAAGCACAATGATAAGTGGGATTCTAGACAGCAGTGATTTTCACAGCTTGTTTGTATTTTACGGAGACACTTTTCCTTCAGATGAAATATTATTTGGAAGTCCAGTGTGAAAACAAAGAAAAGATGATCTGTTCACCTTGATGGTGTGTGTGTGCATGCATGTGGTGTGTGTGTGTGAAAGAGACAGAGAAGAAAGTGTGGAGAGACAGAGCCATCTCCACTTGCTTCCTCCTCTCTCTACTTCATGCTCACATATACAGCAGTTCTTCTTGTGGTTGGGGTCTAACCATCATGGTTTTAAAACCACATATAATATAAAGGTACATCTGGCTATTTTTAAAAGAAGAAGCACATTAGGTAAGCACATAGGTCTCAACTCATTGCCTTGACTCCCTGTGTGGGTCTACACAAATAACCTTACCAGTCTTGTTCTTCATCTCAAGACTGGGTATGTAAAAGACCTCCCAGGATGATAATTAAATGCATAATTATACATAAAGTATTCTAAAAAGTGCTTAGCCCATTACTGTTACTGTAATAGTATTCCTTTGCATAGGAATAATAAGCAGATAGTTTATTAAGCAATTTCCAGGTTGGCAATTACCCAAAAGAGATCTTGGTGGAGAGAGGGGAGGATGCTCCACAGCAAAAGGAAGCTACTTGGGAGACATTACAGGAGTGCAGAGTTCTGAGGCAGGCTCAGACCAAGGGGAGAGTGAGGGAGGTTCCCAGGGGAAGGAAGCTTCTCCATCCCAGAAGAGTTGCCACCAACACCACTCCAAGCCAGAGGGTGTCTGACTTACAACACACAACCTAAGTTACTCCACAAACTGGCCAACTTAAGTCTATTGGATTGGTTTACTATGAACCATAGGCTGACTCTTCTGAGCATGTCAAAGGACTTTTAATTACCATTAGCAGAAACAAACTGACTAAAATTTAAAAACCCAGTGTTCAGTGGGACATGGTACCTTGAGACTGAAGGCAGAACAAAATATCAGTAAGAAAAAATATTTATGGCTCTACTGCTCCAGCCTCTTCTAAAATTAGGAAATGGCAATTATCAGGAATTTAAAAGTTCCTTACCAAACATAATTTTCTTCTATGCCACCCCACCAAATTTTTGATTATGTACTGGGATGTGTGTGTGTGTGTGTGTGTGTGTGCACTCCCAAAACTTAAAAGACACATATTATCTGAGTAAATAATCTAACAAAGTCCAAAAGCTGAAATAGTGCATATTTTCTACCAAAAAAAAAATTCTTGGAATTGTATTGCTTTTAATAAAATTTATTAACTTAATCATTTTCTATAAAAGGAGATGTTAAAAAGTAGAGGGAGTATAAAAATGATTTGTGCTGGCTCATAAAACAATAAATTGTACTTTGTAGAATGCAAAAAATGAGAGAGAAATTTAACTCTCTTCTGTTTACAGTAGCCATGTGAAGCCCAGGGCAGAATCCATGTCTGAACAATTCATACTGCCTGGGCAATTTGATTCTATTGAGTATGTGTTTGGGGACAAAGTTTTGAATGCTGGGGAGGGCTAAGATAGAATAGAACTGCTGTGTTTTTGGAAAGAAAAGCAAGAAAGTACTACCAAGACTTGGGAAAAAAGACTTGTGCTGTCCCTGGCGTGGGGAGGTGGGCAAGTGGAGAAAGAGAGTTAAAAGCCTGAAGGATAATGAAGTGTAGCCTTCCCTTGTGGAACCAAGGAGTGGTTCCATATGTCTTTATTGGCAGGGGGATTTCTAGAAAATCCTGTTATCAAGCATCAGAGACTTTGGACAGAGATCAAATGAATTGCCCAAGGTCACACACTGTGTCAGGGCAGACCCAGAGTTAGAACTCACAGCCCTCAAGTTTCCAATCTATTGCTTGGCTCTCTCAACCACAAATGTTTGTCAAGGAAAAAAGTCTCCCTAGAGTTGAGGCAACACAGCTGGAAAATATTAACCCCAAAGTTTAAAACAGACAGGATTTCACTGGATCACAGATCCATAACCTCCTTTGGTGGATACAGGGGGGAAGCTAGAGGGCAAGGGGTTGGGCGGCGGGGGAGGCGGGGTATGGCTGAGAAAACAGGGAAGCGGGAGAAGAAGTGAACGACAGAGGATGAGATGGTTGGATGGCATCACCGACTCAATGGACATGAATTTGAGTAAACTCGGGAGTTGGTGATGGACAGAGAGGCCTGGCGTGCTACAGTCCATGGGGTCACAAAGAGTCGGACATGACTGAGTGACTGAACTGACTGACTGACTGAAAGAAGATGATCAGATCATCCCACATCAGCAAACCATCACCCTTCAAACACACACACATCGCTGGTTGACAAAATTGAAAATACTTATCTGAGAGAAGAATCACTGCTTTAGAATAAGTCATTGGTGTGTCTGTAGGAGTGTGTGTGTGTGTGTATGTTTTCCTTAAACCCAGAAAAGAGACTATTTAATCAATAATTAGTTCTGATTTTAGAAGATGAAAACAAACAAATCGAAATAAAATATGAGAATAATAAAGTCTAAAACCATTGGAAAAAAGTACCTTTCACCATCTGGATGATTTCCTTGTATCCTTGGCCTCTAGATGCAAAGTCTTGGGTTTGCATCCTTTCTCAGCCATTAACTCCACTGAGAATTTGATTAAAGTTATGGTCCTCTCCCAGGGAATCATTTTTGGATCCATACTCATAAGTTTAATATTAATAACCAGCCAACAAGAACCTACTGTATAGCACAGGGAACTCTGTGCAATGCTATGTGGCAGCAGGCCTTGGGGTCACAAAGAGCTGGACACGACTGAGCAACTGAGCTGAATTGAACGGAACTGATGTGGCAGCCTGGATGGGAGGGGAGTTGGAGGGAGAATGGATACATACGTATGCGTGGCTGAGTCCCTTTGCAGTTCACCTTAAACTATCACAGCATTATTAATCGGCTATAGCCCAACAAAGATAAAAAGTTTAAGAAAAAATTTCAGGAGTTCAAATATTCCACAAGTCAAAGAGCCCCCATATGAGAAACCCTGTTGTAAGAGGCTTTGCAATGCTCAGAGGAAGATGAGCATGGCATTGACTGGCCCACTGGTTTCCAAAAACCTGTCTGTAAGCCAGCTGCCTCGTGATCACATGGGTCACCTGTGAAAAATACAGATATCTGAATATCTTCCAGAGCCTCCTGAATCTGGTTTTGGGGTCGGGGGGTGGTTACGGGGGTGGAGCAGGTGCCCAGGAACCAGTACTCTAACAAATGTTCCAGGTGATTCTGATACACAGACCTGAGAACCACGCTTTGGACAGCTGCTAAATGATGCTGCTAATGACTTGGAAACTGAATGAAATAAAGGTAACAAAAGTTGGAAGAGGAGGGTGTAAGAATAGTAATCATATTTTCCAATCCTAATTTAGGACCTACGGTCTAACAATGGCAAAAATATTTGAAACCCAGCCCATCCTAGGAAATCTGAGACATATGGTCATCATGATATAAGATGAAAAATGTCTGAGAAATCACTGCTTTAAAGATAAGATGACCAGATGGTCTACATTAAGACAGAAAGTTCCGTCATTTGATTTCATATCCTGCATCTCTGATTTTCCCTTGCCTGTTACCTTCTTCTCAAGCTAGTGAAGCACCCTCTTACTTTTATCACCAGATTTCTCCAACTGCTCCATGTGTCAGGAAACCTTACTCTAGCCCCATCTGATCAGCCTCAGGGCTGACTCACAGGTCAAGACCAGCCTTCCTGTGGTGATCTCCTTTGCTGTATAAGCAAAAGCCTGAGAGATTTAACCTAGTTCCTTCTCCTTAGGTAGGTACTTCCACCCAATCATCCCTTGACGCCCTGTCCTCTCAAGAGAGGAGCAAAAGAGTAAATAACAATTAACTCTGTGCCTCACATCAGTTCATTTTAATCACTGATTGTTACAAGGAGGAAGTCAGGAAAAGTGAAAAGCACAAACATGGAAAACTCCCTAGTTTACAGTCATCTTCCTATTGTATTCACTGGGCTCTAATTGCTGACTTCTTTGTGTATCTTCAATTTCTTGCTTCCCATTTATTTCTCAACCTGCCATAATAATAAATATTATAATTATATAATATCTTATATAAATAAATATAATGAAAATATCTTAGAAGATAGAATAAATAAAAACACAAGATAAATTGTCAGTGCATACTTTGCTATTGTTGTTTAGTCACTAAGTCATGTCTGACTCTTTTGCGACCCCATGGACTGTAGCCCACCAGGTTCTTCTGTCCGTGGGATCTCCCAGACAAGAATACTGGAAGACTGGGCTGCCGTTTCCTCCTTCAGGGGATATTTCCAACCCAGGGATCAAACCCACATCTCCCACCTTGGCAGGTGTTTTCTTTACCACTGGGCATAGTTATAGAATTGTTTTTCTCCCTGTTTCAGAAGCAGCAAAAGGAAATGGACTGAAAAATACAAAACATACTCCTCACTATACTCATTATGGTGGTTTGCCATATGGTATATACTGAAAATAGATGCTGACTTAAACCAAAGAAGTTTAAAGACTAATATGAGAAAGCGCTCACTACGATTATGCTCACTTAAAACGGACGTTTCTGCCAGTGTTTTATAACCTTGTTCCTCTTGCTACTTAGCTAACGGTGAGTAAAGGAGTTCTGCAAATTAACATAAACAATCTATTTGAGTTTGAAGTGATTATTTTATCATTATCATTATTATAGCCATTTATTGGTTGGCCAAAATATTCATTCCAGTTTTTCCATAAGATGTTACCAAAATACCCAAATGAACTTTTTGGCCAACTCAATACTATGCTAAATATTATAATCTAAGCTATCTCATGTAATTTTTTTTCAAAAAGTTTGTCAAGTAGGTAGTTTGTCAAGCTTCCCACATTTTACAGAAACAGAAAATGAGACCCAGATAGGTTAAGTATGTTGAGCAAAGTCACACAAATTAAGTGTGCTCAAACCAGTGTTGTGTTGGTAAATGTTAACCAATCAGCTCTTTGGGGTCAAGGGAAGAATCTGGTTTGAAAATTTTGCTGATTCCCATGGTATAAATATTCCCATCAAGGTATTTCAAGCTGCCAAGGTGATGTCACTGAGCCCAGAGTTGGGAAAAGATGTGTGTGGGTTCCATCTTGTCAGCTACAACTTTACGTCATCACACTATGGCTTAAATCCAGACCAGCCTTGTTCAAAAAGTGCTAGAGTCATCCACTGCATCACTCCTGTGGTCATACATGATTTTGGAAATTGGACACTGGCCGTGTCTCTATCCTGGCAGTATTAAACGATGTGTAGAAGATTTCATTCATTGAAAAGGTAAAATACAGAAGAAAGCCACCAAATTATCCGTTGTTACTGCAGAAAGTCAGAATCAAAAGTGAAAACTCTGTGGACAGATTTGAAAGCTGAACTGGAAGTAGTAGAGCAAAGAAGTAAAGTGAAGTGAAAGTCACTCAGTCATGTTCAACTCTTTGCAACCCCATGGACTATACAGTCCATGAAATTCTCCAGGCCAGAATACTGGAGTGGGTAGCCATTCCCTTCTCCAGGGGAATCTTCCCAAACCAGGAATCAAACCCAGGTTTCCCTGGGTTCTGCACTACAGGTGGATTCTTTACCATCTGAGCCACAAGGGAAGCAGTGTAGCAAACAAACATCATATAAAGTATGATAAGTCTCCTAATGGGAAATATCAGCATTCTTTCTATTTTTTTCTAAATCAAATGTTATAATCCAATAGAGAAAAATCATACTACACAGTCCTCAACTGTAACACCCAGGGGTTTTTTGTTTGTTTTTGTTTTTTACCATATTGTCCTAAAATCATTCACATGTCTTTTACTGGTTACTTTCGAAAATACCCTAAGATTCATCTTCTAGGGCAAAAGTTAAAATAAATCCAGTCAGTGTCTACAGTCTTTGTCTGAAAGTGAAAGTGTTAGTCACTCAGTTGTGTCCGACTCTTTGCGACCCCACAGATTGAAGCCCACCAGGCTCCTCTGTCCATGGATTCTCCAGGCAAGAATACTGGAGTGGGCTGCCATTCCCTTCTCCAGGGGATCTTCCCCACCCAGGAATCGAACCTGAGTATCTTATATTTCCTTCATTGCACACAGATTTTTTACCTGCTGAGTCATTGGGGAGCCCAATCTAAGAGAACTAAGAGAAAGGAAAAAGCATATCTACATTTTGAAAAATGAGTCTGAGTCATCATGAAGTGACTTTACTCAAGTGAAAAGAGAGATAGATGAAAAGGCAAATCTCCAACATGTACAGTAAGTTCCCTACATATGAATGAGTTCCATTCCAAGAGCATGTTTGTAAGTCCAACTTGTTTCTAAGTTCAACAAAGTTGGCCTAGGTATCCAACCAACACAATCGAATACATAGTACTGTATTGTAACAGATTTAAAATACTTTTCACACAAATAATACACAAAAAACAAACACATTAAAAAACACACAAATACATAAAAAACAAAAAAAGGCAATTTTTTAATCTTATAGTACAGTATCTTGAAAAATATAGTAGTACAGTACAACAGCTGGCATACAGGGGCTGGCATGAAGTGTACAGACAAGAAGAGTTACTGACTGGAGGAAAAATAGGAGGTGGAAGATGGTAGAGCTGAAGGATCATCAGCAATAGGAGATGGAGGGCATGCTGCAATTTCACTCACACCTGATGTTAATGGAATGAATGTTCCCATCTTTGAAAAGCTCGAAACCTGAAGGTTCGTATTCAGGGGATGCAGTGTACTTTAAAACTAATCATTACCCTGGTAACACATCATAAATGAATTTGAGAAAAGGGAATTTTTAAAAGGCTTTGCTTGGCTGACAAAATCTATGAGATAAAAGGTAAGAATTACTTTGATTATAAAACTAAAATTTTCATTCTATATTAGATTCTAAAAACCATATTATGAAAATATGTACTCTTATTATATGTTAAAAATTTCAAAACAAAAATCATAAACCTGATGGAAAGACCACTTATGAATGTATAAAGATTGGCAAACACAGAAACAATAAACCATAAAATTGTCAGAAATTATTTCTGTTGAGATTTTAACATAAAATGTTTAAGTACTATGAGTGAAGAAAAATAAGGAAAATTAAGTTGGAAATGTGAAAAACAGAATTTATTTTGTTAACTGTCAGGAAAGTTCTTTCCTTTGAAAGATATTGGCCTACTATAAGATGAAAGAAATCAATACAAATATTAAATATTAAAGAATTAATAGACAAAACAGAAGGGGTTATGACTAATAATTTAGCCACTACAATAATTTAATTAGTAGTAGTTCTATTGAAATGAGAATGCAAGAAGACCCAGCAGGATCTTTGACATATGGGTTCTTATAGAAGCAAACGTGCCCATGGGCCTTTATAAATGACACAATTTCATCTCTGAAGGAATAGGTGGAAGGCATCCCAAAGAGTGACCTCATCAATATGGAATTTCCACAGTATCCCTGGCCAGGGTGAGAGGGGGCAGGGACTTGGGGGAAGTGGGAGGAGACTTGTGTCTACCCCAACAGCAGCCCTGATAAAAAACCTGTCATCTCTGGAACACATTCTAACATCAAGCACAAATTATGGGAGTGTCCATCTCTGTTTAGTGAGAATCTATCAGTTCAGAATGCTAGTCTTAATTATGCCCCATAGAGGACAGAAGAAAAGCAATGAAAAGAGTATAAGATTCAGAAACAGAAAAATCAGATTCAAATTCTGATGTCATCACCATCAGCAAGGTTAGGTCAAACCATTTAGATGCTGCGCCTTGGTTTCCTCACAGTGATAAAAATAGCTACCTAGAAAGATGACGACAATCGAATGAGATAGTTATGAAAACTACTTTTTGCTGTGTAAATGATAGATCATGTGAACTCCAACATTACTTCTTACTATTTCCATCTATTTGACAATCCCTAAATTATTTGAAAATAACTACCAAATACCACCAAGGATATGCAATGGAAAACAATTTCATATACAAATCAGAATGTATCAAAATATGCTACCAGCCTAGCTGCCACCTCTTGAGTGTTCCAGTTTGTTAATGATGACAAAGTCATTTATTTGGTCTTGTACAATTCTAAGACAGAAGAATGCCTACCATTTGAGTGATACACACGGTTACAATGGAGGTCTGGTTACATCCTGATATATTTTGGCAGTTAAAGCATTTTCTGTTGGGTAGAGTGGAGTGTGAGAGAAAGAGTCAAGTATGGTTTTAAGATTTCTGACCTGAGCAACTGGGACACAGAGTTGTCACTTAACAAAGATGAGGAAGAAAGACTGAATAGAGCAAGTCTAGTCTTTAACTTTGAGAAGTTAGACAACTACAAAGTGATGCTAAGTAGTACTCCAACAAAATAGGAATGAAAAGACCACGAAAGGAAGAGAAAATGGTATATAATGTCGAAGCCAGTTCAAGTGTTCCTTGAAAATAATTCTTGAGATGTTAGCTTGGCAACAGCTCTAGCAAAAAACTGGTCAAAATTAAAACAGGAAATCAGTGGAAATCTCCAAGAACAATGCCTTCTAGAAAAAAAGAATTAAACAGGTTACAAGAAATACACATTTAAAGTAAGGAGCAGCATTATAAAATGTAGAAATTTTTTTTCTCTCAAGTATATAAAAGGCAACTAAAACCGGGAAGAAAAATATGATCTGAAATAGTCTGATGGAGTCAATATGAAAAACCTGAAGTAAGACATGATTTTGAACAAATGGTATAATGTAAGAAATAATCATTTATTTGGCATTTTTGAATGGCACAGAGGGGATGTCAGTGAAACCAACAAGAACACACATACAATCATAGTTCTCCACTGAAAAATATGTAATAATTGATTTTCAATATTTAGAATCAATTTACAGGCAAAGATCTAAAGGTTATGAAATTTCTGAGATGTTTTGACTTAAAGTCTTCTGAGATTTTAAAGCTTAACTCTTTAATATAGTACCACTAAGTTTTTTTATACATGGTATTCTTAGGAAGGATCTACAATTAATTTTTTAAGTAGTCATTTCTTTTTTTTCCTTGAAGAGCTAGTCAGTTAATAATTTCTTAAAAAAAAAAAAAAAGAAATCTAAGCAGTTAAATTTATATCTGAATTTTACTGGACATCTGAGCTCTTTTGCCAAGAGAATCAAAACTTCTTTAAAAAATATGTCAAAAGCATACATTTTCAGGGGCAAACTTCAGATAGTACAAAGGTATAAAGCTTCAAGCTTGATAGAAACCTTGGACGAGATCTTATTCAAAGCCCAGGACGAGATGACCTCTCAGAGCTTTCATCTAACCTTGATCATCTAAGAGTTTTCATTACTACCTACATGACAAAGGTGTTCTAGACCTTAAAATGGTGTTCATCCATCTTTTAAAGACAGAAATCCAGTCTTTAGGAATGATTCCTTCAAAATAGTAAGAAGCAGAGGTAATGCCTTTGGAATTTTTTTTCAAATATTAAGCAAGAAGTTTTTAAAAAGTTGAAAAATAAAGTCTGAGTTTAAAAAAAAAAAAAGACATAATAATCATTTGCCTTGTAGTATGGTATGAAAAAAGTCATAACTATTCCTGACCTTTAGTCCACCTAAAGATAGGCTTTTCATACTTTACTATCTGGGTTCACTTATATACAAATGGAAAAATTTTGCCATGATAACCAACATTAATCAAATAAAAATGTGTTGTTCCCAAGTCCACACCATTCAGAATGGAATGTCACCTGAAGCTTTCAGCTCCTCCAAGGTGAAAGGTGGAAAGGGGGAGGGGCACGCCCCACTTCTACTGAAAACCTATGCTCAAGGAGCATAAGAGCCCTCAGCTCATTACTACCTTCATGGCCTTAGCTCTTTCTATTAATTGCACAGTGACAGTCTACCACATGTTTGAAATGGATTATTTTATTCCTGAAATATTTTTCTTCTTTTCTGAGGATGACTAAGTTTGTATTCCTATTCCATTATTTATCAGCTTTTAGATCTTGCCCATGTCACTTGAATTTTAGTCTTGATTTTCTCAAAACTAGTTTATCATATCTAATTTTTAGATTTCTTTAAAGAATAAAGAAGATAGCATATGTAACTATATAGATTTAGGCATTTAATAAACATCAATTGCATTCTGAAATCATATATTTTTGACATTTTAGACTGTAATCCTGAAATCAAAAGTATACAAAATACATTAACAGTACAAGAAATTGCTCTGGTTTCCAAGAGTTAATTAAGGGCATCAATTAAACTCTAATTATATTAAACAGTTTAAATGGTCTGGGTGACTTTCAATAGAGCAAAGTCTTATATATCTCCAGCAACAATTATTTGCTTCACTGTCTGTGCAGAGAAGGGCCTTACTCTTTAAATGTAAAAGCATGTCACATACAATCAATAGAACAAAGCACAAGTGGCGAGGAAGGCTTGATTTTTCAAAATAAAATTTGTATTAGGCCTTATTATTATACACAGCCATCTAAAAGTTATATTTTCTCCCAAATGATCTTTACTTGTTATCTAAAACAAAGAGCTACAGAAAACTGGAACTTCCCTGGCAGTCCAGTCGTTAAGACTCAGCTTCCACTGCAAGGGACACGGATTTGATCCCTGGTTGGGGAACTAAGATCCCACGTGCCATGCAAACAAAACAAAAAAAAAAAAAAAAAAAGAAAGAAAGAAAATTTCTTGAGCCAAATAAAAGTGAAAATATATCAACTTAAATATTTTTTTAAAAGGAACTATAAAACACCATAGAACCCCATTTTCATGCTCTAAGAAACCTAAGAGGTCACATATTCTGTCCAACATCTTCTTTGAACATCTTCTCATCAGAAGTCAAAGCACAAGCAGATGAAGTTCATTCCACAAATATGTGCTGAGTACATGCTCTGTTTCAGGCAGGGTGCCCATCTAGGTCTGAACTTAACAAGGTCACTGAGACCTTCTGATTTCATGTCCAGTATTTTTCTAGCATACTCATATCTTGACAGCAAAGATAAATTTATTCTCACCTTAGAATTAAAGGACACAAATTCAAACACCACAATAAATCATTCTGCTTACTATGCTAGGATTGAAAGATTCTAGGAAAATGATTCTCTGGGTAGATAAAGATGTCCAGAAATATCTTGTCTTAATCTTTATTAGAAAAAAATTATCAGTAATTTATTAATCTATATTGTTCTGCCTTGCATGTGTAAAAAGAAGAGACAGAAGAGGAGGAAGCATGGGTGGGGAAGGGAGGAAGGGAACATCTTTGAGGCTTGAGAAGCTTATAGCACCTTCAGCAACCTGACTGAAGATAGGGATATCAACTGTTAGATTAGATTTGTGATAGATGCAGAATTCAGTATAGAATTAGAGCATGTTTTTTTTTAATTAATTCTATTTTTTTCTCTTTTTGTCATTTTCCTCTTTTTCTTAAGTTCAATACAGAGGAAAAACAGTCTAATAAGTTTTGAATTTAAGATTTTCTTTTTAATAAGATGTGGGATGATATTTATTTAATCTTTGAAAAATAACAGCACAATTACCATGAAGTTGTGGCACTTTTTTCTTATTTTCCTCTATGAAAATGACTACTGTATAAATTGTGTCTCAAAGCATGCCTGCAAACAGTAACTTAAGATGTTGCAAGAAAGAAGGATGCCAGTCCAATAAACACAGCTTATGATCATCTCCTCTTGGACACTGACATGTTCATTTGGGTTATTAATGGCTCTCCAAAGTCCAGCAAAAGAGCAATTGTGGTTATGTTGCATATGTCAGTGTTTCCTAAACTAATATAAAACAGTAAAGGTTTTTAACAGAGCAAATATTAATATCCTCTAAACTGCCATCATACAAAACAGACTGAGGAAGTAGGTTGTAGTCACGTGGAAACTTGTCTTCTTGAATGTTGAACTCAACAAAATGAAGGGAAAACAAGAAAAATAAAGCAATGTCCCTTAAAGTCAACTGGATAATGGAATGGGTTTTGAAACAAACACTGCCTTGTTTTTACTTATGGTTTTGTTTATCTCTTTCCTTCCTTCCCAGGGTTATTCCCTGAAGGAAACTATAGGCTTTCAGAGAGCATCGACTGTAAAAATCCTAGGCATATGAATAAGCATAGATAAGATATTCAAAACCCAAGAGAAATAAGTTAAAATTAATTAAATCAAGACTATAATCCATAGCATTCACTATTGTGCTATTTAGAAATACTGGGTACATGATAATACTGGGAGAGAACAGCAACTGTGCATGTCAGCTGTTGCAAGAAGCCTACATCACTTGGCTTATCTTCCAAGAACAAAAGAATCACAAAAGAAGGAATGGAGGAGAACAAGACGGAGGAGGAGTAGGTGGATGTGGGCTACATCTCTCTCCACAGATACATCAGGAATGCACCTTCAGACACAGAAGTGTATGCAAAACACCAGTGAGACTGGACAGGGGTACCTGACCAATAGAAAAGAATATATAGAACCACGTAAAACTCGGTAGGATGAAGGAACTAGGGGGAAAAACAGGAGTGTTAGTAGGACTGGACCTGCCCTCACCAGGTCGGGGAACTGAAGCAGGGGTCTGATCACCACACAGGGGCAACTGTCTGAGTCAGAGAAACATTTAAGGCTGAGAGTGAAATAGCTGATCTGTGGCAACCTAAATGGAATGAGAATCAAACAGTCCTTGCCACAGCCATACATATCCCAGTCAGGAACGCTGGTTTCCTGGAAGGCACAGCAGGTGGGAGCTGGAGCTTAGGAATTGTGCAGCAATCCTAAGGCAAGGGCTGCTGTTGACTGCAGAAAGATGGACTGAGGGGATGTGAAGGAGGAGATCATGTTGAGAAATGCCAGTGGAGGAAAGCCAGGCAGCCACAGAAGCAAGGTGATACCGCTGAGTAACGTGCAGGGGGTGGGGCCATCACCACAGCCTCTCTCTCCCAACACACCAGCATCGGCAGCTGAGCAATAGAGAGGCTGGCCCATCAAACGACTAAGGCACTGAACTACAGAGCAGGACCCTACCCAGGGTGCTCCTTTAAGTGCCTGACCGCCGATCTACAGAGTAGGACCCCAACCAGCAGGGCCCTTTTATGGGTCTGATGCATGGAGCAACAGAGAAGGACCCCAGACAAGGGAGCCCTCTAAGTAACTGAACTGGTGGAGCTATGGAGAAAGACTGGCCAGAGGCCTTCTGATCGCCAGCTACAAGAGGCTATAAAAAAGACTCTGATAGGACCATAACTCCTGCAGCCGAGGCAGTCCCTGTCCCTTCACACTTGACACCACCAGGGTCCCTGCAAGCCAAGCAGCTGTGCCACCTTCACACTCAACTCTCACTCAGGCAGAGCTGCCACAGGCAAAAAAATCTTGCATCTAGGCATGTAGGGTTGCTTTGGTGGTGTTCAACTCTTTCCAACCCTGTAGACTGTGGCCTGCCAGGCTTCTCTGTCAGAGACGGGGTTCTCCAGGCAAGAATACTGAAGCATATTGGCCAATACTGGTTGCCATACCCTTCTAGAGAACTATATTTCCTGCTGCCTTAGCCAACAACCCCTCTGAGTACCTGGTGTTGCTAGAACCCCTGCAACCCAAGCAAGCAGCCGTACCACCTCCACACCTGGCCCTCACAGGGGCAAACCCAAACCCTCCAGGGCAGCCTCAGGAGCTAAACCCCAGTGGACGAACCACATGTAGAGGTGGAAATAGAACCACAGTTGAAACCCAGGGGCAGTGTGGCTAAGGAAGAAGACCCAAAACCTTCCCACCAGCTGTACAAGCTGTAGATTAAATCCACATAATCAACTACACAAATCTGTGTTTATGGAATATGTAATAGACCACTGAAAGCTCCCACAAAAGAAAGCACACTAGCTCTGATAGCTGTGGACATTGGAGGCAAGAACACACAGGAGTAGAACCAGATTAGAATCTGAGCTGCCCCCACAGCAGGTCCAGAGGTCAGCACAGTGGAGGGCATCCTAGGGAGGTGAGGTGGACTGTGGATTGTGACTCTCAGCAAGAGAAAGGACTCTGACAGTAGTGACTCAAGAAAAACATGTATTATTCTTATTTTTTGACTTGTTCTATAGATTCTTTTGAACTTTTTTCTTTTTTTTTTCTTCCTTTTTTCCCCCTCAGTTGTAGTTGTCAATTTTATTGGCACTAAGAAATCTAATTAAGCTTTGAGCTTTCTTTTTTTCTCCCATTCACATTTATTGTTGTCATAAACCTCTGTCTCTATGTTGGGCTTTTGCAGTCCTGTGGAGTTTCTTTTTTTTTTTTTTCCTCTTTTTCTTTATTTTTAATTTTTTAAACCTATTATTCTTTTTTCTACATTTATTCCTTTGTTTGCCTTTCCTACCATTCTTTTCCGTTTGTAGTTAATCTTCAATGTATACAAATTTTCTTTATCTACCTCTGTTTAACTTTGCGTATCAATTCTTTCTCTCTTTCCTTTCTCTCCTTTCTTCTCAACATATTTGTTAGTTTTATTTTCATTGCTTTATTCCCCACTTGGCACCTTGGTTTAGTTTTGTTTTCCAATTTGCGCTTTAATTAGTTTTCTTCTGGTAGATATAATTTTTGGTTTCCTTTGTTTGCCTGGTCAGTCTATTGTACTTTATTTTTGTTGGACTGTTTTGATTTTGATTATGGGTGTATATGTATATGTGTATATTCAGTCACACTTTCTGTTGTTGTTGTAAACCTCTGACTCTACGTTGGGCTTTTGCAGTTCTGTGGAGTTTTCCTTTTTATTTTTTCTTCCATTTTTTTTCTTTTCTCTTTTTTATATTTTTTAAACCTATTATTTTTTCTACATTTATTCCTTTGTTTACCTTTCCTACTGTTCTTTTCCCCATGCAGTTAATCTTTAATGTATATAAATTTTCTTCATCTACCTCTATTTAACTTTGCATATCTATTCTTTCTTTTCTTTCCTTCCTTTCCTTTCAACATATTTGTTAGTTTTGTTTTCATTGCTTTATTCCCCACTTGGCACCTTGCTTTAGTTTTGTTTTCCAGTTTGTGCTTAAGTTACTTTTGTTCTTAACTAGTAAATACAATTTTTTATTTCCTTTGTCCACTGGATCAATCTACTGTACTTTATTTTTGTTGAACTGTTTTCACTTTGTTCAATGGTGTGTATATATATATATGTGTGTGTGTGTGTGTGTGTGTGTGTATTCCATTATTTTAATTATTATTTCCCTGATTTTGTGACTGCCATTTGTCTGGGGTTCATCTTTGGTTTCTCATTTTTGGATATTTGTTTTAATCTCACTTAATGCCATAACAAACCACTTGTGGAAACTTTTGTTCCTGACCAGAGATCAAGCCCTGAGCCTTTGGAGTAGGAGCACTGACTCCAACACCCTAGACTACCAGAGAACTAACCCTAAGCAGTGTCATATAGTGAGAACACACACAGGAAACAACTTGAATACAAGACCTGGCATCACCCAACCACCAGTAACACCCTGTGCAGGAGGCCTCACCTAAACAACAAACAAAACAAAACTACAAACCATATCATCAGCAGACAGGATTACCATCTCACTCATCCTTCCCCATAAGAGGAAAAACAAAGAAATACTCAGCACAAATCTCACCCTATATGAAGCTCACACAAACCACTGGACCAATCTTAGGAGGGAAGAAACCAAAAGGAGGGAAGAACTCAATCTTCTTCAAGGAAAGAATTCAACTTTCCTTGAAACCTGGAAAAAGGAGACCTCAAACATAATAACTTAAAAAAAAATAATGACAAGGCAGAGAAATACTGCACAAATGAAGGAACAAGATAGAAACACAGAAGTATAAATAAATGAAGAGGAAATAGGCAAACTATCTGAAAAATAATTCAGAATAATGATAGTAAAGATGGCAGAAACCTTGAAAACAAAATGGAGAAAATGTAAGAATCAATTAACAAAGATCTAGAAGAATTAAAGAATAAACACACATAGACAAACAACACAATTACTGAAATTAAAAATACTCTAGAAGGAATCAATAGCAGAAGAACGAATCAGTGAGCTGGAAGATAAAATGGTGGAAATAACTTCTGAAAAGCAGTATAAAGTAAAAAAATGAAAAGAGCTGAGGACAGTCTCAGAGACTTCTGAGACCATATCAAATGCACCAACATTAGAATTATAGGGGTCCCAGAAGAAGAAGAGGAAAAGAAAGGGTATGAGAAAATTTTTGAAGAGATTATAGTTGAAAATTTCCCCAACATGGAAAAGGAAATAGGCATTGAAGTCCAAGAGGCACAATGAGTCCCATACAAGGTAAATCCAAGAAGAAACACACCAAGACACATACTGATCAAACTAAGAAAGACTAAACACAAAGAAAGAATATTAAAAGCAGCAAGGGAGAAGCAACAAGTACCATACAAGGGAGACCCCATATGCTTAACAGCTGATCTTTCAGCGGAAACTCTGCATGTCAAAAGGGAATGGCAGGATATATTTAAAATACTGAAAAGGAAAAATCTAAAACCAAGATTACTGTACCCAGAAAGGATCTCATTCAAATTGATGGAGAAATAAAAAGCTTTTCAGACAAGCAAAAGTTAAGAGAATTCACAACCACCAAACCAGCTTTACAACAAATCTTAAAGGGACTTATATAGTCAAGAAATACAACAGAAGAAAAAAATATCCATAAAAATCAACCCCAAACAATTAAGAAAATGGCAATAGGAACATATATATCAATAATCACTTTAAATATAAATGGATTAAATGCTCCAACCAAAAGACACAGACTGGCTGAATGGATACAAAAACAAGACCCATATATATGCTGTCTACAAGAAACCCACTTCAGACCTCAAAAAACATATAGACTGAAAGTGAGAGGATCGAAAAATATATCCCATGCAAATGGGAAGCAAAAGAAAGCTGGAGTAGCAATCCTCATATCAGACAAAACAGACCTTAAAATAAAGAAGATTACAAGAGACAAGGAAGGACACTACATAATGATCAAGGGATTAACCTGAGAAGAAAACGTAACAATTGTAAATACCTATGCATCCAACATAAGAGCACCTCAATACATGAGACAAACACTAACAGACATAAAAGGAGAAATTGGCAGTAACACAATAATAGTAGGAGACTTTAACACCTTACTTACACCAATGGACACAGCATCAAAACAGAAAATTAATAAGGAAATTCAAGTCTTAAATAATACATTAGATGAGATGGATCTCATTGATATTGTTAGGACATTCCATCCAAGTGCAGAAGAATACACCTTCTTCTCAAGTGCACATGGAACATTCTCCAGAATGGACCACATCTTGGGTCACAAATCAAACCTCAGTAAATTTAAGAAAATTTAAATTGTGTCAAGCATCTTCTCTGACCACAGTGCTATGAGACTAGATATCAATTACAAGAAAAAAGGTGTAAAAAACACAAACACATGGAGATTAAACAACACATTTCTAAATAACCAACAGGTTATTCAAGAAATTAAAAGGGAAATTGAAAAAATTCTAGAAACAAATGACAATGAAAACACGACAACTCAAAACCTATGGGTTGCAGCAAAAGCAATTCTAAGAGGGAAGTTTATAGCAATACAATCCTATCTCAAGAACAAGAAAAACATCAAATAGACAACCTAACTTTACATGTAGAGTAATTGGAAAAAGAAGAAGAACAATAACAACAAAAAACAAAACCCAAAATTAGTAGATGGAAAGAAATCATAAAAATCCAAGCAGAAATAAATGAATAAGAAAAAAAAAAAAAGAATAGTAAAGATTAATCAAACTAAAAGCTGGTTCTTTGAGAAAATAAACAAAATAGACAAACGTTTAGCCAGACTCATCAAGGGAAAAAGAGAGAAGAATCAAATCAACAAAATTAGAAATGAAAAAGGAGAGTTTACAACAGATAATGCAGAAATACAAAGGATTACAAGAGACTATTATCCTGAAAGATGATGCTGTGAAAGTGCTGCACTCAATATGCCAGCAAATTTGGAAAACTCAGCAGTGGCCACAGGACTGGAAAAGGGCAGTTTTCATTCCAATCCCAAAGAAAGGCAATGCCAAAGAATGCTCAAACTACCGCACAATTGCACTCATCTCACATGCTAGTAAAGTAATGCTCAAAATTCTCCAAGCCAGGCTTCAGCAGTACGTGAACCGTGAACTTCCTGGTGTTCAAGCTGGTTTTAGAAAAGGCAGAGGAACCAGAGATCAAATTGCCAACATCCGCTAGATCATAGAAAAAGCAAGAGAGTTCCAGAAAAACATCTATTTCTGCTTTATTGACTATGCCAAAGCCTTTGACTGTATGGATCACAATAAACTGTGGAAAATTCTGAAAGAGATGGGAATACCAGACCACCTGATCTGCCTCTTGAGAAATTCGTATGCAGGTCAGGAAGCAACACTTAGAACTGGACATGGAACAACAGACTGGTTCCAAATAGGAAAAGGAGTTCATCAAGGCTGTATATTGTCACCCTGCTTATTTAACTTTTATGCAGAGTACATCGTGAGAAACGCTGGACTGGAAGAAACACAAACTGGAATCAAGATTGCTGGGAGAAATATCAATAACCTCAGATATGCAGATGACACCACCCTTATGGCAGAAAGTGAAGAGGAACTCAAAAGCCTCTTGATGAAAGTGAAAGTGGAGAGTGAAAAAGTTGGCTTAAAGCTCAACATTCAGAAAACAAAGATCACGGCATCCGGTCCCACCACTTCATGGGAAATAGATGGGGAAACAGTGGAAACAGTGCCAGACTTTATTTTTCTGGGCTCCAAAATCACTACAGATGGTGACTGCAGCCATGAAATTAAAAGACGCTTACTCCTTGGAAGGAAAGTTATGACCAACCTAGATAGCATATTCAAAAGCAGAGACATTACTTTGCCAACAAAGGTTCGTCTAGTCAAGGCTATGTTTTTTCCTGTGGTCATGTATGAATGTGAGAGTTGGACTATGAAGAAGGCTGAGTGCTGAAGAATTGATGCTTTTGACCTGTGGTGTTGGAGAAGACTCTTGAGAGTCCCTTGGACTGCAAGGAGATCCAACCAGTCTATTCTGAAGGAGATCAGCCCTGGGATTTCTTTGGAAGGAATGATGCTAAAGCTGAAACTCCAGTCCTTTGGCCACCTCATGCGAAGAGTTGACTCATTGGAAAAGACTCTGATGCTGGGAGGGATTGGGGGCAGGAGGAGAAGGGGACGACAGAGGATGAGATGGCTGGATGGCATCACTGACTCAATGGACGTGAGTCTGAGTGAACTCCAGGAGTTGGTGATAGACAGGGAGGCCTGGCGTGCTGCAATTCATGGGGTCGCAAAGAGTCGGACACGACTGAGCGACTGATCTGATCTGAATTGAAGCTATGATAAAAAATCTCCCAAAAAACAAAAGCCCAGGACCAGATGGCTTCACAGGAGAATTCTATCAAACATTTAAAGAAGAGATAATGCCTATTTTTCTAAAACTCTTTCAAAAAAATTGCAGAGGAAAGAATACTTCCAAACACATTCTATGAGGCCACCATCACCCTAATACCAAAACAAGACAAAGACAACACAAAACAGAAAACTACAGGCCAATATCACTGATGGACATAGATGCAAAACTCCTCAACAAAATTTTAGCTAACAGAATTCAGCAACACATCAAAAAGCTCATACACCATGATCAAGTTGGGCTTATTCCAGGAATGCAGGATTTTTCAATATATGCAAATCAATCAATGTGATACACCTTATTAATAAATTGAAAGATAAAAATCATATGATAATTTCAATAGATGAAGAAAAAGCCTTTGACAAAATTCAGCACACACTTATGATTAAAACTCTTCAAAAAATGGGCATAGAAGAAACCTTCCTCAATATAGTAAATGCCATATATGATAAGCCTACAGCAAACCATTCTCAATGGTGAAAAACTGAAAGCATTGCCCCTAAGATCAGGAACAAGACAAGAGTGTCCACTTTCACCACTATTATTCAACAGAGTTCTGGAAGTCCTAGCTACAGCAATCAGAGAAGAAAGAGAAAGAAAAGGAATCTAGATTGGAAAAGAAGTAAGACTCTCAGTGTTTGCAGATGACATGATACTGTACATAGAAAAACCCTAAAGATAGTATCAGAAAATTACTAGAGCTAGTCAGTTTCCTAATTAAGGAAAGTTTCAGGATACAAAACCAATACACAGAAATCACTTGCATTTCTATATACTAACAATGAAAAATCAGAAAGAGAAATTAAGTAATCAATCCCATTCACCATTCCAACAAAAATAATTAAATATCTAGGAATAAATCTACCTAAGGAGACAAAGAACTGTACAGAGAAAAGTGTAAGACACTAATGAAATAAATCAAAGACGACATAAACAGATGGAGAGATATTCCATGTTCCTGGGTAAGAAGAACCAATATTATGAAAATGACTATAGTACCAAATGCAATCTACATATTTAATGCAATCCCTATCAAATTACCAATGGCATTTTTCACAGAACTAGAACAAAACATTTCACAATTCATATGGAAACACAAAAGACCCCAAATAACCAAACCAGTCTTGAGAAAGAAAAATGGAGTTGGAGGAATCAACCTTCCTGACTTCAGATTATACTACAAAGCTATAGTCAGCAAGACAGAATGGTACTGGCACAAAAACAGAAATATAGACCAATGAAACAAGAGAGAAAGCCCATAAATAAACCCATGCACCTATGGGTACCTTATTTTTTACAAAGGAGGCAAGAATATACAATGTGGCAAAGACAGCCTCTTCAATAAATGGTGCTGGGAAAACTGGACAGCTACATATAAAAGAATGAAATTAGAACACTTCCTAACACCATACACAAAGATAAAATGGATTAAAGACATAAATGTAAAATCAGAAACTATAAAACTCTTCAAGGAAAACACAGGCAGAACACTCGATGACATAAATCAAAGCAAGATCCTCTATGACCCACCTCCTAGAGTAATGGAAATAAAAACAAAAGTAAACAAGTGGGACCTGATTAAACTTAAAAGCTTTTGCACAGCAAAGGAAACTATAAACAAGGTAAAAAGACAACCTTCAGAATGGAAGAAAATGATAGTAAGTGAAACAACTGACAAAGGATTAATTTCCAAAATATACAAGCAGCTTATATAACTCAATGCCAGAAAAACAAACAACCCAATCAAAAAGTGAGAAAAAGACTTAAACAGACATCTCTCCAAAGAAGACATATAGATGGCTAACAAACACATGAAAAGATGCTCAACATCACTCATTATTAGAGAAATGCAAATCAAACTACAATGAGATATCACCTCACACCAGTCAGAATGACCCTCATGAAAAAGTCTACAAACAATAAATGGTGGAGAAAAGGGAATGCTCCTGCGTTGTTGGTGGGAATGTAAATCGATACAGCCACTGTGGAAGACGGTATGGAGATTCCTTAAAAAGCTAGGAATAAAACCACCGTATGACCCAGGAATCCCACTCCTAGGCATATACTCTGAGGAAACCAAAATTGAAAGAGACTCGTGTATCCCGTTGTTCATTGAATCACTATTTACAATAGCTAGAACATGGAAGCAACCTAGATGTCCATCAACAGATGAATGGATAAAGAAATTGTGGTACATATCCACAATGGAATATTACTAAGCCATAAAAAGGAACACATTTGAGTCAGTTCTAATGAGGAGGATAAACCTAGATCATATTGTACAGAGTGAAGTGAGTCAGAAAGAGAAAGATAAATACCATATTCTAATGCACATATATGGAATCTAGAAAAATAGTAATGAAGAATTTATTTACAGGGCAACAATGGAGAAACAGACATAGAGAATAGACTTATGGACATGGGGAGAGGGGAGGAGAGGGTGAGATGTATGAAAAGAGTAACATGGAAACTTACATTACCACATGTAAAATAGATAGCCAATGGAAATTTGCTGTACGGCTCAGGAAACTCAAACAGGGGCTCTGTATCAACCTAGAGGGGTGGGATGGGGAGGGATATAGGAGGGAGTTTCAAAAGGGAGGGGATTAAGGTATACCTATGGCTGATTCATGTTGAGGTTTGACATAAAACAGAAAAATTCTATAAAGCAATTATCCTTCAATAAAAAATAAATTTTTAAAAAGAAGGGATATATGTATACATATAGCTAATTCCCTTTGCTGTACACTAAAAACTTACACAGCATTATAAATGCTCCAATAAAAATGAATTTTTTAAAAAAAAGAGCCAGAAATGAGAAAGAGATAATGCCAAGATGTCATTATGTGTGCAGGCTCTTTTTTAAATTAATTTTTATAGGAGTATAAATATTTACAATGTTGTGTTAGTTCTGCTGTACAACAAAGTTAATCAGTTTCACACATATCCATGCTTTTTGAGATTCTTTTTCTATATAGTTCATTACAAACTACTGAGTTCCCTGTGTTATACAGCAGGTCCTTATTAGTTATCTATTTTATACATAGTAATGTGTATATGTTAATCCCAATCTCCCAATTTACTGCTCCCTCCTTATCCTCTTTTAACTATAAGTTTGTTTTCTACGTCTGCAAGTCTATTTCTTTTTTTGGTAAATAAGTCCATTTGTATCTTTTTTTTTTTTTAGATTTCACATATAAGTGATATCATATATTTGTCTTTCTCTGTCTAACTTACTTTACTCACTATGACCATTTCACTCAGTAATCCAATATCTCGGTGTGCTCTTTGTCACTGTGTTAATCGTCATTGGGTGTGCTCTTTGTCACTCTGTGTGCTCTTTGTCACTCTCTCTCTTCTCCATCTACCCCAGGTCTAGAAAATAGTCATGATGAAGCTAAGCGAAGTCTTGATAGGAATAAACTGCCTAAACACTATTTATAAGGGCCCCAAATAAACATAGCAAACATTCTGGCATTTTCAACTGATGCCCCTAGTCTCTACTCCAGCTAGTGTTCCCCCTAAACCCCTGTGATAATAGCCCACACTCTGACTTTCAATGTAAGACAATCATACTCATAGACTTTCAGAGAATCTGGTATAGCTTCTAGAAGTATTCACTGAATTTGGCCCCCAAGATTTAATCTGTGACTCTAAATTTCAAAGTATACTTGTGAATTATAAACATAATTTTATTTATAATATTCATAATAATATAAGTTAATCTTATTTGAATGCTACCATATGCCCAGCACTATACAAATAGCTTTATATAGGTTTTTCCCCTTTAATCTTCATAACAACCCAATATATAATAGATAATCATCTCCATTGTATGAAGAGAAACCCAAAGCAGAGAGAATTTAGGTAAATTTTCCAAGATTGTACAGCTATCAAGGGACAGGGATGGTGTGCCAATCTAGGCAGGCTAACTCCAAATCGTTTCCTCTAAACCCTGATACTAAACTTCTTCTCATGAGTAAACCAAAAACCTCAATTATTGGGAAATGGAGCAAGTAAAAGCAAAGAAATAATTCATAAAGTCCTGATTTTTCTTGCTTGTGTGGTACATGAATATGTGCTCTGGAACATGACTGTCTCAGTTCAAAGCCCTGCTCTGCCTCTAAACAGTTATGTGCCTGTGAGCAAGCATTTAACCGCAGTAAAGTCTCAGTCTCCTCGCCTGTAACATATGGATAATAACTAGCATTTACAGAACACTATGCCTTCCATGTACTTTGCATATATCTGTTCAGTTCAGTCACTCAGTCATGTCTGACTCTTTGTGACCGCATGAACCGCAGCACGCCAGGCCTCCCTGTCCATCACCAACTGCCAGAATCTACCCAAACCCATGTCCATTGAATCAGTGATGCCATCCAACCATCTCATCCTCTGTCGTCCCCTTCTCCTCCTGCCCTCAATCTTTCCCAGCATCAGGGTCTTTTCAAATGAGTCATCTCTTCACATCAGGTGGCCAAAGTATTGGAGTTTCAGCTTCAACATCAGTCCTTCCAATGAACACCCAGGACTGATCTGCTTTAGGATGGACTGGATGGATCTCCTTGAAGTCCAAGGGACTCTCAAGAGTCTTCTCCAACACCATATATGGATATATTTAATTCTATGAATTAGTAACTGAGTGACTGAACAACAACAAAGTAACTGTTATTATCCTTGTTGTTGTTGTAATTGTTGTTGAGTCGCTAAGTTGTGTCTGACTCTTTGTGACCCCATGGACTGCAGCATGCCATGCTTCTCTATCCTTTACCATCTCCCGGAGTTTGCTCAAACTGATGTTCATTGAGTCAGTGATGCCATCCAACCATCTCATCCTCTGTCACCCCCTTCTCCTCCTGCCCTCAATTTTTCCCAGCATTAGGTTCTTTTCCAGTGAGTCAGCTCTTCATCTCAGTGGCCAAAGTGTTGGAGCTTCAGCTTCAATCCTAAAGGAAATCAAACCTGAATATTCATTGGAAGGACTGATGCTGAAGCTGAAGTCCAATACTTTGGCCACTTAATGAGAAGACCTGACAGATTACAAAAGACCCTGGGAAAGATTGAAGGCAGAAGGAGAAGTGGGTGACAGAGGACGAGATGTTTAGATAGCATCACCAACTCAATGGACAAGAGTTTGAGCAAGCTCTGGGAGATGGTGAAGGACATGGAAGCCTGGAATGCTGCAGTCCAAGGAGTGGTGAAGAGTCGGACACAACTGAGTGACTGAACAACAACAATGTTTAATCTCCTTGCAGTCCAAGGAACTCTCAAGAGTCTTCTCCAGCACAACAATTCAAAAGCATCAATTCTTCAGCACTCAGTCTTCTTTATGGTCCAACTCTCTCATCTGTATATGACTACTGGAAAAATCATAGTGTTGACTAAATGGACCTTGGTGGCCAAGTGATGTCTCTGCTTTTTAATACACTAAGTTTGTCACAGCTTTTCTTCCAAAGAGTAAGTGTCTTTTAATTTTATGGCTGCAGGCACCCTCCACAGTGATTTTGGAGCCCAAGAAAATAAAATCTGTCACTCTTTCCACTTTTTCCCCATTTATTTGCCATGAAGTTGTTATCCTTAATGATACTTAAGTAATAGTAGAACTAAATGTTTTAATGCATGTAAAACATGTGTATGTGTGTTTTTTTTTTTGGGGGGGGGGGTCCTTTTCTTTTTTCCAGATAAGGCTTTACTGGAGCTTGTGGTACAGCACTAGGCGGTGAAACAAGTAACAGATTCCCTTGTCTGCTCCATGGGGTGGGGAAGCCAGTTCCTTATATGATTTGAGACTAGGGGAGGGTCCAGTTGTCAGGCCACTGGAGAAGTGCTTAACACATGTAAAGAACTCTGAATGATGACTGACAGGCCATAATCAATAAATGTTAGTCATCAGATATATCACCACATACACTGAAACTTCATAACACATTTTTATAATCATAACCATCATCATAACAGTCTCATTTGGGAGGCTGCACCAAATCAGGGGGTAATCTAGCTTCCAACAATGCTTTAGTACAGTATAAATTTATAAAATAATGACAATAAAAAATGACTAAGAAGGTGGCTCTATGATAGTGGTTAAAGAACACCTGGGCATACAAGCTGCCCAGGTCGGAAGACCAGCTTTGCTGCTCAATGGCTGTAATCTTGGATGAATGGCTTAACCTATCTGTGTCTGTTTGCTGCTGCTGCTGCTGCTAAGTCGCTTCAGTCATGTCCGACTCTGTGCGACCCCATAGACGGCAGCCCACCAGGCTCCCCCGTCCCTGAGATTCTCCAGGCAAGAACACTGGAGTGGGTTGCCATTTCCTTCTCCAATGCATGAAAGTGAAAAAATAAAGTGAAGTCACTCAGTCGTGTCTGACTCCTAGCGACCCCATGGACTGCAGCTCACCAGGCCCCTCCATCCATGGGATTTTCCAGGCAAAAGCACTGGAGTGGGGTGCCATCACCTTCTCTGCTGTGTCTGTTTATTCACCTGTAAAGTGAAGACTGCCCTTAAAGAGTTACAAAA
The DNA here is from genome assembly GCF_029378745.1 of Bos indicus. Lineage (NCBI taxonomy): Eukaryota > Metazoa > Chordata > Mammalia > Artiodactyla > Bovidae > Bos > Bos indicus. The sequence continues at coordinate 80,756,261 of NC_091763.1, forward strand.
TGAGGATAATAATATTTGCTTTCTAGGATTATTAAGTTCAAATAAGATAATATATAATAATAATAATACATAAGATAATATATATAACATCTTTATTAAAAAGTTTGGCAGATACTGAAAATACAGTTACCGAGCAGTAATAATAGTAGTAATGCTACTGCATAACTCAGTATATCTTGTGACTGTTTTCCTCACAGGATTATTGCCCCAAGAGACTCAATGGAGCACATATGACATAGGGATAGCATTTGATTTAAAATAAAACCAACACTCTGCATGAAGATCCAATAACTCTATTTCCTGAAGTTTGAAAAAGACATCAAAGACAAAGACATCTCTCAATCACACCTCACCATCAGTGATCTAAAATGGAAAATTTCCTAGAGTATTATCCTTAATAAGTCATTACTAACTACCATGAGACAGCAAAAGGATATAAGTGGCATACTAAAGACAATTGAATCTACTGATAAATTATGGTAACTTGAATGAGAGAATAACTATTTACAGATTCACAGTCTAATAGCTTTTACATTTTTAATGTTGGAAAAGGAATTATACCTCAAAACATATGGTCATTCTGGAGTTTCATTACTAAATCTGATATGTCTTGATTAAATATAAAAGAATGAGATAGAGAAAATGCACAGCAAGTATACATGAAGGTGTCTGTGTGCAGTTAACAGTGGGACATCAAAGCCTTGTGGAGAACCAATCTTGCTCAGGGGAAATGTCAAAAAGGCATGTCTTTCCCCTAAATCTACTTCTTTCTACACCCTTCCCACTTCTGGATCGGGCAGGAGTGTCGATTCAGACGGAAACTCTGACAGATACTCAGTTGCTTTGAGAATTACCATAATTAATCTTAAACTGACATGGAGCAACACAGAGGCTCATGATGGAATTTGAAGCCATAAGCACGAATAAATTCCCTTGGCACAGGTGGAGCCACACATAATACACTGTTACAGGACTGTTGTCCAAACTAGCACTTGATTCTAAGGGCAGTTCAGAAATTGTGGGGATCTGCTGGTCTCTCCTAAGAATACCCCATTTACAAACACTCAGTTTGGGGATTGCCTAAAAAATTGCATTTTCCAAGAGAGAGCAGATGAAATGTATATTGACCCAGGTTTTTCTTACCCATTAATAGTCAAATGTCTGGCTCATTTGGGAACTTGGTCTCTTCTAACAAAAAGTTTAACTAGAATTATTTATTTATTATATGAATACTCCCCCTTACTCAATAAACTTTATGAAATCACTAATAAAAGACACATTTAAAAATCAGGGCCAAGAAAAATGAGAGACCAGCTAAAATATCACAAGGTGAGACTATAGCTGGATGATAGATTCAGTTTTAAGCTTCCTGATGGTCAATGCAAGGAGAGAAAAAGTCTCTGAGAATTAAGTTAAAGGCACTGCAGATAAACAGCCCAATTTAAATGATTATTCCAAAATCACAAGTCAGACTATTTCAGCAAATGTGCATCTACTTAAGACTCCCAGATGGATGCTACATTGTTTCCTTCACACACATCTTTTTCAGAGCCTCATCCTGCTGCCCTCATATAGAAAGACCTCTAGATTACACAGAAGGATGGTCTCTGCAGACAATATTTCAGTTCTTAAAATAGGTCAGTGTTCTTATTTTAAACTGAGGACATAGATTATTACCAAGTAATGGCTACTATATTGCCAATGATGAACTCTTACTTTGCGAAAAATGAAACAAAAAACAAACAAAACCAAAAACTCCCTATTCTGTAAAAGCAGACTTATCAAGATTTCAGAAAGAGATCAATTCTCGTTAGCCCAATGTATTTGCATAGCAAAAATTCAGCAAATTTGTTGAATCAAACTAGGTCCAGTTCTTCAGGTATCAGGTATATTATTATATAAGCCACATCTGTTGCTTTCATGTTATTTATTAATAGTTTTAAGTGCAATTTTAAAAGTATTCATATTTATATAAAGTATATAAAAGAACAAAATCATTATAACACATATTTTGTAAGGAAGAAGGAAAAGAATTTAACATGGAGTGCGAAACTACCCTGCATCCCATTCTGGTCTATGATACTTATATACATTATCTAATTTAACCTCCACAATACAGGCATACCTTGGAGACTTTATGGGTTCAATTCCAGAACACTACAATAAAGTGAATATTGCAATAAAGTGATTTACAAATCTTTTTGTTTCTCAATGCACAAAAAATAGTTTTCACTATACTGTAGTCTATTTGTTTTCCTGGTGGCTCAGTGGTAAAGAATCCCCCTGCCAAGCAGGAGATGGGAGTTTGATCCCTGGAGAAGGAAATGGCAGCCCACTCCAGAATTCTTACCTGAGAAATCCCACGGATAGAGGAGCCTGGCAGGCAACAGTCCTTAGGGTCACAAAGAGTAGGACGCAACTTAGCAACTGAGCATGCACACACATTCATGTAGTCTATTCAATATGCAATAGTATTGTGTCTTTTAAAATGTGCATAGCTTAATTTTAAAATACTTTATTGATAAAAAAAAAAAGCTAACCATCATCTGAGCCTTTAATGAGTCATAATCTTTTTGCTGGTGGAGGGTCTTGCTTCGATGTTGATGGCAGATGGAACAGGTGGTTGTTGAAAGAGGTGGTTGGGGTGCCTGTGGCAACTTCTTAAAATGACAGAACAGTGAAGTTGGGCCCATCAGCTGACTCTTCATTTCATGAAAGATTTCTCTGTACATGCAATGCTGTTTGATACTAGCTTACTCACAGAGAACTACTTTCAAAATTGGAACCAATCCTCTAAAACCCTGCCTCTGCCTTATCAACTAAGTTGATACAATATTCTAAATCCCTAATTGTCATTTCAGCTTCCCACGTGGCCAAGGCAGGACACACAAAAGATGCAGGTTCAATCCCTGTGTAAGAAAGATCCCCTAGAGTAGGAAATGGTGACCTGCTCCAGTATTCTTGCCTGGAAAATTCCATGGACAGGGGAGCCTGGAGGGCTACAGTCTGTGGGGCTGCAAAGAGTCATACATGACTGAGTGCATGCACACAATTATCATTTAAACCATCTTCACAACATGCTCATCTGGCGTAGATTCCATCTCAAGAAATTGCTTTCTTTGCTCATCCATAAGAAGCAACTCTTCATCCACTGAAATTTTATCATGAGATCACAGGAATTCATATGCATCTTCAGGCTTCACTTCTAATTCTAGTTCTTTTGCTATTTCCACCACATTTGCAGTTACATCCTCCAGTAAAGTCCTGAACTCCTCAAAGTCGTCCATGAGGGTTGGAATCAACTTCTTCCAAACCTGTTAATGTTAATATTTTGACCTTTTCCATGAGTCATCAATGTTCTTAATGGCAGGTAGAACGGTGAATCCTTTTCAGCATGTTTTCAATTGACTTTGCCTGGATCCATCAGAGGAATCACTCTCTATGGAAGCTACTGCCTAAGGAAATGTATTCCTTAAATAATAATAATAAGACTTGAAAGTTGAAATTACTCTATGGTTCATAGTTTGGTTATTGTGTGTTAAAGTAGGCATGAAAACAACAATAATCTCATTGTCCATCTCCATCACAGCTCTTGAGTGACCAGACACGTTATCAGTAAGCAGTAATATTTTGAAATGAATCTTCTTTTTCTAAACCATAGGTCTCAACAGAGGGCTTAAAATATTCAATAAAACATGTCATAAACAAATGAGCTGTCATCCAGGGTTTACTGTTCCATTTATACAGCAGAGTGTAGATTTAGCATAATTCTTAAGGACCTTACGATTTTCAGATGGTAAATAAGCATTGGCTTCAAATTAAAGTCACTAGCTGCATTAGCCCTTAATAGAGTCAGCCTGTCCTTTGAAGCTTTGAAGCCAGTCATTGACTTCTCCGATCTAGCCATGAAAGTCCTAGATGGCATCTTCTTCCAATAATAAAACATTTTTTTCTACATTGAAAATCCGTTGTTTAGCGTGGCCACTTTCATTGGTTATCTCAGGTAGATCTTCTGGATAACTTGCTATAGTTTCTATATCTGTACTTGCTGCTTCACCTTGCATTTTTATGTTATGGACACAGTTGCTTTCCTTCAACCTAATGAACCAACCTCTGCAGCTTCAAACTTTTCTACTGCAGCTTCCTCACCTCTCTTAGCTTTCACAAAGTTGAGGGGAGTTGGACCTTGCTCTGGATTAGACTTTGGGTTAAGGGAATGTTGTGGCTGTTTTGATCAACTATCTGTGCTTAATTGGGCTTCCCTTGTAGCTCAGGGGGTAAAGAATTCACCTGCAATACAGGAGACCCTGGTTTGATTCCTGAGTCAGAAAGATCTGCTGGAGAAGGGATAGCTACCCACTCCAGTATTCTTGAGCTTCCCTGGTGGCTCAGTCAGACAGTAAAGAATCTGCCTGCAATGGGTGGAGACCTGGGTTCCATCCCTGGGTTGGGAAGATCCCCTGGAGGAGAGCACAGCAACCCACTCCAGTATTCTTGTCTTGAGAACCCCCATGGACAGAAGAGCCTGACAGGTTACAGTCCATGGGGTCACAACTTTCAGCCTATCTAAGCTTTCAATATGCCTTCCTCACTAAGCTTAATCATTTCTAGTTGTTGATTTAAAATGAGAGACATGAAACTCTTCTATTGAACATCTGAACACCTAGTGGTCACTGTAGGTTAATTGACCTAATTTCAACATTTTTGTGTTCTTGGGAACAGAGAGACCAGAGAAGAGGGAGAGTGACAGAGTACTGGCCAATTTGGTGAAGTAGCCAAAACACACACATTTATCAATTAAGTTCACCATCCTATATGGGTGCTGTTCCTGGCACACAGGAACAGTTATAACAGTAACAACAAAGATCACTGATCAAGGACCACCACAACAAATATAATAATACTGTAAAGGTTTGAAATATTGTGAGAATCATCAAAATGTGACACAGCAACACTAAGAGAACAAATGCTGTTGGAAAATTGGTGCCAGTAGAATTGTTCAATATACAGTTGCTTCAAACTCGCCTGCAATGCAGGAGACATAAGAGATGCAATTTTAATCCACGGGTCAGGAAGATCCCCTGGAGGAGGGCATGGCAACCCACTTCAGTATTCTTGCCTGGAGAATCCCATGGGCAGAGGAGCCTGGCGGGCTACAGTCCATAGGGTCGCAAAGAGTTGGACATGACTGAAGTGACTTAGCATGCACAAGTTGCCATAAATCTTCAATTTGTGAAGAACACAATATCCTGAAGCACAACAGAGTCTAGTGCAATTAAAGGAGATGTGCCTATAAGTCAATCATGTAGACACTATCATCATAATTTTTTAACAAATAAGGAAACCAACGCTCAGAGATAACTTAATCAAGATCACAGAGTCAGAAAGAGAAAATGACCCCATGTATGAGTAATTGTAAAGCTCATCTTATTCCTAGCATTCTCAGAAGAGCTCTCATATAGCAGAGCACATGATGGTAGGCCAATTTTCTAAGGGAGGAAACCAAAAATCAAAGAGTCAAAATGCTTTTCTAGTGTATACTAGAGCCAGAACTTGAATTTAGAGTTTTCTACCACATTACAGTTGATACTACCTAAAAAGAAAAATTTGTAATAGTGTTTCCACTGATAGAAAATCTGTGATATTCCAGAGACCGAGCTTAAGTTAATAAAAATAATATGTTTTCTTCCTTTTCTTTCTTTCTTTTTTTTTTTTTTTTTTAACCTTTTTGGCTCATTGGTAAATGGATTTTGTAAGTTTATTTTATTTGTAAATTCAACTATTGTCCTAAAAGTACAAAGGGATATAATTGAGATAAACTAAAAACACAATAAATGAACTAAAAATATATCATTTTCACAAGGGAAACCACAGTTTTCTAGGCTGCATTCCCTAGAGCTAGAGAATATACTTCTAATGAGCTTTCAGTAATCACACAAATTGAAAACCTAACCCTGTAATGCCTGATAGTGATCTAAACTACTTAGCTATGTTTTGCATTATACCACAAAACAGTGGTTTGTTCATGAAATGTAACAAAATATCATGTGTTACTCATACTTTGGCCTTAGGCTTACATGTGTTGAAACCATAATCCCCAACGTATTTCAGAATATGTTTGGACAGCCCAAGTTACTCTATGAAAATGACCCAAAAGGAAAACCCTGTTCCATTAAAAACACAAATTGCTAAGAGTTAAATGTTTAAGTATTGCCTAGAGTGTATAAAGAAGACTTAAAATACAGTGCTCAATTTCCCCACTTAAAAAAAAGATTTTAAAGGAATATTCAGAAACCATACAGGAAAGTTGTAAATTAGCTATATCCTCATCTACTTCATATATGTTGCATTATGTAATATGGAAGAAACGAGATACTATATCCCAACAAAGAACAGCTTGAGACCAAGAGCTTCAGATTTAGAGAGAAAGGGGTCATGCTGTCTGCTAAATATGGAAGACTTGTCAAGGCAATATCAAGAATTAACATTAGACATGACAGTTTGAGATTCTGAAGTCAAGATACCTGAAGCCCATCTTGAGAATGTTTGTGGATATTATTTAGGCTGTATATTCTCTAAGAACAGTGCTGTTGTGTTAAGAATGTGAATGATGGGATCAGACAGAAACTATTGGGTTGGCCAAAAATTTCATTCAGGTATGTTTCCATAACATCTTTAATTTATTTTTAATTCGAGGATAATTGTCTTACAATGTTGTGTTGGTTTGTTGGTTTCCTACAATGTATGGTTTCTGCCATACAACAGCATAATCAGCCATAAGTATACATATGTCCCCTCCCTCTTGGACCTCCTTCCCATCCCCCACACCATCACATCCCACCCCTCTACGTTGTCACAGAGTACTGAGCTGAGCTCCCTGCATTATACAACAACTTCTCAATAGCCATTTATTTTACATATGATAATGTATATGTGTCAATGCTACTCTCAATTCCTCCCACCTTCTCCTTCCCCCACTGTGTCCACAAGTCTGTTCTCTATGTCTCTCTATTCTTACCCTGAAAACAGGTTCATTGGTACCATTTTTTTAGTTTCCAAATATATGTGCTTAGTATATGATATTTGTTCTTCTCTTTCTGACTTACTTCACTCTCTATAACAGGCTCTTGGTTGGCTCACCTCAGTAGAACTGACTCAAATTCATTACTTTTTCCGTAACATTTCATGATATATTTGAATCCCAGTTCTGTAATTCACAAGGTCTATGACCTTAAGAAAATAACTTCAGCCCTCTGAGCCTTAATTTTCTCATTTCTTACATATGCAGTACTCAAATACTACTCACTTTCTTGGCAGGATTGGGAGGATTAAAAGAGATGCCATATGTAAAATACTTAGCAAATTTCTTAGCAGCGAGTGAGCAGCAAGTTTTAGCTACTACTACTACTATGATTATTATTGATATCTAGTGAGTAATCCTTATGTTCCCTATGTTCTTCGGAGAAGGCAATGGCACCCCACTCCAGTACTCTTGCCTGGAAAATCCCATGGATGGAGGAGCCTGGTAGGCTGCAGTCCATGGGGTTGCTAAGAGTTGGGCACGACTGAGCAACTTCACTTTCACTTTTCACTTTCATGCATTGGAGAAGGAAATGGCAACCCACTCCAGTGTTCTTGCCTGGAGAATCCCAGGGATGGGGAGCCTGGTGGGCTTCTGTCTATGGGGTCGCACAGAGTCGGACACGACTGAAGCGACTTAGCAGCAGCAGTGAGTAATCCTTATGTTCTTAGGTAACTATCACAATGCCCCAAAATATAAAGGAATCGATAGTGTTCACTAACTAAACTTAGTTTTATGGCTAACAATTTGAAATTTTACACTACTCCACGTAATTACAAAGCAAACTTTTAAAACACCATTATTCAAACTCAGAAATACTGGGTTAGTCATCATATAAGACTGGGAAATCTAAGTTAAACAAAATCAGTACTTTCTTTCCTGCAGAACTCCTCTGACCCTTTAATGTGACAATGTGAGTTATGAATCCCCTAAAGAGGCATAAGATACAGCCTGCAGTGCTTCTTAAATTTACTGGACAGTTTCCTCATCTATAAAACAGAAGATTTTACAGCATAATCCCTAAATTCCTCCCTCCTCATTAAGAGATTAAAATTTTAGGCATTTTTTTAGAACTAGTTACGCCTATGAATACAGATTTTAAAATGAAGGGACTTCCCTGGTGGTCCAGTGGCTAAGATTCCACATTCCTCATGCAGGGGGCCCGGGTTCAATCCCTGGTCAGGGAACTGAACACCACATGACACAACTAAGACCTGGTTCAGGCAAATAAATAAAAATAAATAAATATTTATTAAATAAAAAATAAATCCATTGATTTTTAGAAAATAAATGTTGATTCCCTCAAGATCATAAGAAATTAGATCTTTTTCCATTTTCCCATCCCAAAGGCCACCCAAAATGAACCCAATCTTCTTTTAAATGGAAATGCACAATGTGAACCCAATCTTTGACACTTTATCACATTTATAGCTTAATTGAGGCTTAACCTGTATAGACCAAGTTCATGCAGAGTTCATTTTTAAGTCATTTCTGATTTAATGATTTTTTGAAAACATACATTGACATAAATCCAAGATGCTAAAGCTAATGAACTCCACAAAGAAGACTCAAGACTCTATCATGTAGAAGTACATTAAAAAACTAAAATAAAAACTTATTTCTGAATAGGTTTCTCATTAAGAGCCAAAACCCACATCCTTGACAACATTTGATATTTTAAAAGGAGGTATTAAAATAGTCACCTTACTCTACTAAGTAAAATAGAATATGAAATGTTCCAAGTTTGCTTCTATCCCCCTGTCTCTATAAAGACTCTTCATGGCATTCTCACTGGTACCTCAGACTCAAGCTGGTGCGTGCCAAATCTTCCCCATTAGCCATTGCCTCTCTTTGAGCTCAAAACCCATCTTTCCATACCCATATACAGTGGGTATCCTTACATACAGTCATCTCAAATTCAAAGTGAAATTCATGGCTGTGAGTCATTTTCTGCTCACCCTGGTATCACTGTTGAATCTACTAGTCAAGCCTTCTTCCTTTCATCCATCTTTTTCATTCTCTATACCCAATGGGTTTCCACCATCAGTTTTCCAATTAATCCCTTCCCCTGGATCTCCACCCTCATTCCTTTTTCTTTTCTACTGCAACAATTTGTTAAATAGCCTCATGTTGGTATTTTGACATTCCTTTACCCCTTATCCATTTTCTACTGTCTGGAGATATTTCTAAACTGAAGGGTAAGGACTTCCCTGGTTCAGTGGTTAAGAGTTCTCCTGCCACAAAGACAGAAATGTAGATCAATGGAACAAAATACAAAGCCCAGAGATAAACCCACACACCTATGGATACCTTATCTTTGACAAAGGAGGCATGGATATACAATGGAGAAAAGACAGTCTCTTTAACAAGTGGTGCTGGGAAAACTGGTTAACCACTTGTAAAAGAATGAAACTAGAACACTTTCTAACACCATACACAAAAATAAACTCAAAATGGATTAATGATCTAAACATATGACCAGAAACTATAAAACTCCTAGAGGAGAACATAGGAAAAACACTGTCCGACATAAATCACAGCAGGATCCTCTATGACCCACCTCCCAGAATATTGGAAATAAAAGCAAAAATAAGCAAATGGGACCTAATTAAAATTAAAAGCTTCTGCACAACAAAGGAAATTTCTAAGCAAGGTGAAAATACAGCCTTCAGAATGGGAGAAAATAATGGCAAATGAAGCAACTGACAAAGAACTAGTCTCAAAAATATACAAGCAACTCCTACAGCTCAATTCCAGAAAAATAAATGACCCAATCAAAAAATGGGCCAAAGAGCTAAATAGACATTTCTCCAAAGAAGACGTACAGATGACTAACAAACACATGAAAAGATGCTCAACATCCCTCATTACCAGAGAAATGCAAATCAAAACCACAATGAGGTACCATTTCACAGCAGGCAGAATGGCTGCGATCCAAAAGTCTACAAGCAATAAATGCTGGAGAAGATGTGGAGAAAAGGGTACCCTTTACACTGTTGGTGGGAATGCAAACTAGTATAGCCACTATGGAGAACAGTGTGGAGATTCCTTAAAAAACTGGAAATAGAACTGCTATACGACCCAGCAATCCCATTGCTGGGCATACACACCGAGGAAACCAGAATTGAAAGAGACACGTGTACCCCAATCTTCATCGCAGCACTGTTTATAATAGCCAGGACATGGAAGCAACCTAGATGTCCATCAGCAGATGAATGGATAAGAAAGCTGTGGTACATATACACAATGGAGTATTACTCAGCCATTAAAAAGAATACATTTGAATCAGTTCTAATGAGGTGGATGAAACTGGAGCCTATTATATAGAGTGAAGTAAGCCAGGAAGAAAAACACCAGTACAGTGTACTAATGCACATATATGGAATTTAGAAAGATGGTAACGATAACCCTGTGTCCGAGACAGCAAAAGAGACACAGATACATAGAACAGAATTTTGGACTCTGTGGGAGAGGGAGAGGGTGGGATGGTTTGGGAGAATGGCATTGAAACATGTAAATATCATATATGAAACAAATCGCCAGTCCAGGTTCAATGCAGGATACAGGATGCTCAGGGCTGGTGCACTGGGATGACCCAGAGGGATGGTACAGGGAGGTATGTGGGAAGGGGGGTTCAGGATGGGGAACACGTTGTATACCCATGGCAGATTCATGTTGATGTATGGCAAAACCAATACAATTAAAAATAATAATAATAATAATTCTCCTGCCAATGCAGGGGACACAGCTTCAATCTCTGACAGGGAAACTAAGATCCCACATGTTTTGGGGCAACTAAGCCCACACTCCCCAAAGAAAGATCCTATGTGATGCAAATAAGACCCAGTGAAGCCAAAAATGAATAAAAATTTTAAATGGAGAGCAGTCATTATATTCTCCTGGTTACAGTGCTCCCATGACTTCCCACCTCCAGCTGAATAAAATCCAATCTGCTTAGCATGTTGGTGAAGACCCTTCATAAGCTGGCTCAAAACTACCACTCTAGGCTTGCTCCACTCTACACTTAATGGACTTCAGCCTCTCAACAGGCTCTGCTTTCTTGAGTCACACACAGGACCACTCCTTCACTCTCAGTTCAATTCAGTCACTCAGTTGTGTCCGACTCTATGACCCCATAAATCGCAGCACGCCAGGCTTCCCTGTCCATCACCAACTCCCGGAGTTCACTGAGACTCACGTCCATCGAGTCAGTGATGCCATCCAGCCATCTCATCCTCTGTCGTCCCCTTCTCCTCCTGCCCCCAATCCCTCCCAGCATCAGAGTCTTTTCCAATGAGTCAACTCTTCGTATGAGGTGGCCAAAGGACTGGAGTTTCAGCTTCAGCATCATTCCCTCCAAAGAAATCCCAGGGCTGATCTCCTTCAAAATGGACTGGTTGGATCTCCTTGCAGTCCAAGGGACTCTCAAGAGTCTTCTCCAACACCATAGTTCAAAAGCATCAATTCTTTGTCGCTCAGCCTTCTTCACAGTCCAACTCTCACATCCATACATGACCACAGGAAAAACCATAGCCTTAACTAGACGGACCTTTGTTGGCAAAGTAATGTCTCTGCTTTTGAATATGCTATCTAGGTTGGTCATAACTTTCCTTCCAAGGAGTAAGCGTCTTTTAATTTCATGGCTGCAGTCGCCATCTGCAAAAATAAAGTCTGACACTGTTTCCACTGTTTCCCCATCTATTTCCCATGAAGTGATGGGACAGATGCCATGATCTTCGTTTTCTGAATGTTGAGCTTTAAGCCAACTTTTTCAGTCTCCACTTTCACTTTCATCAAGAGGCTTTTTAGTTCCTCTTCACTTTCTGCCCTAAGGGTGGTGTCATCTGCATATCTGAGGTTATTGATATTTCTCCTGGCAATCTTGATTCCAGCTTGTGCTTCTTCCAGTCCAGCATTTCTCATGATGTACTGTGCATAAAAGTTAAATAAGCAGGGTGACAATATACAGCCTTGACATACTCCTTTTCCTATTTGGAAGAAGTCTGTTGTTCCATGTCCAGTTCTAACTGTTGCTTCCTGACCTGCATACAAATTTCTCAAGAGGAAGATCAGGTGGTATTCCCATCTCTTTCAGAATTTTCCACAGTTTATTGTGATCCACATAGTCAAAGGCTTTGGCATAGTCAATAAAGCAGAAATAGATGTTTTTCTGGAATTCTCTTCCTTTTTCCATGATCCAGCAGATGTTGGCAATTTGATCTCTGGTTCCTCTGCCTTTTCTAAAAGCAGCTTGAACATCAGGAAGTTCACAGTTCACATATTGCTGAAACCTGTCTTGGAGAATTTTGAGCATTACTTTACTAGCATGTGAGATGAGTGCAATTGTGCAGTAGTTTGAGCATTCTTTGGCATTGCCTTTCTTTGGGATTGGAATGAAAACTGCCCTTTTCCAGTTCTGTGGCCACTGCCGAGTTTTCCAAATTTGCTGGCATATTGAGTGCAACACTTTCACAGCATCATCTTTCAGGATTTGGAATAGCTCAACTGGAATTCCATCACCTCCACTAGCTTTGTTTGTAGTGATGGTTTCTAAGGCCCACTTGACTTCACATTCCAGGATGTCTGGCTCTAGGTCAGTGATCACACCATCATGATTATCTGGGTCGTGAAGCTGTTTTTTGTACCGTTCTTCTGAGTATTCTTGCCACCTCTGCTTAATATCTTCTGCTTCTGTTAGGTCCATACCATTTCTGTCCTTTATCGAGCCCATCTTTGCATGAAATATTCCCTTGGTATCTCTAATTTTCTTGAAAAGGTCTCTAGTCTTTCCCATTCTGTTGTTTTCTTCTATTTCTTTGCATTGATTGCTGAAGAAGGCTTTCTTATCTCTTCTTGCTATTCTTTGGAACTCTGCATTCAGATGCTTATATCTTTCCTTTTCTCCTTTGCTTTTTGCTTCTCTTCTTTTCACAGCTATTTGTAAGGCCTCCCCAGACAGCCATTTTGCTTTTTTGCATTTCTTTTCCATGGGGATGGTCTTGATCCCTGTCTCCTGTACAATGTCACGAACCTCCATCCATAGTTCATCAGGCACTCTATCTATCAGATCTAGTCCCTTAAGTCTATTTCTCACTTCCACTGTATAATCATAAGGGATTTGATTTAGGTCATACCTCAATGGTCTAGTGGTTTTCCCTACTTTCTTCAATTTAAGTCTGAATTTGGCAATAAGGAGTTCATGATCTGAGCCACAACCAGCTCTTGATCTTGTTTTTGTTGACTGTATAGAGCTTATCCATCTTTGGCTGCAAAGAATATAATCAATCTGATTTCGGTGTTGACCATCTGGTGATGTTCATGTGTAGGGTCTTCTCTTGTGTTGTTGGAAGAGGGTGTTTGCTATGACCAGTGCATTTTCTTGGCAAAACTCTATTAGTCTTTCCTCCTTCACTCTACCCCCTACTATCTGCTATTGACCACTTTGCCCGACAGGCAAACACACAAACATCTCTCAGTATTTACCTTTCTATCCTATGAAGTATATCTTAGCTTCTCTACCTTTATAGCGTTGTTATCCCAACCTCAGTGCTTTCCAAAGAACTTGTCCCTTTTCTTATTAATATTAATGCTCTTTTTCCTCGATTTTTGACTGTGCTGCATGGCATGCAGGGTTTTACCCTGATCAGGGATTGAACCCTGTGCCACCTACAGTGGGGGTTCAGTCCTATCCGCTGGACTGCCAGGGAAGTCCCATTAATGTCCTTTTATATAATGTCTCTCTCTGGACTGAGCTGCTCAATTATCCAAACGTCTCTTTCATCCTCCATCGTCTAGTGCCCTGACAACCCTGCACGGTGCCTGGTATATATAATGTTTGTTGAATCACACAAAAAAATGAGTAAGCACATAAAATTCAAAAGAAGTTTTAAGCCCTGAAATTGAAATATTAATTTAAAAAAAAAACTAGGCTACACATAGGGAAAGTGTTCAAATACCTCAAAAATCTTCTAAGGCAGAGAAAGGAAACAGGTGGGTATGGAGTTGACTCGGGTGGAACGTAAAATGAGTTCTTGTTCGTTTTCTCAGATCAGACATGAAATTATGCTCAACAACCTAACTCTCTGTATTCATGACCATCATCTTGCACCAGCATAGTATCGCTCCTGAGAAGAAAATCTGCCCCTGAAAACGCATTTCAAAAGCTTGAAATGCGTTAATGTGGTGGCTGCAGGTGTTGCTCGGCCCAGCAGAGGGCGCATAGCCCCCAACACCGAGTAAGGCGGGTCAAGGAAGCCCGCGGGGCGGGGGTGACGTTGTTCAAGGAACCATAGCCTCCAAATCCAGGTCAACGCACTGACCTCCTGTCCTCGCCTGCTCCCCGGCACTCTGTTCTATTCTTCCCACTCACAATGAGGTGTTAGTGAACTTCCAGATCTCAAGCACACCAGTTTTGCAGCAAATGGGAAGAGGGCAAAGGGGAGGCTGTTCACTGAGGGGTGTGATAATTTCTTGGAAAAGGAAAGTTTAACTCCCTCCTACTGAGCATCATGGCTTACAGAAAGCATCCCAAACTGGTTCTGTCTTACAATCTGATTCCTTTCCTTTGAAAGTGCATGGGGGATTCAGAATGCCCCTCCCTCAACTGGAAGGAAAATGATTTTCTGCCCTTAATGATTTAGCATAGATATTTTAGGCTTCAAAAGGGTTACACTAAGGTCATCAAGCTATTAAAAGGATGAATGGGGGTAAACTCCTTCCCTTGAATATATATTTACATTTTATGAGGGATAACTAGTAGAAGAGGAGGGGAACAATATGCCATCCTCTCACATTCTAAAGACAGATGCTTCTAGTGTCCAACTTCAGAGTAAGGGCCAGTGATCTGGGAAGACAAACTGAAAATTAATAATAAACCAGATTCAAGTCACTCTCAAGGAACCCACAACCATCCCCACTGTGCTTTGTTTGAGGAGAACAGAGTAACATCAGTCCTTATGGGGAGCTTGTTTGTCTGCTATTAACCCCAATACCTGTTGAGAGGAGGCAGATAGAAAAAGCTACTTGTTAACACCCAGAAAAGGCACGCAGAGTATTGTCTTATCCCTTCAAAATACACCTCAGGCAGAGAGGAGACATCTTCGTGGAATCTCGTCCCTGCATTGAGGAGGCCCTGTTCTCTCCTGTGCAAGGGTCTAGGAAGCAGAATGGGGACTGACTGACAGAAGGCTGTGGGTGCTTCCAGCTGCCTGGAGAAGAGAGTAGAGAGCTGGGGAGTGGTGAAGGACCACCATTTGTACAGACTGAAAGTCCTAGAACCGTCTAAACTCAGAAGAAAACCTCAAGTGAACCAGCTTGCAATCCTACTTTTCAGTATAAAAGCCTAGTGTAACTCACTGTAAATCATGCTAAGCAGTGTGATTTTATCTTGATGTCTTAAGCCATTGAAGAATTTCAAACAGGAAGTGACATGATTAGGTTTGCACATTGGGATGATCACGCTAGAAACAGCAGACAATGGAGCAAGCTTATATATATCAAATATGAAATGTTAAATCAGATGTCATGCTTTTTAATTAGCATAAGGCATAGCAAGACCATGAGTTGAATTTTGAAAAACAGGACATACTAAACGAGACTGGGATGTTTCTTCCATTTCTAGCCTACTTATCTTGCCCTAGACCCAAGTTCCCCTGCCTTGCACAGGCCTAAGGGCCATCATTTATACAGACTGCAAGTCCTAGAACCATCTTAACTCAGAATAAAATCTCAAGGGAACTGACTTGCAATCCTACTTTTCAATATAGAAATATCATTTGTTATACAGGAGCTTAATTTTAATCTCACAAATATTTTTGGCTTTGCTCATTGTTGAAACCATCACACAAGATTCTGCTAGGAATTCTGAGATGAATAAAATGCAATCTCTGTCTTCTAGAAACTCATAGACTATTTCAAATCAAGTAAAAAAGAAAACACTTTTTTTCTAATGAGTTATCTTGGGCAAATAAAAATACTAAGAAAATTACTTTTTTAATTATGTATTTGGGTGGTGGAGTGGTAAAGAATCTGCCTGCCAATGCAGGAGACCTAAGTGATGTGGGTTCTATCCCTGGGGTGGGAAGATCCCCTAAAGGAGAAAATGGCAACCCACTCCAGTATTCTTGCCTGGGAAATTCCATGGACAGAGTCACAACTGAGAGGTGGACACAACTGAGTGACTAATACTTTTACACTTTCTGAGTAAATATATACCCATAGCTTAAGGGTAGACCTATAAGTTGACCTGCGATTATCTAAAGGTGAACCCATGCTTAAAATCCTCAGTATTGTGGTATGGAGAGGTCTATGAAATAAGTAAACATTTTTAGTTCCAGTGCAAAATTGAAATAGTTTGTTTATAAAAGGCTGAAGGAAGTATTTCTAATTTAATATGCTAGATGTTTTAAATGAACACTTTTGGGCAAAGGGCAATTCTGGATTTTTAAATACACTTTGAATTTGGCCATTTGAATGTTTAGATCTTATTTTGCAGAATATTTTACAGACTTGGGCTTTCTTCAGCAGAGGGGCTGCCATTCAATACTGGAAGGGAAAAGAGTGAGGTTACTGTGATCCTCCACATCATGGAATTTTGTGTTAATGAACCACAATGTGAAGCCAAGGTTTTGTGTGGTTAACATCATTATTTCCATAACAGACTCAAACCCTGCAGAAAAATGCTTCGAAGCAGTATAATTTTGTCACTCAGAAATCCACTGCACTAACACCACAGAGATTTGTGGCGAAGACATACATACTCGGTGGTTACAGTCCACAAGGGCAGCCTGGTGTCCACAGGTCCACAGTTTCTCCCTGTGGTTCCTGATCTAATGAGTTAGGAGCTTCAGTCAGCACAACATAGAAGATAAACTTGAACAACAAGGAAATTTTAGAGTGTACCTCCAGAAGTAACACACTACATATTTCCAGTTTCTGCAATTATTACCCGGAAAGTTATTTGGTTCTTTTCATATCATCCAAGGTCAGGATCCTTCATATGGGCTTGGATTTGTTTGTTTCTCTACTATCATGAGCAGTTCTGAATTTCATGTAAATATGTCACCTAAAAAACACAGCCCCTTTCTCCTCTTCTGTACTAGAATTGGCTTCAGATTCATAGAATGTCATGTATGTTGCTATACTAAAATGACAGTGATACATGCTGCTTCAACCAAGAAATACTGGAACAGAGTATTGAACATAAGTCCTAAAAAATGTACTTAAATACTATGAATACCAAACTAAAGATGGATTTGTTTTTTTAAGGTCAAGACAGCACTTTATTCAACCTTTTAAACTGTCTTTAATCAGAGAATTTTGAGCTCCATCCTCATTCCATGGGCATACCTTTAAACACATGAACATTTATTTAATTGAACCTAATCCACAAAACTTAGGAAGAAAAACATCTCTACCTTGATTCTTTAGAAATTCTGAATGTGTATGTCTCTTGACAAAGAAAAGAAAAGTGAACGTATTTACAAAACAGAAACAGACTCACAGACGTAGAAAACAAAATTACCAAAGGAAAAGTGCTGCGGCTGCTGCTGAGTCACCTCAGTCGTGTCTGACTCTGCGCGACCCCATAGACGGCAGCCCACCAGGCTTCCCGTCCCTGGGATTCTCCAGGCAAGAACACTGGAGTGGGTTGCCATTTCCTTCTCCAATGCATGAAAGTGAAAAGTGAAAGTGAAGGGGAGTGAGGGAAGAATAAATTAGGAGTTTGACAATAGCAGATACAAACTACTGTATATAAAACAGATAAACAACAAAGTCCTAATAGCACAGGGGACTATATTTAATATCCTGTACTGGAGTTTCAGCTTTAGCATAAGTCCTTCCAATGAACACCCAAGACTGATCTCCTTTAGGATGGACTGGTTGGATCTCCTTGCAGTCCAAGGGACTCTCAAGAGTCTTCTCCAACACCACAGTTCAAAAGCATCAATTCTTCAGCGCTCAGCTTTCTTCACAGTCCAACTCTCACATCCATACATGACCACAGGAAAAACCATAGCCTTGACTAGATGGACTTTTGTTGGCAAAGTAATGTCTCTGCTTTTGAATATGCTATCTAGGTTGGTCATAACTTTCCTTCCAAGGAGTAAGCGTCTTTTAATTTCATGGCTGCAATCATCATATGCAGTGATTTTGGAGCCCCCAAAAATAAAGTCTGACACTGTTTCCACTGCTTCCCCATCTATTTCCCATGAAGTGATGGGACCAGATGCCATGATCTTGGTTTTCTGAATGTTGAGCTTTAAGCCAACTTTTTCACTCTCCTCTTTCACTTTCATCAAGAGGCTTTTTAGTTCCTCTTCACTTTCTGCCATAAGGGTGGTGTCGTCTGCATATGTGAGGTTATTGATATTTCTCTTGGCAAACTTGATTCCAGCTTGTACTTCTTCCAGCCCAGCGTTTCTCATGATGTACTCTGCATAGAAGTTAAATAAGCAGGGTGATAATATACAGCCTTGATGTACTCCTTTTCCTATTTGGAACCAGTCTGTTGTTCCATGTCCACTTCTAACTGTTGCTTCCTGACCTGCATATTGGTTCTCAACAGGCAGGTCAGGTGGTCTGGTATTCCCGTCTCTTAAAGAAGTTTCCACAGTTTATTGTGATCCACACAGTCAAAGGCTTTGGCATAGTCAATAAAGCAGAAATAGATGTTTTTCTGAAACTCTCTTGCTTTTTCCATGATCCAGCAGATGTTGGCAATTTGATCTCTGAGTGTTCATTGGAAGGACTGAGGCTAAAGCTGAAACTCCAATACTTTGGCCACCTCATGCAAAGAGTTGACTCATTGGAAAAGACTCTGATGCTAGGAGGGATTGGGGGCAGGAGGAGAAGGGGACGACGGAGGATGAGATGGCTGGATGGCATCACCGATTCAATGGACATGAGTTTGAGTGAACTCCAGGGATTGGTGATGGACAGGGAGGCCTGGCGTGCCGCGATTCAGGGAGTTGCAAAGAGTCGGACACGACTGAGCAACTGAACTGAACTGAATAAACCATAATGGAAAAGAATACAAAAAAGAATATATATATATATATATATAAGAATCACTTTGCTGTATATCAGAAACTAAAACAACATTATAAATCAACTATACTTCAGTTTAAAAGAAAAGAAAGAAACAAAAAGGACTGCTTAAGAGTGGGACTCTAGAAATCTGGAATTATACTAGTGAACAGAGATATTTTAATCTATTATGTATTATATACAAGCTGGTAAGCTTAGGGAAACTTGACTTTAGAAATGAAAAACAATTGGGTTTTAAGTTTGTTTCTAGAAGGGACAAGACAATCTTGAAATAAAAAATCAGATGGAGAGTTTGGGGGAAGAGAAAGAAGACTTGCAATCAATAAGATTACATGTATTACTTAGAATCATGCTTATACAGGAAATCTTGTAAAACAAACCCATCTGGCAGGGAACTGAGCCTTCTGAGGGGACTAGCTTTGGTGCTGAAGTTAATATGACCCCCAAAGCAAAAGCAAGTAAACCACTGCAATTTGGTGTAAACAGCATAGCTATCATCTAACCTCCCACGCTTCATTTCCTCAACTTTAAATAAAGACATTCCTAAATCTCTAATTTATAGTCAACAATCTAATTTCCTAATTAATGAGAATGCACAAGCTACCCACAAACTTCTCAGAAAATTCCCCTGACGCTGTGGCATCCTGTAACAAGAATAACAAGGGGTGGCAGGCAAATCTTAAGCACCAGCTTCTGAGGCTTCCCTGAAAGTACTGGTTTCAACCTCCTTTTCTTGCATCTGACCACAAACCAGGGCAGCTTCCTGTGGCATCTGAAATGGGGAGCAGGAAACAGAGAGAGCATTTTGTCCAGAAGGAAGTGAGGAGGAAGGTGAGCCAGTTAGGTGTCTCTTACGATTCCATCTCTATAGCCACCATCATGTTTAGAATTGTGGTTGGGAAAGGATACAATCTTAGAGATAATAGAGATGATGATCTCTTTAGAAATCACCACTCCTTTGCTAATATTTTGAAAGTCCAATATGCTCCCTCCCTCCATCTCAGCTTAAAGGAAATAGTTTCAGTTCTATTGGGTTGGCCAAAAAGTTCATTTAGGCTTTTCTGCAACTATCTTATGGAGTGGAAAAACTCAAACAAATTTTTTGGCCAACCCAATGGAAGTCATGGATCACATGTGAAAGGTTTGGAAACTGGTACCCTATATGCAATGATGCTGGGTTTGGCATGGTGGTTGACATCTACTGGACAAAGTTACCATGTTACCTCACTTTTTTTTTTTACCATCTTCTTTTCCAAATAATATCCATATGTATTTCTTACTTTCTGCACATCCCAATAAGCTCCTTTCCAAATAGATGTCTCATCAGATTCCCACTTGCTGTGGCCACTCTGGGTTTGCTATTTCCCTAACACTTTCATGTCTATAAGGACAGCCCCAAAACACTGATCAGAGATTTATTCATGAGATTTATCATTTTTTCCTATATACAATTGTATTGAGCATTTTGTTTCTAACTTTTTAAAATTTTTATTAACTTTGTCATAATATAAACATAATTATGATATAATTTAATAAATGTAAGTAAAATTTCCCTTTAGTTAATCTGCCATTTTACTTGTTGGATGATATTTAATGATTTCTTTTGTTTGTGCATATTTATGAGATGAGGAAGAACTTTGTATATCATCATTGGTGAGCTTTAACCAGAATTAGAATTTTAAAACTGAGGACTAAAATATTCTTTACAAATCCTGTCATTCAGTAAGTGAAGAACCAAAAGCCTAAAGCCACACTGTGCATAAGGTATTAGTACCTGAAGTACAGCTAGTCCAAACTGAGATGTGTCTCAGGCTTAAAATACACGTTGAAAAGCATCAGAGCCACTAATGGTGACGTCTGCTTTGGCCATTGAGGAGAGAAATGTACCTGGGAGTAAAAGTGGAGCAGCTTGTCAGACTCAGAAGCCATTCTCGGAGCAGTGTCTGCCAGAGTAATTGTAACCAAGCCAGATCCTGTGGAGACCTCCACCAAGATAATGATTAACTTCTCTGTTTTAACCGTTATTCCTTCTCTTGCTCAAAACTTGTTCTCCTCAGGATGGAGGAGTACCAAAAAATGAGAGGAATTGTAACCAAGCAGGACCTTTTGAGGCCTTTCCAGGACAGGCCATCCCTCATATCTGCTTTAGCTCCTCTTTGAAGTACCTAGATAATAGTATTTAATGTAAATTTTCCTATCATTTTGCAGATGTGCAAACCCTGAAACAAATGGAAGAACTACCTGATGACCAAGAGCACACAGCCCCAGGCCTCCTGGAGCCTAAGGACTGATAATGTTAAGTACAGGGACAGGACCCTGATGCCTGTTAACCTGTGACACCACCCTGCTGCCTCACCATCAGCCAGAGAATTGCACACAAGCCCATAACACATCCTGCAAATCATCTTCCCTCACCTGCCCTTTAAAAAGGCATTCCAGAAACCCTTCGATGAGCAAGAGGCTTTTCAGGGCATGAGCCACCTTTTCTCCTTTCATGGTCCTGCAATAATAAACATTTCTCTGCTCCAAACTCAAAAAACTCATCTTAGATGACATAAATCTACGGTATCAATACAGTTAAGTAGTGTAAATGTATTTGCTCTTCCTCATGTATTTTATTTTCTCTAGCTTACTTTATTTTAAAATACAGTATATAATAGATATAATATAAAAAATATATATTAATCAGCTAGTTTGTTATTAGTAAGGCTTCCATTCAACAAAAGGCCATTAGTAGTTAAATTTTGGGTGGCGGGATCAAAAGTTACAGGTAGATTTTGGACCTCATGGGATATTGACACCCCTAACACTCATGTAGTTCAAGGTCAACTGTGAGTTCTGTGGTTCAACTACCCTGTCACATTGCTACACTTTGAGAAACAGCTAAGGATATAAGTATGAATTTAAATAGCTGATATCTTGACATTTAGCACTATTTAGACCTATGCAGAGATCTGGACCAGCAAGGGTAGTTTCACTCTAGTGGACAAAAAACCACCTGTCTGTGAGAAACCATGGCAGAGATAGAGAAAAGGCAGTCGTGGACTGGTAAGACTTCAGTATTTTTTTCTAAGCTTTTTGGATAAAATAAAGAACAGAATTTTGGAGGACTAATTGATGGAGAAGAGAGATGATTATTCTTATCCCAAAGATTAATTGGAAAAATAAGCAAAGTATTTTCATCAGTTAGGATAAGCTAGATTATGCTACAGTCAGTTCAGTCACTCAGTCATGCCTGAATCTTTGCAACCCCATGGACTGCAGCACGCCAGGCTTCCCTGTCCATCACCAACTCTCAGAGCTTACTGAAACTAAGTCCATCGAGTCGGTGATGCCATCCAAACATTTTATCCTCTGTTTTCCCCTTCTCCTCCTGCCTTCAATCTTTCCCATCATCAGGGAACAGAAACAATGGCTTAAAACAACCAAGATTCATTTCTTCCCCAAGCCAAACGACAACTTTGGGTCCATAGTGGACTCTGCTCTGTTTAATCACTCAGGAACTCAAGTTGACAGAGAAGCATCATCTCAAGCATTTACCAGTCCACTGTGCCAAAGAGAATGAGTACTCTGTAGGGTCTCTGACTGGATATTAAATGCTTTGTCCTAAGAATGACATACCCTCTGTTCACATTTTGCCCAGATCAAGTCACATGGTCCCATTCCCACTATAAGAAAGCCAGGAAGTACAATTCTATCATGTTACCAGGAGGCAGGAAGCTGAGAATATTTGGTAAACAGCACTGCTGACTACCACATGACCTTATTTGCACACCAAGCTTATAAAGTAGATCACACTTGTTATAATAAATTGGTATATCTGACTGAAACAGATCTGATGAAAAACAGTTTTTTACTGAAACAAGTCTGATAAAGGTTGATTAGAATCACAAAAAGATATGAGATATTTCCTCACATTCTACCTACCTACTGTTTAACTTAAAACAGTCTCAAAGGTCATGTGCTTCAGTTTTTCTATCCAGAAATGGGTGGCATTAATTCATCCAATTATCAAATATTCATTTAACATCCATTGGATATAGGCACTTGGCCACAGTGGTAACATAGAAATTAAAAGGAAAAACTGCATGATCCTTGACCTCATGAATTTTATAACATATTTATCACTAGCGATAAAAAAGGGATTCTGAATAATGGAACATGGTAATATAGGTATGGATAAACATCATGTGAAAATTACTAAGACTTTCACTAATCTGTTCAATGCACTGGTATATGAGCCCCTAAATTAGGGAGGCAGTGGAGAAGGTAACTGATAGAGAAGGCAAGGAAGAGGAGAACTAAATGAACACTTTAATACCTAAATATAATAGACTGAGAAAAGATCTCACCCATCCTTGAATACTGGACCTCAATCAGGCAATGAAATATATGTTCAAGTATTAAAAAACAGGTAAAATTGAAGCTGTCAGCATAGAGTCCATTCACAGAAGTGAAGACTTATGTTTTCTTAACTAGCTAATAGGACCTTAAAACATTCTCCTTTGACTTCCTAAGTATTTGACTTAGAATACTTTGTACATATTTAAATAATCCAATTTCTTAAACAACTATGAAAACTTACATTGGCAGCTACAACATGCAACATGACCAAAATGCTCTCTATACATTCACAAAAGCAGTTGGAGATCTTTGTCTGTGCCTCTGTGGCCCTTTTAACATCAGTAAGATATCAATGTGGCTTCCAAGGATGTGGTAGACTCACAATGCCTATGGTAGTTTTATTTTTTAGCTATTTTTATTGGAAAGTGTGATTAAACTATTAAAAATACAAAGGATCCCTTTAAAGCTACGAAGGAAATGTGCAAAAACCCATGAAAAGGATAAGAAATGATTTCTAAATTGAACAGTTTGTTTTATTAACAATAACAAGTAAGTCACATAGTTCGTAAGTCCTCCCAGATGAGACATCTGTGGGATTCTCTGGTCTGAAAAAGAACTCCACCTTATAAACATGTCAGCCATGTTGTGAATAAAAGGAAGATTTCACACTACATGTGAATGTGACTATTAGCCCTGAAACATGTCCAGGATTTAGTGTTATTTTAAGCTGTTTTTTCTTCCAAGTATGTGTCCTATTAAGGATATTTTCCCATCAACTTTAGGCAGAGGAAAGGTACCAGTAACTGCTTTTGTTGAATATAAATTGTTTAATCTAGTAAATTTAAGATCATAGGTTATCAACCATTGAAACAAAGTCAGATCCTACCCAGCCCACAAGTATAAACAGTCACAGGTATAAGTAGGTATAAATATTAAAATGTTTCAAACTTTGTTAGTATTCTTGCCTGGAAAATTCCATGGATGGAAGAGCCTGATAGGCTACAGTCCATGGGGTTGCAAAGAATTGGACATGACTGAGCAACTTCACTCACTCACTTGTGTTAGTAAAGACTGTCTCTATATCTTGGCTTCCACATTTCATGCTTAATAAGTTGTGGTAGCTGAGTGATTCAGAAGAAGAGAGTGGTGATACAGCTGTAGCTCGTTCAACATTTTCAACATTAAGTTGAAATTTTATTGTATTCTTCTTTTTATGGCAAAAAGAAAAAGTAGAGGGTGTATCTAGCAGCCCACTGAGCTACACAGCATGGAGTTGCTGAAAGTTTCCAAAGTTTCTCTTTTTCCATGTCCCTGTCTGAGAAGTTCTGTGAGGACTTGTCCTCTGCCTCTTTTTTTTTTTTCCCTTAATTTCTATTGGACTATAGTTGGCTTACAATGTTGTGTTAGTTTCAGGTGTACAGCAAAGTGAATCAGTTAGGCATATACATATATCCACTCTTTTTAAGATTCTTTCCCCATGTAGGTCATTACAGAGTACTAACAGTTCAATGGCACCCCACTCCAGTCCTCTTGCCTGGAAAACCCCATGGATGGAGGAGCCTGGTGGGCTACAGTCCATGGGGTCGCTAAGAGTCAGACACGACTGAGCGACTTAACTTTCACTTTCCACTTTCGTGCATTGGAGAAGGAAATGGCAACCCACTCCAGCGTTCTTGCCTAGAGAGTCCCAGGGATGGGGGAGCCTGGTGGGCTGCCATCTATGGGGCCGCACAGAGTCGGACACGACTGAAGCGACTTAGCAGCAGCAGCAGCAGCAAGAGTTCTCTGTGCTATACAGTAGGTCCTTATCAGTTATCTATTTTACACATAGTAGGGTGCATATGGAGGGCTTCCCAGGTGGTACTAGTAGTAAAGAACCTGCCTGCCAATGCAGGAAACTTAAGAGACTCAGGATCTTCCCTGTCAGGAAGATCCCCTACAGGAGGGCATGGCAATCCACTCCAGTATTCTTGCCTGGAGAATCCCATGGACAGAGGAGCCTGGTGGGCTATAGTCCATAGGGTCGCAAAGAATTGGACATGGCTGAAGCGACTTAGCATAGCACAGCGCAGGACAATACAGTCTGTGTATGTCTTCTGCCTCTTAAACATTGTCGATCTTACCAATCTCAACTTGCTCATTAACTACTCCCCTCTTTGTACAAAGTGCTTTTCAAGGCTCACAGCCTCTACTCCACTTACTTCTCTGCTCAAGGCATTAATAGATCATAATACTATATTTTTTGTGACTCTATGGACTGTAGAACCCATGGACAATGGAACCTAGTGGGCTAGGGTCCACAGGGTCACAAACAGTCAGATACAAGTGAAGTGACTTAGCATGCACAGCACAATAATACATTCTAGCAGAAATTAAAGAAGCAAAAAACATTTCCTGAAGCTTCCACGGATGGAAAATGGGAATGGAAAGAATGCAGCTTTTAGCATCACATGGTTCATTACCTCAAAACATCATGACCTAAGCCAAATAACTTCACCTTTTTTAGGCACCCATTTGCATCAACTATAATATGGAAACTAACAGTTTCATCAGAGAGTTGAGGCAGATAATATATGTTTAAAAGCACCTGTCTAGTTCATTGTAAGTCTTAAAGTTATGGGTTTCTTTCTCAGAATAGTAAGTATATGAGAACAGTTTTTTTCCCTTATATCTGATAAAAAAAAAAATTCCTTCCTTTATTTCATTATCAGTGCCAGTGCCAATGGTTTCTCTAAAGCAAAAATGATTCCATAATGAGACAGAAAAAGAAGGCTGTCAATAAACTATTCCTAGGAGAAAAGATACTTTAAAAATGTGATCTTGGGTGGGATGAATTGAGAAATTGGGACTCACATATATACACTATTGATGATACCATGTATAAAATAAATAACTAATGGAACCTAGCATAGGGAACTCTATTCAATGCTCTGTGGTGACCTAAATGGAAAATAAGTCCAAAAAAAGCGGGGTGGATATCTGTATACCTTGCCGTACAGTAGAAATTAATACAACATTGTAAAGCAACTATACTCCAATAAAAATTTTTTTTTAAATATGTGATCTTCATTCTAAACCTAGCAGAGTAACCTGGGGAGTGGTTGAGGCGAACTTGGGGAAGCCCAAGCCCATGAGACTTTGGGTTCCTGATCCTACTTTAACCAACACAGCTGTACTTCATTCTATTTTATACTGGTCATGTGTAAACATTGGATTTAGGAGATGCACCAATGATGGCCAACGTAAGATTTTCTTGTTGGTGCCACAGAGGACCTGACCATAATCCTGTGAAGAGAGAAGGGGTTTCCCAGAAGGGGACAGTTGTTCTCAGTATGAATAATCCTGGAAAAGTTTCAGAGTAGGACAAGTAAATCTGGGGCCAAACTTTTGGCCCAGATTCCCAGCCTGGAGGCCTGAGTGGTTTTGGTGGTGAAGAGCAAGCTACCTGTGCTATGTGGGGGAGGCTGAGAGAGGTCGGCAGCTGGTCTGAAAAGAGTCTGTGCTGTATATGGATTTGTGTTACTACTGAGAGTTATTTTCCTGTGCTGTGTTCTCCCTTTGTCATCTCCAAATCTTTCATATGTCTCGTACAAGTGACAGCGTAAGCTCTGATGATCTGGGGTGATTTAGTTAAGGATTTGTGACTACATTTGGAGAAAAGCAGTACAATGAACTTCTTTGAAAACTAAAGCATGGAGTAGTCATTATCACTGGGAGAAGACATCTAGCCAGCATGTTCTCCCGAGGCAACCATTTGGTGACTTGAAAAGTCTGAGCTAGACAAAGAGAAAACTAAAGGGGATAAATAAAAAATGTTGCCGAGAAACAGTCTTGAGGATACACACACACAAACACACACATTTAAATAATGCTCCAAGATTACTGAACAGAGTGACAAGTCACAATGACACCAAATACTGATTTGGTATCAGTTCAAAAGCAATTTCATTTCTATCATTTTAATTAGATCACTCTCTGAAACTTTGTTATATGTAGATGTTGATATTAAATTATATATTTATTTGTAGTGCAAGAGAATTATTTCCTAAATAGCAAAAATGTCAGACATCAATTTTCTCTGCAAATGTATGCATTGTACTACTCAGGATTCTAGGAAAAAGTGGCAAATAAATGACAGAAAGATAAAATCAAGTAGAATATAGTAACATTTGTTCAGTGCTTTAAGGCCAGCACTGAACATATTCATATTCATCACTTCAGATTCCACATTAGTAAACGCAGTCTACTCTTGAGAAACAAACTTATGGTCGCCAAAGGAGAAAGGTGGAGAAAAGGACAAATTGGGAGTTTGGGACTGGCATATACACAGTACTATATTTAAAATAAATAACCAACAAGGGCCTACTGTATAACACAGGGAACTTGGCTCAATATTCTGTAATACCCTAAATGGGAAAAGAAGTTGAAAAAGAATAGATATATGTATATGTAAACGAATCACTTTGCTATACACCTGAAACTAACACAGCACAGCTAATCAATTATACTCCAGTATAAAGTAAAAAAAAAATTTAAACTATTTATATGTTAACAAAAATAAATTAAATTTAAAAAGTATTTATCCAAAAAAGTAAATGCAGTCTATTAAAAAAAATTATACATCCTGTAATTTATGTTTTCCCTAATAAGACTATTTTAAGATTAACTAGGATTATTTATGTATGATTATACATGATGCTAATAAAGCTTGAACCTGGAGAAATGCTAAAGGCAGAACACCAAGATAAATGCTTAAATCATAATCATTCATTAATCTTGTTTATAGTTCTTTATTAAGATTAATCACTGAGCATTACAAACGTGACCATGGGAAAGTTATAAAACTACTCTGTATGTTGCCTCTTCAGTTGTAAAACAGAGATAACCCCTTATCTACTCATAGACAACAGGGCAGCATGTAAAATATTTTGACGTCCACTCTGCCTAAAAATTAGACGTATCTAGGATTTTATGAACACACAACAAAACGAGTGAAGACAAAGTCACGTAAGCCTTTTAGATGATTAATTGTGTGACAGTTTTCTTGGAAATATTAAAGAAGAACATTAGTATATGCAAAAAGATATCCATTGTATTACTGTCTCATACAAATGGTTTTATTATACAAACAAGAATTACATTATGCATTGGGAAATTTTAAAGTAAGTTTTCAAAAGGGCCCATGACTTCATATGGTAGTTATTTTTCACTTAAAAGGAAAATGGCATAAATTATATGACATCTTACCATTCGGGTCTAATTAAAATATATCTTCCTCTTTCACCTCCACCCTCTTTCCCATGCTGATGGCAAATAAACACCAAGTTGAATAAACATGTACTATGTCAACTCATGTCAAATACAAATTTAACTGCTTTAGACAAACACACACACACACACATTTAAGAGTCTTCAATTCCTACATCATTTTTCTGTTATATGCGGTTGTATGTGTATATATACATATCATAAATATGAAGATATGTTTAGACACAAAAAATTTAGAATTATTTATTTTTTCAAAATAGCCTGAGAATAACCAACCATATTCCCACCTGCCTTTGTGAAAATAAACTTGGAACTACTTGTAAGCCTTTCTTTTTCAGTCAACTTTACTGAAGTGTTTTTACATATAGGAAAATTTACCATGTACAAGTCACAATTCTGTGAGTTTTGACAAATGCAGAATCATGTAATCAACACTGCAATCAAAGTATAGAATATTTTCATCACCTGCCCCCAAATTCTCTTGTTTAGCTGTAGTCATTTCCTGCCCTTCACCACCAGCTCATGACAGCCACTGATCTGCCTTCTGTCCCTATAAAATTTACCTTTTTAGAACATCATATAAATAGAATCATACAGTATGCAGCCTTTACATCTGGTTTCTTTTGCTTAGTATTATTCATTTGAGATTCATCCATACTGTTACATTTATTTCTAGTTCTGTTACTTGTTATATTGCTTAGCAGTATCCCATTGATTGCATGTATTCCATCGTTTACCCATTAAGCAGATGAAGGGACATTTGGGCAATTTTCTACTTTTAAGTTTTTCTTAACATGTCAGAGAATGAGACAATATAGTATGTTAAGAGCCTAAGTTTTTAACCTAGACAGACTTTAGTACAAATCTCATGTCTGCCATATATTAATTTGTATCCTTGGTCAAATTATATTTTCTGAGTCATAATATTGTGAAGATTAAATTAACAGGTGACTTGTTGGGCTTCTCTGATAGCTCAGTTGGTAAAGAATCTGCCTGCAATGCAGAAGACTTGGGTTCAATCCATGGGTTAGGAAGATCTCCTAGAGAAGGGATAGGCTACCTACCCTAGTATTCTAGCCTGGAGAATTCTATGGACTGTATAGTCTATGGGGTCACAAAGAGTCAGACACAACTGAGCAACTTTCACTTTCACTGTAGTATAATAAGTGGTAGCTATTATTGCTACTATGATCTCTGGTTCTCAAACTCTGCTTTATTTCAGGTCTTCAAACTTTATTTCACATCCCAAACATAACATCTTTAATCACCTCAGAGCTCCTGCTGTATCACTTCACTTAAAATATACCTCTCCTTCTCTCTGTTTCCCATCTGTATGATCCAAGTGCATCTTCCTTCATGAGAACTTTCCCAATTCACAGTTCACACTTACCATTCCATTCTCCACATTCCTGTAGCATGCATTATTCAGTCTGGTAGCCACTCCACACACTACAGCTTTTTTTAAATCTTAAATTAATTATGGTTAAATTTTTTTTTTTTTACTTTTTATTTTATATTGGGGTATAGTCGATTAACAATGCTGAGATAATCTTAGGTGAACAGAGAAGGAATTCAGCCATACACATACATGTATGCATCCTCCCCCAAACTCCCCTCCTTTCCAAACTCCCCTCTTTTCCACATAACATTGAGCAGAGTTCCATGTGCTATACAGTAGGTCCTTGCTGGTTATCCATTTTAAACATAGCAGTGTGTACATGTCCTTCCCAAACTCCCTATCTCTTCCCCCCATCCTTCCTCTGGCAACCATATGTTCATTCTCTAAGTCTGTGAGTCTCTCTCTGTTTTGTAAGTTCATTTGTATCATTTCTTTTTAAATTCCACATATCAGGGATGTCACATGATATTTCTCTAGTTTTTTATATTTAAATCCAGCTCCTTAGTCACAGTAGCCATATTTCAAGTGCTTAACAGAAAAATGCAGTAAATGCCTGCTATACTGGACAATGAGGAAAAGGAATAGTTCAATCCTCACATAAATTTCTATTGGACAACACTACTCAACATTTAAAACTATATGGTTCCATTTAGAACTAGCTTATATGATACAGTTGTATTCTCAGTTTTTCTGTGCACATATTCCACAGAAAACTAGTTAGCAGTCACTGAGCATCTAGCCTATGCAAGACACTGCCAAGGACTGAGGATCTGAAGACCTGCCTTGCAAGAGCTTACCATAATACTAACATTAGGCAACAATGAGTCATCTTTCAGGTGATCCTGAGCCACCTGGACAACAAATGCTAAAGGAATTTAAAAGAAGAAATGATTACCAAGGTCTGGCTGGCTGGTAGAGATGTGGACCATTGAAAGTTCAGGACATACATGAAAAGGAATAGTCCAGGAAGATAGAAGAGTGAGCAGAGCCCTATCTTGTATTATTTCATATTCTTTCCAGAGCATGAAGCACAGTGCTAGATATAGAGAAACACAACTAACACATTGAGATGAGGAAGACTCAAATGATTAGGAGCAGGCATATATTCAGCTAGTCAAGTTACTGAGGATAACACATGATGGACAGTCATGTGATAAGGATTCAAAAAATAGAGGCTCAGAGCAGATCAAACTAAGGGCAGATTGGCAAAGGTAGGTAAAAAGCAAATCCAGAGGCAGGGGCTAAGGAGCTAAAGTCAAGTCAAGTTGAAAGAAATGAATAGAGAATAGGCAAGAAAAGTGATACTGAGACAAACTCAGGCTCAAGGAGGAAGGCCATGCCCAAAGGTTAGCACAATGCAGCCAGAGATAACTTATCACCAGAAAGAAGAAAGGATGACAGAGAAGGTGCCATATAAGAGGCCAGACTGGGAAATGCAGCCAATTTGGAAATGCAGTTCCAACTATCTTTTATCTCTGATGGTTCCACATGGGATGGATTGTCTTCCTGTCTCAAATGCTTAAATGATATATGGAAGTCATATAAATCTTTTGGATAGGCTGTGCTTATTGGCTGAAGGCAAGATAGCTGAAGTCTACATTAATGTTTTAAAAATAAGCATAAAGGTAAAAATCTGCAAAAAGTGTACTGAAACGTAAGGTAAAAAGTAACATGCTTAGGTTAATTGGCTTACTGCAAGGCCCTGACTGCCTTAATAGTGTTCCTCCACTTTTCCATTTCCTTCAGTTCAGTTCAGTTCAGTTCATATCAGTCGCTCAGTCGTGTCCGACTCTTTGTGACACCATGAATTGCAGCACGCCAGGCTGCCTTGTCCATCACCAACTCCCAGAGTTCACTCAAACTCATGTTCATCAAGTTGGTGATTCCATCCAGCCATCTCATCCTCTGTCGTCCCCTTCTCCTCCTGCCCCCAATCCCTCCCAGCATCAGAGTCTTTTCAAATGAGTCAACTCTTCGCAGGAGGTGGCCAAAGTACTGGAGTTTCAGCTTTAGCATCAGTCCTTCCAAAGAATACGCAGGACTGATCTCCTTTAGAATGGACTGGTTGGATCTCTTTGCAGTCCAAGGGACTCTCAAGAGTCTTCTCCAACACCACAGTTCAAAAGCATTGACTCTTCAGCACTCAGCTTTCTTCACAGTCCAATTCTCACATCCATACATGACCACAGGAAAAACCATAGCCTTGACTAGACGGACTTTTGTTGGCAAAGTAATGTCTCTGCTTTTCAATATGCTATCTAGGTTGGTCATAAATTTCCTTCCAAGGAGTAAGTGTCTTTTAATTTCATAGCTGCAATCACCATCTGCAGTGATTTTGGAGCCCCCGAAAAATAAAGTTTGACACCGTTTCCACTGTTTCCCCATCTACTTCCCATGAAGTGATGGGACCGGATGCCATGATCTTCGTTGTATGAATTTTGACCTTTAAGCCAACTTTTTCATCATCCTCTTTCACTTTCATCAAGAGGCTTTTGAGATCCTCTTTACTTTCTGCCATAAGGGTGGTGTCATCTGCATATCTGAGGTTATTGATATTTCTCCCGGCAATCTTGATTCCAGCTTGTGCTTCTTCCAGCCCAGTGTTTCTCATGATGTACTGTGCATAAAAGTTAAATAAGCAGGGTGACAATTTACAGCCTTGACGAACTCCTTTTCCTATTTGGAACCAGTCTGTTGTTCCATGTCCAGTTCTAACTGTTGCTTCCTGATCTGCATACAGGTTTCTCAAGAGGCAGGTCAGGTGGTCTGGTATTCCCATCTCTTTCAGAATTTTCCACAGTTTATTGTGATCCACATAGTCAAAGGCTTTGGCATAGTCAATAAAGCAGAAATAGATGCTTTTCTGGAACTCTCTTCCTTTTTCCATGATCCAGTGGATGTTGGCAATTTGATCTCTGGTTCCTCTGCCTTTTCTAAAACCAGCTTGAACATCAGGAAGTTCACGGTTCACATATTGCTGAAGCCTGGCTTGGAGAATTTTGAGCATTACTTTACTAGTGTGTGAGATGAGTGAAATTGTGCGGTAGTTTGAGACTTCTTTGGCATTGCCTTTCTTTGGGATTGGAATGAAAACTGACTTTTCTAGTCCTGTGGCCACTGCTAAGTTTCCCAAATTTGCTGGCATATTGAGTGCAGCACTTTCACAGCATCATCTTTCAGGACTTGAAATAGCTCAACTGGAATTTCATCACCTCCACTAGCTTTGTTCGTAGTGATGCTTTCTAAGGCCCACTTAACTTCCCATTCCAGGATGTCTGGCTCTAGGTGAGCAATCGTGCCATCGTGATTATCTGGGTCGTGAAGCTGTTTTTTGTACAGTTCTTCTGTATATTCTTGCCACCTCTTCTTAATATCTTCTGCTTCTGTTAGGTCCATACCATTTCTGTCTTTTATCGAGTCCATCTTTGCATGAAATGTTCCCTTGGTATCTCTAATTTTCTTGAAGAGATCTCTAGTCTTTCCCATTCTGTTGTTTTCCTCTATTTCTTTGCAGTGATCGCTGAGGAAGGATTTCTTATCTCTCCTTGTTATTCTTTGGAACTCTGCATTCAGATGCTTATATCTTTCCTTTTCTCCTTTGCTTTTCACTTCTTTTCTTTTCACAGCTATTTGTAAGGCCTTAGTTGGGCTTATATTTGGCTTGAGTGACCTGCTCAAGGAGTTGATTACAGAGACAAGGTTTCAATTGCTGGCTGTCGGATTCTATCACATGTGTTTTGCCAAACAATTGAGAGTCACAAAGTGGAGTTCTTCCTGGCTTTGTCTAAAGTTAAAGGAGTACCAGAGAAAATGTAAACCTTTAAATGTCTAAAACTTGGATAAGAAATTAAACGTGTTTTTAAAGGAAAAGGCAATAAAACACAACAACAAAACTAGGCAGCGAGCACAGTCAGTTCTGAATGACCCTGAACACTGTATGTCTTGAGAATCAATCCACATACTGTATCACCCACTCCTCAGGCACAAGGCCATGACTCCCTGTCTGAAACCACAATGCTTGTGGAATCTTAAGAAGTTCTAGAATAACCATACTTGGTCCAAGTCAGCAGAGGACAGGAAGCTCATTAAGAATTCCCCAATTCTTAATCTACAGCTAAGAGAAGCTACCTGCAACATTGAGACTTGCCTGAATCCAATCACATTGATTCAGGGAGGATTCTGGCAACTGCTTAGAGGCTAATTTGAAAGGCAAACCATCAAAGTCAGCTTAAATGTTTTGAGGGGATTAAGCCACAGTATTATCATTTGCTATGTACTTGGCATTAGAACACCCTGGTTTTCAAATTTCTCACTTGGGAATATCAGCAGTCCTTCCTAAGAGAGAGAAGAATACTACGTTATCCAAGGAAGCCAGAGTCACTGCTGTTATATCAGACAGAGATCTATAGTGGCATGAGAAATGTATCCAGCATAAAGGACATGCCACAGACTCGACTCATGGTACTGTAAGTAGAACACCAGATTTAGATCAAAATCCATATTCAGATCCTATATCAATCACTTCTTAGCTGAATGACCTTAGTATAATCCCTTAATTTCTCCTGTCATCAGTTTATTCATCTGTAAAATGGAGTAACATATTCCTTAGCTTTGGTGGGTTTTGTGACAAGTAAGATTGTCATCAAAGCTGGGAAAACACTTTGTAATCTGTAGATTGCTATGCACACGGGAGCCATTATCTGGTCTTTTTCCCTAAAATACTGTTCCTTGGAACTCACTTAGCCTGGGGTTTTCCAACTACACTTCTAAAAGAATATTTTTGGAGCTACTCAAATGAAGACTTACAAAATATGAGTATCTGTTTTCTGCTTCTTTTTTCTCTGATCCAAGGAACTTGCTTCCTTTCACAGATTTAGCTCTTTATGTCATTAACTAAATTTAAATCATGCCTAAAGACTTACTTGTTTGGCAGCACAGTTTCATATCCTGTTTGGTTTAATTTTTAAAATTCTTTTGTAAAGCACTCCAAGATGTTTGCATGAAGATCACTCAACAAACGGAAGCCTCTCTTGAATACACACACAAGGACACACCCACATCGATGGGAAGAAACATAATACAGATTTTTGTTAACGTGGTGAAACAAGTCTACAGAAAACAGTTCCTAAAATTACATTTGCTGCAACACTGTATGGCCATTTCTTGGCTGAAATATCCTTAACTCCCTCAAAGCCAAGTGGGAAGGCTAATGTGATCTTCCAGAACCCAAGTCCACCAAGTCATATAGAGAGAAGATTTAAGGGTGCAGGTCAACATAGACATAGTATTTTCCATGAAGCAGGCATCCTGGCAAGAGAATATTCCCTAGTGTTTCACCATTTATCAAGAGACTAACCATCAGGCCCTGAACTGTGTTACATAAGCACAATACCCTTATTGTTAGCAGCTGTTCATTGGTCAGGATTGCACAACTGACCAGGTGCATGGCAGGATGGAGTTTTTGTCTTAATCCAAAGATTCGGAGTAGATGGGCTTGTTCAATGATGGTAAAACATTGGTTCCAAGCCATCCGGATTATTATAGCCTTTTAGGTACTTTGCCAATTTACACATATGTGGTAGAAATTAAAGCATGCTGCAGATACAAAAAGAGCCATTGGTTTAATTTAGAAACATTCTTTTTGATTTTGTATATTTAAGAACTGATTTTAAGCTTAATTGTCTGAAAGTTTAAGTAAAATCATTGATTCAGTATCACTAAAGGTCATTAGACAATTCCAGAGATGATATATTTTGAATTATCACTGGCAAGGAAGTTTGGTTTTTAAATGATTACTTTAAGATAAATATATAATACTAAAATGTATTTATTATAAGAATTAGAGAAAGATCTACTCATGTAGGACAGAATAGTTTTAGAGCCCAAGAAAAGTCTATCTCCTTCTGTTGTCAAGAAAAAAAAATTCTTTTAATTTATTTTTAAAATTTATTTATTTTTAAAATTTATTTATTTTTAATTGAAGGATAATTGCTTTACAATATTGGGTTGGTTTCTGCCATACATCAACATGAATCAGCCATAGGTACACATATGTCCCCTTCCTCAAGAACCTCCTCCCACTCCCCACCCCAGCCTACCCCTCTAGGTTGTCACAGAGCACCAGTTTGAGCTCCCTGATAATACAGCAAATTCCCACTGGCTATTTTACATATTCTTTTACTTTAAATTAACTATAAAAGTTCAAACTTTTATACTGGCTTAAGACAGAAATTTTCAGGCTATTTTTTTCACCTTTTTGTTCTTGACTTGGCTTTGAGTATTTCAAAGTATATCTTTCTTCACTGACATACCTTCTCATTTAATGAATCTGTTTTCAAAAGTTTCAGATAACCGTTAACCATTATTTGAGGATAATATGTTATAAAGCAAATTATCAGGCTGCCAATTTTTGTATTCAAAAAATTGTATTTTCCTAATAAGTTAGTGTTTGTTTTTTTTTTACTGGTTTAGTTTTTCAGTAAGTCATATATATATCTATATATGAAATAGAGCTGTAAGTTGGTCCAGGTACTATGGAAAACAGTATGGAGGTTCCTCAGAAAACTAAAAATAGAATTACCATATCATTCAGCAATCCCACTCCTGAGCATATATCTGGACAAAACCATAATTCAAAAAGATACATGCACCCCTATGCTCATAGCAACACAACTCACAATAGTCAAGACATGGAAACAACCTAAATGTCCACCGACAATGAATGGATAATGAACATGTGGTACATATGTATACACAATGGAATACGACTCAACCATAAAAAAGAATGATATAACGCCATTTGCACCAATATGGATGCAACTCGAAATGATCATACTCAGTGAAATAAGTCAGAAAGAGAAGGACAAATACCTTGTAATATCACTTATGGTGGTGGTAGTTTAGTCACTAAGTTAGTTGTGTCCAACTCTTGCAATCCCATGGACCATAGCCACAAGGCTCCTCTGTCCATAGGATTTCCCAGGCAAAAATACTGGAGTGGGATGCCATTTGCTTCTCCATGATATCACTTATATATGGAACCTAAAATATGATACAAATGAATCTATCTACAAAACTAAAACAGATTCACAGACATAGAGAACAGACTTGCGGCTGCCAAGGGGGAAGGGCACAGGCAAAGGAAGGATTGGGAGTTTGGGGTTACCAGATGCTAACTATTACATATAGAGGGCTTCCCTAGTAGCTCAGACTGTAAAGAATCTGCCTGCAATGCAGGAGACTCAGGTTTGCTCCCTGGATCAGGAAGATCCCCTGGAGGAGGACATGGCAATCCACTCTAGTATTCTTGCCAGGGAATCCCATGGACAGAGGAGTCTGGCAGGCTACAGTCCCTGGGTCACAAAGAGTCAGACAGGATTTAATGACTAAGCACACACACATTACATATAGACTGGATAAACAGCAAGGTACTACTGTATAGCTCAGAGAACTAGATTCAATATCCTAGAATAAACCATAATGGAGAAGAATATGAAAAAGTACCTATATGTGTGTATAATTGAGTCACTTTGTTTTACAGCAGAATTTAACACATTGTAAATAAACTACACTTCAATAAAAAATAAGATAGAGCTAACCTAAGGTTCTTTATGGGGGAAAAATGACAACATCTAGGAAAGATTAATAATGTCAGAATAATTACTGTTACAGAAAATGCCACATATTGGCAACATTAAATCACTGTTCTCCTAACCTTTCTGGATAGAGAGCTAATATATACTGTGCATGTGCTATGTGACAGGCATAGGACTAACAGTGTGCCCAACGCAAGAGCTATTTACTATCAGTCTCTCAATATAGAGATGTGGAAACTCAGGCAAAAGGGTTAGAGAAAGTTGGAGTAACCTAACTCCAGAGCATTTGGTCTTACCCAGTCACCTAATTTTGTGTGTGAAGCAATAACTGGCAGGAGAAGAACAGGCCTTCAATAAAAGGCTTTGCTGTAAGCAGTACAAATGAATTCTATCCCAACATTTGGCCAGAGTGGATCTTTCAGTTCAATTCAGCCACTCAGTTGTGTCTGATTCTTTGAAGCCCCATGGACTGCAGTGCACCAGGCCTCCCTGTCCATCACCAACTCCCGGAGCTTACTCAAATTCATGTCCATTGAGTCGGTGATGCCGTCCAACCATCTCATCCACTGTCGTCCCTTTCTCTTCCCACCTTCAAACTTTCCCAGCAACAGGGTCTTTTCAAATGAGTCAGTTCTTCACATAAGGTGGCCAAAGTATTGGAATTTCAGCTTCAGCATCAGCCCTTCCAATAAATATTCAGGACTGATCTCGTTTAGGATGGACTGGTTGGATCTCCTTGCAGTCCAAGGGACTCTCAAAAATCCTCTCCAACACCACAGTTTAAAAGCATCAATTCTTCAGTGCTCAGCTTTCTTTATAGTCCAACTCTCACATCCATACTTGACTACTGGAAAAACCATAGCTTTGACTAGACAGGCTTTTGTTGGCAGAGTAATGTCTCTGCTTTTTAATATGCTGTCTAGGTTGGTCATAGCTTTTCTTCAAGGAGTAAGTGTCTTTTAATTCATGGCTGCAGTCACCATCTGCAGTGATTTGGGAGGTCCCCCAAATAAAGTCTGTCACTGTTTCCATTGTTTCCCCATCTTCTTGCCATGAAGTGATGAGACCAGATGCCATGATCTTTGTTTTTTGAATATTGAATTTTAAACCAAGTTTTTCACTCTCCTCTTTCACTTTCATCAAGAGGCTCTTTAGTTCTTCTTCACTTTCTGCTATAAGGGTGGTGTCATCTGCATATCTGAGGTTATTGATATTTCTCCTGGCAATCTTGATTCCAGCTTGTGCTTCATCCAGCCTAGCATTTTGCATGATGTACTCTGCATATAAGTAAAATAATCTGGGTAACAATGTACAGCCTTGATGTACTCCTTTCACAATTTGGAACCAGTCTGCTGTTCCATGTCCAGTTCTAACTGTTGCTTCTTGACCTGCATATAGATTTCTCAGGAGGATCTTTAGGACAGATAAAAAACTGGTATCCCCCAAAAAGAGGACTATCAAATACTCAAACTATGAATTATGTTTGCAGCACCTTTATTAATGAAAAACACTCTTAAGACCCTGTGACTTGATTATATTGTTTAGTGGCAGATAGTAACTCAATTTTAGTTCTAGTTATGAACTGTAATAATGGAATTCAAATACAATGTGTTGAGAGAGACTAAAACCATTACACACTTTGTTAATATGTCCTCAATCAAGAAATAACTTTTAGATTCTATCAGTGAAGTATATATTTCATGATCCTGCCAGTTGTGGCTGTTTTGACAAGGATGATTCCGTTTTCAGACCAGATTATAGGTGAAGGTTTAGTTTGTGATGATCTATTGTCCATGTAAGGAAGATAGGGATGTTTTTATGTTTGCTTATTGGTTCTGTAAGCAATCTCAATAAAGTCAGTGAAGAGTGACTTTTCCCTCTTATGCTTATAAAGAACAGTGTATGTTTGTCCATGATTGGAATTTACAGTAAGTTCCATGAGAGAGTGCATGTGTGTTCTTGTTTAATACTTTCAGTACCAAAATATAAAGAGGAAAGATTATGTTTCCTGAAATTCTCCCAGATTAGACATGCAGGAGGAGGAACATTCACTTCTGTGCCTTACGATTTCTTGTCTTTAGTTTCATGGACTGGTCTTTACAAACACAGAGGTGATCTAGGGCACTTCAAGATTCTCTCTGCTTACTTTCCAGGTGGATATTTCCTTTCCCTGCTGTAAATGGCAGACTGAGCAGAACCTCTCTAAATCAGGTCCTATTTTTATTACATCTTGCAGAAATTATTCAAATATTCTAGCCTGTGGGAGTTCTTGTTTCTTATTTCGTGTGCACATACAGTCTTTACCCGATATTCATCAGGAAAAAGATTATACACACACATATACATACTTCATTTGGGAGGCAGGGTATTACAATGTGGGATAAAATCACAATTTTTAAACAAAATAAAGTATTCCCCTTTATTTAGGCTTCCTCCACAATCACCATATTTTAGGAGAAAATGTGGGATCCTAGTTCCCCAACCAGGGATGGAGCCCACACTGCCTGCCTTGGAAGCATGGAGTCTTGACCACTGGACCACCAGGGAAGTCCCAGAAAAGTTAATTTCTATATACTTTCTCCAATAATCCAATAAAACTAAAACAAGTTACTGTACATTTTCCTCTCCTAGATTCGAAAGTAAAACATGAAGTATAAGAGTTTTGCAGATTTTCTGGACTCTGAAATATAAAGTATCCTGCAGATGGCTAACTCTCTAGGCTAAAATGTCACTTAGCTGTCCCATCCCCCACTTAAATTATATCCCCACATCAGTCTCTCCTATACCTTTATCAATCAAGTAAGGCCATACCTGTAATTATGAAGTTTTTAATGCCCTGTCTCCTCCACTAATTGTAAACTTAAAAAAAAAAAGTTTAACCATTATATACTCAGTGCCCATCATAGTACTTGGCACATAATAAACATATATTAAATTCATGATTAAATAAACAGCAAAATTAACAACAGGTGTTTTTTTGTTTTAATGAAACTAGTTAAAGAAAAAAGAACCAAACTAATTGCACTATTCTATGCTAGTGCAAGTACATTTTCACACAAATCTACAATTACAAATTCATTAAGAAATGTGCCTTCCTCCTGACCCATCACATTTGAATGCCTTGCTTTTTTGCTTTGTGGAGTCACAGTGAGCTGATTTCTTACTTAAGCTCTAAACTAAGTGCAAGGCAGGTGTGGATATACCACCTAGGATGTTTTGGGATTCCAGCCTGGCCTTTAACAGTGACTTGGGTATTTACACAACAATTTAAAAGACAATATAATGAGGTAGATGTTATACCTGGAGAAACTACAAGTGTTACAGTATTTTCACTAAAGCATTAATATTTTAAATGCTTTTTTTTGGTTTTTGTTTTTGTTTTTTTTTTTTTTTGGCTACACCATGTTGGGATCTTAGCTCCCTGACCAGGGATTTAATCCATGGCCCCTGCAGTGGAAGTGCAGAGTCTTAACTACTGGACCCCAGGGAAGTCGCTAGAGGACTATATTTTTAAGTAGAAAGGCACTACCTCTGGCAAACCAAGAGTTTGTCATCTCATTTATACAGACAAACCAACAGACTATATATACTAAATATTGAAAAATATATCTTGTTCACACTCAGGTTTCAATCAACTAACAAATTTCTCTCTATAAGTTTATATTACAAAACCAAAGCTCTAGACGAAGATTTTCTAATAGCTTAATGATTAAAGAAATAAATCCACATAAGCTAGTCAAAGTTGAGATTATGGAAACAATAACTATGACAGAGTAAGTTACTGCTCTATTTAAGTTATATATACAAGTTACCCTCTTATCTTGACCCAGATAGTGAATTCTCTGAGGAGGAAAGATAGGGTGAAGAAACACTGACTTCACCTAATCCCCAAGCCATCTTGTTCCAGTACAGGCAGAATCAAGATCAGCAAAAAGTGCCTACTTGCCTTGGCCTTGTGTTTGCTAAAGCCTGTTAGACTTTGCACACGGATCATCATTTGGCCTGCAATGCCCTAGTCTGGATCTCCCAGCCGAGCTTTTCCTTCATTGTAATTTCTGCTGTCAAGAT
Source organism: Bos indicus (assembly GCF_029378745.1). Taxonomy (NCBI): domain Eukaryota; kingdom Metazoa; phylum Chordata; class Mammalia; order Artiodactyla; family Bovidae; genus Bos; species Bos indicus. The sequence continues at coordinate 80,798,064 of NC_091763.1, forward strand.
TTAGCCACTGTCTCTTGACTAAACCCTCTAGAATCTAGACACTCCATGTGCCAAGGCACCCCCACACCATTTATGTCTGTTTCCATAAAAATGGATGAGTGTACACTTGTTTATGTGTCTACTCTGTGTGTGTTCTTGGGCTCTTTCATGTGTCTGTCTGGCTGAATTGAGGGACTACAGAGTACTTCCTGCAGGCCAACCACAGCAGGAAGATTCAGCTCTGGTCTTGGACCACCAGGAGGATCCCACTGAGGACCTGCTGTGTGGGGGAGGACGCCGCACTGTCTCAGGGTTCCTTGGTAGCACTATGCAGCAAGGGAAGACTGAAGAGATTGCAGAGCCCTGAAACCACAGCTCAGACTGTTATAAGGCAGGGTTGAAATGTCATTTCAGCTTCTATAAATCACTGAGTCTATTTAACCATGTAAATGTGTTGCTGATAACTACAATGAAAAGAAGAGATGCCAGATAACTACAATGAAGAGATGCCACTGACATCTTTATGTCATAAAAAATTTCCTTTTTAACTACTTTACTTTTCGGAGGTTTTAACAGAATAGAATAAAATGTTAGGGGGAAAAAAAGTAGTTCACTAGACTGTGAGCTTAATGAAGACAGAGAACACTACTTTGGCAGAGGGAAGGGTATCTGTTGCTATTCTACAGTTATTCATTATTATATAATCCCTGGGTCCTAACACAGTGCTTGGCACATGAAAAGTATAAATTAATATTGATCAAGTGCTTACAAGCTCTAGAATCCATTCTGAGATCTCGGGCAAAGTGATAAACAAGACAAAACTTTGCTTTCATTAAGCTTATATTCTGTTTGGTGGTAAAAAGCACAAAACAAACAGAGAAATAAATCAAGAATAAACTATCAGAAAGTAATATGTCCTATTAGAAAGTGTTAGAGCAGCTAATTTAGTTTGAATGGATAGGACGGATCTTTTCTCCTAAATAACACCCATGAGAAAACATCACAGTACTTCTCAACTTTTCCACCCATGAAAATCATTTGAGTAGTTAAGGAATCAGAGACTGATTTCACTGGGCTTAGGTGGTGGAGCCTGGGCGCTGGGATTGCTTAAATGTTCCCAGCCAACTCAATGCTTGCCTGGTGGATCAGATGGTAAAGAATCTGCTTGTAATGTGGGAGACCCATGTTCGATTTCTGGGTCAGGAAGATTCCCTGGAGGAGGAAAGGGCAAACCACTCAGATATTCTTGCCTGGGAAATCCTATGGACAGAGGACTCTGGTGGACTACAGAGTCCTTGGAGTCCTTGGAGTCACAAAGTCGGACACAAATGAGCAACTAACACACAGTAAGCCGACTCTTAATGGTTAGCCACAAAGGAGAAGCACTGAAGAGGGAAGTACATTCCAGCAAAGAAATAGCTAGTACAAAAGCTTTCCCATAGGAGTTAGACTTGTGGTCAGAGCAATGATTAATAAACCCGTGATCTGATCACACAGGTGACAGCCTTGTCTAACTCAATGAAACTAAGCCATGACATGTGGGGCCACCCAAGACGGACGGGTCATGGTGGAGAGGTCTGACACAATGTGGTACACTGGAGAAGGGAATAGCAAACCACTTCAGTATTCTTGCCTTGAGAACCCCATGGACAGTATGAAAAGGCAAAATGATAGGATACTGAAAAAGGAACTCCCTGGCTCTGTAGGTGCCCAATACGCTACTGGAGATCAATGGAGAAATAACTCCAGAAAGAATGAAGCGATGGAGCCAAAGCAAAAACAATACCCAGTTGTGGATGTGACTGGTGATAGAAGCAAGGTCAGATGCTGTAAAGAGAAATATTGCATAGGAACCTGGAATGTCAGGTCTATGAATCAAGGCAAATTGGAAGTGGTCAAACAGGAGATGGCAAGAGTGAACGTCGATATTCTAGGAATCAGCAAACTAAAATGGACTGGAATGTGTGAATTTAACTCAGATGACCATTATATCTACTACTGTGGGAAGGAATCCCTTAGAAGAAATGGAGTAGCCATCATGGTCAACAAAAGAGTCCGAAATGCAGTATTTGGATGCAATCTCAAAAACGACAGAATGATCTCTGTTCATTTCCAAGGCAAACCATTCAATATCATGGTAATCCAAGCCTATGACCCAACTAGTAATGCTGAAGAAGCTGAAGTTGAACGGTTCTATGAAGGCCATAAGACCTTTTAGAACTAACACCCAAAAAAGATGGATGTCCTTTTCATTATAGGGGACTGGAATGCATAAGTAGGAAGTCAAGAAACACCTGGAGTAACAGGCAAATTTGGCCTTGGAATATGGAATGAAGCAGGGCAAAGGTTAATAGTTTTGCCAAGAGAACACATTGGTCATAACAAACACTCTCTTCCAACAACACAAGAGAAGACTCTACACATGGACATCACCAGATGGTCAACATCAAAATCAGATTGATTATATTCTTTGCAGCCAAAGATGGAGAGGCTCTATACAGTCAACAAAAACAAGACCAGGAGTGGACTGTGGCTCAGATCATGAACTCCTTATTGCCAGACTGAACTTAAATTGAAGAAAGTAGGGAAAACCACTAGACCATTCAGGTATGACCTAAATCAAATCCCTTATGATTATACAGTGGAAGTGAGAAATAGATTTAAGGGACTAGATCTGATAGAGTGCCTGATGAACTATGGACAGAGGTTCGTGACATTGTACAGGAGACAGGGATCAAGACCATCCCCATGGAAAAGAAATGCAGAAAAGCAAAATGGCTGTCTGAGGAGGCCTTACAAATAGCTGTGAAAAGAAAAGAAGTGAAAAGCAAAGGAGAAAAGGAAAGATATAAACATCTGAATGCAGAGTTCCAAAGAATAGCAAGGAGAGATAAGAAAGCCTTCCTCAGCGATCAATGCAAAAAAATAGAGGAAAACAACAGAATGGGAAAGACTAGAGATCTCTTCAAGAAAATTAGAAGCTTTTAAGTTTAATTATGTCTCATTTGTTTATTTTTGCTTTTATTTCCAATATCCTGGGAGGTGGGTCATAGAGAATCCTGCTGTGATGTATGTCGGAGAGTGTTTTGCCTATGTTCTCCTCTAGGAGTTTTATAGTTTCTGGTCTTAAACGTTTAGATCTTTAATCCATTTTGAGTTTATTTTTGTGTATGGTGTTAGAAAGTGTTCTAGTTTCATTCTTTACAAGTGGTTGACCAATTTCCCAGCACCACTTGTTAAAAAGACTGTCTTTAATCCATTGTATATTCTTGCCTCCTTTGTCAAAGATAAGGTGTCCATATGTGCGTGGATTTATCTCTGGGCTTTCTATTTTGTTTCATTGATCTATATTTCTGTCTTTGTGCCAGTACCATACTGTCTTGATGACTGTGGCTTTGTAGTAGAGCCTGAAGTCAGGCAGGTTGATTCCTCCAGTTCCATTCTTCTTTCTCAAGATTGCTTTGGCTATTAGAGGTTTTCTGTATTTCCATACAAATTGTGAAATTATTTATTCTAGCTCTGTGAAGAATACTGTTGGTAAGGGAGAGGGTGGGAAGATTTGGGAGAATGGCAATGAAACATGTAAAATATCATGTAGGAAATGAGTTGCCAGTCCAGGTTCGATGCACGATGCTGGATGCTTGGGGCTGGTGCACTGGGACGGCCCAGAGGGAGGGTATGGGGAGGGAGGAGGGAGGAGGGTTCGGGATGGGGAACACATGTATACCTGTGGCGGATTCATTTTTACATTTGGCAAAACTAATACAATTATGTAAAGTTTAAAAATAAAATAAAATTAGAAAAAAAAAAAAAAAGAATACTGTTGGTAGCTTGATAGGGATTGCATTGAATCTATAAATTGCTTTGGGTAGTACACTCATTTTCACCATATTGATTTTTCCAATCCATGAACATGGTATATTTCTCCATCTATTGGTGTCCTCTTTGATTTCTTTCACCAGTGTTTTATAGTTTTCTATATATAGGTCTTTGGTTTCTTTATGTAGATATATTCCTAAGTATTTTATTCTTTTCATTGCAATGGTGAATGGAATTCTTTCCTTAATTTCTCTTTCTATTTTCTCATTATTAGTGTATAGGAATGCAAGATTTTTCTGTGTGTTGATTTTATATCCTGCAACTTTACTATATTCATTGATTAGTTCTAGTAATTTTCTGGTGGAGTCTTTAGGGTTTTCTATGTAGAGGATCATGTCATCCTTCAGAATGGGAGAAAATAATGGCAAATGAAGCAACTGACCAACAACTAATCTCAAAAATATACAAGCAACTCCTACAGCTCAATTCCAGAAAAATAAATGACCCAATCAAAAAATGGGCCAAAGAGCTAAATAGACATTTCTCCAAAGAAGACATACAGATGGCTAACAAACACATGAAAAGATGCTCAACATCACTCATTATCAGAGAAATGCAAATCAAAACCACAATGAGGTACCATTTCACACCAGTCAGAATGGCTGCTATCCAAACGTCTACAAGCAATAAATGCTGGAGAGGGTGTGGAGAAAAGGAAACTCTCTTACACTGTTGGTGGGAATGCAAACTAGTACAGCCACTATGGAGAACAGTGTGGAGATTCCTTAAAGAACTGGAAATAGAACTGCCATATGACCCAGCAATCCCACTGCTGGGCATACACCCTGAGGAAACCAGAAGGGAAAGAGACACGTGTACCCCAATGTTCATCTCAGCACTGTTTATAATAGCCAGGACATGGAAGCAACCTAGATGTCCATCAGCAGATGAATGGATAAGAAAGCTGTGGTACATATACACAATGGAGTATTACTCAGCCATTAAAAAGAATACATTTCAATCAGTTCTAATGAGGTGGATGAAACTGGAGCCTATTATGTAGAGTGAAGTAAGCCAGAAAGAAAAACACCAATACAGTATACTAACGCATATATATGGAATTTAGAAAGATGGTAACAATAACCCTGTATACAAGACAGCAAAAGAGACACTGATGTATAGAACAGTCTTTTGGACTCCATGGGAGAGGGAGAGGGCGAGGGTGGGATGATTTGGGAGAATGGCATTGAAACATGTATAATCTCATATATGAAACGAGTCGCCAGTCCAGGTTCGATGCACAATACTGGATGCTTGCGGCTGATTCACTGGGACGACCCAGAGGGATGGTATGGGGAGGGAGGAGAGTTCAGGATGGGGAACACATGTATACCTGTGGCAGATTCATTTTGATATATTGCAAAACCAATACAATATTGTAAAGTTAAAAAAGAAAAGAAAAAAGAAAACTAGAGACACCAAGGGAATATTTCATGCAAAGATGGACTTGATAAAGGACAGAAATGATATGGACCTAACAGAAGCAGAAGATATTAAGAAGAGGTGGCAAGAATACACAGAAGAACTGTACAAAAAAGAGCTTCACAGCTCAGATAATCACGATGGTGTGATCGCTCACCTAGAGCCAGACATCCTAGAATGTGAAGTCAGGTGGGCCTTAGAAAGCATCACTACAAACAAAGCTAGTGGAGGTGATGGAATTCCAGTACAGCTATTTCAAATCCTAAAACATGATGCTGTGAAAGTGCTGCACTCAATATGTCAGCAAATTTGGAAAACTCAGCAGTGGCCACAGGACTGGAAAAGGTCAGTTTTCATTCCAATCCCAAAGAAAGGAAATGCCAAAGAATGCTCAAACTACCACATAATAGCACTCATCTCACACACTAGTAAAGTAATGCTCAAAATTCTCCAAGCCAGGCTTCAGCAGTATGTGAACCGTGAACTTTCAGATGTTCAAGCTAGTTTTAGAAAAGGCAGAGGAATCAGAGATCAAATTGCCAACATCCACTGGATCATGGAAAAAGGAAGAGAGTTCCGGAAAAACATCTATTTCTGCTTTATTGACTATGCCAAAGCCTTTGACTGTGTGGATCACAGTAAACTGTGGAAAATTCTTCAAGACATGGGAATACCAGACCACCTGACCTGCCTCTTCAGAAAGCTGTATGCAGGTCAGGAAGCAACAGTTAGAACTGGACATGGAACAACAGACTGGTTCCAAATAGGGAAAGGAGTATGTCAAGGCTGTAAATTGTCATCCTGCTTATTTAACTTATATGCAGAGTACATCATGAGAAATACTGGGCTGGAAGAAGCACAAGCTGGAATCAAGATTGCCGGGAGAGTTATCAGTAATCTTAGATATGTAGATGACACCACCCTTATGGCAGAAAGTGAAGAGAAACTAAAGAGCCTCTTGATGACAGTGAAAGAGGAGAGTGAAAAAGTTGTCTTAAAGCTCAACATTCAGAAAACTAAGATCATGGCCTCTGGTCTCTTCACTTCATGGCAAATAGATGGAGAAACAGTGGAAACAGTGGCAGACTTTATTTTGGAGAGGCTCTGAAAACACTGCTGATGGTGACTGCAGCCATGAAATTAAGACATTTACTTCTTGGAAGGAAAGTTATGACCAACCTAGACAGTATATTAAAAAGCAGAGACATTACTTTGCCAACAAAGGTCCGTCTAGTCAAGGCTATGGTTTTTCCAGTAGTCATGTATGGATGTGAGAGTCAGACTATAAAGAAAGCTGAGCACTAAAGAATTGATGTTTTTGAACTGTGGTGTTGAGAAGACTTTTGAGAGTCCATTGGACTGCAAGGAGATCCAACAAGTCCTTCCTAAACGAGATCAGTCCTCGGTGTTCATTGGAAGGACTGATATTGAACTGAAACTCCAATATTTTGGCCACCTGATGCGAAGTACTTACTCATTTGAAAAGACCCTGATGCTAGGAAAGATTGAAGGCAGAAGCAGAAGGGGATGACACAAGATGAGATGGTTGGATGAGATCACCGACTCAATGGATATGAGTTTGAGTAATCTCTGGGAGTTGGTAATGGACAGAGAGGCCTGGCGTGCTGCAGTCCACGGAGTCACAAAGAGTCGAACATGACTGAGAGAATCAACTGGACTGAACTGAACTCTTCAGAGGAGTATATCAAAATAGTGTCTCAATAGATCGGTTGACAATGACCAGAAAACAATCCAAATTTACTCGATATACACTTCCTCCTCCTACAAATTTTTCCCCCCTCAGGAAAATATAACATTTTTAAGAGAAAAACAAGCAATGAAAATGTCCCAGATATTAGAACTAACATTCTGAAATGTTTCTACTCAATCTTCTTTCCTCTCTCCTTCATTCAGAGTAGATGTGCATGAGTTTGGAAAGCCCTCCCAGCTTTATTCTCTCACAGGTGTTTCCTCTGCTAGAAACCTCGTAAATTCAATCTTATTTTGGTGTCTGCTTCTCTGGGGACCCAGCAATACAACTGGTCTGAGAAATATAAACATCTGAACCAATGCCCTAGTAATGATTCTCAAAATTTGATGGTCTTGACAACTGTAGTTATAAACAGAATGTAGACTGCTAGGCCCCACCCAAGACATTTTGACATTGAATTTGTCTGTCCAATAAGTTTCCCAGTGATCTTGATCCTACTGGGGTCACACTTTGAGAATCACTAGACTGAGTTTCACTCTCCTTGGCCCCAGGGCAATGAGATGATCAGGGAGCTCACCAACCATATTTCCAAATGTGATTGTATGGTTTCCAAACTAGGTCTGGAAGAAATCTGATGTTTCAGAATCTGCTATAAAAGGAAAGATGAAGCTTAGGAGGGCAGGGTCTACCTTCTCCCCTGCATCAACCAAACCAGCTCTTAAAATCAGTTTTCTGTATTGATATTTCATTTAACAAAAGAGTAAAAGGATGAGAAATATATTTGAAAACAATGGCTCTAAGTAAACTCAGCCTAGCCTTTGCATTTAAAATGATGAAAACACTGACATCTCCCTCCTCCTGGTCTAGCTGACTACCTGGACAACACTCCCCAGTAGCTATTTTGAACAGCTTCCTCCTACAAAGCACAAGCTAGAATCAAGATTGCCAGGAGAAATATCAATAACCTCAGACATGCAGATGACACCACCCTTATGGCAGAAAGTGAAGAAGAACTAAAGGGCCTCTTGATGAAAATGAAAGAGGAGAGTGAAAAAGTTGGCTTAAACCTCAGCATTCAAAAAACTAAGATCATGGCATCCAGCCCCATCACTTCATGGCAAATAGATGGGGAAACAATGGAAACAGAGACTTTATTTTGGGGGGCTTCAAAATCACTGCAGATGGTGACTGGAGCCATGAAATTAAAAGAAGCTTGCTCTTTGGAAGAAAAGCTATGACCAACCTAGACAGCATATTAAAAAGCAGAGACATTACTTTGCCAACAAAGGTCCGTCTAGTCAAAGCTATGGTTTTTCCATTAGTCATGTATGGATGTGAGAGTTGGACTATAAAGAAAGCTGAGCATCGAAGAATTGATGCTTTCAAACTGTGGTGTTGCAAAAGACTTTTGAGAGTCTCTTGGACTGCAAGGAGATCAAACCAGTCAATCTTAAAGGAGAGTCCTGAATATTTATTGGAAGGACTGATGCTGAAGCTGAAGCTCCAATACTTTGGGCACCTGCTGCAAAGAACTGACTCTTTGGAAAAGAACTTGATGCTGGGAAAGATTAAAGGCAGGAGAAGAAGAGGACAACAGAGGATGAGACGGTTGCATGGTATCACTGACTCAATGAATATGAGTTTGAGCAGACTCCAGGAGTTGTTGATGGACAGGGAGGCCTGGCATGCTGCAGTCCATGGGGCTGCAAAGAGTTGGACAAGACTGAGCAACAAACTGAACTGATAACCTCATTCCAACATTAGCATTCTAGGTCTGCAATAATACTCAGACCTCTAAGAGCCTTCTGAGTTTCCTGATCCGCATGTTTTCTGCTCTCAATGGATTGGAAGTAGCTATCTCAAAAGCTTTTAATCATATCTGAGAAGCATTTTCCTCTGGTGAGGGCATACCCCTTTTTCTAACTTCTTTCTCTCTTGCCTTTTCAAAACCTGCCACTCTTATTTGACAGCTGCAAGACAGAAGACAAAATAGAGTTAATAACCAAAAGCTGCAAAGCTGCTAACATTCAATCTTCAAACTACTGCTCTACCAACAGATGAACACTTTTCATTAATTTCACTTTCTTAAAAACACATTCCTTTTCTGCCATTAGAGCTGAATTGCTCAAAAAGCTAGATGAACTTCATGATCCTTATTTTTTATCTTTTTGCAAATAAAAGGGCCCATCTCTTACTGTTCAGTACTAACACAAAATGCCCAATCCAAGCAACAGCGAATTATAAAAGCTGATTATTCAGCAATACTGTCTAATTTTCACAACCAAAGACAAGCATTACACATGACATAACTATTCAGGTACACATGATTCAATCTGAAGAAACCTAAAAGATTTTTATTTTTTTGAAAAACTTTATTTAAAAAGGAGTAGCTTCCTGGGTGCTAAATCTTTTTTTTTTAATCAATTTATTTTTTTAATTGAAAGATAATTGCTTTATAGAATTTTATTGGTTTGAAAACAGATAAAGAGATTTTTCATTTCTCTTCCGCTTTACCATTCTATATAGGCCCACTTAAAGAACTGATAGGATGTCTGAGATTAAAAGAAGGGGATAAATGGAGTTGAAGTATATGTTTGATATTAATTAGAAATTCTGACAAATAATTTCGTGGAAAGAAGCAACTAGACAACTTCTTGTTTTGAACTAGCTAGTAACTCAAATGTCATCCATCCTCTTTTCTCTGTGATTCTTGGATAATTAAGAGCTATCTTCCAGGGGTTAGAATATGGAACTCATCCCCATTTTAAAAATAATGATGGTAAGAAGTTAACTAAGATAAGTTATAAACAGAAATAAAAGGCAACAATAACAAAAACTGAAGGAGACTTAGTCCAATTCTTTCAACAGTATAACAGTTTAAACATTTTTTACATCGGTGGCCGTGAATTTGAACAAAACATGTGAGGCACACAATCCAAAGAATTATTCTTAAACTTCTGAAATTTCTCCCAACTCCTCCCCCCAGCACAACTACCAACCACTTCCCTATATTGTTGAAGTATAAGACATACCGAAAACAAAAATGCTTAATGAGATAAGGATGAATATAATGGGGGTTGGGGGATCTTGAATATTGATTCCAGTGATTTGGTTTCAATTTCAGATTCAGCCACTTAATAAACCTCGGGCAAGACATGGACTCTGTGTTTCAGTTTCTTTGTCTGTCCATAGAGTAGGACAACCTAATTCCCCAAGACTGTTGTGAGGATTCAGTGGCAAGGTGTCTACAAGAGCAATTCTAGGAGTTATTTGTAATACTAGGTGCTCAATCAGTTCAGTTCAGTTCAGTCGCTCAATCATGTCCAACTCTTTGTGACCCCATGAATCGCAGCACGCCAGGCCTCCTATCCATCACCAGCTCCTGGAGTTCACTCAGACTCACGTCCATCAAGCTCAATAAGTGCCAGTTAATTGAAAGTAAAAACTGATTCACCCATAATCTGTGGGGAGACTGAACTAATAGAATCTCTTTCAAGGTGCCATACTTGTTCAGAAACATAATTAGGAATAAAAGTTAAAGGGGTTTTAAATTATTCAGAAGTTCATCCAATAATTTTATTTTCTATATTACAGAACTAAGGATAAAGAAAAATTAATGAATGAATAAATAAACATAACACAATGTAAAGAGTGCTCATAGCCACAAATGTACAAAGAGTTGCTAGGGTGTAGATAGAGGACAAGCTGCTGGGGGAGAGGGGAGGTTCACCTGTCTAGAGAAGGGTTTACTTGGCACAGAGACTCACAGAGGATTTGAGCCTTGGTTTTCAGTGTGAGTTCATCAGACAGATGGGGTAAGAGGAGTGGGGGGGGGCGGGGGGGGGGCGGGGGTGGTGGTGGGGAGCAGTGAGTATACCACATAGAAATCATATGTTCACATAACATGATTTCAGAATTATATAATTTCATAAATTCACCATGAAAAACAAGAAGGAAGTCTCATATGTGGATAACACATGCCCATTTATAACATGCAATTTTAAGTGGAGAAAAGTAAGAAAAATTAGAATTATAAACCTCTCAGATCACACTCTCCAGGGAAAAAAGCACCAGGAATTCAATGGCCTGGTTCTAGTCAAGCCCTACCAGCTATTACCTGTGTGATCTGGAGTAAATCTCTTCAAATTCTGAGCCTCAGGGCTCTCATCTCTGAAAACTAAGGGTTGGCTTAACAGATCATGAAAGTTATCTGTCATCTCTATAAACCCTAGGATACAATGAAAATTGAAGCTCCGTTTTTACATACCTATTAATAAAAGCAGATCAGTAAAACATTTAGCTCTTATTTAAAAAGAAAAAACACTATTTTGAAAACTCACTTTACAGTACAGAAAAATTATATATACATAAATTTTATGTGTGTGTGTTACAGCTTATTACTTAGGGGGGAAATAGACTGGATTAAGTCACACCTGGTTAAGGTGGAAGGGGTGGAAGGGGTGGGTGAGAGAGGGAAGGAAAGGAATTTGAAATGTCTGCAGAGCTCATTAGTGCCCTGATACCAAATGATTCAAGGACATCTTTGGCTTTGATTCAAACAGTTGTTCTGTTCCGAGTAACATGAAGACAATCTAAAGATCCACAGCTGGACTCTGGAAAAACTTGTATGATTTTTCTGTAATAAAAGTAACAAATTTGCTGTGTAGGTTGCATGACACAGGATCATTTCAGAATGAATCCTGTCAAAGCCCTGGGCCCAGAGGACCTGCTTTTATGCAATTTTGGTAAAAGATATGATTTGTTTTTAAGTTGCTCTGGTATTAAGAAAGGCTGAGCAAGCAGTTTTGAGAGGTCACAGCTCAAGTTAAAATAAAGAAAGTGAACATTTGTGCTCACACATTGAGATGCATTTTTGTGAGTGTAATCTCCCTCAGTCCAGGGGTTTCTCAGCCAATTCTCCAAACAATGCATATCTCAAGATGAATCACTTATCCACATGGTTTAAATTCTGTCTCCTCTTGTTTCACAGAAGTCTGATGCCACAACGGATGCTGCTAATGACACCTTTGATTTAGAAATAAGGGGACATGCCAGGTCTTTCTCAGACATACCCTTTGTTCTTCATTAATCACAGCATCACTGAAATCTAAAGCCGTTAGGGACCTCACACATCATCAATATTCTTAAGAAAGAGTTAATAGTTTAAACACTACAGTAATATAATGAGAATAAAATCATAAATTTCTTCCAGAAGTGTTAAGGTTTTTTTTTCCCAGATGCCTTTTTTCCACTGCTACTCTTTAAAGATAATCCCCATTAAGTTTAAGCACAGATTCATTCAATAAATAATTTCCACTACTTCCTTGTGATCTTCAAGGATTGTAGTAACACAAATGTATCTGTGATCCTTACAAGCCCTTCACCCCAAATCCTCATCTTCCCTTCACTGACCCCTACAAAACTCTTCAGAATCATCTGACCACTGATGGATGAATGGACCCCAAACCATCTGAGAGCCAGAGATCTCCAAATATTTCTAGGAATGAATTTACTTATTTTCAAATATAGACTATAAACCTTATGGATTTTTCCCTTGGGTTGACAAAAGAAATATTTTTGCTGCTGTCCAACCAATAAATTTTCTGTACCCCTGACACACACCTGAATTTTTAGAGGCAATCTTCTAAACTAAAATTTACACACACAGTGTAAATTTTCGGAAGCTTTCCTCCTGAAAAGCCAATTTCTCATACACCTTGTAACAAACACTGACCACATCCTAACCAAAGCTAAGTACTGTGTAATGCTAAGCAGACCTGGGCCTGCAGGAAATAAGATGCCACATTCAGGACAGCTGTCAGCACTTGTCCAGCACCTGGCCTTCCACTCATCTCTCCCCTGCAATTAGCCAGGAGGGAGGTTTGGAGGTAAGTGGACAACTTCTAATCCCCAAATAAGAAAGAATGTCACTTGATGGCTGTTTTGCAAATACCTTGCTGAGGTTGACCACCGTCTGACTATTTTATTTCTACCTGAGTGTTGCTTACTAACTCTTTTCTCCTAAGACAGTTGAAGACCATCTTACACATTCCTACATAATCCCAGAGCATTCTAGAGTACCACAAATTCACACTTTATTTTTAAGAAACGGGCCTGACAACAGCTTTTCTGAAGACAGAAAAGCAGCTAGATGATGACTTCTGGGGCGGTTAGCAAAGGCTCAAATCCAGATTCAAGCCAGTGGATTTTATTCACTTACGCATTCATTCAATAAACATCTTTCTGATCATCTGATTTGCCCAAAGTACTGTGGCACGTGCAGCAGTTGATATCAGAATAGAAGAAACAGCTTCTCCCCTCAGTTAATAGCTGTGTGTCCATGTACAACTGGACACTCCTGTGTGCAGCAAGTTTAGAGTACAGATTTTTGGAATAGAAAAATACATACATGCATTTAGAAAATGCAGAAATCATTAGGCATGGAGCTCAAAACTGTAATTTTCACTTGAATTCACATTTTCATACAATGTATTTTATACTCAGCAGAAGAAAAATGTAATAGATGATTTATAATTAAATATTGATCCTCTTTTAGACAAGGATCCTCAACACTTTTTTTAGTTTCTTTTAGTAAATATTAATGCATTGAGAGTACAATTATTTAAAGACATAGTTAACACTTCAAGATAGTTAAGACGTGGCATGCTTAACTATGGAAAGCACAACAAATGTAATTAATTTTTAAAGATCATTTAGAAAACCACTGTAAATCAAATTACTGACTAAAAGGGCACTGATGTGATGTTTTGGTCTCTAGCCAGCTTTTATACAGGAAGAAACTGAGGTCCAGAAGGAAATGGGTCTGTGTATAAAAATGTATAGAGTTTGCCTAGAGGAGACAGTTTATACTCCAAATTCATAGTTTGTTTGTTTTTTTACCCTTAAATTCAACATAATTCTAATTAGTCTGGTTATCTGATTCTTCAACCAACAGAAAGCATATTAGAAAGAAAAGAAGATCAAGTTACCAGAATCAGAGCAATAACTGCTGCCAAGTCAAAGAAGGAACAACAATGAAGAAAGACAAGGAAATGACGTCAGAACATCACAAAATAAAGACATCACACACATCACAAAATGTACAGCAGGCTCGTGACATCAAATTAAGGACAATAGCTACACGCACATTAAGAGCCTCTCATGTTTATTACTTTATCACTTTCAGTCTCTTGTTTCATTCTCCCCGTCCTTCACTAAGTTCCAATCATTTTGCAAACTTGCCAGGGTCTTTCCCACCCAAGGGCTTCACTCATGCTGTTCTCTCTGCTTAGAAATCTTTTGCCCCATTATTCACATGGTTACATCTTTTTTCCTAAAGCCTGAATTTATACAAGAACTGTCACAGAAAATATTTGTTGAATAAATAGATGAAAAAATAAGTATCAATCTTCTTAACCCCGTGTTTTTCAGAAAAAAACTATCTTTCATATGTTCCATTTAAAAAACAGTGAACTAAATACACTATGTCCACCAAAAATGTTTGCAATGAATCAGTCTTACAAATAAAAGCAGTAGCAACTCTGGGTAACTAGGAAAATTCTTATTTTATGAAATGTAATATAATCACCACTGAGCCACTATAGTAAGCCCCCTACATACAAATGAGCTCTACTCTGAGAGTGGGTTCAAGTCCAATTTGTTTATGTCTCAAAGTTAGCCGAGGTATCCAAATAACACAATCAGCTATATAGTACTGTACTATAACAGGTTTATAATACTTTACACACAAATAATACATAAAGAACACACAAACAAAAAATTTTTTAATTAACCTTACAATATAGTACCTTGAAAAGTACAGTAGTACAGTACAACAGCTGGCATACAGGGGCTGGAATTGAGTGAAGAGGCAAGAAGAGTTACTGACTGGAGGAAGACGAGGTGGGAAATGATACAGCTGAAGGATCATCAACAACTGGAGATGGAGAGCAAGCTGCAATTTCACTCAAATATGATGTTGATGGCATGTACATTCTCATCTTTGAAAGTTTGCAATTGCAACTTGGATGTTTGTATGTAGAAGACTTACTGTATTCCAGTGGAGCCATTTCTCTTAAGACCTACACTTTCCTTACTATACAAGCCAGGTTTGGTAACAGTGTAGTGATGAAGCTTTCATCTTTATGAGGGCAAGCTACATGTCATCAACTCTGGATATCATACTTCACATTTCAGTTGGAGAATAACTACATACATTTCTGCCTATTAATTTTTCCAAATAATTCAATGAAAAACAATATTAACCTTATCATTTAGGTTGTGATTAAAAGTTTACTAAGATTAAAAGTGAAGTGAAAAACTTTTTAATGCCACTTTCTGTTCGGAATAGATCACAGGTCAAAAGGATCAGATGGTCTGATTGTTTTTAATAATATAACTCTAAACTATCAATGAATTAATTCAAGGTTTACTTTTCAATGATCCTTTCACATTCAGATAATTGAGGTCTTACAAGAGATTCAAACCCACATTTGTATCTTCTCAGTGACCTGTCAGTCCAAGTTGCTCAGTTCAAAAGTGTAAGGAAGATTCTTCCCTGCCCCAGCTGTGCCAATTCAACCCAGAATGGGAAACATCAAGTTCTGACACCCTTACAGGCAACCAAGATTTTGTGATGGAAATGAAGCTGACAGTTCTGTCAGAGATGTGAGAATCCAAATCAGATCCAGCTCATTCCTGCAGAGATGTGCTGGCTCTAAGGAGCCAGAGATAATAAAAGCAAGTTTAGTGGGTAAAATGAACAAGTGTAAGTCAAAGACACATGGGAAGAGATATTGAGCCAAAGGCTGATTTTTCACACGTAACTGATCAGGCGAATGGTGACTTTGCCAAAGGTTCTTCAACCACTGGAGGAAAATGAGGGATAGGTATCCCTTTAGGATTCTATTGACTTCCTGGTGGCTCAGATGGTAAAGCATCTGCCTACAATGCAGGAGACCTGGGTCCGATCCTTGAGTCCAGAAGATCCTCTGGAGAAGGAAATGGCAACCGACTCCAGTATTCTTGCCTGGAAAATCCCATGGACGGAGGAGCCTAGTAGGTTAGTCCATGGGGTCACATAGAGTCAGACATGACTGAGCGACTTCACTTTCACTTTCACTTTAGGATTCTGCAGCTCCTTTCAGTGTAAACTTCCTGCCCTCTATATGTCATCTCCCTTACTTGGCATTTCAGGTAATGGAGTTACATGTCCCTGGTAGTATAAATGTTCCACAATGATTTTCAGGATCCAAAGTCCTATTCCTTCCATACATTAAACACTCGATTTTTTAAAATCATCTTGGCCAATTCGTATATTCCCTTCAATCTTTTAAACATCCTTCAAAATAGTTGCTATTATTTATGTTGTGCAGATAAGAACTAAGGATCATAGAGAAAAGTTAACTTACTCAAGATCACACAGCTAGTAAGTCACAGAGCCAGGATTTAAACCCACATCCTTCAGAATTACACTACTATCTTCCCTTCTACTGTTGCTGATAGAATTCCCTCACTGAGGAATTTAAGGGTTTTCTGCCAAACGAAGACACTTTCATTTTAGAAAATGTAAATGAAAGAAAATCTCCATATATGTATATAAAACACTTTGTAATCCTTTTCTTTTTAATATTTATTTATTTACTTGGCTGTGTCAGGTCTTTAGTTGCTATATGCAGGACCTTTAGTTGTGGAATTTAGGATCTAGTTCCCTGACCAGGCATGGAACCTGAGCCCCCTGCATTAGGAGCACAGAGTCTTAGCCACTGGCCCACCAGGAAGTCCCAAGAGATTTTTAAGGTAGAGAGAATACTTTCTAAGAAACTTTATAGATTTCTAGTTTGGGGTTTTGCATTTGCTTTTGCCCCTGGTCTAGAGGTGTTTGTGCATGTGTGTATGTGTGTATAAGACTGATAAGATAAATATATTTACTGATAGATAAGTAGTCTTATTACCTGTATGCTTACTTTGTACCCAGATGACTAATTTAAAAATGAAGAAATGTGGTCCAACATCACAAAATAGTCATTTCATTAACTTTCCACTAAATTAAATGCTTGTTTGTCCATTATATCCAGAGAGATGTGAGCTTTCTGCCTAGTGAAAAAGAACAAATGCAGATTTTAAGGTCCTGCCTCACCACGTAGCCGCTCTCAGAGACTGCGTCATCATCATTTGCGATGTGGGAATCTCTAAAACATCTACTTCAGAAGGTTATATTCAGGCTCAGATGAAATCATTTGTGTGAAGACTTTTGGTAAATGACAAAGTCCAATAGGCCCTCATATGAGAAAGTGTCTTATCTAGTTCAAAACCTATCTTTTGAAACTATCCTAAGAGATTCCTCTTAGCAAAAGTCTCTGTACCTTCAAAAGGTTGTATTGCTGCTGAATTTTATATTCTTTTAATATTTTCAATTTGGGGATATCTTTTTCCCCAGGAGTTATCACAATTCTAATTTGAAGATGCATAATTTGGAGAAGCCTACTTGCAGTTGTGGTGGCTTCCACGCTACTGCTCAAGGGTGAGAAGCTACCTTGTGATATACAGTAAATCTGCTACGTAGGAACCTTCAAGTTGAGAACTGTCAAAGATGTGAGCATGCGTTGTATGTCCAATCATGTAAGTCACTTCATGCGTCTGGAGTTTTCTGTAAAAGTTGGGTACCTAGGCCAACTTTGTTGGATTTAGGAATAAACTGGACTTATGAAATTGCTCTCAGAATGGAACTCACTCATATGCAGGAAGGCTTTACTGTATTAGAATGTTGGCCAAGAAGGAAGACAGTGCAAGAATAACTTTGAAAGCAAGACAGATAAACTGGATTCATGTTCCCTGAGTTGCTTCCTTCAAGGTTCTCATATTAAGATCAGTTGGACAAAAGGCAGAAGGACTAAGAGGAGGAAGTATGATATCCATATTTAAATGCTCAGAGTGAGAGAGGAAAACCCTATTCATGTTGCATTAATATTTTCAGTAACTGTTCAGATAATATCTAGGCCTGTAATGATTACAGTGTGGTTAGGAAATGAGCAGTAATGAACAGTGTTGAATCATTTCATCTTTTAAGAAAGAAATCAAGAACAAAGTCTAATGATTATCCCCAGCAAGTAAAATATTGCAGACCACAAAACGGTTTGCCATTCTAATCCATTTCAAGCATAAACAAACACATACTTGCATGTATACACACATACCCCTACACGGAAACCATCGTCAAAAGCTGAAAGAGTTAATTTAGGCCTTGGAGACAACTTGCTTTAAGCACTGGTTCAAAAGCTCTTAAATAGCAGAAAAATCAATACACTTTTATCAGACTTCAGTGTTTATAGAAGCAATACAAAACAGGATTTTGTTAAATGTATATATTACGCCAGATCAAACTGTAAGTTAAAACATCTGTGTCCAAGTTAATCTCAGATACAGCATGGAGATTATTTGAATTGTGTGTTTCCTTTTGTGACCTTTTAAGATGTGGCTTTTGGGGGGGACAGATGGGGAATAATTTTCTTAAGCTTTTAGTTGCCTGCAACCATGCCAATAGTTGAATATAACAGCAATATTTTTTTAAGTTACCCAGATGAATAACAAAAAAAGAAAGAAAACCCCTTTAGTAATTTCAAAATAGTGTTGTATAGGGAATCTTAAAAAATAAATTATAGACACATAAATATAGGTATGTGCATCTAAGATTGCTATAGGCTATCCATGACATAAAATTTTCAATTAAAACCATTTTTATGAGCAATAATCACATTCTGAAAGGCATACACAACTTACTTGTGGATTATACTACTTCCCTGATGAAACAAACCTTGAAACACAGGCAAGTACAATGTGCTAAGTTTAACATGCACCGATGTTTTTAACACAATAAAGTCTTATGGAAAATGTCTTGTAGAAAGTCCTTAGTTCTTGTTTGGAGGAGACAAGAAAACAGGAACTGAAGTTGATGGAAGCTTTCTTTTTTTAGATCTGTTTTTAAGGGATCAGACATCTGTAAATCAAATCCAGTTTGATTGAAACAATAAATTTGATTCGATTCTGAAATTTCATTTCAAAAGTGTAAGAGAGAAATTCATGGGACCCCTCAAAGTAAATGACAAGCCTGGTCTCTGAAATATGTCAGGAACACATTAGCACCATGTAAAAATAACAACAGAGCTGAACCAAAGTCACAATGGCCAAATATCTTAAAAACAGGGCTCCAGGAAAGGAACTTCAAGGATCTAATATTAGTTGTGTCTTCGGTAAGTAACAGAGACTTCTTATGATTAAATTCCCTGAACAGATAACTTATGGTATAGTAATGCTATTCCTTGTTTATTTGGACAAAAGATACAAACCGAAGATTAAGAAGACTGGATTGTAAATGATCCAAGGGAAGGAGAGTCATTGAACAATCTAAAAATTGATTGAATATATATTATGCCCAGGCTCTTTTAGGTGCTAATAATACAGGGAACAAAATAAAATGCCTGACTTTATGGAGTTTACATTTATATGCTAGCAAAGAGAAAAGCCACACTCAGTATAAATATGTATAATGCCAGGTGATGATGAGTGCTATGAAAATAATGAAGCAAGAAAAGGGAACAGAGAATTAAGGAGTAACACCATATCAAATAAAGCCTTTCTGTTGAGGTGACATTTGAGCAGAGTCCTGAATAAAATAAGGGAATAAGCCCCATGGATATCTCCAGAAAGAGCATTCTAAACAGAAAGAACAGCAAACGCAAGATTCCTAAACATGAGCTTGCTTAGTTGGCTTGAAGAACATCAAGCAGGTCAATGGGGCTGGAGCAGATGCTGGACAGAGGCATGAAATAAGATGAGAGAAGTAACCTGGGGGAGTTCATGTTCAACCTTGGAAACTCTGCTGATTGCAGTGGGGGAGGATCTGAGCAGAGCAGGGGTGTGATGATCCTCGCAAAGACTAGGGCAAGTCACCTCAGCTTCCACCTAAAGCAAAGCCAGTACAGGACTCAAAGAGTGCCTCAAATATAACAGATGTTCAATAAAGATCTGCTGAATGAAAGAAAAAATGAACCAATATAAGATATGAACCAATATAAGATATGATGGTGATAGCCTATGCCCCAATAAAAACTTTTCCACCATTAGACCTTTATTCCTTTAATCAAAACCACATTCCCTTTTTACATTGCAGCATCCACCTAAACAACATCACAATTTAGTCACTTTGAGTCATCAATGTGTTTTGTGAACTAATTCACTAACAGATTCCGCCCAATGTGACTATGAGCAGAGACTAGGTATTGAAAGTGTCTGGATAAAAAAAGATCTGAGGGACAAGAACTGTGTATTAGAATTTTAAGAGTGGATGACTAAAATAAAGATTTGGGAGAATACTGCTAAAAGGGGATGTGGGAAGATGATAACAATGAACTATGACTGTTCTTCAACCGCTTTCAAAGCAGCCCTGAAAATATTCCCTGCTTACATCTACAACATATATCCAGTGTTCATCCTACTTCTGCAGAATCCAGTTTTTTCTAGTTGAAGGGCTTGGTCATCCATTCTGGGTCACCATTCTTCCTAGGGAACAGGAAATTAGGCATGGCTTAACTTCTAAGAGAACACAGTCAGCAAGTGCTTTTTATCTAGACCAGAATAAAATTGGGCCTTTTGGAAGTTGGAAAATTATCTTCCTTGTCAGTAGATGAAAAGTCTTGCCTGAATTAATAAATATGTCTCTTGGAGTGTCTGGTTCACTAGCAGAAAGGAAAATTAACCTTTAGGGATATCTGAGTCAATCCATCCTTGGGTACAGAAAGTTAGCCCCAGTCCCTCCTATAGGAGGCCATCCTATAGGAGCCCAGGGCTTAGAAATATTAAGCCTTTTTCACATCATGCAATTATCTTCATTCTCAAGATGCCAACTGGTAGTCTAAGGAAAAGGACATAACTCTAATAAGAAAAGATACTGAGATTTTGATTCATAACTTAAGATGAGTAAATGAAATAAATTGAAATGAATTCTCATATAAAACAATTTCAAGTATGATCCCTTCTCCTACCATACATATTTTTAAAGTGGCATATTTATATATACATACTGTGTATACACTTACACTACTTAACCACTCACCCTACTTATGTAATAATTGATTCCTTGGCTTGTTTCATAAAGGAGTGACCATGCAGTAGACATTTGTTACTGCTTTTAAGTGTCATTCATAGCAAAGAATAGGATCTATGTCTCATAGGCAAATATTCTGATTCATTACATAGATTAGCCTTGGGTTCAATGAGTTTCTTTGTAAAAATCTGTGATATAGATTGACTGCCATTGCCAGAGTGGAAATGTGGTACACCCTATTATCTGTATCAATTCTCTAGGTCAGTGGCCAACAAACTGCAGTCCTTACATCAAATACAGCTACTGCCTGCTTTTGTTAAGAAAATTTTATTGGAATCCATCATATCCATTCATTTTTACTGTCTATAGATGCTACGTTCTACTACAGCAAAGTTAATTTGCAACAGAATAACTGAAATAGAGACCGTACTGCCTGCAAAGCCTAAAATATTTATAATCTGGCTGACTCTTTACAGAAAAAATTTGCTGACCATATCCCCCTTCCAATCTAATTTGCAGAGAAAAACATGTATGTGTCAAACTACCTCTTCTTCTACTTTTCTGTTGGCTCAAATAGGTTTTGAATTGTCATAATACGAGTTTCCAAACCAATGAGTCCACATTAAATTATTAATGGTTTAGGAACACACCACAGTTTTGTTTTGTTTTGCATTTTGCTTTATTTACCCTTAGTTGCAAGGTGTCTTCAAGGTATTATAGGTATGAGAAACAGTAGGTAACTACAGCTTAATGGAAATAGTCCTGATCTGAGGAATAATTGAGAAAAGCCTATTAAGTGTAGCCAGATTTCTATTATGAATTTTTGAGTACTGATACTACCAAGTTTATCTCTTTAGTGTCATAGAAAGACTACTTTTTATTTGATCTAATTACCTGCCAGCAGCTGTCCACAACTCTGTTTTTCATGTTCTAAAATAATTTTCAATGTTTTAGTTGTCAGAATTGATTTCATGATTCCACTTAGGATATAAAAAAGCACAAGAGGTCCTTACCCTCATAAGGAGAAAAAGCCAAAAAAGTTTACAATGATTTTTCTTGAGCACATCTTAGAGCTGAAGTATCAAGACAACCAGAACCAATTTCCAAAGAATTGAAAAGCCCTTCTGAGGAGAAATGAGTCAAAGAAACTATTTTTCCTTTGGCAAAGCAGAGGAAGATGAGGTGAGTGACAGCAGTTAGGAAGAAAACAGCTAAAATTTTAACAAATCTTTATGTGAGCACAGGATGGAAGCCACAGATAAGGACAAGAGCTCCTTCAGTGCCATGTGGATAATGCAAGTGGCGGCAAGCATTAAATCCCACCCACTTTCCTGGCCCCGTCTCTCATAAAAAGTATTGGGTTGGCCAAAAATTTCTTTTGGGCTTTTCTGTAACATTAGAAAACCCGAAAGAAAGTTTTGGCCAACCCAATAAAAGCCTTAACCCATCAAGAAAAGGTGAGGAAATGCTTGGTTTATCTATCAGAACCAAGGAAAAAACACACTTCCAATACAATCCACTCTAACCTTCAATTCATCGTGTCCAAGCCAGACCTCATTTACTTTCTCTCAAATCTCTACTATGTTCCCTAACAACAAATGATGCTACTACCCACTCAGTTAGCACACCACAGACTTTGGGATTCACTGGGACTCTCTCGGCCTTCATTCTTTACAGTTAAATTGGTTCTTCTTCCTAAGTCTCTCTCAGACCTAAAAAGGACAGCCTGTTAATTCCCACTGTTATGATTCTGCTTCCCAGGTGGCATAGTTGGTAAAGAATCTGCCTGCCAATGCAGGAGATGCAAGAGACACAGATTTCAGGATCCTTTTCAAGACTGTTAAAATAGCTCCTTGGGACTTCCCTGGCAGTCCAATGGTTATGACTCTGCACTTCTAATGCAGGGGGCACAGGTTTGATCCCTGGTCAAGGAACTAAGATCCCATATGCCATATGGCCAACAAATAAGAAATTAAAAAATAATAAAAGTTAAGATTAAAAATAGCTTAACTAATACTGGTGTCTTCAGTGTCCTCACATTCTGCTCACACAAATTGCTTAATTTCTGTCCCTTCTTGAAATTTTTTTAGCCTTCTGTATCCTACAAGATGAAGTTCAAGGTCCTCAGCAGGGCAGAAAACATCCATCTACTTTACCAAATACATTTTCCTCAGGGCCCATCCTAAGCACCCTGCCTAGCCACACAGAATGAATTACCATCACACTGACATCCTGCAGCCTTTAAACCTCAGTGCCTCATATGGGTCAGTCGCTCATCCTGGAATGTTCTTTCCTGCTTTTCCAACCTGATAACCTTACATTCACCTTTTAAGTTTAAGCACCTATTCCTCTTTGAACTCTTCCCTGAACCCCTCCCCCCAACTATAGTGTGGTAACCGTTATCTCCTCAGCTAAGCTATGATGTTCACAGAGCAGAACCTTTCATGCCATCGTGTCTTATTTCTGTCAGTAACTTTAGCTCCTTGCACAATTACTGGCGTATAGTAGATGTTCACTGTTCACTACCAAATCTAAGTTGACTAAACAGTAAGCCTAAAGTGAAGACAGACACACGACAACTCTTTCCACATCTCACTTTCAATAAATGAGTAACTGTTAATGATTAGTACTATCAATGAGAGGCAATTCAGTTCTCTAATATCAGATGAAATATATTCTTCTGTTTCTACTCAGATGTTCTGAAGAAGATTTTAGGGAAAGGGAACTGAACTTTCTCTTTGCATTTAGAGAAGAGAATACCCTCATAAAGGCTTTTATAGATGCTTTTTGCCACTCCAGCCTCTGGCAAAATAAATGTGCTTCATCATGGTGTCATGGCATTACTAGAATTCTGTAGCAAGCTACACTTACTTAGGCAAAAAGGCTTGTATCTAGGTCTTACCCATTTGAGAGTAATTTCTGCAGAAAATGTGTTCAATGATAGCATTCCTCACTGAGTCCAAATAGCGGCAATGCTTTAAAGAAAGGACAATGTGGTGATAATCACCATTTAATTTCAAGTGTTGCATGTTTGTTTCAACAAATTTCAAAACATTTCCCAAGGGATTTTAAAGAAAGTCACCAAGTATGTTTAACAAAACAACATATGGAATGCTAATTTTGTTGTGATGCTATACTCTAATACAGCAAGAAACAGATTTTTCGTAAAATCAGCAGATTTGCAAACACTAATTAAGAAACATTGAAAACTATCAAGGTCAATTTAAAACTCCATTTGAAAACAAATATTCCTCATCTTGTGAGTTCTAGTAATTTCCCACTAGGGATTTCACTGCACATCAACAAACTTCCACTGTGCAAGCTCTTCAATGAAGGTGAATAAATATAAGGTTTACTTTGAATTGTCAATACAAAGTGAGCTTTGGAGAGCTGGGTGGAAATAACTAATTTGTCTCTCTCAGTATAATCTCTAATCAGGAATCTAAGATCCTTGGGGTATAGGATTTCCACTTAACTTAAGATATATCACTCCTAAGAGACTTTCCAGGAGTTCTGTGCCTGCCAGAAGGGAGGATGCTCTGATACTGTTAACTCTTTGTGAGAATGATTCTCTGCCTCCTGTGAAAAGACCAAGAAAACCTAAGAAACCAGTTTTACAACTTATACTTAGATGCTGCCCTTTCCCATGTGGCCATTCTTTTTCCTGTCTCTCTGTTCAGTGGCCATGTCATTGTTTGTAAGGTCCTCCACCCAAAAAGTGGGGGAAATGTATACATAAATACACACAGCCTGTGTATGTGTGTGTGTGTGTGTGCGTGTACCCTCTCCAAATGCTCACATTTTAGCCAGTGGGTATTGACTAAGTGTTCACATGGTCAGTCTAGCTATACCTACCACTCATGTCTTGCCACTGTTGACTCCATATACAAGGGATGGGCAGATATATTATATTCACACACTACAAGAACAGATCCACCAGTAACATCAACATGTTTTTAACAGTGTAATTTATACCAAACTGCCCTTTCACCTAAGAACCCTAGACCAACAACAGTAGAAAAGGTGGTGTGAATCTAAGTAGCAAATATAATATGACATGTCCAAGGCCTAAAATGTTTTGTATTAAACAATTTGACAGATTATTGTTCTGTCTCTTTCATACCTTATCTTGTTCCAGAAAGGAATTAAAGGAGTTTTGCGTGAAATAAATGTGAGACTGGCTGAAGTTTGGAAAGCTGCTATATGGAATTTGTTCTTTTACCCCCATCATATTCTTTTTAAAGAAATTTGATGTAAAATGTCGTATGTTTGAATGAGTCAGTCCTCTGTCCCCCAGATCCCTCAACACTGCACCGCTCAAATGAAGATTAAAGAGTCTTAAGGTAAAGATGTAACAGTATGAGAGGCAAAGGCAAAAATAGGTCAGAATAAACGTTATGGAGACTTGTCAAATATAAACTGGTTTTCTTGAGGAACACTATCTCACACACAAATGCACCTTCTCTCCTTCCTTTCTTTCATTTCACTTCACTGTGCTTAGTTGCTCAGTCATGTCTGACTCTTTGACCCCAAGGACTGAAGTCCGCCAGGCTCCTCTGTCGATGGAGATTCTCCAGGCAAGAATACTGGAGTGGGTTGCCATGTCCTCCTCCAGGCTATGGGGTGGGAAGGACCATCTTAACCAATGAGTAATTTAATTTATTCTTGTGCGATTTAATTATTCTTACATCTAGGGCTTTTGACTGTAGATACAGAAAGCACAGCAACTAAGACACAGACATTGGAAGTTTTAAAACACTATTTATTGCTAAGTCTAAAACACTCAAACACCACAGCCTAGTGATTGCCAAATCTAAATTAGAGTTTGTGGGCTTTTTTAAAGTTTCTCTTCAGGGGAACATTTCAGCTCTGTGGAGAGGTGTGTGATACATAAGAAGATGGAGTATCTGGCTGGAGACCAATTTGCCTATGAGCCCAAACCAACTGGACCCATATGGATAGCTTTTATAAAATCATAAACGGTAAAGCTGAAAAAAACTCTAGGCGCGGACTGCTTTATGGCATCAATAATTAAACCGGACTCACTGCACTCATGGGGTTATTGCAAATTCTGACTAAACCTAAAGAATTTTCCAATAATCTAATTATTCCCTTATTTATTCATGTTTATCCACAGTGATCTTTTGTTTGTCTGCTTTTAATTGAATGTTTAAAACTTTACAGCTCTTCAGAAACTTTGTTTAAAGGCTCATAGACAACTTACATGGACTTCTTTCATGAGAAAGGAAAGAAACATTAGTGTGACAGATATCAAAGTCCCAGAGACAGAACAGGAACAGCAAAGTGGAAGGCAAGAGTTAATGCATTTTTTTTTCACTCGGGTAAAATAGATAGAACATGAGATTTACCATTTTAGCCACTACTAAGTATACAGTTGCATTAAATAGATGCACAATGTTGTATAAACATCACCACTATATATTTCTAAGTTATTTTCTAATACTCTAAACAGAAACTTTATATCCATTAAACACTATTCCCCACCTCCCCTTCCCCTCCTAACCTCTATTCTACTTTCTGTCTCTGAATTTGCCTATCCTAGGTACCTCATAAGTGGAATGATACAATATTTGCCCTTTGGTGTCTGAAATTTCACTGAGCATAGTGTTTCCAAAGTTCATTCATGCTGTAGCGTGTATTACAATTTCATTCCCTTTTATGGCTGAATAATATTCTATCATATACAACCTTTTGTTCATACCTTCATCTGTTCACAGACCCTTGGGTTGTTTCCACTTTGTGGTTATTGTGAATAATGCTGCTATCCTCATTGGTGTGCAAAAATCTGTCTGAGTGTTTTCAGTTCCTTGGGATATATAATTAGGAGAGGGATTATTGAAGCAGATGATAATTCTATGTTTGGCTTTTTGAAAAAACTGCTATGTTTTCTTCAGTAGCTGTACCATTTTATATTCCACCACTTAGCATGAGAGTTCCAATTTCTCCACATGTTCACCAAGTTGTTATTTTCTATTTTATTTGTTTATTTCTTTGTTAATAATAGCCATCCTGATGGATATGAAGTGGCATTTCATAGTGGGTTTGATTTCAGTTCGGTTCAGTTCAGTTGCTCAGTCATGTCAGACTCTGCAACCCCATGAACTGCAGCACACCACGCCTCCCTGTCCATCACCAACTCCCAAAGTTTACTCAGACTTATGTCTTTTGAGACGATGATGCCATCCAACCATCTCATCCTCTGTCGTCCCCTTCTCCTCCTGCCCTCAATCTTTCCCAGCACCAGGGTATTTTCAAATGATTCAGTTCTTCACATCAGGTGGCCAAAGTATTGGAGTTTCAGCTTCAACATCAGTCCTTCTAATGAGTATTCAGGACTGATTTCCTTTAGGATGGACTGGTTGGATCTCCTTGAAGTCCAAGGGACTCTCAAGAGTCTTCTCAATACCACATTTCAAAAGCATCAATTCTTCAGTGCTCAGCTTTCTTTATAGTCCAACTCTCACATCCATACATGACGACTGGAAAAACCATAGCCTTGACTAGACAGACCTCTGTTGACAAAGTAATGTCTCTGCTTTTGAATATGCTATCTAGGTTGGTCATAACTCTTTCCAAGGCGTAAGTGTCTTTTAATTTCATGACTGCAATCACCATCTGCAGTGATTTTGGAGCCCCTAAAATAAAGTCAGCCACTGTTTCCACTGTTTCCCCATCTATTTGCCATGAATTGATGGGACCGGATGCCATGATCTTAGTTTTCTGAATGTTGAGCTTTAAGCCAACTTTTTCACTCTCCTCTTTCACTTGCATCAAGAGGGTCTTTAGCTCCTCTTCACTTTCTGCCATAAGGGTGGTGTCATCTGCATATCTAAGTTTATTGATATTTCTCCCAGCAATCTTGATTCCAGCTTGTGCTTCATCCAGCCCAGAGTTTCTCATGACGTACTCTGCATATAAGTTCAATAAGCAGGGTGACAATATACAGGTTTGATTTACTTTTCTCTAATGCATAATAATGTGGAGTATTTTTTCATCTGTTTTTTGATGATTTGTATTATCTTCTTCAGAGAAATGTGTATTCAAGTCCTTCATCCATTTTTTTAATTGAGTTGTTTTTCTGTGGTTGAATTGTAGGAGTTCTTTATGTATTTGGGATATTAATCCTTTATCAGATATATGATTTTCAAATATATTCTCCAGTTCTACAGGTTGTCTGTCACTTGATAGTACTTTTTGATGTATAAGTTTTTCATTTCAATGAAATCCATTTTATCTATTTTTTCTTCTGTTGCCTATGCTGTTGGTATCATAACCAAGGTATTGCTGTCAAATTCAAAGTCATGAAGGTTTCCCCCTATGTTTTCTTCTAAGAGTTTTATATTCTGTCATAACACATTAATTTTTTGATCCATTTTGAGTTAATTTTATAAGGCATTAGGTAAGGGCCCAACTTAATGCTTTTGCATGTGGATATCCAGAACTTCTGTTGAAAAGATTGTCCTTTCTCTGTTGAATGGTCTTGGCACACTTGTCACCTGATCACATATGTGAGGGTTTATTTCTTGGCTCTCTATTCTATTCCATTGGTGCCAATACCACACTGTTTTGATTACTATAGTTTGGTAGTGAATTTTGAGATTGGGAAGTGTGAATTCTCCATATTTGTTCTTTTTAAGATTAGTTTGGCTATTCAAAGTCACTTTAGGATGGGTTTTCTATTTCTGGAAAAAAAAAAATTGCCAATAGGATTTTGATAGGGATTACATTGAATCTGTAGATCACTTTGGGTAGTACTGTCATCTTAACAATATTGTCTTCCTGTCAATGAACACAGTATGTCTTTCCACTTATTTATGTTTTCTTTACTTTCTTTCAAAACATTCTTTATTTAATTTGTTTTTTTGCTGCTGCTGCTGCTAAGTTGCTTCAGTCGTGTCCGACTCTGTGTGACCCCATAGATGGCAGCCTATCAGGCTCCCCTGTCCCTGGGATTCTCCAGGCAAGAACACTGAAGTGGGTTGCCATTTCCTTCTCCAATGCATGAAAGTGAAAAGTGAAAGTGAAGTCACTCGGTCGTGTCCGGCTTTTAGTAACCCCATGGACTGCAGCCTACCAGGCTCCTCTGTCCATGGGATTTTCCAGGCAAGAGTACTGGAGTGGGGTGCCATTGCCTTCTCCGTAATTTGTCTTTTACAAACACTTAATTAACATTTACTCTAAGCCAGGAAACACTCTAAGTGCTTTACAAACATGCATTTATTTAATCCTCATAACAACCTGATGTACCATTTTAATTCCACTTTATGGATAAAGAAACTGAAGTACAAAGAGGCGAAATAACTTGCCCAAGCTCTCAGAGCCAGTAAGTGGTAGAACTCTGACTTAAACCTGGCAGTCTGGCTCCAGGGTTCATGCTTCTAACTATGACAATCTACATCTTTTCTAGCACTCATTCATTCAACAAGCACTTACACAACACCTTCCAAGTGATTTATTAAGAAAGTGCTCTCAGGAGAAATCCACTAAGGGAGTAAGAAAAGCAGGACAGGGAAGAGGAAGAAGTCAAACACAGGTTTGATTTCAAATGAGGCCCCTGCCTCAGCCCAATCTTGCGAGTGCTGTGGAGCACCCAAGGAAGGGGAGCTGGGCTGTCATATTGTTCCCTCAGTCACTTAGCTGCAGGTCACTCTGCTGAGGATGTAAACTTCAGACAATTCCAGCTCTCCACATGTCTGAGCGAAATGGCCCTAGTAGTTCAAATTTGGCCCTCTGAAGAAAGTTACAAGTTCACGTTGGTAGGATCAAAGTGTACTGGAGGATGGATACACAGAAGTAATAAAGTGAATTCCAAGGGAATCTGGGTAGGGTACCAACAAAACCTTGGCCTTCAAAGAGTTTATATGTTGGTAGCAAAGCCAAGACATGCACCCTTTATATAGAATTGGCAGTGGTAATACTATAAGAGGGAAAATAAATTGCTAAGAACTTGGAGAGAACAGACCGTAAAACAACTGTTCCATGGGCATGCCCTGCCTAAGGCAATCATAAAAGATCACTGAAGAGGTTGCATTTGACCTGGGAATCTGAGAAGAGAATTACAAGAATTACAAGATTTGGGAAAATCCTACAAGATCAATCACAATACATGTAAAGCCACACAGAGATATGAAGGTACAGAGCACTTTAACAATCAGATAGTGCTCAGATATCATGTACTTTCAAATATAATCCATTCTCAAAACAATGTTAGAAATGCAAAATCTCCGGTCCTACCCCAGAAATATTTTATCAGAAAGGGATGAAGTCCATCGGTCTTTTTATTTAATGATCTTTTTCATGTGGACAATTTTTTTAAAAATTTTTATTGAATTTGTTACAATATTGCTTCTGTTTTATGCTTTGTTTTTTGGCCATGAAGTATGTGGGATATTAGGACTAGGCCAGCTCCAGGGGCTCATGAATATCCATTCTACTTCAGAAAATGATACGCTAATAGCTTATGCCAAAGGGAGGAGTATAGGCAGCACCACCAAAATTTGAAGTCATCTATCAAATATCATTTAGGAGACCAGGTCATTCCTATAGACATGAGGAAGTGATTCATTTGAAGTGACCATAATTATGTAATATATAAAAATATATGCTTTATGAAAGAAGAGCACAGTCTAGTGAGATAGGACATACAGAAAGAAGTCATGGAAATATAATTTGGGCGGGGGGGTGGTCAAGATGAGGAACCATTAGGCCTGAGAGTGAAATGAACAAACACTAAGCTTTTAGCTAAGTGTATCTGGAAGGCAGGCAAAATGAATTAAAGAAATCCTGGAAGAAGGAAAATCCCTTAGGAGGCTCAGAAGCAGAACTATGGGAAGGTGGGAAAGTATGTGAGAAACTGAAAAACATTTGGCAAAGGAAAGGACACAGTTTTCTGCAGACTGCAGTTATCAATAAATGTGATACATCTCTTCTACAAAAGTCTGATTTTTTTAATCTGAAATAG
Organism: Bos indicus; assembly: GCF_029378745.1. Taxonomy (NCBI): domain Eukaryota; kingdom Metazoa; phylum Chordata; class Mammalia; order Artiodactyla; family Bovidae; genus Bos; species Bos indicus. The sequence goes on from NC_091763.1 coordinate 80,829,138, forward strand.
AAAATTCAGTTTTACCCTTAAAACAATGGTCATTAAAATCATCCACACAGCAAAACACAGTAATAGAGAGGTTGTAACCCTACAAATGCTGATTAACTCTCATATTTATCATAGAAGAGTTCTGAAACATGGACAAGCTAAATGATTCCAGGTGTCTTTAAGATAAATACATGTAATCACACTTCTAGCTCAAACCTACGAATACACTCATTCCCTCACAAAGTTGACATGTTATAAATGAATGAAAATGCTACTTGATATGCCACCAGACTCTTCACATCTGTTGTTAGAGTAAGTTTAGAGAAATCATTCACCCTCAGAGTTAGCCATGGGCTTCCTTTGTAGCTCAGCTGGTAAAGTATCTGCTTGCAATGTGGCAGACCCTGGTTCTTGACCCTGGTTCAATTCCTGGGTCAGGAAGATCCCCTGCAGAAGGATAGGCTACCCATTCCAAAATTCTTGGATTTCCCTGGTAGCTCAGATGGTAAAGAATCGGCCTGCAGTGCAGAAGACCTGGGTTCAATCCCTGGGTTGGAAAGATCTCCTAGAGGAGAACATGGCAACCCACTCTGGTATTCTTGCCTGGAGAATCTCCAAGAACAGAAGAGCCTTGCAGGCTACAGTCCATGGGGTCACAAAGAGCCAGACAGGACTAAGCACAGCACAGCAGCAGACTTAGACATGGTTTTCTTGTTGGTTCATCATAAAAAAGTTAACAACTGCATAGTTTTAGCCTTTAATAATAACAGTGAGTATTTACTGAGTACTTACTATGTGCCAGGCTCTATGCTCTTCACACGCCTTACCTAATTTATTGCTGAAGCACAGAAAACTGAATGCATCGCCCAAGGTTACACGGCTTTTGGGCTTCCCAGGTGGCGCAGTGGTAAAGAGTCCTCCTGCCAATAAAAGAAGATGCAGGAAATGCAGTTTTGATCCCTGGGTCAGGAAGATCCCCTGGAGGAGGAAATGGCAACCAACTCTAGTATTCTTACCTGGGAAATCTCATAGACAGAGGAACCTGGCAGGCTACAGTTCATGGGGTTACAAAGGGTCAGACACAACTGAGCGACCGAACACACACACACACACACAGCTCTTACATAGAAGAGTCAGGATTCAAACCCACATCTGCTTGACACCAGAGCCAGAGTTCAAAACATTACATCCTTTATACATGATCTCTTTTATTTTAATCTTTCTAAAAGACCCTTTACGATAGTCATTATTATCACCATTTTACAGGTTAGGAAGGTGAGACCCAAAGAGGTCAAGTGTCAAGTTCAACAAGAGTCCACCAGAAAGGTCTAGCCAGAGTTATCTACTCCAAGCACCTTCCTGGGATGGGAATTACTCTGATTGGAGGCATATTCAGTATTTCTAAAACATATCAACATTTTCTGAGAAAGAAAGTAGAACATTTGAAACAGCATAGCTGAGAGCCCTGAAGATGGATGTGCACACACTCAGATAACACGGCAACTGAATAAAGGTAATGGGGGTGGGGGAGGAATCTACACTTTAGCGCTCCACCACCATGAATGGTGCATAGCAGTCTGTGTAAATATAAATAGCTATATGTCTACACATACAAAGGTAAATATATAGATACCTATTTTCAGAAAACAATGAGAAGTCACACGGACAAGCTGTGATTTCTGAAAATCCATTGAGGGATTATCATTTATTATCATAAAACAATTATCTTGATAAAGAAAACATTAAGCATATACAATGGCATTCACCAAGGGCTGTAACATTCGACTTTGACTTTCCTGGTCTTTTTCTCTAAAAGAAAACACCAATATAGAGAACAATCATATAAATTTTTCTAACTAAATAAAAATCTTTTGTGTTATCTGAATGTTATTTTCTAAGAGAATCATTGCTCTTAGTGAATTCCTGCTGCTGCTGCTGCTGCTGCTAAGTCGCTTCAGTCATATCCGACTCTGTGCGACTCCAGAGACAGCAGCCCACAAGGCTCCCCCGTCCCTGGGATTCTCCAGGCAAGAACACTGGAGTGGGTTGCCATTTCCTTCTCCAATGCATGAAAGTGAAAAGTGAAAGTGAAGTCGCTTAGTCGTGTCCGACTCCTAGCGACCCAATGGACTGCAGCCTACCAAGCTCCTCCATCCATGGGATTTTCCAGGCAAGAGTACTGGAGTGGGGTGCCATTGCCTTCTCCGTAGTGAATTCCTAGTTATTCCCTAACTCGAGGCCATACCAACAAATTCATATTTCCCTTTCTTTCTTTAAGGCACTAATACTCATTTCTGAAGAGAGTATAATATGACCAAAGTAAACTCAGAACACCACAACGTATTCTTTAAAGTCTGGAATGCAAGTCCAAAGTTATTACCCATCCAATTACTTCCATAAACTATGTTGCCATTCTGAACATTGTTTGTCAATATTATTTTGAACAAAATGCATTCTGGAAGTAAATTATCTCTGCTTGCCAACACAGAGATCATTCATCCTTACTCCCAGAAAAGCCAGAACCATCTCAAACCCTGAATATGTACAGAATGACAGACATGAGCTCAGGCAGGTACCAAGTCTGTAATCACAGCCACAGCTTCATATAAACAGAAATCAGTCTTTCCCAAGTCCTGTGATTAGGTCAGGAAATCTCAAATCCCTGAACTAATTGATTAATATGACAATGTGGTGGTGGGGGATGGGAATGGTTCAGCATAATAAAGGCTGTACTTAAGCATAATTTGCCCTTTTCCTTCCCTGCCTATGGGAAAAGCATAATGGAATACATTACCCAGATAGTAGCCTCTGTGTTTGGGCAAAGTTCTAGGTTATCATTTATGAATCCTGCTTGGACTTTGATCTCAGTTATGCTGACAAAGAAAATGAGTGGAGCAAGTCAGACAAACCCTTCAATGCCTGGTAATTGTGCCAGATGAACACAGGGTTGAACTGTTCCATCTGCCCTGGCAGGACAGCGCCAGGCCCCACCATGTGATCAATCTAGTATAAGCCCAGGTGTGGGGACCAGGCTCCAGGCTAGCCTAGCGCAGCCCTAGCTGTGAACCGATGTAAGCATCAGGGAACTTATGAGAAAGCATACAACCTGAATGTCAGTCAGGAAATGGTTACAAATTAGAAAAAGAAAGAGGAATTCAGGACAGAGGGGCCTCATATGCCACAGTAATAAAAGTAACTTCCTCTCTTCCCTCATTTCAGAACCACACAGTAGAATTCTCTCCATATGAAATTCCTTACAAGTCACATGCTCCACTAAACCACGGCCTGTCCCCTTCAATGGACTCACAGGATAGTCACACGGAAACAGATGTTACTGCTTTGCTCTCATGCTGTGAAGGGAAAGTGTAGCTGAGACATGGGGAAAAGCCAATCTATGACCTCTCCAGAACAATTCTCAAGCACCTCAAAGATGCCTTTGTCCTCTGGATAATCTGCACTCTAAAAGTTTGATAAAGCTCTCCAAGAGCCTGAAGCTCAAGTTTAATGATTCCAATAAAGTATTTATCTGAGCTGAAAGTGGCCTCTCACAGCTGGCAGACCAGGAGGTGACGCTGACCTACTAAATAGCAGTCTTTCTATCATTCTCAGACCAGCTAACTGAGCACCACCACAGTGCAGCATCTTCCTGGGCTGGCTCATAATTATTCTCTCTCTTATGTGTGTTCTCAAAATTATCTGTATGTGCCTATATTATGGCATTCATCCTGTTCTATTGTAATCACCCGTATTTATGTTTGTGCTTCCAAGTAGACGATTACCTCTTTTATTATATATATATATATATTTTTTTTTTTTTTTTTTGGGGGGGGGGGCCATGCCACATGGCATATGGGATGGGATCTTAGCTCCTGGACCAGGTATCAAACCCACACCTGCTGCAGTGGAAGCATGGAATTTTCACCACTATTTTGCCAGGGAAATCCCCAGACTGTTATTTCTTGTGGATAGAAAGTATGTCTTCTACTGTCTCAAATCCACAGAACCTAGCACATACAGTATCCCATTCATGAATGTTCAGTGAATGAATGAACATATATCAGTCTGAATTGTCAGTATTTATTATGACCTGGTACAACATACATTTATTTCTCTTTCTGTCTGTATTAGATTGTATCCTTCCTTGTGATTTAACTAAACCATTTTTTTTATTTACAAACCTTGTGAGAGAGAGCTTAAATATGTTTTAAAGTTATACGTGAGTATTGGTTACATATGTTTATAGAGATGATAGGATTCCTGGTAGCATTCAGCCTGGAAGTCAATTCTTTCCCTCCCAAGAGAAGGGATATTTAGAGAAAAAATAAATAGGAAATTCAGCAGAAACTGTGGGGAATGGGAGAGCAAGAAAGATGTAACCTATAAAAACAAAAGTGGCCCAAGCAGATAATCAGGAGGGGTCCCAGGAGTGCATATCAACCAGAGAGCATGCCCATTTGAAGGCAGAGGGCCCGAGACAGCAGAGTGGGGGCCTTCAGGGAACTAGTCACTGCAAAGACAAGGACGCTGCAGCCTGAAAGAATAGAGCAGGCTGCCATGGAAGGAAAAAAGGGCACGAGAGGCAATAAAAGGAAACAGGCCAAATGAGTAAAAGAGAAAGCCGGAGGCAGGGAAATGCTTCAGTGAGACATCCTAGGCAGATCAGGAGAACTCTAGTCACATAGTAAATAGGTCCTGAGGAAAAAAGGTGAAATGTATGGGAACCTGGCAAAATGTCTAGCCATTTGACAGGATAGCAGAAGAGCCCATGAGGGTAACAGGAAAAGGGGAAAGAGCTGTAACTCTGGTGGCAGTAGTTCTTTAACAGAGAGAACTTGCTGAGTGAAATGAAACTGGGGACCAAAGAGAAGTATGTTAGTATATATGTATTTTTTTTTAATGTTCAAATAGTCACTTTCGCAAATTTAATGTTTTCTCCAGAGGGAAAGGTTACGTGGTTCTCGGATGAATCTTTATTGGTTGTAAGTCTCGGGATATTGTTATAACAAATGCCTCACTGTGAGGGCAACAATAGCCATCCTCCACTCAGGCAGGAAGAAATAGTTCTTGACTGGATCTGCCTCCTCCTCCTTCCATAGCGTGGAATGGAGCAGTTTGTTCCCCAAAGCAAATGCAACCTCATAAAAGACTAGTGATTGAACAGAAGATGAAATCCAGGCTGTTACAGATCAGGAAAACTTAGTATCACTAGCTATAACTAGATCCCCTGGCACAGGGTATGGCAACCGACTCCAGCATTCTTGCCTGGAGAATCCCCATGGACAGAGGAGACTGGCAGGCTACAGGGTTGCATGAGTCAGACATGACTGAGTGACTAAGCACAGAACAGATATACCTACAGTACAAATCCTCCCATCTTATAGAAAGAGATGCAACCAACATCAGGAGAGAAGATATAAGACACTGATATTCCATAAAAGTACTGGATGAACCAAAGTCACAGACACAATCCAGGACAGTTTAAATTCAATTAAAGTGTCTCTTCATCAGACAATAGAGCTACTGTTATAAATACAAATTTTTTCCAGTTTTACTGAGAAATAATAGACATATATTACTGCATAATTAAGATATACAACATGGTTTATATTTACATCTATTTACATGATTTACATCTATTGTGAAATGATTGCCACAATAGATTTAGTAAACATCCACCATCTCATATAGGTACAGTAAGAAGAAAAAATTCTTCCTTGTGACAAGAACTTTTAGGATATACTCTCTTCACAACTTTCTTATATATCATTAAGAAATGCTAACTATAGTCATCAAGTTGTACATTACATCTCTAGTACTTATTTATCTTATAACTGTTAAGTTTGTACCTTTAACCAATGCTCCCTCCCTCTTGCTTTGCCTCTGGTAACTGCAAATCTGATCTGTTTTTAAGTGAGTTTGGTGTCACTGTTTTTTTCTAGGTTCCACATATAAATAAGATCATATAGTATTTATCTCTGTTTGACTTACTTCATTTATCATAATGCCTTCAAGATCCATCCATGTCACAAATGGTAGGAGTTCTTTATTTCTATGGCTGAGTATAGATGGAGAGACAGATAATCTGAACTCCTTTATCCATTTAACCATCAATGGACACTTACGTTGTCTCCATGCTTTGGCTATTGTAAATAATGCTTCTATGAACATGGGGGTGCATATATACACTTAAGTTTGTATTTTTGCTTCCTATGTATATATTCCCATAAGTGGAACTGCCACATCGTATGGTAGTTCTATTTTTAATTTTTTAAGGAAACCCCATGCTGTTTCTCAAAGTGGCTGTACCAATTTACAATCCTACCAATAGTGGACAAGGGTTCCTTTTTCTCCACATTCACACCAGCATTTGTTATCTCTTGTGTTTTTGACGATGACCATTCTAACAGGTGTGAATTCATATCTCATTGTGGTTTTAAGCTGCATTTCCCTAATGAGTAGTGATTCTGAGCATCTTTTCGTGTACCTGTTGGCCATTCATATGTATTCTCTGAAAAAATGTCTATTCAGGTCCTATTTAATTAGATTATTTTTTGCTATTGAGTTGCATGAGTTCTTTATTTTGGATAGTGCGTGCTAAGTCACTTCAGTTGTGACTGACTCTTTGTGACTTTATGGACTGTAGACCATCAGGCTTCTCTGTCCAAGGGAATTTCCCCTTACCAAATATGTTGGCAAATATTTTTCCCATTCTGTAGGTTGTCTTTTCAACTTATGATTATGGGTAGCCATCCTAAACGATTGCTTGGAAAGACTCTCAATTGTTCTCTCACCTCAAGTGTCTAGCTCTTGCGATCTATCTTCTGTGACAAATTCAGAGTAATTATCCTAAGAGATAAAACCAATTGTGCCATCCTCTACTTAAAACCCTCTCCTCACTCCCTGCCAATACCCAATAGAATGAATTCTGAGCTATTCAGGATGGCACAGAACATTTCTCAAAATCAGACTGCAAGCTACTTTTTCAGTTTTATCTTCTACCACTTTCTTCCTCCCTCATCCATTTCTTTTTACACCAAAGTAGACTTTTCAACATTCCAGGAATAAATAGGTATTTTCAGATATTCATACTGCCCCTTCATCCTATCCCCACAGTTATAATGCTGCAGAATACATCATGAGAAATGCTGGGCTGGATGAAGCACAAGCTGGAATCAAGATTACTGGGAGAAATATCATGCAGATGACACGACCCTTATGGCAGAAAGTGGAGAAGAACTAAAGAGCCTCTTGATGAAAGTGAAAGAGGAGAGTGAAAAAGTTGGCTTAAAGCTCAACATTCAGAAAACTAAGATCACGGCTTCCAATCCCATCACTTCTTGGGATGGGAAACAGTGGCTGACTTTATTTTCCTGGGCTCCAAAATCACTGCAGATGGTGATTGCAGCCATGAAATTAAAAAGACGCTTACTCCTTGGAAGGGAAGTTATGACCAACCTAGACAGCATATTAAAAAGCAGAGACATTACTTTGTCAACAAAGGTTCGTCTAGTCAAGGCTATGGTTTCTCCAGTGGTCATGTATGGATATGAGAGTTGGACTATAAAGAAAGCTGAGTGTCAAAGAATTGATGCTTTTTAACTATGGTGTTGGAGAAGACTCTCGAGAGTCCCTTGGACTGCAAGGAGATCCAACAAGTCCATCCTAAAGGAGATCAGTCCTGCGTGTTCATTGGTAGGACTGATGTTGAAGCTGAAACTCCAATACTTTGGCCACCTGATGCTAAGAGCTGACTCAGTGGAAAAGACCCTGATGCTGGGAAAGATTGAGGGCAGGAGGAGAAGGGGATGACAGAGGATAAGATGGTTGGATGGCATCACTGACTCGATGGACATGGGTTTGGATGGACTCTGGGAGTTGGTGATGGACAGAGAGGCCTGGTGTGCTGCAATTTATGGGGTCCAAAGAGTCGGACATGACTGAGAAACTGAACCGAACTGAACTGAGACAGCTCACACACCAAAACCCTACCTTTCAAGGGCCTGCTTAAATGTCTTTTACTCAGTTTTCTTAGTCACAATAATTGTTCTTGCCTATATCTTTGAATTCTCTGACAGAGAATGAAATGGTTAGATGGCATCACCGACTCGATGGACATGAGTTTGAGCAAGCTCCGGGAGTTGGTGATGGATAAGGAAGCCTGGCATCCTGCTGTCCATGAGATTGCAAAGAGTCGAACATGACTGAGTGACTGAACTGAACTGATATCTTTGAATCACATTATGTTAATATTTAATTACATCACCATAGGAAACTGACTTACTAGAAAGTTGTGTGTGTCTAAATTTCCAACTGGATTATAAACTCTTTAGGCAGAAATACACTGATGATAACCTTTACATTTTTCTCCTAAATTAGTTTCAACCAGATGCTTACATTTCTTTAATGTTTGCTCTACTTTCATACTCAATTTAAATTTAGCAATCATTCCAAGTCTTATTAGGCTGCATCCTTAGTTGTTGCAAAAAAAGAATTACAGTTTTAGAATGCAATGTTTTCTTTCCACAATTAATTAATCAAGCCTGCAGAAAGTCTAGAACAGGCCAGTATCAAGTAAAAGCCCAAACAATAGAGAGACAGGGAATATCATATTTACAAAGGGCAGAATTTATGTCATTAATTAAAAGGAACAATTTCCTCACAGAATGTCATACCAGGCCAAACAAAAGAGTGCCTCCCAAATTTTATATCTATCATATATGATCTGGATTGTAGCTATATGTTTACATGACAGAAATAGTGTCTCTTATGTTTCATGCCACTTTCCAACATAACCATTGCAATAATCTACACAAAGGAAGTGTTCAAAAACATGTGTCAACTGATAGAAAGATTGAGGATCTACTATTTAAATTGTCTGGTGATCATCAAATTTTCAAAGCTAATAGAAACTATACAAGATAATTTCTTTAGGTTTTAGACTATTGAACTGAAAGAGGTCAACAACCCACAATAAATTTACTAACAACTCAAATCAACTACTATATATTTGCTTATACATATATACACAAACCTCAGTCCATAGTTCATCAGGCACTCTATCAGATCTAGGCCCTTAAATCTATTTCTCACTTCCACTGTATAATCATAAGGGATTTGATTTAGGTCATACCTGAATGGTCTAGTGGTTTTCCTTACTTTCTTCAATTTAAGTCTGAATTTAGCAATAAGGAGTTTGTGATCTGAGCCACAGTCAGCTCCTGGTCTTGTTTTTGTTGACTGTATAGAGCTTCTCCATCTTTGGCTGCAAAGAATGTATCAATCTGATTTCGGTGTTGACCATCTGGTGATGTCCATGTGTAGAGTCTTCCCTTGTGTTGTTGGAAGAGGGTGTTTTCTATGACCAGTGCATTCTCTTGGCAAAACTCTATTAGCCTTTGCCCTGCTTCATTCTGTACTCCAAGGCCAAATTTGCCTGTTACTCCAGGTGTTTCTTGACTTCCTACTTTTGCATTCCAGTCCCCTATAATGAAAAGGACATCTTTTTTGGGTGTTAGTTCTAAAAGGTTTTGTAGGTCTTCATAGAACCATCCAACTTCAGCTTCTTCAGCATTACTGGTTGGGGCATAGACTTGGATTCCTGTGATATTGAATGGTTTGCCTTGGAAACGAACAGAGATCATTCTGTCGTTTTTGAGATTCCATCCAAGTACTGCATTTAGTACTCTTTTATTGACCATGATGGCTACTCCATTTCTTCTGAGGGATTCCTTCCCGCAATAGTAGATACAATGGTCATCTGAGTGAAATTGTTGGTGATGGACAGGGAGGCCTGGCATGCTGCGATTCACGGGGTCGCAAAGAGTCAGACATGACTGAGCAGCTGAACTGAACTGAACTGAACTGATTTACACAAAAATATAAAATGTAATCCTTCCCCTCAAGTTGCTGACAGCTAACTCGGAGAATTAAAATTCACATATGTGAAAAAGAAAAGAATTCAATACAACACAAAACTGAGATCATTAAATTATATTTGTTTTAGAAAGGTGCAGAAATCATAACTAGGATCAGAAGATGAAAATAAGGCAAAATAGTTTAGAGTTAATGTGATAAAGAAAATAAAAATTCACCTGTAAGAGTTATTTTTCCTAAAAGAATTACTACCCACGTTTGCAAAGCTGCATGTTCAAAGTTTTATCTCAGCATAAAATGGAAATAATCTTGACATCCAGGACTGAATTAGCTAACAAATTATCAGACATCCATAAAACATATAGAATAAACTCTTAAGCAACTCAGCGTTGGGCTGCTACCCACCCATAGTGGGAACTCCACATATAACAACATTATAATCGGCCCTCCATACTTGGGGTTCCACATCCACAGGTTCAACCAGCTATGGATTGTGTAGTACCACAGTACATATTTATTAAAAAAAACTTTACACACGTTGACTTGTGTAGTTCAAACCTGTTATTCAAGAGCCAACTGTATTATGAAAGGATTTTAAATAATCCTTTTCAGTATTCCAGGCAAGAATACTGGAGTGGGTTGCCATTTCCTTCTCCAGGGATCTTCCCCACCCAGGGATCGAACCCGGGTCTCCGCATTGTAGGCAGATGCTTTTACCATCTGAGCCACCAGGGAAGCCATATATGTGAATGGAAAATGATAATATATCAGAAGGAGCATTATGTATAATATTTTGTAAAATTAATTATATACATCAAAGCCTAAAAAGCTATAAAAGAGGTTTCCTCTGATCCCTGAGCTAAGGAAAATATTTATTTCCTCCTTTTATTTATCTTTATTATCTGCATGTTTATGGTAAACATGTATTTCTTTTATAATAAGAAAAACAAACAGTAATGGGGTTTCCTAGTACCTTGGAGCAATCTGGCATTCAAAGTAAGCATTCCCTCCTCTTTCTGTGTCCAAGAGAAGATCTAGTAAGATTAAGCCCATGAAAGAGTTTTGAAATGAATAAAGTGCTCTACTAAAAAGAAAAAAAAAGAAGAAGATATAACTTTTTAACTTCTTAAGGAAGGTATTTTAGTTTACTTTATGTATTGATGTGACTGGACCACGTAGTGCTCAAATATTTGTTCAAACATTAATCTGAACATGCCTGTGAGGAGGTTTTTGGATGATACTAACATTTGAATCCAAAGAGTGAATAAAACAGATTGCTCTCCAAAATGTAGGTGAGCCTCATCCAATCAGCTGAGACCTGAATAAAACAAAAAGGATAAGTAGGTGGGAAGTTCTTCTGCCTGACAGTCTGAGCTGAGACACTGGTCTTCTCTTGCCCTCAGATTAGACTTAAACTGTTGTCTCTCCTGATTCTCAGTCCTTCAGACTCAGGCTGGAACTACATGATTGGCTTTCCTTGATCTCCAGCTGGCCAACTGCAGCTCTTGGGATGTCTCAGCCTCCATAATCATGTGAACCAATTTCTTATTTTATTGATGTGTTTATTTATATCTATTTACCTATCTCCTACCGTTTCTATTTTTCTGGAGAATCCTGAATAAAGCAGAGAAGGAATCCTTACTCCTAAAATATCTTTAAAGAAGTTAATCTTACAGTTGTGTGCAAGATGGACTAGAGTTGGGAAAGTCCAGAGGCTAAGAATTCAGCTGAAAAGATGCTGTAGAAAGTGGGCAAAAATGATGAGAGGATGAAAGATGGCTGGGAATGAAGCCAATGGAAAAGGGAAGCTTCTGGTGTTCAGAGAACCAATAGGACTGAGTTCTAATTCTAGCTGGCCCTAGAGTAAGTCAATCACTTCCCTTCTCTAAGCCTCTGACTCTTCATGTATAAAATGATTTGTTTAGACCAGAAATCCTCCAGGGTCCTTTTCTGTTCTATAAATCTAAGATTCTATTATGATAGGAAACAATATTTAGATGCTTTTATTCAAACCATGAATACACTGGCTTAATTTTGTTCTTATACTATATTGAATATTCCATTGGTGCTCAATAAATAATACATTAAGCAAGCTCTTTTGGACATCATGGTTTAATGGAAAGGCCTAGAAATGCCCTGCCTTTTGGCAAAGTCTTTGCAATATCAATTACTTTATTAACTTTGCAAACATATAATGGAAAAATAGGCACATTACTTTGAAATAGGCCTGTTTTAATCCAATCCTCTTTCTTAATCATGGAAAAAGCCAATTTATAAGAATAAAACATTCCATATCTGATAATTTATTTATAATGAAACATTAAGTCACTTCAGGACTTGATGAAATTTGAAGTTATCGTGCAGGGGTTCAGTGAACTTCCAGCAGACCAGACAGCGATACCAGTTTGATATATGTGCATTCCCTTCCCACAGGTATACTAGACTTAATGGTCTTCCAGATCTGAGTCTAAGTCTAGGAAGAAAAAACCTTACCTTTACTCCAAATAGAAATCTCCCATCAAAGCTGAGAAGCACTTGAATACTATATCTAAAGATTAACTCCCTCAGATGTTCAAATCCATGTGATCCACATTACATATGAATGTGGATCTCTTTTATAGATCTTCATGGTTAAGCCCATCTGATCAAATTCAACCATCTTACAAACAAATCACAAGGCCACAAAAGATGTAATAAACACATAGAGAGTGCACTGCCTCACCCACATTCACCAACACCATCTTCCTGAGAATAATACAGTTCTCTGGGTAATTCCTGAGTCAGAAGTTTAAATGCACACACCCATGATTCTCCAGTGACTAGAATATTACTTAGTTATTCTCTGTCTGCCTGGAAAATCAACAGAAAAAAAAGAAAGAAGAAAAAAAGGACAGCACACTAAATCTCTTTTCATCCTGTTGTCTGATCTCTTAGAACCTGGACACATGTACCATCTCTTACTTTCATAAAATCCTTTTCCTTTCTTTGCCTTGGGTTCTTTTTTTTTTTCAACTCAACCTGGATCTAACAGCATTTAATGTCCTGAAGCTTTCAGGTAAGGCCATATTTTACATCATATTTTATTTCTGGTCTTGGCAGTAAATGTGGAATTAGCTATTAAATCCGGATTTCTCATCTAGTCAACTCCAGGAAAAAGTACAATAGAGAAAGGAGAAAGAGCCAGAGACCCTGACCAACAGGAACTATATTAAACCAGAAGAAAGGTTTTCCACTTGTGATCCAATAGAAAAGAAAAAAGAAAGGCTCAACATTTCCATCATCGAATGAGAACTTCTTCCAGTGGAGGGGCTCTGTGGTGAACCTTTCCCTGACTTTTCTCCAGGAATACTGAATATGTCATGACTCCTTTCAACTCTGCCTCCTCATTCCATGCTATTAATTGAGGTTTATGAGCTCCAACCTATTATTTCTAAAGAGGGAAAAAAGGAGGATTCCTTCCAAAACTATCTGGTTCTCCATCCCCACCTGCCTTCATTTATAAAACAAGCCATCTAAATCTCTCAGGCTATTTTTCCACCGGCTTGTTTATAATGTGGTAATGATTATGCTAATTCCAGCTGGGAATACATCGATGTGGACCTGCTGTGTGAGTCTGTGAAGTGGGGCAGGGCTTTATAAGTGCATGAGGAGAACAATTCCATAAAATTATAGTACATATGTAGCCCTCTCTCCATATTTACTAGTTTGTTGTAAGCTCCTTCTCAAATGGGAAATAGACCATGTTTCCTTTGCAGAGGGATAGTTATTGAATAACGAAGACCATGTGTTCTGCTACATCTTATTTGTCTGAGCACTCTGCAGCAATTTTCTAAACCAAATTAATAACAGTATACTAAACTTATTTCCCCAGTGAAAACTTCTGGCTACTAACAGTGTCAGTATATGCACCTCACTGTCCCCAAGAGCACAGGTAATCATTCTGCAACCAAGTCCATGATGCATCTCAGCGATGCATGCTGCTTATGGTATGTGAGGGGAAACGACACCCTCTAATGAAATGATATTGTTTATACAAGCAATAGAGTATTACATCACTTTCCCTACAAAGAGAAGAGAATGTGAAATTTCACAAAAGACAGATAGCTATTTAATGCATAACTTGTCACCATGGTCAGCCTCAGCATAATAAAATGCACATGGAAAAATTCCTCGCAGCAAGCCCCTTGCATAGCAGATTCTTGCTTCATCTGGGTTCAAGGGTGTGTATGTCTCCGAAGAAAATGATATTTCTCCTTTGCTCACTCACACACACACACACTTGCTGCACAATAAGCTTCAAATAGCATTTCGGAGATGTCTGCTGGATGCTGAGCACACAGAGGCAAGAGGCTGGTAGTGAGCCTCCTCTGTGATTAGAGAAAAAGCAGCTATCTCCTTCCTGCAGATCAAGGAAACGCACATTCACATGACACCTAAACACTGGAGAACCCAGTGTATGTAAGAACTGCTCTCTCTATTTTTACCCCTGAGAGCCAAGTAAATTGCAAGCAAACACAATGTAATTCTGGTAGCAAACCAATCACAAAAGGGATTTACATTTTTTTTTTTACAACTTTATGCCAAATGACACTACTTCCTTACCCAGTATGATTTTTGCCACACCAGAGTAAAGGCATTTTTCTGCACCCATACTTGGAAGCAAATAGAATCCTGTTGTCTCAACAAAACTTTCAATGAATGTTGCCGGTGACGGAGGTTTTGCAACATCCTTACATTTCAAATAGAGTGCTTTTGGTCCCAACCCAATATATAGGCATATATGCTTATTATTACAATTCACTCTATAAAATCCCGACTGGGGGGATTTTAGTTCCATTTAGACATCACAACTCAAACATTCTATTCATTCCACAGCATGTTCTCTCTCTCCAACTAAAAATTCTTTCTGCTTTTCTGATGTAAACGTAAAATATTAATTATAATTCACACATGAGAAATATTTCTAACAGAATCAGAAATAGTAAGAGTTAATGGTTTAGTCCAGCAGATAAACTTTTGCAGGTTTCCATCTGAAAGTCATAACATAACCTTTTATTCTGTGTGTCATTGGTACAGAAGGTTTTTCAAGGCAGAGTTCTTCAAACTGCAAGATGTTAAACAGATGTACTGCAGAGTCTTCCAGGTCCAAACTATGAAGGGTCTGTTTTCAGTCTGTGTGTTGAGTCCTTCATTTGTTTTATTCCTTTATCAAGATCTTCATGTTTGGGTATTTCTTCTCTTAAAATTATGTTGCTGTTACAGTTTCTTAAGCTGCATATTTGTTTAGAACCAGATTTTAAACCATACTCTTTTTGAACTAAATAAGAAATATTCATTTAAATTTTGCCATTTAAAGGCATGTGTTAGCAGGAAAAAATCTCTGCTTCTTATAGCAGGTGCTGTAAGCCCAATCCCAGATGTTGTGATGTGTAAATAGCCACTGAAGAATTTGAGAAATGGGTAGAGATGCGAGAAAGAGGAAGGCATAAATGAAAAACAGACATTTTTGAAACCTCAGGTCATATGGCCTATCACTAAAAGTCCTTTCTAAACATTTCAACTTTTGTTTTCCATTGGTGGGCTTCTATACTTAATGGTTTCTCATGTTGCAAATATTACTTTCCAAAATGTGGGAATAGGCATAGTCATGAACCTGGCTATTCATTTCCAAGGAACCAAATTCTATCCCCATATTGCCCAGAATGAGATGTGCTACATTCCAGCTCAATAAGCTAAGGCACAGAAGCCTATCTTATAGATGTGGCCATTTCTCCGATCTTAAACCAGATTGAAGTTTGGAGTTTAACAGTAACAAGGCAGCATGATAAATGGGGTTCTCTGGAGCTTAAACCTCAGTCTTTGTAGTTGAAAGGCCAGTTTTGCCCCTTTTGTTCTTACCCACTTGTTACTTGAAGGGATTTCAGAATGTATAGCTCTAACAGGGTTAAAAGGGTGCTTATAAATGTTTTCTCCTTATTTAGTTTGATGTTGGCAGCGCCCCTCCATCATTTCAATGAGAGACACATGAGCAGAAAGGCCTTTATAACATAGGCAGGGCTTTATAATATGGGCAGCTTCCTTCTCGAATATCCTTTTGCTATCATACTAATCAGTAGTAAGGGATAATTAAAGCCATACATAACACAGGGCCAAGCTTTGACTACTTTAACCACTTCACTACCCAACCCCTCTGCATATACACTGACAGAAAAATACAGAGCATGGCCTTGAAAGGGAATCTAGCATGGAGGTTAAGAGCACAGATTTTGGAGTCAAATATACCTGGCTTTTCATCATGACCAGCACTTAGAGGATGTGTGGCTAGAAAGTTACTCTTTAGGCCATGGTTTCCTGTCTGTAAAGAGGATGATGATAATGATGGTTATGAGTAGATTACAGATGTGACAGAATTATTGTGAGGATTAATAGGAAAGGTACATAAATGACTCAGCCAACAGCCTGACAGTACTAAATGTTAGCTATTATTTTATTGCAGCATCTATACCATATATTCCAACTGAAGTGAATACCTCTCTCCTCACTGAACCCTTACCCCTGCCTCTGTATTACCAAGCATTTGCAGATCCTGATCCTTTTCTTTGCAAGGCCCTCTTCATATATCTCTGTATGTACCACCTATACCAGCATGCCATCCTTTGTGTTCTCTGTCCAAATTTACCCAACCTTTGAGACACAGATCAAATGCCATTTCCTCATGAAATATTTCCTGAACTCTTCAAGTTGTGAAGTTTTACTTCCTTGAATCCCCAAGGTTTTTATTTTTCCTACTGTAGAGAGTTGAACATTCTACTTGTTTACTCTCACAGACTATCCTCATTGGTTCGTGGATAGTACTTGTGTTATATTTATTTTCCCTTTTATTCCCAATCCTCATTCCTAGACTCCTTCTCCCATAGGAAAACTTTCTAATATGCATTTATATCCTTTTATTCATAATTATTCTTGGAAAATATGTATTAGTTTTATGCACACACATTAATTTACTTAAATGAACACTGTGATAGATGTCAGTCTGCTTCTTTTATTTCTCCATGGTCTTTTGTGATCCTTCTGTGCATTGCTTACATTTTACCTAAAGTTTTGGTTTGGTTTTCTTGGCTGCATCAAGTCTCAGTGGTGACATGTTGGATCTTTCATCATGGCCCACAGGCTCTTCCTTGAGGCTCACAGGGATCTTAGTTCCCTGACAAGGAATTAAATCCACATCCCCTGCATTGGAAGGTGGATTCTTAACCATTGGACCAATGCATAAGTCCCTTACCTACACATTTAACATTGAATTCCTGGCCACCAGAAATGAGTATCTTCATACATTCCCCCTCATGGACCTGTTTGGGAATTCTTCTTGGGATATATGCCAAAGAGCAGAATCACAGGATCACAGGAATAAAGAGCAGAATCACAGGATCACAGGAATAAGTAAGCCTATTGACCAAATAATGGCAAATCATTCTCTAAAAGGTCTTCACTGGCAGGAATCTCAACAGAGGTGCATGTTGGCCTCTATATTCCACATCTGTGTCAACACATGGCTCTATCCAGCCAAGTCTTGCTACTTTACTCAGTGTAAACTGATATCTCATCATTGTTTCACTTGCATCTCTCTACTTACTAATGCACTGACTCTTCATGGTTCTGTTTTTCTTTGGCCTTTGGCTTATATAGCCCCCAATTTTTTCATCTGAAATGCTTCTCTTTTCTCTTCACCCTCTGCAGGATTACAAATTACTCTAAGGTAGAGGCATATTTATTTTTCTCATTTTTGTACTCACTACAAAGCCTACTATAGTACCTGAAGAAAGACATAAAATACTAATATATAAATAAAAATAAACTAAAAGCATGAGAGTATGTGTGGACAGTGACAGAGAAAAATGATTGCTTTGAAATCTAAAATAATTGAGATAAGGTTCATCCTCTGATTTCTAAAACCACGATTTCCCTTGGCCAGCTGAACTAAAAATGACAGCACCATTCACTACCTCAAACTCCACATTGAAGGTTAGGAAGAAGTTGCTAATGTGCTGATTCTAAAGTAGAGATTTTACTGTGACATCTACAAACAGTCCCCCTTGATCAGATGCACAAGTAAATTTCTTCACTACTCACTTTAAGGACCTAATGGGCATTATGCTGGCAGCTTCATCTTGGGAAACCCCAAAGCCCTGCTCTTATACACAGATACAAAAAGTGGTAAAGAAAATTCTACTTCTTGCCAACATTAATTTTCCCTAGAGGGTAGATGGGTATTTACCTAGTAGCCTATGCAAATAGCTATACTTTCTGTAACTTTCCTGATAAAGGCAGAGCAACAGTGGTCTCACACTTAATTATGTGTGAGAACATCATGAACACTTGCTTGATTAATATCATGAAAGTTGCCAAGTCACACAGTGTGATGATCAAGAACAAGGTCTTTGGAGTCAAACTGACATGGTTAGAATTCTGACTCTGTCACATACAGCTCTGTTACTTTTTATTTCTTCTGCCATCAGTTTTCGCATCTGCAAAATATGAACAATGAGACTGGCTTTATAGGACTATTGTATCACTAATAACCAAATGAAACAATGGTATGGTACTTGATAAATGGTAGTGATTTTATTATGCCTGTCCTTTCCCCAACCTATTCCACATTATCAAGGTGAAACAATAGATAGAAGTATGCTACTAAAATGTGAATTAAGTCTTAGAAAGAAATGATATATGATTAAGTGAGAGGTTTTCCTTGCAAAATTGAATTTTATTTGCTATAGTGGGGAAAATACATTATTTTAAGAAAGAAAGATTTGGTTTTATTTTGAGTTCCAGCTATACCACTTCAATGCTGTGTGAGCTTAAGCAAGTACCTTGGCCTCAAACCAGTATGCAGACTGCTGTCAATAGGGATAATACTATGTAATCCTCAGACACACTGTAAAAATGTGACATGATAATAAATGGGAGAGTACTTTGGAACCTGCAAAAGAGCATGCATAAAATATGTTCAATATCACTGGTTTCCAAAGTCTGACAGCACCTTAGTTATTACTGGCATTTAGTTGGTGCTCAAAACAATAATCTACTCCATGATTCAAAATGTCAGAAGCATTTTTCTAGGGATTAAGTAATGTTGGTAAGAAATTTTTATTTCACTTTATATGCCCAACTTTCATTTAGTATTTTGGAAATCAGAAGATTCTATACAACATTTGAGACGAAATGAAAGAAACCATCATTTCCCTAACTCTATAAGCATTAACAAGAGAAATGTGTCTCTTTAGTAGAAGAATTTTGCTTCTCTAGAACAACTGTTTATTTTAATCCTATGAAAATCCTAATACTTATATAAGCAATTTAGTTTCCTTCTTTGTGCTGCCTGCTAGAAATCTCAGAATGAAACCGGAGGTCACTTCTGAATGTGCTAGACTACGCAGCATTTCATATTTTGTGTTTTACCTCTTCTCAGACCTATTTTACTATTCTAACACATATTCTTCTTTGCCCAGATTGTCCTACTGGCTGCTTTATCTTCTTGAGCGAGAAAGTTGAAAATAAATAAACAGAATAATCTCAATGCCTAGGGAGAAGTTAGTCTGAACTTCACTTTAGAGCCTTCTAAAGAAGAGCCATCTTTTATCTGTGCATCTTGCTCCTGTCCTTGGACAGCACCAAAGCATCTCAATCAATCTTTCTTCATCTGTATACCCACTAATACAGAGACAGGGCTCTTATGTATTTAGACTTTGCTCAAGAAAATGTCCCTGGTGAAATCTGAATGCTTACTTTTTATCATTCCTTTGTGTCATCAGCACCCAGACTTAATCTTTGCTTTGGTTTGTGTTGAGAAGTATTTCTTGAAAACATTACCCAGCTTATTAGCTTTTGTATTCTAATCTTTAAAATTCTGAACTAAAGCCAAACATACCTTGCCTACATGTGGTGCTTATATAACAATGGTTCTTATTCTGTTTTACAGAGCATCAAACTCTGACTAGAAACTTAAAGGGCAGAATGCCCTGCTGTCAAAAAAAGAAAGAAAGGGGAAAAAAATAAAAGAAAAAAGCAAACAAAAAAACTTGGTGACCATAACTGTAACCTTATCTGGTTATTTTAAGAGGGTGGAAAGAGAATATTTTGATGGTGAAAATCGAGTCATAAGCCTTCATTTTCTATAGTAGGCTATGCACAAACTTTAAACTTTTTATATTGTTTTATATCTTTCATACCAGACCATTTATCTGGTAATCAGTAATAACCCTAATACTTTCATCCTTCAAACTGTTTTCAAACATAGTTTCAAAATCCAAGCATTAAAAATTAATACTAAATGGATGAATATGTTCATTACCTTGACTGTGGTGATGGTTTCCTATGTCAAAAATGTCAATGCTTAATGATGCAAAAATAATAATAGTTATCACTGCCATTAATTATAGTAATAAATTTGAACTACCAAAATACAACATGATGTGCTTCACCTTGGAGGTATTTTCTTACTTGACTTAATATAAGAGCAACATCAATAATAAAATTAAATTGACCGACTACAGATGAATGCCACTAAGGTTGTAAAGTTAAATAAAGTAAAGGAAACAGTATGTTTTGTAGGTATCTCAGTCATTAGTCTAAAAACAGAAAAAAAGAAATTCAAACATATGCAATAGGCCACATTAAATGACTCATAATGATTAATCCCATAAAATATATAAATTGTTTTCTAAGCTTCCCCAAATATAAATCTCCTTGCTCATAGTGGAGTTAGTCTAAAATTACCCTTATGCTACTGTGTTCTGACTTTTTAGAAAGTCTCAAGAAAATTAAATTTGCACTATCTAATAGTTTCCTATTTATATTAAACATTATTATAAAAAGTGTTTAATGGTCCTATGGATTGTACTAAATTCAGAATCTTCAAAATCTCTGTTAAGAGGCCAGTACATTTGAATGTTAAGGAGAACCCATAATGAAGGATTTATAATGCTTTATCTATTCAGGGCTGTATAACCATAAAAATTATTTCTCAAACACATAAATTTAGGCTACATCCACATCTAAGATCTAATGTACATTTGTTTTCTATTGTTTACTCATTCTAAACACCAGAGTTGCACATGGTGTATATTCAGAATTATAATGAAATAATTGGTGACTACTTGGTTTAATAAAGGTAAAGCTTTCATAATTAATCTATTAATTAAAGCCTTAAAAGTACTCAGCTGATTAGCATTATAGACTTTATAGTTTTATCCCAAATTTTAATAAAAATATACAGAATAGGATGTTTTGTTTTATAATGATAAGGCAAATATTTCTCATCATATTCAGTGGCTAGATTTGATAGGGAATGTAGTTTTGCTGCACCTGGGGCTCAGGAGTCTGCCACACTACTTTGGCAAAAGAACATTTTTATTCTCAAAGGGAATACAGGCTCATAGGTACTGCTGGAGTAAAGAGGTTCCTTCCTCAGACTTCTCTGGTGGTCCAGTGGTTAAGACTTCACCTTCCACTGCAGGGGGTGTGGGTTCAATCCCTGGTGGGAGAACTAAGATCCCACATGCTGCAGGGTGAGGCTGAAAATATTAAAAATTTTAAAAGGAGGCTCCTTTCTCAAACATGTAGTAAAACAAAGACCCTGACGATATTATTTGAACCCCTTAATGCAGCCATTCTTGAAACCAGGAGTGACTCCAACATATTGCAATAGTATGAATCTATAGCTTCATTTTTTTTTTGTCTTGACTTTAAATTGGGTTTTGGTCACTAACAACTGAAAGAGTGTGAATGCTTTTTTTTTTTTTTTTAAGATTTTTGTGGTTTATTTTATATTGTTCTGTCAGATATCATTTAGTGAATAACTTACCTTTTTAGAATCTTCTGACTTTACTTGAAAACTGTATCATCTTAAATGCATAAAGTAAAGCTTGTTTAGTTGCTAAGTCATGTCCAACTCTCTGTGACCCCAAGAACTACAGCATGCCAGGCTTTCCTCTCCTTCACTCTCTCCCGGAGTTTGCTCAAATTCATGGCCATTGTGTTGATGATAGTAAAGCTAACCAGGTACATAAAAGGGTCTAAGAAACTCTCCTTTAAGAAAAATTATCAACTTCTCTCTTCTCCCCAGGCTGAGAAAAATGTCTCTACTCTCAGCTCCCAGAGCAGCATCCACATAGTAACTAGTAATTTGTGTGCTCAGTGACTAAGTCATGTCCAACTCTGCAACCCCATTGATTACAGCCCACCAGGCTTCCCTGTCCATGGGATTTTCCAGGCAAGAATACTGATGTGGGTTGCCATTTCCTTCTCCAGGGGATCTTCCTGACCCAGGAGACCAGGACCAGGTCTTTCATATCTGTATCCCCACAGCCTAACCAAATATTTAACATGTAGCATGGCTTTAGGAAATGCTTATTAAAGTAATGGATCTCAGTATCACACAGCTAACTACTTGCTTGGCCTTAGTTAGTGAGCTCCCATCCAATTCTAAGAGTAGCCATTCCAAAACTTCCCATCCTCACATCCCTCATGATTGCCTTGCTTCTAAGCTGATCAGTCACAAATAATTTTGCCTACTACTTTATTGAGAAAATGAACAAAGCAGGAATTCCCTCTACTTTCTGTCCCTTCACCTTTAATCCACCATGCTCCTCTCCCACTTCTTCCTGACAGTCTCAGAGCATGAGGTACCCTTTCTTATAGGTTTTTCCAATTTCTGTCATGTTCAAGCTCTTACTCGATTTGTTATACTCCTTTTTCTAGACTATGAAACCTCTTCTTCCTCATAGTTAGTTCAGTTCAGTTCAGTCGCTCAGAGGAACTAAAGTGGGTGAAAAAGGAGAGTGAAAAAGCTGGTGGGAAATTCAACATTCAAAAAAACACTAAGATCATGGCATCTAGTCCCATCACTTCATGGCAAATAGAAGCCACTTTCCAAAAAGTGGAAACAGTGACAGATTTTATTTTCTTGAGCTCAAAAATCACTGTGGATAGTGACTTCAGCTGTGAAGTTCAAAGATGCTTGCTCCTCGGAAGGAAAGTATGAGTGAAAGTTGCTCAGTCGTGTCTGACTCTTTGCGACCCCATGGACTGTATAGTCCATGGAATTCTCCAGGCCAGAATACTGGAGTGGGTAGCCTTTCCCTTCTCCAGGGGATCTTCCCAACCCAGGGATCGAACCCAGGTCTCCTGCATTGCAGGCAGATTCTTTACCAGCTGAGCCACAAGGGAAGCCCAAGAATACTGGAGTGGGTAGCCTATCCCTTTCTCCACTGACTCTTCCTGGTCCAGGAATCGAATCAGGGTCTCCTGCATTGCAAGCGGATTTTTACCAACTGAGCTATGAGGGAATCCCTTGGAAGGAAAGCTATGACAAATCTAGAGAGCATATTTAAAAGCAAAGACATCACTGTTGACAAAGGTCCGTATACTCAAAGCTACAGCTTTTCCTGGAAAATCCCAAGGACAGGGGAGCCTGGCAGGCTACCATCCATAGTGTCACACAGAGTTGGACATGACTGAGAGGCTAAGCATAGCATACGGTTTTTACAGCAGTCACATACTGATGTGAGAGTTGGATCATAAAGAAGACTGAGCACCAAAGAATTGATGCTTTCAAATTGTGGTGCTGGAGAACACTCTGGAGAGTCCTTTGGGCTGCAAGAAGATCAAACCAGTCAATCCTAAAGGAAATCAACCCTGAATATTCATTGGAAGAACTGATGCTGAAGCTAAAGCTCCAGTACTCTGGCCACATGATGTGAAGAGCCGATTCATTAGAAAAGCCCCTGATTGACGGCAAAAGGAAAAAGGGGCAGCAGAGGATTAGATGGTTAGAAAGCATCATCAATTCAACAAACATGAGTTTGAGGAAACTCTGGGAGATAGTGAAAGACAAAGGAGCCTGGTGTGCTGCAGTCCATGGGGTCACAAAGAGTCAGACATGACTTAGTGACTGAACAACAACAACAACAACAAAGTTATAAGAACTCTTTCTAAAGAGATTGAACATAGAATCATAGAATTTTCTTACCCTCAAACAGTAGAAGTGATTCTTCAGCTAAATTTCAAAACAGATTTTTAAAAGAGTATAAAATATATCAAAGAATATTTTCTGAATGCATAAAAATCAATAAAACTATCTCAGAGAGGATAAAATTCTGGATTTTTCATTTATATATTTTTTCTGTAGCTTTCATAGATAAGTTTTCAAAGAAGAATATTGATATTTAATTACTGTTCTAAAAAACTTAGATTAGATGCAATACTATTAAATTTACATTTTGAGGCCAATAATTTGTGCAAAGTGAAAGAAGCTTCAGAGGCACTCTTTAAAAAGAATAAATACTTAAAAGAACAACTGAGGATGTAGAAAACTTTTAGATTATGCAAACATGATTCCCAGATTTGAATTTTATTGTTCAATGTACTATTAATCAATTTTTTTATGGTTGAATCACTTTCTACACTCTGGCTCTTCATTTAATACAGACTTCATAATGATGCTCCTTGCATTTCATAACTATTAAACTATATTACTTCAGCACCTACAGTTATTTAGTAACTCACATTCTATTTTGAATTACCCCAAAACATTTTTGGAGTGGAAGGAAGGGTTTATCAGGAGGCTTAGTAGCCTATCATGAATTTTAAAAAGCAGAAATTGTTAACCTTAACCAACCAAACTGCACTTAAAGACCACAATTTTCTCATTTACATGAGCAGATAGACTAATGATGTAGTATTGATTTAATTTCATTATAATTAAAATACATGTTTAAAATTCACATGTTAAACATTCACATGAAAGCTTTACTGTTCTGGAACTTAATGCTGATACTATTGTTTGGATGACTTGATGGAATCAGTAGGTCACCTTAACATTAAAAAAAAAAAATTGTCAAATGTTAATATGAAATGTCTTTTAAAATCTCTTGCATGCTTACTTAAGATGAACTTTGGATAATTCAACACTACAGATTAAAAGTAATCTGAGGCCACCCATAAACACATAAATATACACACACACTCTCACATTCAGTTTGTGGTGCCACACTTAAAATATTTATTTTTTTTCATGCTTTATTGGATCTCTTTAAGAATATAAGGAGGGAATTCCCTGGTGGTCCAATGGGTAGGGGTCCATACTTTCACAGCCAATGGTCCGGGTTCCATCCCTGGTCAGGGAACCAAGATTCGACAAGTCACATGGCACAGCCAACAAATTTTTAAAAAACAGAAAAGAATATAAGAAATCCTACAGGTTCCCTTCCTCCATTCCAGATAAAGTACATAGACCCATACACCTGGCTAAAGTCTAACATGGACCTCCCCTAAGGAGAGAAAGCCCTCAGTTAACCAATTTTCCCTTAAAAAAAAGACATTTTTTCCATCTGTGGTTCCCAAAGGAACATAAGACATGGCTAAATTTTGTTTTAAGAGTTCTAAAATAAATTCTTTTATGCTTCTGCTGTTGTAAAGTTACTCTAAGGCATTAAATCATCCAGTAGTGTTGGATCCTTATTACTGAACAAATTAAGCAATGATTTTGACCAATCTCATATAAAAATCCACACGACGCCACCCTTCCAGTCTGACCCACTCCTTAGGCCTGTTCCCTCATCTATTTGGTCTCTCCTCCCAGGCTTCTGGACAAGTGGGCATTCAGAAAGACTAAACTAAATACTGTTCCATGCTTGTGGTAGAAACACATTTTTAAAATATCTAATGTTCAAATAAATAAATAAAATATCTCATGTTCAATACAAACTATAAGGATATAAATGTAGAGGCGGATAGGGACTTCCCACCTGTTATAAGAGCAAGAACTATTACTATTATTAAAACATTTTTGAGTAGTTACCTAAATAACATTGTTCACAACCACAATGTAATTCTAATTCAATAGTTGTGTGTGCTTAATTGTTCAGTTGTGTCCAACTCTCGGTGACCCCTGGCATGACCTTAGCCCACCAGGCTCCTCTGTCCATGGGGATTCTCCAGGCAAGAATACTGGAGTGGATTGCCATGTCATCCTCCAGGGGATCTTCCTGACCCAGGTCTCCCACATTGCAGGCGGATTCTTTGCCATATGGTCTGAGCCACCAGGGAAGCCCAAGAATACTGGAGTGGGGAGCCTATCCCTTCTCCAAGGGATCTTCCTGACCCAGGAATCGAACTAGGTCTCCCGTGTTGCAGGTGGATTCTTTACTAGCTGAACTATCGGGAAAGCCTCAATTCAATATTTGCTCACATTTTCTGACTGATCATATTTTATGACTAATTGTATTATTAAAACAAAAGTGGCCACTAAGAAACAAGTCCAATAACTCCTCTACGGCGGTAGTGAGAAAAACACTAGATTTGCAGTCAGGAGATATAACTCTGCTGCTTACTGTGTGGCCATAAGCAAGATGTTTAAGCTCCCCAAGTCTGTTTCCTCATCTTTAAAACAGGCATGACACCACCCACCCAACAGAGTTCTTGTGAGGTTAAAATCAGATAGCTTACAATCTGGCTGCCACCCCACTTTTCAATACTTGTATCTCACCACTTTCTCAACATGAGTCTCATGTTCTGGTCACATCAAAGTCTTTGAGGTTCTATAATGGTGAAGAAAGCTGAGCACCGAAGAATTGATGCCTTTGAACTGTGGTGTTGGAGAAGACTCTTGAGAGTCCCTTGGACTGCAAGGAGATCCAACCAGTCCATTCTGAAGGAGATCAGCCCTGGGATTTCATTGGAAGGAATGATGCTGAAGCTGAAACTCCAGTACTTTGGCCACCTGATGCGAAGAGTTGACTCATTGGAAAAGACTCTGATGCTGGGAGGGATTGGGGACAGGAGGAGAAGGGGACGACAGAGGATGAGATGGGTGGATGGCATCACTGACTCAATGGATGTGAGTCTGAGTGAACTCCGGGAGTTGGTGATGGACAGGGAGGCCTGGTGTGCTGCGATTCATGGGGTCGCAAAGAGTCAGACATGACTGAGCGACTGAACTGAACTGAACTGAATGGTGTCACATTCACCCTTCCCCTTTGTTTTGAATGCCTTCTTTGTCTATTTGGATAATACAGACTAACACTCAGGAAATCCTTCCCTGAATACCTCCAAGTGAAATCAGCTCCTTCTCTAGTCTCCAAGAACAACCTATACAAATCTTTATCCTAACGGTTACCTGTTTATTGGTCCAATTGACTGACTACACTATACCCTGCTTGAATTGCTAAACTATGCCTTCCATCTCATCATGTGTACCTAACCTAGCACATGTAACCCATGGTGGAAAAAAAAAAAAAAATACTGGATGTTGATTAAATGAATGCATGACATAATACAAAAGCATTGAACTTAAGCTATTTGTGATATAGTAGGAATTCAGTTTATGTTAGCTGAATTTGATATTTAAACCCTTAGAGATGATGGATCCCATGGTTCACCATGATATCACTTCATTTTTGTGATTTAAACTTCTGAACAAAAATCACTAGTGGTTCTAAGATATATTTTATAAAGAAAATGAAAAATATGATCAAATGAATCCTGCATATGGTTAGCACACTCTGTTAAGAATATTTTATCTTGTTTGTATTAAGTTAGCATTAAGGACTTTCAGCTTACAAACCTATGAAACAGGCAAATTGATATATAAGAGTTCAATATACCACAAAGTTAAATTGTAAGCATGCTTTTATCAAGTTTCAGTGTGGTCACTGAATTCGATTGCTTAGCAGTAGTGTTTGAAGGGTTATATATACTTCCTGCTTTGGTCAGCTTGATTCTTTATTAAAACAATTGTATCTTCATGCCAAAAAATATATACTATATTTTGAACACCAATAAAGGCATAGGAAGAAAACTGATTCCAAATAGTCATCTTCTGCAGCTAAAAGTTACAGAACTACTCCCAACTTGCTATGCTATAATTAGAACTGTTCAAAAGGAATGAAATATAGCAAGAAAGCAAGAAACAAATAAACCTTTAGAGTGAATCACAGTACTTCGAGGCATAAACAAATATATCATTGAGGTTCTTGAATTAAGGAAATAGTTGACCAAAGAGGCAGACTACAGGCAGATGATTATGTGGGCAGAAATATGCAGGATAGGATTTAAAGGAAAGAAATTGAAGTCAGGTGAGCAATTAGGTTAAAAATCTCCAGACACTAGAACTCTAGGGGCATGTGGTCCACACTGAAGCTGAACAAACTGCGTATATTTTGCCCCATTTCTAGTTGGAAAACCCAACTTTTCATGTACTTTAGAACACAGAAAGATTATTTTAATTAATACTTTCTGTAGTAGGGATGAAATTTACATTCTTCAACTCACTTTAATTTCTATCTCTGATTGTATTTTCTTTATAAGCCTCATTTTTACTGATGGCAAAACAAACAAAAGGTTTTTTTTTAATAACTTGACAAAAGAAAAACTTTCCTCTTCCTTCTTCCCAAGATGGTATTGTCTGTATGAAGAGGAGCAACCAGTTCTTTCTGGCTTCTGTTGAGATGTCCTGCATTCTGCCTAGTCCACGGGGAATTGTCTGCTATTGACACAGATTTCTCTGGCCCACTATTGTGGTATCAGTTTGGCACCCACTGTTGATGACCATGGAGTTTGCCATTGTGCCTGGTGGTGAGGTCTCCACATTCTGCACTGTGCTTTTTGGTCCACTGATCCTCCTGGAAGTGGGATAATGGAGCAGGAACAGGGACGAAGAAGCCTTCAGTTTTCTCTCTGCTGCACTAAGCAGATGCAGGACCCCACCCCACATACCTTCAGCCCTTCCTATCAGCCATTGATCCTCTACCATTCCAACATCATGTTGTACATTTTGCTATGACAGAGATCCTGCAATCTCCAGGGTTTTCCCAAGTGACTGGGAGCATCAACTTTCAATGTTCTTCAATTCAGACAAATCTATTAATATTTTGCTTCTCCCTCTCACTTTCAAGATCTCACCTGAAGGGGGTAGGATGAAGAAGGGAAGATATTCCATCAGCTTTCTGGACCTTATTCCCTTTCAATGACTCTCTCCCCCCACCCCCAACCATGTTGTGGGAACTTCCCATATGTTCTGAGCTGTGTTGTGTTCTGACCCAGGCTCTGTTCAATGATATCCACTCCAATTTTTATTTATAAGAAAATCATAACATACATCTTTTATTTCTTTCTCAAAAAAGAATGCCTTTTCAAACAAAAAGTACTTACTTCAAGATTATCATCTTACTATCAGTTCAGTTCAGTTCAGTCGCTCAGTCGTGTCTGACTCTTTGCGACCCCATGAGTCGCAACACGCCAGGCCTCCCTGTCCATCACAAACTCCTAGAGTTCACTCAGACTCACGTCCATCGAGTCAGTGACGCCATCCACCCATCTCATCCTCTGTCGTCCCCTTCTCCTCCTGCCCCCAATCCCTCCCAGCATCAGAGTCTTTTCCAATGAGTCAACTCTTCGCATCAGGTGGCCAAAGTACTGGAGTTTCAGCATCTTATTATAGACATGATCAATTCTATTTGAAAGTCCAAAGGCAAATGATGACTCTCTTGCTTTCAGCCAGGTCAATCTCTTCCCCCAAAAGTAATGGATATTATTGACTTAATGAGTCAGAAGATTCAAAGAACAAACAGAAATTTGGTATTATAGGTAATCTAGATACATTATTTTAATATCTCCAAAATATCTTCAATGTGCATCTCAAGTCTAAATATCCAGTTCAGAGGAATTACTTTAGGTGAAGTTATATTTAACTTGAGCCAGTCTTAAGTTTCAATATAATTTAAAAATCATCCTTTTTTGTACAAAGTTTTCATTCATCAGAGAAAAGAGTACAAGAGTAAAAATCACAGGTCCTTTCTCACTAAGCAAAAGAATCCAAAATCTACTGGCCTAAAAGAATTTCCTGTTGTTAAAATATGGAGAAATTACTGTAATGGAATGCATTTTCTCATATGTAGAAATATAACCCATGACCAAAATATCACTAATTTACTTTTCATAAACATGGGCCTGATTTTATAATATTTAAGTCACTTTAAGTCTGAACCATTCCTAGATGATATTCCAAGTAGCAATTTACACTGAAGTTGTCATAATCTTCTCTCTTTGGGGGAAATAGTTGATCAAACTAAAGAAGTCCACTTAAGGTCAGTAATAAAAGCTAAGACTGATTGTGCCTATTATATGCCAGAAACTGTTTTAAGGGCCTTATGTGTATTATTTCATCTCTTTCAAGGTAGTATACTAATTATCTTATTTTACAAATGAAGAAATAGATGCATAAAAGGCTTCATAGTTTTCTCAACTTTGCTAAATGAATAAATACTCACCTCTAGTCTTTACATCTAACCACTATTCTGTGCTGCTTCACAGGTCAAGACGGTACTGAATTTAAGATGTAAAACTGAAAGAACTAGGCACAACAGACTCTGCTCTTTTTGCAAGGGTAAAAGAAGGGACTGAGATTCCATATTTAGAGTTTCCATGCAAAATAACCCCTGAACCATATGTTTCAAATGACCCAATCATTGGCTCTTTCATTCCTGATCATTTGACATTTTTAAGCATGAATCATCTAATGAAAAAATTACAGGGCTTTCTTTTGAACACATTGTTTATTTGTCACCAAGAGATCTCAGATATACTTTAAACAAATTCCTGCTATAAAGGAAAGACTACATACCCTCATGAATGGCATAATCCAAAAAAAGAAATTATTTAAAACAGCTCTAACACCTTTTCTAAATTTCCTACATTGTGAAATGACAGCAGTGTCTCCCTTTCAACACTGCCTTCTAGTCAATGTAAAAAGAAATAAACCATCCCCACATGCTCATATTTGGTGTTTACTTTTCCATCAGTCATCTAAAATGGGACGCAGGAAAAGGGATGTGTCTGTCTCTGTTAGAGAGAGGAGAAAAGTGAAGGGAAGAAAATCTAACGAAACAAGAGAGTTGCCAGATTTGGAACTGATTGAAAGAGTTTTGTGTCACCAAACATTTTTCAAAGACCTATCAATCTGCAACTCTTTTTATAAACCAACCTGTAATGACTGGTGTTTCCACACATTTTCTTCACACACAGTTGCTTCTGCATTTGGCAGTGCCTTTGATTTGAAAAGAATTTCAAACTTTAGATGATCACACAGAACCTTTTTGGCATCATGGAAAAGAATATTTAGATCATAAAGACTTAAAAGAATGTAAGCTAGAGTTCCAAGTAGTTTAAACTTTCATTACAGAAATGCTGAAAGCCACATTGCTGGGCTTACAAGTATGTTTATAAGTGATGCCATTTGTAACTCTGACTAATTAAATGAGAATTAAAAGGGATGAGAAAAAAAGCACAGATTAAAATTAATATTAAATGAAAAAAATAAATTCTACAATATTTCACAGACCGAACATCCTCAGCATGTTCTTATTCACATCTTCTGGCATCAAGGGAAAAACCACCTTGGAAAAACCAACAAATCCTTAAAATAACAGAAAAGTGCCAGCACTAACAGTTGTATACTTAGTAATCCCTGGGAAAATTCAAAGAAAGTGGAGTAATGAAATTTGTCACCTGCTGACTGGTTTCTGCTGCTCAGAAAACAAAAAGCACAGCAGACTGGAGTTCAGGATGTACAGCCAGAAGAGTATGGAATTCCTGACTGCAAAGAAACTGACTCCATTACAAATCCACACCTCATTCCCCGTTCCAGCCCCCAAAACCACTGGTTCTCAAAAATTCAGTCCCCAACCAGCACCATCAACATCATCTGGGAACATGTCAGGCCCCACCTTAGGCTAACCAAATCAAAAACTCTGGGGAGGAGGCCCAGTAACCTGTGTTTTAATAAACTGTGGCGATTATCTTAAAGTACACTAAAGTTTGAGACCATTGCCTTAAACATCACAACTTGATCAGTAAAAAGAAGAGATGCACTTCTTTGGTCTGCGACTCCTAAGAGTAAAAAAAAAAAAAAAAAAAAGAATAATTATTGGGAGCTTACTATGAGCAAAGTACTCTTCATGACACATTACTTGTATTTACTCATTTAATCTTTATGCAACCCTGTAATTACTATGCCCATGCAACTCATTAGATAGACAGGCACAGTGAAACTAAGTTACTGAGAAAAGACAGGGCCATTATGAGAAGAATGAATTTCTTGAATGTACATTCACCAACAGCAACAGAAGTATAAACACTAGGAGGCCTGAAAAGAAAATTTTTATGTACCTTTAAAGCAACTTTTACTGGTAACAATCTTCATAAAATTTTGCAATTTCTCTTGATAGATGAACAGGTCGAGGTCTAATTTTTTCATGAATCAACTTCTTGAAATGATTCCAGTCTGATATCCTTCATTATGGTCCAGAATGGGAACTGGACTGAGTCCAGCTAGCCAAATGCACTGAATAGTTTGGTCACAAGTAAAATGGAAGATATTGCAACCAGATTGTCCTCAGGTCTGACCAGCACAAAGTTCAAACACCATCTTTTACATCCCTCCTCTCATCCTCTCAGCCTTATCTAATCAATGGATATTCTCAGCTTCAGTGGACAGGAAATATATAAAGGAGCTCAAGATATAAAACACAATTGTGTCTAAGTGTTAAAATGACAGCTAAAGTCAGGAAGTAAACAGCTGCCTCTTTTTTATTTCCTTATTTACTTCTATATTACCTCTTCCAGCAACCCAGCCTTGAAACTTTGCATGTCGCCTTTGAGCACTCCTCTTTCTTCACTGTCTCATCCAAGAAATCACTAAAACGTAACATTATTTTGTTCAGACTCTTCTGTATGTCACTGTCTTTCCATTCCAGCTTCCCAAACTTTATCTCAGACCCTTATCATCTCATCCTAGATTACCACAATGTTCTCATAATCTTTCTCCCTTATATTTATTATGGAGACCACTGTCAAATAAAGCTGCTTTTATCATGATGCTTCCTTGCTCAGAACACATAAGAAATACTCCACTGCTAACAGAATAAAGTCTAAACTCCTTAAACATAAATATAAACATCTTCACAGCCTGACTCCAGCTTTATCTCCAACTGTTTCCTTATGTGAATCCTAAACTCAAATCACAGTTGTATGGTCCCTGTCTCGAAAATACGTCATGAGTATTCCAGCAACTCTTCTCCAGCCCCAGCTTTGGACAAAAGATAAAAGATAGAAAATGCCAAAGTGAAAACAGGCATTAAAGCAGAGAATATAGTCTATTTACTAGGCAGGATTTAATTTAGATCAATGTTTCCAATTTGATTATTCTGTTATATGATATTTAGAAATACTAGGAGACTGGCGTGAAATGGTACCTCATAGTGGTTTTGATTTGCATTTCTCTGATAATGAGTGATGGTGAGCATCTTTTCATGTGTTTGTTAGCCATCTGTATGTCTTCTTTGGAGAAATGTCTATTTAGTTCTTTGGCCCATTTTTTGATTGGGTCTTTTATTTTTCTGGAGTTGAGCTGTAGGAGTTGCTTGTATATTTTTGAGATTGGGGCATACACACTGAGGAAACCAGAAGGGAAAGAGACATGTGTACCCCAATGTTCATCGCAGCACTGTTTATAATAGCCAGGACATGGAAGCAACCTAGATGCCATCAGCAGATGAATGGATAAGAAAGCTGTGGTACATATACACAATGGAGTATTACTCAGTCATTAAAAAGAATACATTTGAATCAGTTCTAATGAGATGGATGAAACTGGAACCTATTATAGAGTGAAGTAAGCCAGAAAGAAAAACACCAATACAGTATACTAACGCATATATATGGAATTTAGAAAGATGGTAACAATAACCCTGTGTACGAGACAGCAAAAGAGACACTGATGTATAGATCAGTCTTATGGACTCTGTGGGAGAGGGAGAGGGTGGGGAGATTTGGGAGAATGGCATTGAAACATGTATAATATCATGTATGAAACGAGTCACCAATCCAGGTTCGATGCACGATACTAGATGCTTGGGGCTAGTGCACTGGGACGACCCAGAGGGAGGGTATGGGGAGGGAGGAGGGAGGAGGGTTCAGGATGGGGAACACAGGTATACCTGTGGTGGATTCATTTCGATATTTGGCAAAACTAATACAATATTGTAAAGTTTAAAAATAAAATAAAATTTAAAACTTTTGAAAAAAAATAAATCTTACTTGAAAGCTCAAAAAAAAAAAAAAAAAAAAACAAAGAAATACTAGGAGAAAATGCATGTGTCTAAGACTTCAATATAAAAAATAAAACTTTAACATAGGTCTTTGGTTAATCTATATAATAGCATTTGGATTAAATATTAAGCAAGTGCTATTCCAGATGCCAAAGTTAAACACCTTTATAAAGGAAGAGAGCTTCAGATCCTGAGCTCCTAGAAGCACTCGCCTTTCTTTCTCCATAAAACTGCTAGAGCCACAGATCCTAAGATTTGACCAAATTCACTGCTGAAGGAATAGAAATTCCTTTTGTCCTTGAAAAATAATTCTCCAACTACCAAAAACATTCAACTGAGTCCTTCAAATACAACTACTAAAACACTAACTAGAATCCCAAACATTTAAAGAAAACCAACAGAGTGATAAAAATGTTTCAAACAGAACTAATCTCTAAAAAATAAATCTCTTTAACAAGTGGTGCTGGGAAAACCGGTCAACCACTTGTAAAAGAATGAAACTAGAACACTTTCTAACACCATACACAAAAATAAACTCAAAATGGATTAAAGATCTAAACGTTAAGACCAGAAACTATAAAACCCCTAGAGAACATAGGCAAAACACTGTTGGACATAAATCATGGCAGGATACTCTATGACCCACCTCCCAGAATATTGGAAATAAAAGCAAAAATAAGCAAATGGGACCTAATTAAAATTAAAAGCTTCTGCACAACAAAGGAAACTCTAAGCAAGGTGAAAAGACAGCCTTCAGAATGGGAGAAAATAATAGCAAACGCAGCAACTGACAAAGAATTAATCTCAAAAATATACAAGCAACTCCTGCAGCTCAATTCCAGAAAAATAAACGACCCAATAAAAAAATGGGCCAAAGAGCTAAACAGACATTTCTCCAAAGAAGACATACAGATGGCTAACAAACACATGAAAAGATGCTCAACATCAATCATTATCAGAGAAATGCAAATCAAAACCACAATGAGGTACCATTTCACGCCAGTCAGAATGACTGCGATCCAAAAGTCTACAAGCAATAAACAATGGAGAGGGTGTGGAGAAAAGGGAACCCTCTTACACTGTTGGTGGGAATGCAAACTAGTACAGCCACTATGGAGAACAGTGTGGAGATTCCTTAAAAAACTGGAAATAGAAGTGCCTTATGATCCAGCAATCCCACTGCTGGGCATACACACCGAGGAAACCAGAATTGAAAGAGACACGTGTACCCCAATGTTCATCGTAGCACTGTTTATAATAGCCAGGACATGGAAGCAACCTAGATGTCCATCAGCAGATGAATGGATAAGAAAGCTGTGGTACATATACACAATGGAGTATTACTCAGCCATTAAAAAGAATACATTTGAATCAGTTCTAATGAGTTGGATGGAACTGGAGCCTATTAAACAGAGTGAAGTAAGCCAGAAAGAAAAACACCGGTACAGTATGCTGCTGCTGCTAAGTCACTTCAGTCGTGTCTGACTCTGTGCGACCCCATAGACGGCAGCCCACCAAGCTCCCCCGTCCCTGGGATTCTCCAGGCAAGAACACTGGAGTGGGTTGCCATTTCCTTCTCCAATCCAATACAGTATACTAACGCATATATATGGAATTTAGAAAGATGGTAACGATAACCCTGTATGTGAGACAGCAAAAGAGACACAGATGTATAGAACAGTCTTTTGGACTCTGTGGGAGAGGGAGAGGGTGGGATGATTTGGGAGAATGGTATTGAAACATGTATAATATCATATAAGAAATGAATCGCCAGTCCAGGTTCGATGTATGATATAGGATGCTCGGGGCTGGTGCACTGGGATGACCCAGAGGGATGGTACAGGGAGGGAGGTGGGAGGGGGGTTCAGGATTGGGAACACGTGTACACACATGGCAGATTCATGTTGCTGTATGGCAAAACCAATACAATATTGTAAAGTAATTAGCCTCCAATTAAAATAAATAAATTTAAATTAAAAAAAATAATGAAGGTGATACTTGTTTTTAATACAATTATGTAAAGTTTAAAAATAAAATAAAATTAAAAAAAAAGAATTTCTGAAATAGAAAGAACTTTTAAAAGTACTATAATTACAAGCAATGACACTAAAGGAAACATTGCATTCTTAAACAGACAAACAAAAAAAACTCTTCAGAAGCAGGAAAAAAGAAGAGGAAGAAAAGGACCAAAGGAAATAATGAGAATTTTTAGAAATTAAAAGCATTGTGACTGAAATAAAACAAATTGATAGATGAGTAAAAGTAAGATAGATATGGATAGGGATAAAGATTCAGTTAGTGATCTGGAATATCATAAGAATTCTTCCAGAGCATAGTAAAAAGGACAAAAAGTAGGTTTTAGCAAATATATTAAATATAAGAACAAGATATAAGGAATCAGCATAGAGTGTAAGAAAAAATATTAGCATTCTTCACCAACAATCTAATGTCCAGTGAAATATTTAGAAAATTATTAAAATTAATGAGTTTAGTAATCTAGATGGAGACAATATATAAAATCAGCAGCTATCTTATATGCCAGCACAAATTAGAAGATGAAACCCATAAAGATTCCATTCAGAATTCAAATACTCATATGATAACTAAAAGTAATGATAAAGTAAATAAATAAAACATACATGTAGGGAAACTGTCAGTCTTACTAAGGAATATCAGTTCAGTTCAGTTCAGTCGCTCAGTCGTGTCCGACTCTTTGCGACCCCATGAATCGCAGCATGCCAGGCCTCCCTGTCCATCACCAATCCCGGAGTTTACCCAAACTCATGTCCATCGAGTCAGTGATGCCATCCAGCCATCTCATCCTCTGTCGTCCCCTTCTCCTCCTGCCCCCAGTCCCTCCCAGCATCAGAGTCTTTTCCAATGAGTCAACTCTTCACATCAGGTGGCCAAAGTACTGGAGTTTTAGCTTTAGCATCATTCCCTCCAAAGAAATCCCAGGGCTGATCTCCTTCAGAATGGACTGGTTGGATTTCCTTGCAGTCCAAGGGGCTCTCAAGAGTCTTCTCCAACACCACAGTTCAAAAGCATCAATTCTTTGGTGCTCAGCCTTCTTCACAGTCCAACTCTCACATCCATACATGACTACTGGAAAAACCATAGCCTTGACCAGACGGACCTTTGTTGGCAAAGTAATGTCTCTGCTTTTAAACATGCTATCTAGGTTGGTCATAACTTTTCTTCCAATGAGTAAGCGTCTTTTAATTTCATGGCTGCAGTCACCATCTGCAGTGATTTTGGAGCCCCCAAAAATTAAGTCTGACACTGTTTCCACTGTTTCCCCATCTATTTCCCATGAAGTGATGGGACCGGATGCCATGATCTTAGTTTTCTGAATGTTGAGCTTGAAGCCAACTTTCTCACTCTACTCTTTCACTTTCATCAAGAGGCTCTTTAGTTCCTCTTCACTTTCTGCCATAGGGCTGGTGTCATCTGCATATCTGAGGTTATTGATATTTCTCCCAGAAATCTTGATTCCAGCTTGTGTTTCTTCCAGCCCAGCATTTCTCATGATGTACTCTGCATATAAGTTAAATAAGCAAGATGACAATATACAGCCTTGACGTACTCCTTTTCCTATTATATTCCTAAGGAATATAATAAGGCTTAAATCTGAGAGAAACACCATGCTGCACCATGCTGCTGGATGGGAAGATTTAATATTGTAAAAGTGTAAATTTGTCCCCAAATTAATCTATAAATTAAAGAAAGTCTCTCATGTCATTCTAAATTCTACATAAAATAGATCGAGACAAGAAAGAACATTTTTTAAAAAGAAAAATTGACCTAAATACTATGCAAGTATGGTAATTAAAAGCCAGCAAGAAACTAATCCAGATATGTATATACTGAACAGTAAACAGAATTAAAAACCCAGAAAAATATCTATGTCTATGTGAAATTTGTCATAATAAGGGTAATATTTCAAACCAGCAAGAAAAGGAAGACTACAACTATAAATGGCACTGGGATATTTGGTTTTTCACTTGAATGAAAAACAAAACAAAAAAACTAAGTTATATTTTGATCTCACAAAGTAGACAAAAATTCTTAATGTAATAAAGAGCTAGAGATGAAGCTATAAAAATGTCAAAGAAAAACAAATATGACTATTTTAATAACTTTGAGACGAAAGATCTTCTTAAACAAAGACAAGAAAAAACTGACTTATATGAGTACATTAAAAACCAAAATGTTCTGTTTGCCAATCAACAAAAAAAAGTATAAATAAAGTTATAAGGCAAGCAACACTAGTGGAAAATTTTACTGTTTATAAATAGAAAATGGGTTAAAATCCATAATGAAGTGAAGTGAAATGAAAGTTGTTCAGTAAGTCGTTCAGTCATGTCTGACTCTTTGTGATCCCATGGACTATATGGTCCATGGAATTCTCTAGGCCAGAAAACTGGAGTGGGTAGCTGTTCCCTTCTCCAGGGGATCTTCCCACCCTGGGATCAAACCCAGGTCTCCCGCATTGTAGGCAGATTCGTTACCAGCAGAGAAGACCAAGAACACTGGAATGGGTAGCCTATCCCTTCTCCAGGGGATCTTCCTGACCCAGGAATCCAACTGGGGTCTCCTCATTGCAGGTGGATTCTTTACCAGCTGAGCTATCAGGGAGGCCCTCAAATCCATAATATACAAGCATTAAAATTAAAATCCAATCAAAAAATAGGCAAAGATTTTAGCAGTTAAAACAAACACACATTAAATAATTCTCCTTCTTATTTTCACTCTAGAAAATGAAAGTGTTAGTGCCAGTGTTTATAAAATGCAAATGCCACCTCTTTTTGCCGAGCAGATTAGTGAAAGCTGCAAAGGCTGATAATATCTAGTACTGGTGATGCTAAGGGAAAACAAGTACCACAATTCAGTTTTGATTGGTGTGTAAATAAGCACAGCCTTTTGAGAAACATTTTGGTGGTTCTACTAAAATTTAAATCAAGCTTATCAACTCAGCCAGAAATAATGCTTCAAAGAATTTATTCAAGAAATACCCAAGTAAGCCAAGATAAATATGAACATGTTCATTGTCTTACTATGTGTTATCAGTCAATATTTCAAGTCAGACAAATACCATCTAAATAAATCTGCATTCCCATATCCCAATGTGCAATCTTTGAAAATAATAGATATTTAAATAATTAATAAAACATTATCATAATATATAAGTAATAATTAATTAATGATTATACAACAATTAAAAGCCATTCTCTAAAAATAAGAATTGCTGACCACAGCATTGCCTACAACTGCACAATACCCTTAGCCACTGCATAATAAATATTTACATGGAAAATTTTTGTCCCTACTTTTAGGTCCAAAATACAACGTACTGTGTCCACTGAGTCAATAATATTTGTTCTGTACTATGGCAACCCACTCCAGTACTCTTGCCTTGAAAATCCCATGGACGGAGGAGCTTGGTGCAGGCTACTATCCATGGGGTCGCAAAGAGTTGGGCACGACTGAGAGACTTCAAATAGGCCAGCACAGCAGGCAGAATAATAAACCCTCAAAGATGTCCGCATCCTAATCCCCAGAACCTGTGAATGTGTTATTTCACACAGCAAAGGACTTTCCAAGTGAGATAAGGTCAAGGAGATTAACCTGGATAATCTGGGTATGATCACAAGGGTCCTTATAAGAGGAAAAAGGGAGGCAAGAATCAAAGTGATATAGTATGAGGAAACCCAACTGACCATTTCTGGCTTTAAAGATATAAGGAAGTCATGAGAAGTATGGGCAGTTATAGAAACTGGAAAAAGGAAGGAAATGAATTCTCCTCTAGAGCCCCCAACTGATTTTAGCCCAGTAAGACCTATTTCAGACTTCACACCTCCAGGATTATAAGAAAATATATTTGTATTATTTTAACTCATTATGTGAAAATTTGTTTTAGCAATAATAGAAAACTAATACAATCAGACACTGTATTAGGCTAAAAAAAAAATCTAAGATATCTTTTTGTCTTTGAAATCACAGTTCTTCCAGTGGAGGAAATAGACACAAATTATAATTCTTAAGATAGACATTAAATGTCAAGGTGTAAGATTTTCTGCTTCCTTTAAATTATGTTAAATTTCATTATATCTGCTGATAGTCTCATGTTAGAAATCTGTAGATGTTCCAGATGTCTGTGTGTTAAATAAAATTGATTTTGGAGGTTTGATATTATTGACTGAAAGAAATAAAAATCGCAACTTTGTTCTCAGTATCTCAGTCATTGCTATTAGAACATTCTTCATGTCTTTCTGAATTCTATAGATAATGTTATAAATGACTTATTATTAAAAGAAGGATAAAAGGGACATTTACTTTCAATATTTCATTGTCAGCGTCACTTAACAGTTTGGCAGACATTAATTATGACACATTATTGAGTATTTATGCATAAAATGGTTTATGTAAAAGATTTTGAATCCTGAATTTTTTAGAAATTAACTGAAATGTTTGTGTCAGTTGAAGTTTCTTACTGGGATTTAATAAATAAACAACATGGGAATTTACTATGAAGGAAGAGAATTGCTGGCATTGTAGAACCTTACAATAGTAGTGTGAACCCCTAGGCAGCAGAGACAGAAAATGACTTGTAAATATGCAAATAAGAAGAACGTTGGCTTGTAATTTGGAGGTTATTCCTACATTGCCTATAGTAAAAGTGAAAGTGTTAGTTTCTCAGTCTTGTCTGACTCTAAGTGACCCCATGGACTCTCGTCCGCCAGGCTCCTCTGTCCATGGAATTCTACAGCAAGAATACTGGCGTGGGTAACCATTCCCTTCGCCAAGGGCTCTTCCTGACCCAGGGATCGAACCCTGGTCTCCTGCATTGCAGGCAGATTCTTTACTGGCTGAGCTACCAGGAAAACCCACAATGCCTATATGTTGGTCTAAGTAATCAACCAAAACTAAGAGAGAATAGGACAGCTAGTCTAGATATTCCCTTGATGGAAAATGTCAAATATTTATGAGATGTTTTGCTTCATGGTACATTTAATATATATACAAAGTTTTTTCCAAGTTAAATTGTTTTTAGAAAACTTTTAGTATCAATCAGGGTGGAATTGGGGGACAGAAACCATACCATTTCTCTTTTCAGGGACAATCTAATTACAACAATTTTCCAATGAAGTTGTTAGCTGGGTAACTGAGGAGATAAAAAGGGAACTCAAAGGTGTTTCAAAGGTAGCAGCTACAGGAAGCAGTTACCACTCCTAGGAGCAGGGGAAGCAATAGTTAGAGACAGTTAGAATTATCAAACTTAGAACCCTAGGGAAGGGGCCCTGAAGCTAAAACTCAGATTTCTGAGAAGTGTTGGTGAAATACAGCTGATTTACCTGAGACTAGACAATTAATTTTGAAGTTAATTCTTCAAATGTTGGGAAAACTGCAAGCTTGATTCCGCTGCTGCCACATAAGAAGAACTGCCATTGTCACAGTGAAAGGAGTGCTGTTGGGGTGATGATCATGGAAGCCAGAAATGAATTGGAGTCCATGGGAAGAAAGCAGAGAAAAACATGAAAGAGAAACACTTTCCCTCCACTTCCTACCTTGCTGACTCCCTCTCATGTCTCCTCTCAGATTGAAACAAGAAGTCAGGTGGCAAAGTAGAAATATGGTTTAGCATCCCAAACCCAGCCTCACCAAGTATAATATAGAAGGGAGGATATTCAGCTGAGAAACAACTTAGTAACTTGTCTACCTGTTTGGCAGCTCCCATCCATGTGCACCCTTCCATAAAAAACAACAACAACACAACTCAGTATTTCCACTTAACAAGCTGCAACTATTCTTAGTGCAAATAAAGACATCGTCTCACCAAACAGTAGAGACAAAAATCTCCAAAGTCATGGTATGCATCCCTGTGCTGCATTATTTCCCAAATTTAGTCAGTCCCATTGAATTTTCTGTTACCTAGCAGTAAACGGAAAATAATCTCTCAAAAGCTGTAAATTAAGAAAGAGGAGATATAAGAAAGTTAACATATACAAATATATATGTATATTCATACAAACATGAACAAGAGGAAAAATATATATAGCTGCTACAGTCTTTACGTGACTGGTCACAAGCCTGTCACTGATGGATCTAACTTCCTTCTGTCACTATCTATTGGACCTGGGACTACTAACAGACTCGCAAAAGCATGCCCCGAGTTTCAGACATGGTTTTCCTGCCCCCATTACGTAGTTATTATTTAGTCACTAAGTCGTGTCTGACTCTTTTGTGACCCTCTGGACTGTAGCCCTCCAGGCTCCTCTATCCATGAGATTTCCCAGGCAAGAATAATGGAGGGGGTTGACATTTCTTTCTTCCAGGGATCTTCCAGAGTCAAGGATCAAACCAGTGTCTCCTAGGTCTCCTGCATTGGCAGATGGATTCTTTACCATTGAGCCACCAGGGGAGCCTATTGTGTAATATTAACCCTATTTTCCCTTGGTAATCAGGGTCAATTACCAGCCAGCAGTAACAGCCTTGGTTCAGTGAAGCCTGTTGTTTCAGTGGCATTCAGAGAATCCCCATATAGTCAAGCGGCAATCTCATCTTCCAGTCAATGAATTATTATGCATCACCTGGTAGAGGTATTCTTTCCTTAGGAAACAAGACCACCAAACTAGCAGAGCTTACAGTTGGAGAGAAAGAAGAAAATATTCTGATAATGTAGATTATTAGATATTATAGTAATTTATAGTGATATCTACTTACAGAACTGCATGGATTATTAAAAGATATGTGAACTCACTCAGCAACAGTGAGTAGTACACAGGAGGCCCTCAACAAACTCCCAGCTGGCACTAGTGGTAAAGAATGTGTCTGCCAGTTCAGGAGACACGAGAGATGCAAGTTTGATCCCTGGGTCGGGAAGATCCCCTGGAGCAGCAAATGACAACCTGCTCCAGTATTTTTGCCTGGGAAATTCTATGGACAAAGGAGCCTGGCGGGCTATAGTCCACGGGGTCACAAAGAGTTGGACACCACTGAGCACTAGGGAGGACTAGTAATGACAATAGTGAAAGTGAAAGTCACTCAGTCATGCCCAATTCTTTGCAACCCCATGTATATACAGTCTCATGGCGTTCTCTAGGCCAGAATACTGGACTAGGTAGCCTTTCCCTTCTCCGGGGATCTTCCCAACCCAGGGATTGAACCAGGTCTCCCACATTGCAGGAGGATTCTTTACCATCTGAGCCACATGGGAAGGAATGACAATAGTGGAAACTTTAATAAGAACTTACATTTATTGGGCCTTCAGTCAGTCACTCAATCATGTCCGACTCTTTGCAACCCCATGAACTGCAGCATGCCAGGCCTACCTGTCCATCACCAACTCGCGGAGTCCACCCAAACCCATGTCCATTGAGTTGGTGATGCCAGCCAACCATCTCATCCTCTGTCGTCCCCTTCTCCTACCGCCCTCAATCTTTCCCAGCATCAGGGTCTTTTCAAATGAGTCAGCTCTTTGCATCAGGTGGACAAAGTATGTACCAAATACTGGACTCAGCAATATTTACGTTATCTCATTTAATCATCACAACAACCTTTCAATTGCCAATATTATAGTCACCATTTTACAAAGGAGGAAACCAAGGTTTAGAGAAGAGTGACTTGTTCAAGATGACGTAACTAGTGACAGAGACAACCGAAATGGCTCCGATTCCAAAAGCCATGTGCTTGATTAGTAAGGAAAGAGAAAGGAGAAAGGGAGGGAGGGCGAAAGGGAGGAAAGGAGGGTGAAAACAAGGGAAGGAAGTCCTTGAAATTAAATTGTTTAATTGCTCAGTTAATAATGCAATACTTTAGAACTTAAAGACTCTGTAACAATAAATTCATGTGGATCCCCTCCCATTTAATTGTAGACAAGTGAAAAGACAGCACTGCTTCTATTTTGACCACTCCCAGTTTTACTTTTATTTTTCATAATCTAGTACTAATTTTCACTAGTATTCTTCAGGACATGATGACTTAACACCACTGAACTGTACACTTAAAAATGGTTAAGGTGTTAGATTTCGTGTTATGTGTATGTTACAATTAAAATTAAAATTGAGAAATCAGAAAAAAAAAAATCCTTCAGCTACTTTTGCAACAAAATTGTTTACTACCTCTGGGTTGAAATCTTGCTATAAAACCAAAACAGTGGCAATTATACCTGTCAATCTGAAGGATAACTATAAGCAAATGTGTCCCTTTTATACTTTTTTTAAAATTTTAATTAATTTTTATTGTAATATAATTGCTTTATAATGTTGTGCTAGTTTCTGTTGTAGAGCAAAGTGAATCAGCCATATGTATACATATATCTCCTGTGTTGTGGATTTCTTTCCCATTTAGGTCACCACAGAGCACTGAGTAGAGGTCCCTGTGCTACACAGTAGATTCTCGTTAGTTATCTGTTTTGTACATAGTACCCATAGTGTATATATGTCAATCTCAATCTCCTAATTCATCCCACCCCTGTCCTTTCCCCCTTGTTGTTCAATTTTATACTTTTCCATCCTTTCTCCTGCCACCTGAATTGTAGCAGTAACACCTCCTTCAGTGACTCTGCAGTGGCACAGGAGTGAACTGCCAACTTCTAAGGGCAAAACAAGACCCTTGATTCAATTTGTTTTACCTGGGCTGCTTTTGTTCACACACAAGAAGTACCACAGAAGTGAGAGCACAGACAGGGTGGCAAGTCCCTCATCTCGAATCTGGTTTGTCCAGACCAAGAATTTGTTCTGTTCTCCTCCCTACTGACCAAATGACTTGAAAGAGTGCTAGTTGCTTAAATTTTGTAGCCTTTTCTTAAAAATATAATGGTCTATATTTTATCAAATTCCTTTCCTAACCATTATTTCACTTGATCTCATGATAAGCTTGGGAGATCAATATTATTGTCATTTCACACACGTATAACAAAGCTGAGGTTT
Organism: Bos indicus; assembly: GCF_029378745.1. NCBI lineage: Eukaryota > Metazoa > Chordata > Mammalia > Artiodactyla > Bovidae > Bos > Bos indicus. The sequence goes on from NC_091763.1 coordinate 80,874,085, forward strand.
ACAGGGTTAAAGGTACTCAAGATTGTAGGACAGAAACCCAGATTTTCTCACCCAAATTTCTTTCAAACCATGAAAGCTCCTAAAAAGTTTAACTTTAATTGACACCAGAATTTCTTCAACCTGTCTCATTTCTAGTCCTTCTAATTATATTCAACATTATATACTGACAATTATAGGCATTTTAGTGTTGTAAGAATATTGTGGGTCTTTTTAGAATTGTCTTTATTCCACACATCTAGGAAACTTGCTATTAGTATCCTCTAAATAGGAATTGAGTGACAATCTTTATTAGGACTTTTCTGTTTCTTCTACCACAATAAAAACTTCCACAGTACCTCCTTTTAATTATTCTTTATGTCTATTGTTTATTTCCAAACTTTAAAATCAAAAGGTTTTTCAAAAAATTAGTCTAATTCTAAAGCATCATATTCACATACTATTGGTAACTCTGTCATTTATTTAGCACGTGGAATGAATGAGCAGTTGAATGAGTTTTTCAACAAAGTTGAACTTTGTTGGACATCTTTGCAAATCATCATAGTTCTGCACTAGAGTTTCATCAAATTCACACTGCCTTTGTCTTGGCAATGGAAGGCTCCCCTACTGAAGGAAAATTCATTTGTATTATTAAGCAAAAATAAACTTTGTTTGTTATTATAAGCTAATGAAACTTACCAATAGCTTGTCTTATCATTTATGATTATCACCCCCATTACAACACTTTTTATTATAAATTCTGCTTTTCTAATAATTTATTTCAGAGACTTAATTCAGACATATGCTGTCAGGATTTTTGCAACATTTTCTTACTTTCAGCTCAAAGAATTTTTTTGTATCTGCTGTACATATGCATCTTATGACATCTCCTACACAGTGTCATTTTATTTTTGTCTTTGTTTATTCTATTTATTTGTTTGCTTAAATTATTTATTTTATTTTAAGTATTTATTTTATTCATTTTTTTGTTTATTTAAATTATCTACTCTGAAATAATTAGCTCTTCTAATACCAACACTTTACACACCCATGGTACAACTATCAAACCTAAGAAAATAATATTAAGATCCCCTGGAGAAGGAAATGACAACCCACTCCAATATTCTAGCCTGGGAAATTCCATGGACAGAGGAGTCTGATAGGCTACAACCCATGGGGTCATAAAAGAGTCAGACACAGCTTAGTGACTAAATAACAAAATGAAATGAACTATAGACTTTATTCAGATGTCACTAGCTTTTCCACCAATGTCCTTTCCTATGCTAGAATCCAATTCCAAATGACTGACTTACTATTAATCACTACTACTTATTCTTTATTATTAGTGATCTGATGTTGCTCAGACTACGGAGTTAAAGTATGTCTTTGAGTTTTCTCTGCTTTAAGGTTATTACTCCTTCTATTGTAGTTGTTTCCCAGGTGGAACAAGAGGTAAAGAATCCACCTGCCAATGCAGGAGCCACAGGAGACATAGGTTCAATCCCTGGGTTGGGAAGATCCCTTGCAGAAGGAAATGGCAATCCATTCCAGTATTTCTTGCCTGGAGAATCCCATGGACAGAGGGGCCTGGTGGGCCACAGTCCATGTGGTCACAAACAATAGGACATGACTGAAGCAAATGAACCCAGATCTCCCACATTGCAGGCAGATGCTTTACCATCTGAGCCTTGGGGAAGCTAAAAATGAACACACACACATTAGCAAATATTTTTTTGGGGGAGAATGGTGATATATTGCACATATTATGCTTTTCCATAACATTTACCCACTAACTTAAACACTCACTGGTGGATTTTTCTTACAGCAATCTTACAGTGATGTTCTAATGGTTCTTTCTATTTCCTTCATTCTTTCTACATTTATTAACAAAAATACATCTGTAAAGAAGACTTGTCCTTTAACTTCCATTTATTTATTTTATCACCTATTATGCCAATATGAAAAAAAAGATATTTATTTTATTATTTTAGTTGTAATTCAAATAATTCTGACTGTTTTTTTTTATTGTCATTTGAATGATTTGTTTTTTAATTTGTTCTAAATTTGGCCACTGGGAATTCTTTCAGCTTAGTTCCTACATCTTTTCAATGTCCCCATACTTTTTTTTCTTTTATTGTTTAGTATTTCCTTATTTTCTGGCATCACCAAATGTCCAAGTTTATCTTGGATTTTTCTACTCAACCTTGGAATCAACTACTACTCCAATAAGCTCTGATACTTTTTAATGGACAATGATATTTAAAAAGCAAGACCTGGAGGCAAAATATGTTCATGACTACTTGGGATTCACTGCTTCTCGGACATCATGTGTATACATATGAACCAAGTCATGTATATATATATATATATATATATATATATATATACACACACACACACACACACAAACATACATACATATATATATATGTACTTCTGTGTCTCTGTTTACATTGAGAACACAAGGGTTAATAGTGGTATTTTCAATCTAGCATCACATGGTTCATTCTATTATTCTTTCTATGATTAGTGATAAATTCTTTTACAACATAGAAAATAAAAAGATGGCTTTCATTATCTACGATATATTCACATATGTTTTCAACCCTAATATACATGTAAAGTAGTTGCAGAATTTCTAACCCATGCCCATTTGAAAAATAAATCTATCAGTTACATAGCGTACATTTGTAGGCATGTTGTAATTTTTGTCTCTATCTTTACAGGAGCAAGTCAAAACACTGTTTCCCAAAGTTGCTTAGCTCAGCTCCTTTCCTCCCTGTCTCTTTCAGGGTAGTTATGTCATTCATTTGTCATACTCTAGATTGCACCTTGGGTTTTCTTGACATGCTGGTTGATTTTTTTGGGACACACATACTCTTTACAGTATAGAGTTGCATGGATTTTGAAGCATAAAGTCCTATATTGACCACCACAGATCAGATCAGTTGCTCAGTCGAGTCTGACTCTTTGTGACCCCATGAATCGCAGCGCGCCAGGCTTCCCTGTCCATCACCAACTCCCGGAGTTCACTGAGACTCACGTCAATTGAGTCAGTGATGCCATCCAGCCATCTCATCCTCTGTCGTCCCCTACTCCTCTTGCCCCTAATCCCTCCAAGCATCGGAGTCTTTTCCAGTGAGTCAACTCTTTGCATGAGGTGCCCAAAGTACTGGAGTTTCAGCTTTAGCATCATTCCTTCCAAAGAAATCCCAGGGCTGATCTCCTTCAGAATGGACTGGTTGGATCTCCTTGCAGTCCAAGGGACTCTCAAGAGTCTTCTCCAACATCACAGTTCAAAAGCATCAATTCGTTGGCCCTCAGCCTTCTTCACAGTCCAACTCTCACATCCATACATGACCACTGGAAAAACCATAGCCTTGACTAGACGGACCTTTGTTGGCAAAATAATGTCTCTGCTTTTGAATATGCTATCTAGGTTGGTCATAACTTTCCTTCCAAGGAGTAAGCATCTTTTAATTTCATGGCTGCAGTCACCATCTGCAGTGATTTTGGAGCCCAGAAAAAAAAGTCTGCCACTGTTTCCACTGTTTCCCCATCTATTTCCCATGAAGTGATGGGACCGGATGCCATGATCTTCGTTTTCTGAAAGTTGAGCTTTAAGCTAACTTTTTCACTCTCCACTTTCACTTTCATCAAGAGGCTTTTCAGTTCCTCTTCACTGTCTGCCATAAGGGTGGGGTCATCTGCATATCTGAGGTTATTGATATTTCTCCCGGCAATCTTGATTCCAGCTTGTGCTTCTTCCAGCCCAGCGTTTCTCATGATGTACTCTGCATAGAAGTTAAATAAGCAGGGTGACAATATACAGCCTTGACATACTCCTTTTCCTATTTGGAACCAGTCTGTTGTTCCATGTCCAGTTCTAACTGTTGCTTCCTGACCTGCATATAGGTTTCTCAAGAGGCAGGTCAGGTGGTCTGGTATTCCCATCTCTTGAAGGATTTTCCACAGTTTATTGTGATCCACACAGTCAAAGGCTTTGGCATAGTCAATAAAGCAGAAATAGATATTTTTCTGGATCTCTCTTGCTTTCTCGATGATCCAGCAGATGTTGGCAATTTGATCTCAGGTTCCTCTGCCTTTTCTAAAACCAGCTTGAACATCTGGAAGTTCATAGTTCACGTATTGCTGAAGCCTGGCTTGGAGAATTTTGAGCATTGCTTTACTAGCGTGTGAGATGAGTGCAATTGTGCGGTAGTTTGAACATTCTTTGGCATTGCCTTTCTTTGGGATTGGAATGAAAACTGACCTTTTCCAGTCCTGTGGCCGCTGCTGAATTTCCAAATTTGCTGACATATTGAGTGCAGCACTTTCACAGCATCATCTTTCAGGATTTGAAATAGCTCAACTGGAATTCCATCACTTCCACTAGTTTTGTTCGTAGTGATGCTTTCTAGGGCTCACTTGACTTCACATTCCAGGATGTCTGGCTTTAGGTGAGTGATCACACCATCATGATTATCTTGTTCATGAAGGTCTTTTTTGTACAGTTCTTCTGTGTATTCTTGCCACCTCTTCTTAATATCTTCTGCTTCTGTTAGGTCCATACCATTTCTGTCCCTTATCAAGCCCATCTTTGCATGAAATGTTCCCTTGGAATCTCTAATTTTCTTGAAAAGGTCTCTAGTCTTTCCCATTCTGTTGTTTTCCTCTATTTCTTTGCATGATTTTTGAGGAAGGCTTTCTTATCTCTTCTTGCTATTCTTTGGAACTCTGCATTCAGATGCTTATATCTTTCTTTTTCTCCTTTGCTTTTCGCTTCTCTTCTTTTCACAGCTATTTGTAAGGCCTCCCCAGACAGCCATTTTGCTTTTTTACACATCTTTTCCATGGGGATAGTCTTGATCCCTGTCTCCTGTACAATGTCACGAACCTCCATCCATAGTCATCAGGCACTCTATCTATCAGATCTAGTCCCTTAAGTCTATTTCTCACTTCCACTGTATAATCATAAGGGATTTGATTTAGGTCATACCTGAATAGTCTAGTGGTTTTCCCTACTTTCTTCAATTTAAGTCTGAATTTGGCAATAAGCAGCTCATGATCTGAGCCACAGTCAGCTCCTGGTCTTGTTTTTGTTGACTGTATAGAGCTTCTCCATCTTTGGCTGCAAAGAATATAATCAGTCTGATTTCGGTGTTGACCAGCTGGTCATGTCCATGTGTAGAGTCTTCTCTTGTGTTGTTGGAAGAGGGTGTTTGCTATGACTAGTGTGTTCTCTTGGCAAAACTCTATTAGCCTTTTGCCCTGCTTCATTCCATATTCGAAGGCCAAATTTGCCTGTTACTCCAGGTGTTTCTTGACTTCCTACTTTTGCATTCCAGTCCCCCATAATGAAAAGAACATCTTTTTTGTGTGTTAGTTCTAAAAGGTCTTTTAGGTCTTCATAGAACTGTTCAACTTTAGCTTCTTCAGCGTTACTGGTTGGGGCATAGACGTGGATTCCTGTGATATTGAATGATTTGCCTTGGAAACGAACAGAGATCATTCTGTCATTTTTGAGATTGCATCCAAGTACTGCATTTCAAACTCTTCTGTTGACCATCATGGCTACTCCATTTCTTCTAAGGGATTCCTGCCTGCATTAGTAGATATAATGGTCATCTGAGTTAAATTCACCCATTCCAGTCCATTTTAGTTCGCCGATTCCTAGAATGTTGACATGCACTCTTGCCATCTCCTGTTTGACCACTTCCAATTTGCCTTGATTCATGCACCTAACATTCCAGGTTCCTATGCGATATTCCTCTTTCAGCATCGGACCTTGCTTCTATCACCAGTCACATCCACAACTGGGTATTGTTTTTGCTTTGGCTCCATCCCTTCATTCTTTCTGAAGTTATTTCTCCACTGATCTCCAGTAGCATATTGGGCACCTGCTGACCTGGGGAGTTCCTCTTTCAGTGTCCCATCATTCTCCCTTTTATACTGTTCATGGGGGTTTCAAGGCAAGAATACTGAAGAAATCTCAGTAAGAACAGACAAGTTCTTTGGCACTTGAACCACAGCTCCAGCAACTCCCATCTCTTAGTGGCTCCTGAGATCAGGAGAAGTTCTAATCTTCATGGTTGCATCCAAGACCATGGGGTTCCTTACCCACACACCCAGCTCCCAACCAAGGGCTAAGGTGTCTCTTCAGAAAATGCATGCTGAGACTTTGTTGGTGGGCCAGTAGTTAAGATTCCATGCTCCCAATACAGGGGGCACAGATCAATCCCTGGTCACAGAACTGACATCCCACAGGCCATAGCCAGTTTAAAAAAAAATTAGAAAATGCATGCCAACAGCATTTCTCACCCCCTACTCCACCCCCTCGTTCAGTAGTACAGAGTCTCTAGTTCAGACAAGAACTTTATAGAGGTCCAGCACTGTCTTCTTTCACTCAGCAAAGATCCATAGAACAGAGACTCTATCCCAAGTATCACAAGCCAAGGATATTTAGATCCTAGTTACTCTTTCCACAGCTTGATCATAGGACAGAGTTTCCATACTGGGAAAGGCAAACAAAGAAGAACAGAAGTTACCACTGTCAACTACAAATTGGCACTTACCAAGAGCATTGCCAACGACTGAACAACAAAGGCATTTGCCACCTGCCTCTACAGAGATTGAACCCCATCCTGCTATAGCTGTTGACCTTCAGCAACCCTTGAGGGAGTTCAGGGTGGAGTGAGGCACTCTGTGCTCCAGGGAATCTGGTGGGACAGGTTTTTAGATAGTTGGATGTTTTTAGGAACAGATTTTATGATCTCAATCCTTGCATCTCCTCATATCTAGAGAAGCACTAAATCCCTTCATGGAGACATCAGATCCTCAAGACTGACAAAAACCTTTTTGTAAAATGAGTGCTTCATGGTATTGAACTCCCCCTTCACCAAAACCTTATATATTGACTTTCCCCCACTGCTGCTTTGGAGCAGTCTCTCAGAGCTATCTGAGATGCTGCACCCTAGGCAGCAATCCTCATTTTGCCCCAGATAAAATTTAACTCACACCTCTCAAGCTGTATATCTTTTTTTAGTTGACATTACTCCCCTCCCAGGATCCTGTTCACAAAGCAGGGTATCACTCTGAGAGAAGTGGCCACTGTCTCTGCCTCCAACTTCAGAGCAGTGCCTCAGAGATTTCATCCAAAGAGAGAAGACAATAATAAAAGAAAGTTCAGGGCTCTCCCAAAGGAACTGACTATATTTGGAAAGAGCATGGGGAAGTTCATGACTAAGGATGCTCTCAAATCAATAGAGATTTGCTGGTAGGCTAACACAAGGCTAAAAACAAAAGAAAAAAAAAAAAAAGTAAACTCACAGTTTACTTACCAGTGAGGACCAGGAAAAAAGAAAGCTAAGTAGACCCACCCCCAGGATCAGAACAACACACAAAGACTGGACTCAAAAACTATCCCAGAAAAAGGGGATCAGTTTGGTTCTATCAGACCTTGGAGCTATTTATGCTCAAGGGCACTGCTAAAAACAAAACAGAAACAAGCTAGAAATTAATGGAGCTTAACAGGAGAAGGCAATGGCACCCACTCCAGTACTCTTGCCTGGAAAATCCCATGGACAGAGGAGCCTGGTAGGCTGCAGTCCATGGGGTAGCTAAGGGTCGGACATGACTGAGAGACTTCACTTTCACTTTTCACTTTCATGCATTGGAGAAGGAAATGGCAACCCACTCCAGTGTTCTTGCCTGGAGAATCCCAGGGACAGGGGAGCCTGGTGGGCTGCCGTCTATGGGGTTGCACAGAGTCGGACACGACTGAAGTGACTTAGCAGCAGTAGCAGCAGCAACAGCAGAATAGGGATGTGATATCAACAGAGGCGGACAATTTAGAAGAGCTAAAGGAAAGACAAGAACTTCCTGAGTGGCTCAGATGGTAAAGAATCTGCCTACAATGCAAGAGACCCAGGCTTGATCCCTGGGTTGGGAAGATCCACTGGAAAAAGGGAATGGCAACCCACTCCAGTATTCTTGCCTGGAGAATTCCATGGACAGAGGAGTCTGATGAATTACAGTCCATGGGGTCGCTAAGAGTTGAACACAACTGAGTGACTAACACACACACACAAGCAGAGACAAAGACAGCTCTGCTAAAACCACTGTAATCTCACGGTGACTCTACACATATCTGAGGCTATACCTTCTGGGGGCGAGAAAGATCTCAATATTGAGAAAGATCTCAATAAATCAGTCCACAAAAGGCATTAAACAAATACACAAAATAACAAGAAGCATTGAAAACGAAAATGTCTAGTTTTTAACAAAAATGATGAGACATACTAAGAAACATGAAAATGTGATTCATACACAAGAAAATGACGAGGTAACAGAATCTGCTTGTGAGGGTATCCAATTGTCAGACTTAATAGATAAAGACTTCAAAATAGCCTCATAAGGATATTGAGAAAACTAAAGGAAACCATCCTTAATGAATTACAGGAAAAAATGATGAAAATGTCTTGGAAAATAGAGAATATCAATAAAGAGAAAAATTATTTTAAAAGGATTAAAATAAAATATTCACTAGAGGGGCTAAAAAAAGTAAATTTGAACTGGGAGAAAAAAGAATCAGCAAACTTGAAGATAGATTGTTAGAAATTATGCAATCTGAGAAACAAAGTTTAAAAATAATTTTTTTAAAAGCAAAAAGTGTGATACTATTAAGTTCACCAACTTAGGCATAATGAGAGTATCAGCAGAGAGAAGAGAAAATAACAAGCACAAAAATATTTAAATAATGGCTGCTGCTGCTAAATCACTTCAGTTGTGTCCGACTCTGCTACCCCATAGACAGCAGCCCACCAGGCTTCCCCGTCCCTGGGATTCTCCAGGCAAGAACACTGGAGTGGGTTGCCATTTCCTTCTCCAATGCATGAAAGTGAAAAGTGAAAGTGAAGTTGCTCAGTCGTGTCTGACTCTGTGCGACCCCACAGACTGCCGCCTACCAGGCTCCTCCGTCCATGGGATTTTCCAGGCAAGAGTACTGGAGTGGGGTGCCATTGCCTTCTCCAAATAATGGCTAAAATTCCCCAAATTTGACAAAAGCATTAGTCTACACACCCAGGAAGCTCAAAGAGTTCTATGTAGAATAAATATAAAGAGATCCACCCCAGACACATCCTAAACAAAATATTGAAAGCCAAAAATAAACAAAAACTGTTGAAACTGGGAGAAAACAAACTGAAACACAAAGGAAATACCAATAAGACTGGCAGCTGACTTATCACCAGAAACAACCATATGCTAGAAGGCAGTGGATGCTATACTGAAAGTTTTAAAAAAATTTTAAAGAAAAAAACCATGACTCAAGAATTTTGCATACAGAAAAATTATCTTTAAGAAGTGCATATGAATTGAAGATATTCTCAGATAAACAAAAACTGAGAGAATGTCTTGCTAACACGCCTGCTTTATAATACATATTAAAAGTTCTTTAAGCCCATATGAAAAAAACAAAGAGCACCAGTAAAGACAAATGTGAAAATACAAAAGACATAACAAATATATACTTATTTCTTCTCTTAACTAATTCAAAACATTATACCCATACATATGTGAAGGCAACTCATGAATTTTTAGCTCATTACATGAGGCCAATATTACTGTGAAACTAACACCAGGCAAGACATAACAGGAAAACTACACACAAATAACTCTTAAGAATATAGACAAAACAAATTCTCAACAAAATACTAGCAAACCAAACACACAGCAACACATAAAAAGGATTATATACCATGACTAAGTATAAGTTTGGCTTGAAAGCTGAAAAATCAATTTATGTGATACAATATATCAATAAAAAATGATCAACTGAACAGACACAGAAAACCAATACCTCCTTATGATAAAAGTATTCAACAACAAATTCAAAGTAACTGCCTCATCTTGATAAAAAGGCATCTATGAGACCACAGCAAATGTCATACTAACGGTGAAACACTGAATGCTGTGTCCCTCAGATCAGATCAGCAGACAAGGATGTCTGCTCTTGCTACTTTATCCACACTGTACTGGATGTTCTATCTATGGAATTCTGGCAAAAATTGAGAAGGAAGCCACTCACATTAGATAGGAAGATGGCATGATCTTGTGTATATAAAAATCCCAAAGACCCCCCCCCACCATCCTTCCAAATAGAAATGCTATTAAAACTGATAAATGAGTTCAGTAAGACTGAAGGATACAAATTAATGTACAAAAAGTGCATTTTATTTCAATGGGATAGTAATTAATAATATAAAGAAAAATTAACAAACTAATTTCCATTTACCAATTCCATTCCACATCATCAATAAGAATAAAATACTCAGGTAAAATTTAACAAAAAATACAAAACTTGTACAATAAAAACTAAAAAGTATTTTTGAAATAAAGAAGACTAAATGGAAAGACATATTGTCATGAATCAGAAGATTTAATATTAGTAAATGGCAATACTGCCAAACTGATCTGCAAATTCAATACAATTACTTTCTCAATCCCAACTGACTTAGCAGAAACTGGCAAGTTATTCCTAAAATTCATATGAAAATGCAAAAGACCTGGAAAGACAAAAAAAATTTGAAAAATAAAAAGATAGTTGGAGTACTCACACTTCTTCATTTCAAAACAATGACAAAACTACAGTTCAATACAGTATGGTAATGGCAAAAGGATAGATATATAGACCAATGGAACAGAAACAAACCCTCATATTTACTGTGAAATAATTTTCAATAAAGATGCCAGAAAATTCAATGAGAGAAAGAATAATCTTTCAACAATTTGTGCTTTACCACTGGTTATCCATATGCATAGGAAAAGAGTTAGACTCCTATCTCACCCTATATACAAAATTCAACTCAAAATAGATCAGAGAATTAAATATAAAAGGTACATATAAAACTGTTAGAAGAAAATATAATCATACACTTTTAGGTCCTTGAATTAGGCAACAGTTTCTTGGATACGACACCAAAAATAGATAAATGAAACTTCACCCAAATTAAAAGTATTTGTCCTTCAAAGAACACCATTAAGAAAGTAAAAAGACAATTGACAGAATGGAAGAAAATATTTTTAATTCATATATTTGATTAAGAACTTAGATCTAAAGAACTCTTAGAACTCAATAATAATAGACAGATTAACCAATTCCCAAAATGGGCAAAATATTTGGATAGACATTTATCCAAAGTAGATATACAAATGGCCAATAATCATTTTAGAATATTTTCAGTATCATAATCTTTAATGAGATACAAATCAAAACTACAATGAGATACTACTTTATACCCAGTAATATGGCTATAAATAGAAAAAAGAAAGAATGGAAGAGAGGAAGGAAGGAAGACAGGAAGGGGGAAGGGAAAAAAGAAGAGAGCTTGGGAAGCAGGGAGAGGGGCAAGAAAAGAAAGTAGAAATAAATAAGGAAAGACAGATAATAAGTGTTGTCAAGGATATGGAGAAATTGGAATGTTCATACATCGCTTGTGGGATTATGAAAAAGGGCAGTCACTTTGGAAAAAAGCTTACCCATTCTTCGAAAAGCCAAACATAGAATTACCATATGATCCAGAAGTTCCATTATCCAATAGATATAAAAATATATACCTTCACAAACTTATATATGAATTTGCAATAAAAGCACTATTCATAATAGCCAAATGTGGATATAATCCAAATGACCTTCAATTGATGAATGGATAAGTAAAATGTAGTATATCTATTCAACGGAATACTATTCAGCCATATAAAGCAATGAAACACTGAAACACAGTACAACATGGAGGAACCCTGAAAACTTCATGCTGAGTAAAAACACCACTCACAAAAGGACACAGCAAGTGATTCCATTTACATGAAACATACAGAATATAACAATCCATAGAAACAGAAAATAAAATAAATTAGTGGTTACTAGGGGCTAGGGGAGGGAAAAACAGGGAGTGAACACTAATGTTTCTGCTAAGGATTACAACAATGCTCTCAAATTAGTGGTGATGGTTGCACAATTCTGTGAATGGGCTAAAAAATGAAGGAGTATATACTTTAAAAGAGTAATTTTATAGTATGTGAACAATATCTCAATAAAGCTGTCATTTTTTCAAAGTCACATACTGTAGTATGATTCCATTTATATAACACTATTGAAATGAAAAAATCATAGTGACAGAAGACAAATTAGGAATGAGGCAGCGGTAGATGTGACTATAAAGGGGCAGCTTAACAGAGATCTTGATGGTTATGGAACAGTTCAATGTCTTGAATGTGTTTGTGGTTACATAACTCTACACATTTGTGTATTAAAATGGCATAGAACTATACACATACACTGTACTAAAGTCAGACTCCTGACCTTGTCATTGTACTATAATTATGTAAAATGCAATCTTGGGAGAAACTAAGTTAGAGGTCCATAGAACTTCTCTGAAACTTCTTTGCAGCTCCCTATGAATCTAACTATTTAAAAATAAAAAGTGAGAAAAAAATTTAACTCCAATTATCTTTAAATCTCATCTTAATCAACAATATCCTAATTATTAACACAGCTCCCTATGAGTTTCTTAATACCCTAAAATTATACCCTAACAAATAGATATAACATATTACAGACTTTGAGGCAAATATGTTTTTCACAGCAAACAAATAACAAGGTACTCATGTTTATTAGTTTTGTATTTGTTTGGAATCAACCAAATACTGCTATTCATTCTCTTCAGTGTTTAGCATACCGCTTTGTACACAGTGGGTACTCATGAAATATCTGATTATGAATGAATTCTGAATCTTTAGGTCTCAGACAACAAACTGAGCTCCATTTCAATACTGAAAAGTCTAGTCTAAGGTAGTATCAATACCGTTTAGGGAATCTTTTTTTCATATTTAAAGATTGCATTTCTTAGAGTAGTTTTAGGCTTATAGTAAAATTGAGAGGAAAATAGAGTTCCCATATACCCCAGCCCTCACACATGCATTCTCTTCCCCTTTAGCAACATTTGCTACCAGAGTCACACTGCTACAACTGAAGAAGTGACAATGACACATCAACGTCTTACCTAAGTCATCTTCCTGTCCAAAGTCCAAGTTTCTCAGACTCTGAAAAAATATTTCTTATCTAATTGTACTTCTACTACAGTTTGCATAAAGATACTTCTTTGAGCTCTATGCTATGCAATCACCACTATTTCTAGTTTAAATAAACAGTTGTACTCATAAACCTTTGGGGGATAAAAGCAACTTTTTCAATGACATGATGCCATTGTATGTGTTGTGTCAGAAGACCCCAGAGTTCAGAACAGCATCATGCTTAGCTTGTGTCTGCCCACTCATATGGGTGTCCCCACAGAGTCAGATCCTGGCTTTCCCTACTTTAGTTACAATTTAAGGATAAGTAATATGGACCTCCATGGGATTAGGACTTGAATTTTATCCTGGAGAAAGCTCTTTAAAACTGGTTTCACAATCCAAGATGGCCAGGAGTAGGGTTTACAATGGCACATGTGAGTTCGGCTGCAGTTCAATAAACACTATTCCCCAACATGCCGACACATATCTATACATTAAAGTATCTGATTTCCTGTAGTTATTCACAGTGCTCATTCATGTGCCATCAGTTCAGTTCAGTCACTCAGTCATGTCTGATTCTTTGCAACCCCATGGACTGCAGCATGCCAGGCTTCCCTGTCCATCACCAATGTCCAGAGGTTGCTAAAACTCACATCCATCGAGTCAGTGATGCCAGCCAACCATCTCATCCTCTGTCGTCCCCTTCTCCTCCTGCCTTCAATCTTTCCCAGCATCAGGGTCTTTTCCAGTGAGTCAGTTCTTCACATCAATATTGGAGTTTCAGCTTCAGCACCAGTTTTTCCAATGACTATTCAGGACTGATTTCCTTTAGGATTGACTGGTTTGATCTCCTTGCACTCCAAGATACTCTCAAGAGTCTTCTCTAAACCACAGTTCAAAGCATCAATTCTTTGGCGCTCGGCTTTCTTTATAGTCCAACTCTAACATCCATATGTGACTGCTGTAAAAACCATAGCAAGTCATCACATGCCATATATAGCTTGATTAATACCAGAATTTGAGTTTATGAGAGGTTCACTCTCAGATTTCTGGCTGACAAAGTATAAAGCAAAGAATGAATAGGTATAATGATTAAGTTCTCGATAACTCTGACAATGCATGTTTTTTGATAGGATGGGTCAAATACAGCTTGGACCTTAGGACTTGTATTTCCTACAATGAATCTTTACCATGGGACTAATAGACACTCAGTTCAGTTCAGTTCAGTTGGTCAGTCGTGTCCGACTCTTTGCGACCCCATGAATCGCAGCATGCCAGGCCTCCCTGTCCATCATCAGCTCCCGGAGTTCACCCAAACTTATGTCCATCGAGTCAGTAATGTCATCCAGCCATCTCATCCTCTGTCATCCCCTTCTCCTCTTGCCCCCAATCCCTCCCAGCGTCAGAGTCTTTTCCAATGAGTCAACTCTTCGCATCAGGTGGCCAAAGTACTAGAGTTTCAGCTTTAGCATCATTCCTTCCAAAGAAATCCCAGGGCTGATCTCCTTCAGAAAGGACTGGTTGGATCTCCTTGCAGTCCAAGGGACTCTCAAGAGTCTTCTCCAACACCACAGTTCAAAAGCATCAATTCTTCAGCGCTCAGCCTTCTTCACAGTCCAACTCTCACATCCATACATGACTACTGGAAAAACCATAGCCTTGACTAGATGAACCTTTGTTGACAAAGTAATGTCTCTGCTTTTGAATATGCTATCTAGGTTGGTCATAACTTTCCTTCCAAGGAGTAAGCGTCTTTTAATTTCATGGCTGCAGTCACCATCTGCAGTGATTTTGGAGCCCAGAAAAATAAAGTCTGACACTGTTTCCACTGTTTCCCCATCTATTTGCCATGAAGTGATGGGACCAGATGCCATGATCTTAGTTTTCTGGATGTTGAGCTTTAAGCCATATACAGGTGTACACAGGCATACTTGCATCCTGCGTTCTCCTAGGCTTCATAGCTACCCGAGATCATCAGAATACATTGCTGTTGGTATGAGTACATCTACTGCACTTCCAGTAGCTGGCATCAGACCACAAGTTCTGACAAACAATTTGGATACAGATCAAACTTATCAGCATGGCATACCATATTCCATGAAATGACTCTTGGGTTCTCCATCTTCACCTCCTACTGTATCTCATCCACAATCTATAGTCCAGCCATTACACACCACCTGACCTTCTCACATCTCCCCAGGCATTTTCATGCCTCCCATTTCTTTGCTTGTTGTTGTTGTTGTTATTTGGTCAGTCAGTCACATTCAACTCTGGGACCCCATAGACTTCAACATGCCAGGCTTCCCTGTCCTTCATCAACTCTCAGAGTTTGCTCAAACTCATGTGCATTGAGTCAGTGATGCCTGTCCTCTGCTGTCCCCTTCTCCTCCTGCCTTCAATCTTTCCCAGCATCAGGTCTTTTTCAGTGAGTTGGCACTTTGCATCAGGTGGCCAAAGTATTGGAGTTTCAGCTTCAGCATCAATCCTTCCAATGAATATTCAAGGTTGATTTCCTTTAGGATTGACTGGTTTGATGCCCTTGCAGTCCAAGGAACTCTCAAGAGTCTTCTCCAACACCACAGTTTAAAAGCATCACTTTCTTGGCTTGGTTGCTACTTTTGCCTGACGTTCCTTCCCTTCCACTATGGCATTTTCCAGAAAACACCTGATCATCTTAAGAAACTAATCAATAAAAAAGTGCCCTCATTTTAAATACTTTATAGGCACTATCTTATCTCATTGATTTTTTTAAATTAATGAGGTCAAAATCATTAAAACCTCTATTTTACAGAAGAGGAAACAAAGGCATATGAAGGTCAAGAAATGCTCAGAGTCATCCAGTGAGTAAGTGGCAGAGCCCAGATAAAAGTCAGGTTTGTCCCAATTAGAAAGACTGTGTTCATAACTACAAAATTATCTCCTCTCCAAACCATTTTGTGATTCTATAGTAGAATCTTTGATGAATTTTCTAAATAGTCAGATATCCTTAACTCCATACTGACCTCTATTATCAGATATCATGTTTCTAGAGCTCCTGGATCTAGATTTTGGAAGAATTCTCTGTGTGACTCTAATATACAACCTGTTTGAGAACCACTGTCTGATGACATAAAAGGGCTTACAACAACTATTGACACTTAGTGTACTACTAAGAAATTGGATAGCTTCTGAAATGAATTTTGAAAATTTAACCATTTTTCATAAAAGTTAAATGAGACATATCTATTTTGCAAAAATGAGAATCTGTGGAGAAGTATTTCCAAGAGTAACTGCATTCTGGTAACATTTTAATTACATTTTATAAATTAGCAAAAATCTGTTTTCTAAAGAAAAATGAATTTAAATTAGCTTTCATTTAAATTCTTGACAAGGGATCAACTACAGTTGTGTGGAAAAGATCTGAAAATTTGATTGAGTGTGTGGCTGTCTCAGAGTCCTCAGGCATCAGAAATAAAATCTCAACTAAAATGCAGAAATATCAATAATAGTTCAGGCTTCATACTACTCAGGATCTCATGTCCCTGGAACAGCAAAGAAAGACATAATCAATTTGAAATATGAGAAAACAAATGAAATGGCATGTAAGAGTCCTCTGATATTTTGCTAAGTGTTGTTTTTAAGTGATGGAAACCTGAGAACCAATAACATTTGAAATTTTATTATGCAGGTTCTATAGGGCACACCTGAAGCAACAGAGCATGCATACACGCACAGAGCACTTTTGCCACTTCATGCTTTAGTTACCTTAATGCAAGGCTCTTTGCCTTTGTATTTATGTAATGTGAGGTATTTGAAATAAAATTTCTGGGTTTCTTACTTTTTATTTTGAAGGACAAAACAGTTGCAAAGCACAGTTTTCAAATATTCATCACCCAGCTTTTGCTATTAACATCTTATCTACCCAGAATAAGATTATCAAAACCAAAAAATTAAAATTGATACAATGTCACTAACTTAACTAGAGACTTGGAAATTTGACAAGTGTCATGCTAATGTGCTTTTCTCCAGAACAGGATCCTGTCTAGGATTCCACATTGCAAATAACTGCCAAAATCTCCAATCTTAGTCTTTGTCTTGCATAATCTTGACATTTTTGAAAAACACTGGTCAGGCAATTTATAGAATTTCTCAATTTGAGTTGGTCATATATTTTCCCATGATTAGATTCAAGTTATACATTTGGGGCAAGAAAGTGATTATGCCTCATAACAAAAGATTCACAATGCTGTCAGATCTTATTACTGGTGATACTAACTTGAATCACTTGGTTAAGCTGATGTCAGTAAGAGTTCCCCACTGTGAAGTCAAAAGTTTTGCCTTTGTAACAGAGAGGGTAAAGAGATACATTGTGATTATACAGATATCCTCTTTTTTGTCATAATTTTAGTATGTTTACCTAAAGATAATTTTCAATTTCCTTCATTCCTTTATGTTTATTCATTGAAATTCTACAATCGAAAGAACTCTTTCCATTCCTCTACACTCACTGATTGATTCAACTATTTATTTATATTAGTATGGAGTCATGGATACTGACTTTATCCTATGGATTATAATCCATTACTATAATTATATTTATTTTGTTACTCAAATTGCCCTAATGTGGCTATTGGGAACTCTTTGAAGTTGCCACCTTTGTACTTTTGCCATGTTCCCATCATTTTGTGGGCACTTCTTCACTTCCTGGCACTACACAAGATGTTGCAGTCTTATATTGTATTTGCCAAGAAAAATTAGATGAATGATTTAGTACTGCTCAGAAACAAGAAAATAGACTCTTTTTATTTATTTATTTTTGTTCAGTCCCCCTGACCATTGCAGGCTCTGATATCTTTCTCCTCTTTCTGAGAATTTTGTTTTCCTTCATATTCCAAAACACTGCATTTGCCAGAGAATGCTAGATAAGTGCTAGGTAATTGTCAAATGACCAACATAGAAAACTGACATTTAAGGAAAGTCGTTTAAGGACAACCTAACCACTCGTTCCCATAGGTCAGAAAACTTTCTTTCTTTCCTTTTAACAGAAACCCTTTCTTTAATTAGAAAAAAAAAAAAAGTAAACAAATCCCTAACATTGTATTAGTCTAAATACATTCATATAAATGTTTGAACCTACAACATTTACTTGCCTGACAATCAGTATAGAAGTTGGAGTATATTGTAGTTCCATTTATTTATTAATCTCTTCATTCATTTCTATATTTTGGTTTGATTAGACATTTCCTGAAAATTCTAATTTGCATGAAAAAGTAGCTGCAAAGTATATGAACTTTTTGAGTACTACAAATTAACAACTATGTTAAGATTCTTTCAAAGAAAAATGATCTGGAAACTGTTTTTTAAAATATTAAGAAATACTTGCTTTTAAAGTGAAACATTTAGGTTTCAGATACTATGAAGCAGTAAGTATACGCTACACTGCCTCCTCTTGAATGTAGCTATAAAACCTGGACAGAATGAGTGGAGGAGCTCTTAGAGGACCCAAAGTCAACAGCAGCAGATGGATAGGGAAGAATAGAATTCAAATACCATCATACAAGTGGTAAATTTCTCAGTTTTTTAGTGTTGCATCCCCCAGAAACAAAATGAGCACTTAGATGCTGCTATAGATAAATGTTTGTGCACTCCCTACCAAATTCATACTTTGAACTCTAGTCCCTCAGTGGGACAGTATTTGGAGAGGGAGTCCTGGGGAGGAGATTAAGTCAAGAGAATGGAGCCCTCAGGAGTGGGATTAACATCCATATCAAAGAGACCTCAGGGAGGCTGCTGGGGTGCTGGTAATTATTTCTTCATGGTGTTTGCACATATTGTCACCTATAGTGAAAGATCATCAATTCTTATTAAAAATAATAATAAATGATAAAAGAGACTTCAGGGAGCTCCCTTGTCACCCCTTCCACCACGAGAAGATCAAGTGAAAAAAATGACTATGAAACAAAAAGTGGGTTCTAATCACATACAGTTTGAGCTTCCCTAGTGTCTCAGATGGTAAAGAAACCTCCTGCAATGAGGAAGACCTGGGTTCAATCCCTGGGTTGGGAAGACTCCCTGGAGGAGGGCATTTCAACTCACTCCAGTATTCTTGCCTGTAGAATCCCCATGGACAGAGGCGCCTGGAGGGCTATAGTCCATGGGGTCACAAGGAGTTGGACACAACTGAACGGCTAAGCACAATCAGATACTGACTATGCTGGTGCCTTGATCTTGGACTCCCCAGCTCACAGAAATGGGACAAATAAATTTCTGTTGTTTATTTATAACCCCATCAATGATGTTTTTGTTATAGCAGCTCAAACGAACACAGGTGCAAAGAAAGAAAGCTCCAGGAGAAGCCTATTGTTTTAGTTCAAGGAATAATAGGAAAAGAGAACGTATAACTCAGAGAGTGTGGAAATCTGGTTTCTGCTTTCTTTTATCCATTCCCCTGCCCCAGCTTTCAGCCAAGGCTTAGGTGACAAGTGGTAGCAGCAACTTTGACTAGAAGAGACAATGATGGCAGCCAGCTAAAGCCAAAATTTGAAGAAAGGGGAACATTCCTTTAAGTCTGATGAAACTAAAGTTTCAAAAAAAGTGGAGTCAAATCCACTGCTCTTTTTCTCTCTCTGTCCTGCTGCTACCTGGTCCCAAAGACAAGTGCAGTTACGGAAGTACGCAGGAGAACACGGTAACTACAGTCACAGCATTCTGGCCACAAGACCAGAAAGAGGTTCCCTACTGGAAGTTACCAAGGAGATCATAAGAGAGAAACTTGGGAATATGACTGCATAAGGTTGTTTATGAAATCTTGGGCATACATATGCATGCGTCAAATTCAACAAACCACATTTTGAGAACTGAACTAACAGATACAACACCTCCCAGATCTAGGTGGTGCATACACAGCACAGATTTGGATACCTCTGCAAAAGTCTGGAAAACTAAAGTGACATTAGAACCACAACCCACAGAAAGTTAGGCAGAACTTGTAGCCTGAGTCCCATCACCTTGAAACCACCAAGTGTGATATTTTGACTAATAAGACATATTAATATATATTTGGTCATCTGAAATACATATTTAGTTATATATATTTCTCTCTCACAGTTCCCCAAACCTTTGGAATTTCCTGAGCAATAAAAGCAATGGGAGAATCTTTTGCCATATTTGGTCTCTCATCCTCAGTTCCTGAAAGAGTCATGAAGGTGAAATAGGTATCTTGTTATTCATAACAAGCCCCTTTTCACCACATCTGAGTTTACGTTAATGAGGTGACTTTTAGGAAACACCTAAAAATGAGCTCTAAGTGCCAGGGGAACCAAACATTAAATAGAAGGCTGGAACTTTTGCTCTACTTCCTGATTTCCGAGGAGGGGAGAAGGGCTGGAGGTTGACTCAATTACCAACAGTCAATTATTTTATCAATCATGCTTTGTAATGAAATCACCATAAAACCCCAAAGGAAAGGGGTTCAGATAGCTTCCAGGTTGGGTAACCAGAATGCTTCCATGTGACACCACACCAGTCCTCAAACTCTACCAGGACAGAAAATCCTTCATTTAGGACTTTATTCTATGCATCTTTCATCTCATTGTTGATTTATATCCTTTAATATCCTTTGTAATACAACAGTAATGTAGTGTGTAAACAAATTTCTTGAGTTCTGTGAGACACCCAAACAAATTAAACAAACCCAACCATTCACCACAGTGCAGTCTGATCCATTAACACAGAACAGCAGAAGTCTCACTGGCATGAGAGTTCAAACAACTTTTGACCAAACACTGACTGGGTATTAAGCTACTCTGACCCAGGGGCAATGTCTAGGAAGCTATGTTTAAAACTAAAATCACACTCGTCCCTAGAAGCCTGAGCAATTGCTTCTGAGAAAGCAAAACCAGTCCCAGAGAGAGTCCCCAAGTGACTAGTCCCTGGCTAAAAGTAGGGCAAAATAATGTAAACTCTCTGAACTCATAACAGCCTCTAAGCCATACACACAAACAAGTGTAAAGGATAAAAACCTAACTGGCTGAGAACAATCTTTGACCACTAACTGGATTATGTCTACCCAAGAGCGAGCACTAGGTAAAAGACAAAACAAGTAGAACCAATCCGAGCTGGAACGTTAGGAGCTGTGCAAAAAAGACTTCACAATATCAATGCAGTCAAATCATGTTGTTTGACCTCAGTTCAGTCACTCAGTCACGTCCGACTCTTTGTGACCCCATAGACGGCAGCACGCCAGGCTTCCCTGTCCTTCACCATCTCCCAGAGCTTGCTCAAACTCATTCCATTGAGTTGATGATGCCAGCCAATGATCTCATCCTGTCATCCCCTTCTCCTGCCTTCAATCTTTCCCAGCATCAGAATCTTTTCAAATGAGTCAGTTCTTCACATCAGGTGGCCAAAATATTGGAGCTTCAGCTTCAGCATCAGTCCTTCCAATGAACATTCAGGATTAATTTCCTTTAGGATAGACTGATTGGATCTTCTTGCAGTCCAAGGGACTCTCAAGAGTCTTCTCCACACCACAGTTCAAAAGCATCAATTCTTTGGCACTCAGCTTTCTTTTTTTTTAATATTCTTTTTTTTATTTTTATTTTTTATTTTTTAACTTTACAATATAGTGTTGGTTTTTCCTTATGGTCCAATTCTCACATCATACATGACTACTAGAAACACCAGAGCTTTGACTAGATGGACCTTGATGGCAAAGCAATCTCTCTGCTTTTTAATATGCTCTAAGTTGGTCAGAGCTTTTCTTCCAATAAGCAAGTGTCTTGTAATTTCATGGCTGCAGTCACCATCTGCAGTGATTTTGGAGCCCAAGAACATAAAGTCTTGTCACTGTTTCCATTGTTTCCTCATCTATTTTCCATGAAGTGATGGGAGCAGATGCCACGATCTTTGCTTTTTGAATACTGAGTTTTAAGCAAGTTTTCTCACTCTCCTCTTTCACTTTTATCAAGAGATTCTTTAGTTCCTATTCACTTTCTGCCATAAGGGTGGTGTCATCTGCATATCTGAGGTTATTGATATTTCTTGGCAATCTTGATTCCAGCTTGTGCTTCATCCAGTCCAGCGTTTCACATGATGTTGTTTGACCCAGTAAGCAACAAACAAAGCAACAACTGGGGTAGGGGGATCTAAATTACAAAACATGCAAATAAACAGTAAAGTGCATCCCATACACAGAAAGAAAGAGCTGGCAATAGAAACTGCCTTTGAAGAGGCCCAGACAGTGGACTTAGCAGAAAAAAACTTCAAAGCAGCTATTATAAATATGTTTGAAGTACAAAAGGAAAGCATGCTTAAAGAATTATAGGAAGATGTGAGGATGATGACTCATCAAAGAGACAATATCAATAAAGAGAAATATTCAAATTATTAAAAGGAACCAAATGGAAATTCTTAAGTTGAAAAGTGCAATAACTGAAATGAAAAATTCACTCAAGGGACTCAATTATATATTTGAATTTTCAGAAGAAAGAATCAACAAACTTAGAGATAGACTAATAGGAATTATTCAATCTGAATTTCAGAAAGAAAAACAAATTAAGAAAACTGAACAAAATCTCAGACAAATGTGAAACACTATTTAATGATGAACATACACATAACTGGAGTACCAGAAGAAGAAAAAGATGAAGAATATCAAAGAAATAATGGCTTAAAACTTTACAAATTTTATGGAAAACATTAATCTACACATCCAAGAAGCTCAATGAATTCTAACTGGGATAAATGTAAAGAGATCGATACACACCCAGACACAGCATACTCATAAAGTTCAAAGACAAGGAGAAAATTCTGAAAAGAGCAAAAGAAAAACGACATCACATAAAGCAATCCCAAGAAGATTAACACATAGCATCTCATCAGACACCATGGGAATCAGAAGGCAGTGAAACAACGTACTCAAAGTGCTGAAAGTAAAGACTGTCAAACAAGAATATTGTATCCAGCAAAACTACCTTTCACAAATGAAGGCAAACTAAAGATAAACTCAGGTAAACAAAAGCTAAGAGAATATCTTGGTACATAATACACTATAATGAATACCAAAGAAAATTCTTTAGGCTGAAACTACATGATACTATACAGCACTATGAACTCACACACAGACACACATAGAGAATACCAGTAAGATAATCACTTAGCCATTTATAAAAAGCAGTATAACTGCATATTTCTCCTCCTTTAATCTCTTGACATATTTAAAATGATATTGCAATAAACTATATGTAAATAAGTATATTGTTGACCTATAGGATACAGAAATATATTTGACAAAATAGTACAAAGGAGGTGAATAAGGGCAAAGAAAAAATCTCTGTTGGAATAAGGAAAGGACATCAAATCCAACTCAAGTCTATAACTCAAATCCATAAGAAGAAAACAAAATAGCATAAATAAAATTAATATTAATATTAAAAATTCCCACTCCAGAACTCTTGCCTGGAAAATCCCATAGACGGAGGAGCCTGGTAGGCTGCAGTCCATGGGGTCGCTAAGAGTCGGACACGACTGAGCGACTTCACTTTCACTTTTCACTTTCCTGCATTGGAGAAGGAAATGGCAACCCACTCCAGTGTTCTTGCCTGGAGAATCCCAGGGACAGGGGAGCCTAGTGGGCTGCCGTCTCTGGGGTCGCACAGAGTCGGACACGACTGAAGCGACTTAGCAGCAGCAGCAGCATGCAGAAGATAAAAATACTTATTTTATAGGGGTGTTATCCAATACTTTGGCCACCTCATGCGAAGGGTTGACTCATTGGAAAAGACTTTGATGCTGGGAGGGATTGGGGACAGGAGGAGAAGGGGACGACAGAGGATGAGATGGTTGGATGGCATCACCGACTCGATGGACACGAGTTTGAGTGAACTCCGGGAGTTGGTGATGGACAGGGAGGCCTGGCGTGCTGCGATTCATGGGGTCGCAAAGAGTCGGACACGACTGAGCAACTGAACTGAACTGAACTGATGACAGTGAATGGGACTAACGCTTATATGGCACTGAAAATACTGAAGTCCAATTTCTTTTTCCATGTTTTTCCATGATGTGTGTGTATGTGTATGTGTGTTATGTGAAAAACACCTTGTAAAGAAAAATGACAATGTCTACTTTGTTGGCCCAAAAGACAAAGATTAAAGTACTTCTTTCTTTTTTTCAAGCTGTAAGGAAGCATTAACTATCATCTAAGAACAGCAAAGGGTTTTATGTTATTCAGAAACTAATGGAACTACTCTATTTGTTCTTTTATTAGGCCCCAGTAACAGTAATTGAGAAAAATTAATTCTTTGATTCAAGAAAAACTTATTAAGCACCTACTAGGCAATATCCTGGGCTCTGGAGATCTGATTTTATTAAGAAGACATGATTACTGTCCTTGATACAGAGAAGTCTATTAAAGAAATTCTCTCCCATTTCAGAACAATGAAAAAATAAAATGTAATCATGCAAAAAATAAATAAATAAAAATAAAAATTCTATAAATATAGACTATTGTTGTCTGATTGTCTGTTCAGTCACCCAGTTGTGTCTGACTCTTTGGACCCCATGGACTGCAGCCTGCCATGCTTCTCTGTCCCTCATCATCTCCCAAAGTTAGCCCAAGTTCATGTCCATTGCATCGGTGATGCCATCCAGCCATCTCATCCTCTTACATCCTTCTTCTCCTTCTGCCCTCAATTTTTCTCAGCATGAGGGACTGTTCCACTGAGTCAGCTGTTTACATCAGACGACCAAAATACTGGAGCTTCAGGTTCAGCATCAGTCCTTCCAACAAGTATTCACAGGTGATTTTCCCTTAAAATTGACTGGTTTGATCTCCTTGCTATCCATGGGACTCTCAGGAGTCTTCTCCAGCACCACAGTCTGAAGGCATCAATTCTTCAGCACTCCACTTCTTTATACAGTCCAGCGCTCACAACCATACGTGACCATTGGGAAGACCATAGACTTGACTATACGGACTGCTTTTCAAGACACTGTTTAAGTTTGTCATAGCCTTCCTGCCAAGAAGCAAATGTCTTCTGATTTCATGGCTACAGTCACCATCCACAGTGATTTTAGAGCCCAAGAAGAGGAAATCTGTCACTACTTCCACATTTTCCCCTTCTATTTGCCATGAAGTAATGGGGCCAGATGCCATGATTTGGTGCTTCCCTGGCTCAGATGGTAAAGAATTCGCCTGCAATTCAGAAGACCTAGGTTCAATCCCTATTTCTATCTATCTATCTATCTATCTATCTATCCCCAGACTATCTCCTGGAGGAGGGCATGGCAACCCACACAGTATTCTTGCCTGGAGAATCCCCATGACAGAGGAGCCTGGAGGGCTACAGTCATGGGTTGCAAAGAGTTAGACACGACTGATTGACTAAGCACACACACAGTCATGATCTTGGTATTTTTAACATTTAGTTTTAAGCCAGCTCTTTCACTCTCCTCCTTCACGCTCATCAAGAGGCTCTTTAGTGCCTCTTCACTTCCTGCCATTAGAGTGGTTCAGTTCAGTTCAGTCACTCAGTCGTGTCCAACTCTTTGTGACCCCATAAACTGCAGCACGCCAGTCCCCCCCATCCATCACCAATTCTCGGAGTTTACTCAAACTCATGTCCATTGAGTCAGTGATGTAATCTAACTTCTAACCATCTCATCCTTTGTCTTCCCCTTCTTCTCCTGCCTTCAATCTTTCCCAGCACCAGGGCCTTTTCAAATGAGTCAGTTCTTCACATCAGGTGGCCAAAGTATTGGAGTTTCAGCTTCAGTATCAGTCCTTCCAATGAATATTCAGGACTGAATATTCACACACACAATACAAATAATATGTCTGAATTTGTTCATCATCTGAAATGTGTCATATACACTCAAAGATGAACATAAATTCTACTTTTTCATCTCTTGTCTACTAAGAATTATATCCAGACAAACTGTTTTACCTCAGATCTTCATCTACTGCTTTCCAGTTACAGGGAGCACTGTATGTACATATTTCCCAGCAGTATTAGAAACAAGGATATAGTTTTGCTTGATTTGTATAACCCTCTCAGGGCTATGCAACTAATGAATGTCATTCAAAAAGCAATCTTTGGAATACATCAGCGGTGCATGTGTGTATGTGTGTTCATGTGTGCTCATGCATGCCTGTGTGTGTAAGGTAGAAAGGGCTTGAAGAATAGCTCTGTATTTTGGGGAGCTTCTGACACTTACTATACGAATATTGAAGGATTTTTCCCCCAGATGCTCAGATATTTTGCCAAAATGTGCTAAAACAAAATCACTTAGAGACTATGAGCTAACCTAGAGATTAATAAAGCCTCCAACTTCACAGGCTTCCACAAATAATGATATGAAAACAACAGATAATTTTTAAGTGATCAAATATTTCAAGACTTCACTCTGTTTGTTTCTATGACATATTTATCCCATATGAAAGATTGGCTAAAGGAGTTGTAATGGCCTTCTGGGACAGGAAGAATAAGGTTTCTGTAGAAAATGTTAAATTAATTTTGATGGTGATGCAAAGTTAAGGAAGGGTTGTTAAGGGCTGGCTTGCTGCCACAGGGTGGGGTTTTGTTTTGGTATCCTTTTAGGGCCTGCAGGTGTTTGGCACCAGTTAAAATCAGGGCCAGCTGTGATATTTCAGTTCTGATATTCCCTCCCAATAGTTCTCAGAAGTGATGCTTTAGGGTGATGTCTTACACCTGATGTCTTCAACTTGTGTGGTACAAATATGAAGACTCTTTTAAATAACACCAGTTTTGCGACACCCTTTGCCCTTTCTTTCCCACTCACAGGTCATGGCATCAAGGAGAAATAAAAATATTCATCAGAGGTTCAATTATTCATAATATATATATTTTAATTGAGCAGTTCATTCAAAAATGGCCATATACTAGAATCACCAAATATACGGTCTTGAGCAAAATAGACACAGCAGGATAACAAATTCTCCTTTGATTCTCATAGTAGATAATAATGCTTTTAAATCCTCTCAGTGGTGAGATCCATACCTGTTTTTGCAGGAATTTGAATAGTCTCTATTAAAAGCTACATTTTCTTTTAAGTTTATTTGGGTTGGAAAACCTCAAACCACAATGTAGTTCATGCACATGTCCCCAAGGGCATGTTAAATAGGACCATACTGAAGCCATCTAGTAACCCAAGGGCATGTTAAATAGGACCATACTGAGGCCATCTAGTAAGATTTTTAAGCTTTTTAAGAATTCTTTTAATGTACTGCACAATTTTGGCCTGAGTAAAAGAAGGTATTTTAAGAAAGCACTTGGAAACATGACTATTAAAATCTATATGCAGATAATCTATATTATACTTCTATAATGCATAGTTTTCCTCAGATAATGTATCTCTGAGGGAGAAAAAAACAATAAAACTCCCACTAAAAGGGTTTTGGATCAAAACTTCTCAGAGCTATCAGTAAATGCAGACCAAAACCCCCTGTAGTATTCTTGATTGACTTAACAGCGGATGCCTGCAGGATCATTTTAACTGTGCAAAGGACTGCAGCATATAATCAGAGGATAAAAGGTAGACAACCTTGCATCTATCCAAGGAAAAAATCATTTGTAGTTTCAATTGAGTCAAATGGCAAGTTTTCTTAGAGCATGAGACTATGAAGACATTATTTTGGTTAGGAATAATTTCAACCATCAAGTAAACTTGTCTACCATGTTCAAACCAGAGATGAAATATAAATGGTCCACTTGATAAGTAAGTTCACAAAAAATTCTCTCCTGCTCTTTGATGCTTCTAATTTTTTTTGTTTTTGGTTAGACATACCCCTTTTCACTTCATCAAAGTTTCACTTCCTGCGCCATGTTCCAGGCCTTGTACTTCACCCAAATCAATTTTCAGTTGTACTAGCAGCTGTGCTGGCCAGGCGCACATGGAGAGCTGGGCCCCGGGCGCCAGTGGCGCAGTCCCACATCCGAACAGAAGTGGCCAGTTCCATGTACCGGGGGCCAAGAAACTCCACAGCTCATCAGGGGAAAAACAAGGGAGGACACCTTGAACGGAAATCATACTTTTATAGAAAATGGAAAACAAAAAGATTTTCAGTAATCAGAAAAATGATGGGCTGAGCACTTCTTGGCACAAAGTTTGCGGATGCATTTCCTTAAAAGGATATTAGTTAGAGCTTGATGTCAAGCTGATGATCCCCATCCTCACAGCTACACTGGATTTGCCTTTCTCCACTACATGATGATAAGTAAAAGATATCTTTTAGTAAAATATAACTGTGAAGGGCACCATAACCAGAGCTATTACTTTTTACTGAACATTTACCATTTAACAATCCCTACTATGTGACTTTGATAAACATTATCCCATTTAACTTTACAGTATAGAGAAAAGGTTCTATTTCATTACTTTAGCGTTGAGGAAACTGAAGCCTAGAAATCTTATAAAACTTCTCAACACTTCTGATTCCATGGTCTTGGCTATTGTATTATGCTTAGTCCCTGGAGTTTCAAAGGCTTCTCAGCCAGCTCCACATATAAGAGTCAGTCAGTGCCACACAGGGGGGATAGTAGCCACTTGATTATTTGGAAACCTGTACTTTACAAAGTTAACCAACTCACTCATCCCCTGATTCATGCATCAGTGAAATTTTACTGGGTATTTGCTGCTTAAGTCAACTTATAATTTATTTTTCAGAAAGTAAAAGAATTACTAAATTCATGCTAAATCCCTAGCATCTGGTACATAGTAAATGTTGAATACAATAAAAAGGTTTGTTAAATGAACTTTCAGAGTATTTCTCTTTTAGATATTATCTTAAGGCATGTTTTCTTTAATAATTTATTTTATCAAAATTTTTAAAATTTATTTATTTATTTTAATTGGAGACTAATTACTTTACAATATTGTAGCGGTTTTTGCCATACATTGATATGAATCAGCCATGGGTGTACGTGTGTTCCCCATCCTGAATGCCTCCCTCCCACCTTCCTCCCCATCCCATCCCTCAGGATCATTCCAGTGCACTAGCCCTGAGCACCCTGTCTCATGCATTGAACCTGGACTGGCGATCCATTTCACATATGGTAATACACATGTTTCAACGCTATTCTCTCAAATCATCCCACCCTCACCTTCTTCCACAGAGTCCAAAAGTCTGTTCTTTATATCTGTGTCTCTTTTGCTGTCTCCCATATTGGGTCATCATTACCATCTTTCTAAATTCCATATATATGCATTAATATACTGTCTTGGTATTTTTCTTTCTGACTTACTTCACTCTGTATAATAGGCTCCAGTTTCCTCCACCTCATTAGAACTGATTCAAATGCATTCTTTTTAATAGCTGAGTAATAGTCCATTGTGTATATGTACCACAGCTTTCCTATCCATTTGTCTGCTGATGGACATCTAAGTTGCTTCCATGTCCTGGCTATTGTAAACAGTACTGCGATGAACATTGCGGTACATGTGTCTCTTTCCATTCTGGTTTCCTCAGTGTGTATGCCCAGCAGTGGGATTGCTGGGTCATATGGCAGTTCTACTTCCAGTTTTTTAAGGAATCTCCACACTGTTCTCCATAGTGGCTATCCTAGTTTGCATTCCTACCATCAGTAACTCATTAACAGAGAAATGCAAATCAAAACCACAATGATGTACCATCTCACGCCAGTCAGAATGGCTGCAATCCAAAAGTCTACAAGCAATAAATGCTGGAGAGGGTACGGACAAAACTTACACTGTTGGTGGGGATTCAAACTAGTACAGCCACTACGGAGAACAGTATGGAGATTCCTTAAAAAACTGGATATACAAAAAATTTTTAACTCCCTGTTTTTTTCATCTTCTACAGTCCTATCAAAATACCTAATGATAGAGAATCCTTCTAAAATAGCCGAACACTTCCAGGCATGGGAAAAGAGATACCTTTATTTCTTGTGCCAAACAGTCCTACATACAATTGTCATAGTAATCTTCGCTCATATTTAAAATGTATTAATACTACACTGTTCTCTAGTCTTTCTAAAACTCCAGATACTTTTATACACAGATTTTGGTATTTAAATTCCAAAGAAGAATGAAATCATGTATAAAAGAAACCAACTCTATTCTTGCAACTAGAGTATGACTGTCAATAACCATAACTGTATGATTAAGAACTTTTCATGCTAGGACTGTAACAATTAGAATTTGGTTTTGGTGGATAAGAAGGTATTTTTCAGAGACTTTTGAGGGAGCAGAAAAAATTGGTATCCTGGCTTAGGATATATTATATTCTCCATTTGAAATTTTGTTTCAGTGCTAAAAATAAGCCACAGACCAATGTTACAAATTTCCTGTAGGTCCAAAGGAGTTCCGATCCAAAATTGAAAGTAATTAAACTGATCTACAAGGGAAAATTGAGAATGAAAATCCTATTTACCCAAAATTCAATTTGAGCCAGCCCACAAAGTGAACAGTTTTAAGTGTGGGACCTTAGATCCTTGTTTATCAAAGCCTAAAAAATAAGTAGTCATTGAATATATCTAATAATTTTTAAAATAACATTCCTGCTTTGGAGCCTTTATTCCTAATGAAACACAGGGGGAGCCAACAGAAATGCTGATGGAAGAACTCTCAGGAATCATGTCTACAGAAATGTACCCTTAAATTGAGTTACACAGGAAGCCCTATACACCTCGGTTCTACTTGTAAGCAGGGGAATAATGGTAAAACCCACCCATTCCTCTACAACAGCTTAAAGCCAAAGCTTGGCCTCATTCAAACTTATGAAGTGAGATAACTGCCCCTCTGGTCTGTTATATTCAGGGCATATACACTGCTACCTCATCACAAGGAATCACTGGCATTCACCACCAATGTAGTGTAGTGGGGACCCCTTAACAAAGACTCAGTCCGTATCAGGAGGACTCCCTTTCCTCCAATTCTTATTGACCATTCTTTCACTAGGAAAAAAGCCTTTCCATAATCACCATCTTGGCCAAAAAAATAGCACAGCAGAATTCCTGCATTAATCATCTTTGTTTTTTTCTCCTCCAGTAAATACTGAAATCATTGATTTGAATACATTTCAATTTTCCTTTAAACAGATATTTGTGTAAGACAAAGGTACCAAAGTTAGTTAGGTCAGTTTTTTCCCTTAAAAGGTGTATTCCATTTTCAGCAACTTATTTCAAAGAAAAATCTACCATTATAAGAATGAAAAAAATGAAGAGAAATACTATAATTTTGAAATGTTGCAAGCTGACAAGATACATGAATAATCACAGTGAAAGTTTCCAGAAAAAGGGAGCTCCTCTACATTATGGGATTAATATGTGACTTTGAGCAATGGTAAATTGCTTGCAGTGAGGCTGATTGAATAACATCAAAACTTATTATTCTGACCTTATCTCAAAATAATCATTTGAACAGTGTTGTAGAAGAAATATTTTTTCAGATGATCCCAATTTCTGAAACTCAAGGAGTCTGTAAACAATGTACAGCATGAATCTCTATTCAATTTTATTTCTTCTTCATGAATATTGCACATTATTCAAAGCATATAGATGTCTCTAATCAGCAAAATTAATGATGACTTCTCTGTCCATTTTAAAATAGCCATATGGTGAAAGGGGAACTGTGACTCTGAAAATTATGCATTTCTTACTCTTACTTCTTCCTGCAGAGAATGATCTCTGAGTGCCTGATCCCAACTCTCAATTGTTTTTATTCCATTTTTCAGGAAAAAATAAATGCCCTAACCTTGAAAATGTCATGTAGTGACTGCTGGAGAAATATGTTAGATCTAATTGATATAAAGGTACAATTGTAGACAGCCAGTTCCAAATTCTGATTATTTTTTATTTCAGATGCATAATTTAACCTAGAGTAAAAAATCATGTGATATGACTTTTCAAGACCAATGGCTAATGTACATTTATATGAATCAGTCTGGATAGAAAAAAAAGAGGTAAATTCTTGTGTTTTTAACCAAAACATACTAAAAATTTCAAAAAACAAACCTGGGGTTCTGCAAACACATTCTTCATGTTGTTAATCGGGCCATACGGGACGCCACTTCCTTCAAAGAGCTGTAACCACTTGCTGGTCATTTCTTCTTTAAACCTAGGAACAGATTGAAAAACAGATGCACCTTTATACTTAAAGAACACAACCTTTTTTCTCATACAGCCCTCTTTGAAAGCAACTGATAATGACAAAAATATGTTTCTTTAACTTTCTTTGTGCCTAGTTTTGACAGAATGTTGCCAACATGAAACAACTTGAGTTGCCCTGCAAGCGATAAGAACAGTCACTCAGGTCCCCTTGTTTAAAAACCCACCATAGAGTTGAAATTCCTCCTACTTCTTCCTCTATGAACTTTTTGACAGAGAGTCCCTCAGAGAAGAAAGATTAGGTATAAAATGAGCTTTTGTATTAACCAAGCTTCAAATGTGGTATTGAGCACTTGATGAATTTAATAATGATAATATAATGTTACTACAGTTTTGAGCATAATGTCATTTACAAAGTGGTTTTTTAGATCTCAGGAATAGTATATGAAGTTAAGATAGACACAGATATGCTAAATTATTCCTCAAAACAAAAAATAAACCAGTGAATCTGTTTTAAAAGAAAGCTATATGTTTTATCTACCTTATAGTTAAGGCACATCAGAATTAATAGGCACAACTACTGGCCTAAAAAAAAAAAAAAACAACCTTAACTATTTAGTTACTTGCACTGTGGCTTACTGATCAGAACAAATGGAGACATGCAAAGACTAGTATCTAAATTCATCCAAGCCCTTTACCTCTGTTTGTTTCTACTATAACTTAGAATTGGACTTCTCAGACACAAAAACTTATCTGATGTCCTTTTTCCTCTAATAGGTCTTAAGGGAAGGGGACCTACTTCATTAATGAAATATATTGTCTTTTGGTTTTCTGTTAAGACAGTGAATACGGGAAAAAAACTTGGATCCTCAAAGACAACTCAACACTCATAGTTCATAATATATGAAGAATTTTAGAACTGTTAGCTGTTAAAGTAGTAAACTTTTTTTAGTTAAGTAATAATATAGGCTAAAAGGGATTTTTTTAAAGAGTTAGCTGTAGTGAATTATTAGCAGCACATATTGAAGTATTAAAGTATTAATGCTTCATCAATATGGAAGAACTACTGGAAATGTGGAAATATTTAATATTAATGGGCTTCTATTGAGCTCTTTTAGACATAGCTAGAGTTAATCTCAGAGCAGTAGATTCTATGGGAATTTGTCAAAGAAATTGATTTCTTCCACTATTTAAAAAAAAGATAAATACAGTATCAATATTTTAACCATACTTCTTTTATTGCCATCTAACAGATAAAAAGAAAAAGATGGAATTAATGTAGTCTCTGAAAGACAAAATATGAACAATTGTGTTCAATCATAAATTTTTATATAAGGATCTAATAAAATTTTTTAATGAAGGTAGGAGTACATTTCACTAGGAATGTAATTAATCCTATTTATATATCCACTTGTTTTACAACCATTTAAGGAGTTCCTACTATACGCCAGCCATTGATTATTGTTGTTGTTGTTGTTTTAGTCACTAAATCTGACTCTTTGTTGGACTTTTGTGACCCCGTGGACTGTAGCCCACCAGGCTCCTCTGTCCATGGGTTTTCCCAGGCAAGAATACTGGAGTGGGCTGCCATTTTCTTCTCCAGGGGATCTTCTGACCTAGGTATCAAACCTGCACTTGTCTCCTGCACTTGCAGGCAGATTCTTACCACTGAGCCACCTGGAAAGCCCAGGCATTTATTACTGCCTCCAAAAATATTGCCTTCCTTTTCTTCTCCATTATGATAAAGATGTTTCACTACACACATTAATTATGGCCCAATAATGTTAACTATCCCTATTTAATATATAATAAAATTTCTCACTTCTAAGTACTGAAAGATATCCTGTCACGGGAACACTACAACGCAAGATTAAATGTCTTGAATTAGTGGATTCTTCACATCCGTGTTTTCTGCTCAATGACTGTTAAAGTCATCTCCTGGCCAAGATTTCCTAAGATAGATAGATAGATAGACATCACCAAAATGATATATGTTGAAAGAACAGAAGTGGTACTTTGAACCTGGAACCTTTCCAATCAGGGTATCAATTATTTAAGTGTTAATAAACAGAGTGTTATAATGGTTAGTATGGTACATTTTCAAGACAAATGAATTTATCACCATTGAACTCACCCAAGTGGCCTGAAAGATATGCACAGAAAATGCATGTCAATATCTAAACAAACCCGTAGCTGCAGACTTGCCAACAAAAACTCAGGGGAATATTTGAAGTTTTAGTATTTATATAAGCTTTTCACCACTGAGCAAAAGAGAGGGATTTATTTCATGTTATGGAAAACATCGGATGCACTCTGGATGTGAGGTTGGAGAGAAATGCAGCGTCTGGAGCTGAAGTGTGACCACTGTTTGTGTATTTGCGTGGGTGTGGGCGTGGACGTGTTCACAAAAGCCTTAAACTCAATCAGTCAGAGACCAAACATCACTGCATTCCACTGCTCCCAGAGGACATACCCATCATTTTCTTCTGAAAATCTATCTCTTGATCTAAATCTGATGTAGAATCCTTTCCTTTATCTATGCAAAAAAAAAAAAAAAAACCTGTAAACACATGTTTTTTTGAACCACAAAAATTTTGCTAAAAAAAAATGGAAAGAGCTGATTTAAATCACTCAGGGCAACACAATCCTGAGCTAAGACAAGAAGGGTGTCCTTGGATCTGGCCCTGAAGCTAGGGGCCTCCTCTGGGAAGTTATCTGGAGACTCATAAAACAATTCAGACTTAATTGTGAACTTAATAAACCAACCCATATATTTAATTCTACATTTCTGTTGAATTCACTTGATGCCAAATGGTTACTGTTAATCAGATTACACCATTTAGGAAGACTTGAGTTTAAATTTCTTAACATCAAAATTTAACCTATAAAACAAACCTGAATTCTTCTCTTTAGAGACTGGACTAAAGTTGCAGCCAAATTCAAGACCACAGAGCAACTAGTAAGAGATCCATGCCACGAAGGTAAGATTTGGAAATAATCAATAAATTATTATTAATAATTGTTATAACAAATGGTGATTATTTCATTAATTAATATTTAATTATTACTCATTAAGGAAATTATTAATAAATGCTGGTCATTAATTGTTTGATCTATATCTTATCGATTTTATCCTCACAAGCACATTATAAGGTAAGTATTACTCTCCTTTGATCAAAAGGAAACTCAGATTCAGAAAAATTAACCTGTTCAAATTCATATAGCTTCCCCCCTCCCAATGTTTTGGAGATATAACTAACAAATAAAAATCACATATATTTGATTTGTATAATAGTTTGTATAATAGGATTTTTTAAGGAGAACAATGTGATGATTTTAAAATACGTATACATTATGAAATGATTACCAAAATCAAGTCAATCAATGGATCCATCACCTCACAGTTATCATTTCTATGTATGTGGTTAGAACACTTATTTGTTTTGAGCATTTGATATAGTATTATTACCTATAATAACCATATTGTATATTAGAGCTCAGAATTTTTCATCTTTTAGCTGACAGTTTATTCCCTTTGACCAGTATCTCCTCATTTCCCCCACACCATATCCCCTGGCAACCAGCATTCTACACTCCGGTTCTATGGGTTCAACTTTTTTTAGATTCCACATATAAGTGAGTGAGATCACACAGTATCTGTATTCCTGTGTCTGGCTTATTTCACTTAGCACTAAGATGCTTCTTCACTTTCATCCAATATGCCTCAAGGCAAATCTCTTTACATGAATACTCATTCATTCCTATGCTTTTCACAGGTTTGTTGTGTGCCAGTCATGGGGATTACAACAATAAAATAGAAAGTCATTGTATCCAGAGACCACATTGTCTAATGGAGAACACAGTTATGAAAATTTATGAATTACAGTGCAGGATGCTGAGACAAAAATATGAATGAATAACTTCCAGCTGAAGCACCAAAGAGGGAGACCTGCACAGGGCCTGGGGGAGTCACAAAGGGTTCAAAAATGAGGTGACACTTGAGCCAGGTGTTGAAGGATGAGTTAGAATTTTCCATGTGAAAGATGGGAATAAGAATCTTCAGGCAGAAAGATCAAGGTGTACAAAGACCCAGTCTGGAAAGAATCTGAAATCTCCTGTATCTTGAGTAGCTGAAGATGAAATGGAAAAGGGAGGTTAGAACCAAAGTATGAGGCACGTCATGAGCTCTGCTAAGGATATTGCATTTACACTGGCAAAGAGGAACCCAGAGAGGTCTTTCATTAGGGGACTGACAAAATCAACATTGATACTGAGAACAGAAGGAGACCGATGAGTTTAGAGAAAAAGAAACTTGACGGAGGCCCCATGCTGTCTACCCCTGATGCTTCTTAAATCTACCTCCTCATCAGTATCCTCCATATTATTGTCAACCAGAAGCAAGTTTTCAATTGGAAAAATAAGTTTTCCAGACATTCTTACACCTTTTTGTTACTATGCTATTTATCTGCTTCCAATCTATCATCACTGCTTGAGCCTCTGAAGTCTGACTTGGTCATCAACACCTTTTGTTACCCAGTCTCCAAGGGTCGACAGTGACCACTTGACAGACCCAATATTCTTTCCACAGTCCTCATCCTGCTTGCTTTCTGTGCAGTATCTGATGCTGTGGATCTATCCTGTATTTAACTCCTATGATACAATACCTTTTTGGATTATTAATAGCTCTTTGGCCATTTCTGTTTCTTTTATTAATTCTTTCACTTTTTCCTTCTAGTCCCAATAGTCTTCATTTTCTTTTATGCACTTAAGGAATCTTGTTATTGCTATGCAGATGATATCCAAATTCATATTTCTAGTCCTGATCTTGCTTCAGTTCTCCTTTTCTGGTTACCACAGAATATTTCCACTCAGCTGCAGTATTACCCCTATAAACACAACTTGCCCATGGATGATTCAACCTCCATTTTCCCCATAAACCTAATATTCCACTTTGCCTGAACTCAAACCCTTGGCTAAATCTGGAACTTTGTCTTCTCATCATTTCTTATAATTTATATATAGTTATACTGAAGAATCAACTTTTCAAAAGTTGACCTTTTTCCTCTATTCCCACTATTACTATCACTATCCAGGCCTTTGATTCATAACACATGGTCTATGGCAATAATTGATTAAAAACTTACTGCCTCCAGGGACTTCCCTGGTGGTTTAGTAGTTAAGAATCTGCCTTCCAGTGCAGGAGACACAGGTTCAATCCTTGGTAGGGGAACTAAGATCCTAAATGCCGCAGGGCTACTGAGCCTACGCACCACAACTAAAGAGTCTGTGCACCACAACTAGAGAAGCCTAAGCACTGCAATGAGAAGCCTGCACATTGCAACTAGAGAGAAGATCCCATGTGCCACAGTGAAAAGCTCATGTACCTCAAGGAAGAGGCAATACAGCCAATTAATTAATTAATTAAACAATAAAACTTACTGCCTCCAATTTCCTCCTTTCCATAAGTCACAAATTTTAGATGTCTCAAATCCATCCAACTGCTTTCTTCCCCAAGATCATTACCTCCTTGCATACCAGAAAACCAGACTGCTTCTTGACTGTTATAGCCCCATCACTTAAAAT
Source organism: Bos indicus (assembly GCF_029378745.1). Lineage (NCBI taxonomy): Eukaryota > Metazoa > Chordata > Mammalia > Artiodactyla > Bovidae > Bos > Bos indicus. The sequence goes on from NC_091763.1 coordinate 80,911,779, forward strand.
ATAGTTGGCACTCAACATTTGCTGAATGAATGAATATATGACTCTTTGGGAATAATAAGAGTTTGTTTATTTGCCTAGTGCACAGCAAGCCAAACACTGAGACAATGAGGTTTGCAGCAGAGAAAGGGCTTCTTCCGAAAGTACCCAAGACAGGAGACAGGGGAAAAGTCTCAGATCTGTCTCCCTGAAGGCCAAGCGGCTGGGGATATTTAAGGGATAAAAACTGAGGCATGGGGAGCAGCATGCTGCTGCTGCTAAGTCACTTCAGTCGTGTCTGACTCTGTGCGACCCCATAGACGGCAGCCCACCAGGCTCCCCTGTCCCTGGGATTCTCCAGGCAAGAACACTGGAGTGGGTTGCCATTGCCTTCTCCAACGCATGAAAGTGAAAAGTGAAAGTGAAGTCGCTCAGTCATGTCCGACTCTTAGTGACCCCATGGACTGCAGCCCACCAGGCTTCTCCGTCCATGGGATTTTCCAGGCAAGTGTACTGGAGTGGGGTGCCATTTTGCCTTCTCTGGGGAGAGCATGGGGAAAGGTAATTGCAGATACGAAAAAAGGAAGGTGGTTGTTGTTCTGAGCAGATGCAACCAAGCCACAGGCTTCTTTGTCAGAGACGTGCTCAGAGAATAGCAGCACTAGCCTGCTATGAGGGTGGAGATTCTGGCCCTCAGACATCAAAAGGTCACAGAGCCGATATCTGCACATGCCCAGAGAGAGGATCAGAGGTCTTAACTCATCTCAGTGATCTCAAGCTGGAAGTGGACACAGCCGACTCCAAGTTCCTAAAAAACAACTCGGGCAAACATCCTATTGCTCCGGTTATGTGACTCTTGGAGGACATGGAAACTTTTATAAAAAACAATCAAAGCAAGGCTAACCAGTAAGGGCAGGTCACAATTCACCATTTATCTAGGGTTAACTGACAACTACCCAAGGTTTCACCTCAGTCACATTAGCTTGTAATGTTTCGATTTAGGGACTTTCTATGTTATCCAGAGAACCACAAGATTCAAATGTAAGATATGAACATATTAGAATATGGCTTTATGTTACAAAAGCATTCTTTAATTCACACAATGATTTCTTCATATAATTGGAAATATGAATCAACTTACTAAAAATTTTGTATCTTTATGCATAAGTAGAAATGTATACCTGTCTTTTTGCTATACTATCTCTATGATAGAATCATGGACTTACCAACTACAGACTTCTGAAAATAAATTTAGATATTTATACATATGAAACCCAAAATCCATTAATCTTTTACATTTTCACATATTAGTTCCATCCCCTTACACACACACACACACACACAAAATTGGTGGATTTCCCTCTTAGACCATGAAGGTGGCTCTCCAGAATAGTGGAAAGCTCTCTTAGCACACCACCTTCTTGATACACAGATGACTAGACCCAGAAAACTGTGCTTTTAAATTCAAAATAGTTTGGGGGAAAACCTAAAAAGCTAAATAAATATCTTGCAGAGACAACAAAAACATCAGAGAATTACAAAATGCGTTATTTTGTAAGCCGGTGAAAACTGAATACAAAACTTTACAAAGAGCTTCCCAGGTGGCGCTGCTGGTAAAGAACCCACCTGCCAATGCAACAGACATAAGAGACAAGGGTTTGGATCCCTGGGTCGGGAAGATTCCCTGGAGGAGGACATGGCAACCCACTCCAGTATTCTTATCTGGTGCATGTGCCTGGTGCCACGTGCAGAGGAGCCTGGAGGACCATAGGGTCACAGAGAGTCAGACACGACTGAAGAGACCCAGCACGCATGCACCAAGCATCCATATAACATAAAAGTTTTTGAATGAGTTTATCTGAATATTATAGCAAAGCTTCCCAAAGATGTTTTTAAATTATGGTTGTTTCTGAAGTATTCTTCTCCAAGTACTATTTTCCTCAATGTCCTTTTTTGGGGGGAAGGAGGTGCCACACCGTGTGGCATACAGGATCTTAGTTCCCAACCAGGAATCAAACTCAGGCTCCCTGCAATGGAAACACAGAGTCCTAACCACTGGACCACCAAGGAATACCCCACAACATCACCAAAGATTTTTAAAAGGAAATTTAGGAGTATTATCCACTAGAGTTAGTTTTTAAATTATTAAATTTAGTTTTTGTATTTTACTATTGTGAAATATTTCAAATATGCCCAAAAGTACAGGAGTAGAAAAGTATAGAAAATAACCACAAAAAAAAAGAATAGAAAATAAAATAACATAAATATTTATGTGCCCTTACCCACTCACATTTTTAATAACATCTTAGCATATTTGCTTCATATTTTTAAGAAACAAAATCTTACAAACACAAAGCCCCTTTTGTACCTCTCCTTGACTTTATTCCCCTTTTTATTCACATCAGAAGTAACCACCATCCTAGATCTTGTGCATCTCTCTGTTCATGTTACTGCACTCATATTACATATGTGTGTGTATATTTGAACAAATCCACCACAGGCATTATAAACTATCATGTTGTGTATTTTTAACCTGTATATTGCAACTTGATTGAACATTTTAATTTCAAGATCTATACATGTGCGTGCATATAGACTTGGCTCATTCATTTTATCCACTGGGCACATGCTTATACAAATATTCCACAATTTATCTTTTTTCATATTAATGATCCATTGTATCCAATTTATCACTATTGTACATAATGCTTCAATAGAACCTTACACATTTCTCTGTTCTTATGGGATGGATTACCTACAATGTATACACAGAGATAGAACTGCTGAGTCATAAAGTAGGCACAAGAAATGCTGACTCATAAAGTAGGCACATTGTCAGCTGCCTTAGATTTTACCAAATTGCTCTTCAATGTGGTTGATGTCAATTTCTGCTTCTACCATATTCTCACCAATTTTTGTTACTGTCAGATGCAACTTTTGCCAATCACATAGAGGTAGAATGGAATCTCACGGTTACTTTAAGTTGTATTTTTTCCCAACTGGAGAAACTAAGCATCTTTTCATAGACTTTTTTTTTTTTCGTTTGGTTCTTTCCTCTTCATATCCTTTGTCCTTTTTCAGTCGAACTGCTTTTCTTTCCTTATTGACTTACATGAATATTTGCATAGTCTACATACAAATCTTTTACTAGTTACACTCATTGCAAATTTCTTCTCCTAAACTGTAGCTTGTCTTTTGGCTTCTCAGTATTTATTTTTTCACATAGAAACTATTAACTTTAACATGGACAAATCATAATTCTTGTCATTCAAGGTTTTTGCTTTCTATGTTGGTTTAAGAAGTACTATTTAGCTCATAAATTTGTCACAAGGAATTAGACGAATTAATACTTTGAAGGTATTCAGAACACTGTAATGGTACAAGTGCTACATAATTGTTAAATAAATAAAACTATACTAACATTTCTGGGAGGCAAACTGTTGGCAGGAAGAAGAGGAAACTAGAATAGATATTATAGGAACAAAAATGTGGTACAGGGCTACAGTCCATAAATGTATTGCCTATAGGAAATACCTCTTTGGACAGATCTGAGTAAACCCAAACCAAACCAGTGGGATTCCATAAGAACCAGGCTGGAGTCTGCAATGCAGTAACTATAAACAGGCCTGTGACACTTCTATAACCCACAGAGAAACAGCTGGAATTTGTTGGTTGCGTTTCTACCGTAAACAGAATCACAGATTTAATATTTCCTGTAATTTCCTTAGACCTTATTTCCTCTTAGGAATTTATCTCTACATATTACTGATAAATTATGGTTTAAGATCTTTTTTTTTTTTTGTCCTGCTAGCATTCACTAACTCTCTGTCTGCATGTCAATCCACAAGCCACACAAAAGATGGGGAAAGCATCCATCCAGGGACTCCTATTACTGCCTTCTAGTGGAGGGTCATGATGGAATTTTCATAGACCTTGCTCCTAAATACATCAGGTCACTTACTAAGCTGCTCAGGCACTACGTCTTACAAGTCAGATTAATTATTGCCTCATTAATAATTCCTATCCATACTAATGATCACAGTTCCAAAATATGTTCTGCTTCAGACAAATTTTAAGTAAAGAGTAAGTCATATATTGAAAAGCAGAGACATTACTTTACCAACAAAGGTCCGTCTAGTCAAGGCTATGGTTTTTCCTGTGGTCATGTATGGATGTGAGAGTTGGACTGTGAAGAAGCTGAGCACCAAAGAATTGATGCTTTTGAACTGTGGTGTTGGAGAAGACTCTTGAGAGTCCCTTGGACTGAAAGGAGATCCAACCAGTCCATTCTGAAGGAGATCAGCCCTGGGATTTCTTTGGAAGGAATGATGCTAAAGCTGAAACTCCAGTACTTTGGCCACCTCATGCGAAGAGTTGACTCATTGGAAAAGACTCTGATGCTGGGAGGGGTTGGGGGCAGGAGTAGAAGGGGACGACAGAGGATGAGATGGCTGGATGGTATCACTGACTCGATGGACGTGAGTCTGAGTGAACTCCGGGAGTTGGTGATGGACCGGAGGCCTGGCGTGCTACGATTCGTGGGGTCGAAAAGAGTCGGACACAACTGAGTGACTGAACTGAACTGAAGTCATATATTATAATGGTTTGGACAGACAAGCATTGCTGTGACTGTCCCTACAGCCTCAGCAGAATCATTGCAAACATGATATGGGAAAGCTGCCCACGTTGCCAGTGTCCAGTTGTTCACACCAGGGTGGCTGATATCAAAAAATAAGCCTCTTAAATCAAGATCTCTTTGTAAAAAGCTACTAATAAAGCAATATATAATTGTTGTAGAAAATATTTAAATGTTAATAGGCACAAAAGAAGAAACAAAATCAACTATAACCTTATTATATAGAAATAATGTGAAAAGGAGTACGTCAAGGCTGTATATTGTCACCTTGCTTATTTAACTTATATGCAGAGTACATGATGAGAAAAGCTGGGCTGGAAGAAGCACAAGCTGGAATCAAGATTGCCAGGAGAAGTATCAATAACCTCAGATATGCAGATGACACCACCCTTATGGCAGAAAGTGAAGAAGAACTAAAAAGCCTCTTAATGAAAGTGAAAGAGGAGAGTGAAAAAGTTGGCTTAAAGCTCAACATTCAGAAAACGAAGATCATGGCATCTGGTCCCATCACTTCATGGCAAATAGATGGGGAAACAGTGGAAACAGTGGCAGACTTTATTTTTTGGGGCTCCAAAATCACTGCAGATGGTGACTGCAGCCATGAAATTAAAAGACGCTTATTCATTGGAAGAAAAGTTATGACCAACCTAGATAGCATATTAAAAAGCAGAGACATTACTTTGCCAACAAAGGTCCGTCTGGTCAAGGCTATGGTTTTTCCAGTAGTCATGTATGGATGTGAGAGTTGGACTGTGAAGAAAGCTGAGCACCGAAGAATTGACGCTTTTGAACTGTGGTGTTGGAGAAGACTCTTGAGAGTCCCTTGGAATGCAAGGAGATCTAACCAGTCCATTCTAAAGGAGATCACTCCTGGGTGTTCATTGGAAGGACTGATGCTGAAGCTGAAACTCCAATACTTTGGCCATCTCATACAAAGAATTGACTCATTGGAAAAGACTCTGATGCTGGGAGGGACTGGGGGCAGGAGGAGAAGGGGACAACAAAGGATGAGATAGCTGGATGGCATCACCGACTCGATGGACATGAGTTTGAGTAAACTCTGGGAATTGGTGATGGACAGGGAGGCCTGGCATGCTGTGATTCATGGGGTCACAAAGAGTCGGACATGACTGAACGACTGAACTGAACTGAACTGAACTGAATGTTGATTTATGCATATCATTTAGCATTTTATATGAATATATTTTTAAAAATTTTAAGGGATCACAATTTTTTTCCCCTTTTTACTTTTTTAAACTACACATAACATAAAATTTACCATCTTAACCATATTAACTGTACAGTTCAGTGACATTAAATACATTCACATTTTTGTGGGGCCATCACAGCCATCTGTCCCCAAAATTCTTTTCGTCTTGAAAAACTGAAACTCTATACCTATTAAATTATGAATCCCCATTCCTCCCTCTCTCCTAATCTCCTGGCAACAATTACTATACTTTTGGTCTCTACCATTTTGACTGGGCTATGTACCTCTTATAAGTGGAATCATACAGTATTTGCCTTATAATGTCTTCAGGATTCATTCACATTGTAGCATATTTCCTTCCTTTTCAAGACTGTATAAAAATTACAAAACATTGCTGAAAGAAATTAGACACAAATAAATGGAAACATCCCATGTTCATGGATTCAAAGACTTAATATTGTTAAAATGTCAATTACTCAAAGTAACCTACAGATTCAATGCAATCCCTAGTAAAATCCCAGCGATGTTTTTTGCAGAAATAGAAAACCCAGCATAAAATTCATATGCAATCTCAAGAGACCCTAAATAGCCAATTTTAATGTTTTTTTTTTCATTTTTATCTATTTTATAGGCATATCTCTATGGCATGTTTTCACTGCCTATAGAAATATTTTTCTTCTTATTCCATTTTTTAATCTTATAATAACATTGCATAGGATCTGATCTCAGTACTTTTCTCAACTTTTTTTTAAGGTAAAATAAGTTTTTCTGAACTTTGAGAAGGCGACTTAGCTCAAATAGCTTCTAATGTCATAGAACTCTCTCCTAGGTTTGTATGTGTTCGTGTGTGTGTGAAAGAAATATGTGGTAGTTTGCTTTCCCAAATTTCCTTGCTCTATTCTCCTCTGTCACTTTTACTTCTGTCTTCTTTGTCTTCATCTCTCTTATCCATAGTTAGTGTGAGTCACTCAGTCATGTCCGACTCTGTAGCCCACCAGACTCCTCTGTCCATGGAATTCTCCAGGCAAGAATACTGGAGCAGGTTGCAATTCCTTTCTTCAGGGGGTCTTCTTGACCAAGGGATCAAACCTGTGACTCCTGCATTGCAGGTGATTTCTTTACAGTCTGAGCCACCAGGGAAGCCCCTCTCTTATCCATATCCTGCTCATTTTCCTGTTTCAAAACCCTGGTTTTAACACGTCTACACTGAATTTAATTTAAACTTATTAAACAAAGGAAATTTTCAAATGAAGTATGAAAATCTATTGCTTCAAAAATCTACCCATTTTCTCATCTGATTTCTTCCATGAATAGCCTTAGGAAAAGGAACATTATTTTTACTATACATAATACACTAACATGACAATGACATAAAGAAAAAGTTATCAGCTATAAAATGGATCTCAGAGGTGGCATGAGTTTTACTGGCAATTTCCTCCAACTCTTAAAACCCAGAAAAGTGGTCATTTAACCTGATTTGGCAGGTATACAGTAGAGAAGATGGTTAGCCAGGGAGGACAGTATTTTCAGAAGCAACTCACCTCACATTTGGAAATCTCTTAATAAGAATTCCAGTGTTCCAATCTTTCTGTTATTTCTCATTCTTCCTAGTTCCACTCACACTAATCTACTTTCCCTGATTCTAAGATTCTTTCCAGGTGAGAACTAGTCCTATAAATTTTAAAGCAAATGTCCAGATACATCCTAGAATTTGCCCCTGGAAACTTCTACCTATTGATCCTTGGCAAATCCTGGGAAGCCTCATGCAATGTTCTTCCCGATAACAGTCCTTCAATATTTTAATAGAACAGATATGCTTTTCCAGAAAGTCTTCTTATATAAGCTATACACATCTACATCCTTTACCTATCCCTCAGTATGGTATATGTAAAGAACTTAAGCAATCCATAGTCCACACATCAGCAAGAGAACTATTTCATTCAAAGGGGAAAGACGAAAATAAGTAAACAGAGGGAAGCATGCTCAATCCCCTTAAAATTTAAGAAATATAAGCTAAAATATTTTAGGTATCATTAGCTACTCTAAGAAGCAGCAAAAATTAATGGTTATACACTACTGTGGTATTATAAATTAATTCAAATTTTCTTGAAAACAACTGGTTAAGAAATAATAACTATAAATCTGTTCATTCAGTTTGAATGACTCCATTTGTACAGTAATAACCAAATCAAAGACTTCCAAAGCAGCAAAACATTTTATATATCTTAAATGTCTAGAGAATTGCAAAATACCTTCATGTACTGCAGAATATTTATATAACAGATTAGCACATGAGCAATTTAAAGTAAATATATAGCCAATACACACTAAGCACTTTATACAATATACACAAAAAAACTTAAGCAAATGCAAAAACAGAACTCACAATTATATGTGCATATAATTATATCTAATTGTGTATATACATTAACAAAACTGCTGAAACAATTTGGCAAGATATAAATAGAACTAAATGTTCATCATATTCTTTTTCAAGATTTTCAAACCCTTACCAACAATAACAACAACAAAAAGAAACAAGCAGATTTGATTAAAGCCTTTTCATGGCTTCATAGAGCATATGGTGATCTCCACTAACTTTAAGTACTATAGGACAGGAAGTGAGTCTGCCTTACTCTCTGTTGTAGCTTTTTACCAGAACAGAGTCTGACATTTGATAGTTGACATTTATATGACATATATTTTGTGCCAGACACTGTTTTAAGCACTTAACATAGATTACACATTTAATACAACAATCCTACACCATAAATACTATTATTGTTCCCATCTGATAGATGAGGAGCCTGAAGCACAGAGAGGTTTTAGTGACTTGCCAAGATCATACCATTAGCAAGAATTAGAGCCAGGATTAGAACATAAATACTATGAACTCCAAAATCCAAGCTCTTCCCATCTTCCTCCAACACTCTATCACCTTAATAAATAAGGAAGTGAGTAATGAAAGGTGACTGAATGTACACCTATCTGGATGAATGGATGGATGGATTGATACATCAATGGGTAAATGAGTTATTTTCAACCCATTTAAAACAGAGAGTTAAATGACTCTTTTGGAACCTGGGAAAGGAAACTTATATATTGAGTACCTTCTTCACTTTGGCATGTGCTAGGTGCTTCCGTAACTTAACTCACTAAATCATAGCAATGACTTTGTAAGGATGCATGATTGTTACCCATTTTTTAATATGAGGAAACTGGATTTGGTTCATTTGATGTTGAATCTTGGAAAAGTAACCCTGGGACTCAAAATGTTGCTTGGAAGAATGGGAGCTCCATATATATTTGTTGAATGAAGGACTTTAAAGTACATTTTTTTTTAATACTTACAGGAGGAAGTTATGAGTATTAGATAACCAGTATAGTTTTCCTAGAGGAAAATCATCCCAAGCCAAACTCATTTTCTTTTTTGATTGGGTTCTAAACAGTGTTGTGAGGGAAATAAAATGGGCAAAGTATTCCTGGATTTCAAAAAAGCTTCTAACAATGTCATTCAAAATATCTTTCTGGATAAGATGGAGAAAATAGCAGATCACATAATGAAATAATTGTGTGAATTGGAAGCCAGTAAAGATATGACAAAAAAGTTCAGTTTCAATCATGGGGAGTAAAGGTAGTTACTCTTGTTGAATTTAAATGAGGGCCCAGAGGATGTCATTGATCAGATTTGTGGATAATTAGATACTATCATTATCAGATTTGTGGAAACTTGTAATGACAGTAATCAAGTTGGTTTAAATGGAGCCAATTTCATTTTTTAAAAAATTCTTAAAAATTTATATAAGTCCTAAAATAATAAATGCACAAAGAGAAACAAGGTTTAGTAGCAACCAAGATTTTTTAAAGGTTTTTCTGTGGTTACTTAATATAGGTCAATAGGACATGCTGCCAAATAAGACTGAACACTTAGACTTCATCAATAGAACTCTATTACTCAAAAAAATTAACTACCATCTCACTAACTGCTACCTGGCCAGATTACTAAAATGAAACACAAGCTGGAATCAAGATTGCCAGGAGAAATATCAATAATCTCAGATATGCAGATATGCAGACACCACCCTTATGGCAGAAAGTGAAGAAGAACTAAAGGTCCTCTTGATGAAATTGAAAGAGGTAAGTGAAAAAGTTGATGTAAAACTCAACATTCAGTAAACTAAAATCATGGCATCCAGTCCTATCACTTCATGACAAATAGATGGGGAATCAATGGAAACACTGAGAGATTTTTTTTTTTTATGGGCTCCAAAAACACTGCAGCAGGTGATAGCAGCCATGAAATTAAAAGACGCTTGCTCCTTGGAAGAAGAGTTATGACCAACCTAGACAGCATATTAAAAAGCAGAGACATTATTTTGCCAACAAAAGTCCGTCTAGTCAAAGCTATGGTTTTTCTAGTAGTTATGTATGGATGTGAGAGTTGGACTGTGAAGAAGGCTGAGCGTCAACGAATTGATGCTTTTGAACTGTGGTGTTGGAGAAGACTCTTGAGAATCCCTTGGACTGCAAGGAGATCCAACCAGTTAATCCTGAAGGAAATCAGTCCTGAATGTTCATTGAAAGGACTGATGCTAAAGCTGAAACTCCAAAACGTTTGGAGTTCTTCGCCTCCTAATGCGAAGAACGGACACATTGGAAAAGATCCTGATACTGGGAAAGCCTGAAGGCAGGAGGAGAAGGGGATGACAGAGGAGGAGATGGTTGGATGGCATCACTGATGCAATGGACATGAGTTTGAGTAGTCTCTGGGAGTTGGTGATAGATAGGGAAGCTTGGTGTGCTGCAGTCCATGGGGTCACAAAGAGTTGGACATGACTGAGTGACTGAACTGAACTGAATATTTAACAAGTGTTTGCCATATGCCAGGCAACTGCTGCGGGCCCTACCTACATTTGCTCATTTAAGTCTCTCAACAATTACAGAGGTAAGGATTATTATTAACCCCAATTTACAAATGAAAAAAAAAAAAGAAACATGAAAGCCACAAATTTGCCTAATATCTCACAACTAATAGGATGGAGCAGGTACTGAAAGATAAGAAGTCTAATTGGTGCATCAACTTATCTTAACCATGATTCTATTCAGTCTTTCTTACCCTCTGACAACAATATTTGCAGAGGCTGTAGACACCCACTCAACATGCCCTTAACCAACATGAGTTCTAAAGCAGCTAAGGACAGTTCCAGCCTGCTGATAGCTGCCTACCCCAAATGCTTGTACCTCTTCTTCACATGTGGGCTTTTCCAACACCATGGAAGAAAGAAAAGAGGAATTAAGAGTCTCTTGATGAAGGTGTAGTAGTCTCCTGATGAAGGTGTAAGAGGAGAGTGAAAAAGCTGGCTTAAAACTCAACATTCCAAAAATGAAGATCATGGCATCTGGTCCCATCACTTCATGACAAATAGATGGGGAAACAATGGAAACAGTGACAGCCTTTATTTTCTTGGGCTCCAAAATCACCGTGGATGGTGACTGCAGCCATGAAATTAAGAGATATTTGTTCCTTGGAAGAAAAGCTATGACCAACCTAGACAGTGTATTAAAAAGCAGAGACACTACTTTGCCAACAGACGTCCATATAGTCAAAGCTATGGTTTTTCCACTAGTCACCAATGGATGTGGAAGCTGGACAGTAAAAAAGGCTGAGTGCCAAAGAATTGATGTCTTCAAACTGTCGTACTGGAAAAGGCTCTTTAGAGTCCCTTGGACAGCAAGGAGATCAAACCAGTCAATCCTAAAAGAAATCAACACTGAATATTCACCAGAAGAACTGATGCTGAAGCTGAAGCTCCAATGCTTTGGCCACCTGATGCAAAGAGCCAACTCATTGGAAAAGACCCTGATGCTGGAAAAGACTGAAGGCAGGAGGAGAAGGGGACAACAGAGGATGAGATGGTTGGATGGCATCACCAATGCAATGGACATAAATTTGAGCAAACTCTGGATATGGTGAAGCACAGGGAAGCCTGGCATGCTACAGTTTATGAGGTCACAGAGTTGGACATAACTGAGCAAGTGAACACCACCACCACCACCATGTGAGTTTGCTGGGCTGCACTGTCCTCTGCCTCACTTTTCTCCTTAGTGATTGTGTTTCTTGAGATCATTTCCCTAACAAATTACTTGTACCCAAGTCCCTGGATTACGGTCTGATTTTAGGGAAAGAGTGAAAATCAACATTTTAGGAATCAGCGAGATAAAAAGGACTGGAATGGGTAAATTTAACTCAGATGAGCATTATATGTACTACTGTGGGCAAGAATCCCTTAGAAGAGATGGAGTAACCCTCACAGTCAACAAGAGTCCAAAATGCAGTATTTGGGTGCAACCTCAAAAAAAAAACCACAATGTTCTCTGTTCATTTCCAAGGCAAACCATTCAATATCACAGTAATCCAAGTTTATGCCACAACCAATAAAGCAAAAGAAACTGAAGTTGAACAGTTCTGTGAAGATCTACAAGATCTTCTAGAACTAATGCCAAAAAAAGATGTCCTTTTAATTATAGGGGACTGGAATGCAAAAGTAGGAAGTCAAGAGATACCCGGAGTAACAGGAAACTTTGGCCTTGTAGTACAAAATGAAGCAGGGCAAAAGCTAACAGTGTTGCCAAGAGAATGTACTGGTCTTAACAAACACCCTCTTCCAACAACACAAGAGAAGACTCTACACATGGACATGACCAGATGGTCAATACCAAAATCAGACTGATGATATTCTTTGTAGCCAGAGATGGAGAAGCTCTATACAGTCAGCAAAAATAAGACTGGGAGTTGACTATGGCTCAGATCATGAACTCCTTATTGCCAAATTCAGACTTAAATTGAAGAAAGTAGGGAAAATCACTAGACCATTCAGGTATGACTTAAATCAAATCCCTTACAATTATACAGTAGAAGTGACAAATAGATTCAAGGGATTAGATCTGATAGACAGAGTGCTTGAAAACTATGAATGGAGGTTCCTGACACTCACTGTACAGGAGGCAGTGATCAAGATCATTCCCAAGAAAAAGAAATGCAAAAAGGCAAAGTGGCTGTCTGAGGAGGCCTTAAAAATAGCTGTGAAAAGAAGAGAAGTGAAAGGCAAAAGAAAAAAGGGAATATATACTCGTTTCAATGCAGAGTTCCAAAGACTAGCAAGGAGAGATAAGAAAGCCTTCCTCAGTGATCAATGCAAAGAAATAAAGGAAAACAACAGAATGGGAAAGACTAGAGATCTCTTCAAGAAAATTAGTGATACCAAGGGAATATTTCATGCAAAGATGGGCACAATAAAGGACAGAAACGGAAGGACCTAACAGAAGCAGAAGATATTAAGAAGAGGTGGCAAGAATACACAGAAGAACTATACAAAAAAGATCTTCATGATCCACATAAGCACGATGGTGTGACACTCACCTAGAGCCAAACATCCTGGAAATCAAGTGGGCCTTAGGAAATACCACCAAGAACAAAGCTAGTGGACATGATTAAATTTCAATTGAGCTACTACAAATCCTAAAGATGATGCTGTGAAAGTGCTGCACTCAATATGCCAGCAAATTTGGAAAACTCAGCAGTGGCCACAGGACTGGAAAAGGTCAGTTTTCATTCCAATCCCAAAGAAAGGTGATGCCAAAGAATGTTCAAACTACTGCACAATTGCACTCATCTCACACTCTAGTAAAGTAATGCTCAATATTCTCCAAGACAGGCTTCAACAGGACATGAACTGTGAACTTCCAGATGTCCAAGCTGGGTTTAGAAAAGACAGACAAACCAGAAATCAAATAGCCGACATTCACTGGATCATTGAAAAAGAAAGAGAGTTTCAGAAAAACAACTATTTCTGCTTTATTGACTACGCCAACGCCTTTACTGTATAGATCACAACTGTGGAAAATTCTTCAAGAGATGGGAATACCAGACCACCTGACCTGCCTCTTGAGAAATCTTTATGCAGGTCAGGAAGCAACAGTTAGAACTAGACATGGAACAACAGACTGGTTCCAAATAGGAAAAGGAGTATGTCGAGGCTGTATATTGTCACTCTGCTTATTTAACTTCTATGCGGAGTATACCATGTGAAATGTCAGCTGGATGAAGCACAAACTGGAATGAAGATTCCTGGGAGAAATATCAATAACTTCAGATATGCAGATGACACCACCCTTATGGCAGAATTTGAAGAAGAACTAAAGAACCTCTTGAAGAAAGTGAAAGAGGAGAGTGAAAAAGTTGGCTTAAAGCTCAATATTCAGAAAACTAAGATTACGGCATCCAGTCCCATTGTTTCATGGCAAATAGATGGGGAAACAAAGGAAACAGTGACAGATTTTATTTGCAGATTCCAAAATCACTGCAGATGGTGAGGGCAGCCATGAAATTAAAAGATGCTTGCTCCTTGGAAGAAAAGCTATGACCAACCTAGACAGCATATTAAAAAGTAGAGGCATTACTTTGCCAACAAAGGTACAGCTAGTCAGAGCTGTGGTTTTTCCAGTAGTAGTGTATGGAAGTGACAGTTGGACTATAAAGAAAGCTGAGCACCGAAGAACTGATGCTTTTGAACTGTGGTACTGAAGACTCTTGAGAGTCCCTTGGACTGCAAGAAGATCAAACCAGTCTATCCTAAAGGAAATCAGTCCTGAATATTCATTGAAAGGACTGATGCTGAAGCTGAATCTCCAATACTTTGGCCACCTGATGAGAAGAACTGACTCATTGGAAAGATCCTGATCCTGGGAAAGATGGAAGGCAGGAGGAGAAGGGGATGACAGAGGATGAGATGGTTGGATGGCATCACCAACTCAATGGACATGAGTTTGAGCAAGCTCCAGGAGTTGGTGATGGACAGGAATGCCTGGTGTGCTATATTCCATGGGGCCACAAAGAGTTGGACATGACTGAGCCACTGAAGTGAACTGAATCTGAACCTAAGATACAACTTAGATTGAATAAGTGGTTAGTGAATCCTCTAACTTTAAGTATTAATTTAATTGCTTTACAAATTTAAACGGTTTGTATTTTATTTTAAAGCATACCATAGATATCTCTGGCATTAATAATATATTCCTTGTTCTATGTTATGAGCTATACTGGAGCATGACATGAAGGAAAAGAAAAGGTGTTGGCATGACTTTCCTCTAGGCCACAAACCAAACGTAAATGTAGATGAGAAAGAAAAGAAAGGGAAAATAACAAAATATTGGAAGAGGAATATGAAGGAGACAGGAATTTTGAATTTAACCATTATAACTCAAGTAAAATTTAGGTCTTATTCACCCCATCACTCACCCATAGACTTCCCAATGCCAAGTTATAAATCTGGCTCATTCTCAAGAATGTTTCTGAGAGGGAAATTCTTTAATTTATTTTGTTTTTCGATATACTCACAGGAAGTTATTGACAGCTAGAAATGTATGAAATGTTCCCTTGGTATCTCTAATTTTCTTGAAGAGATCTCTAGTCTTTCCCATTCTCTTGTTTTCCTCTATTTCTTTGCATTGATTGCTGAGGAAGGCCTTCTTATCTCTCCTTGCTAGTCTTTGGAACTCTGCATTCAAATGGGTATATCTTTCCTTTTCTCCTTTACTTTCCGCTTCTGTTCTTTTCACAGCTATCTGTAAGGCTTTTGTTACTAAATTTGGATATCATACTCGTAGTCTTCTAATATGAAGAGTGTTTTCAGGAGGTGATGAAAAGTGCCATTGATAAGTCAGTAATGCTAGGGTGCTGCTATCTTAGAGAATGAACAATTTAGACTTAGAAACTCTTTGAAAATGGGAAAAACAAAGGCTACTTAAGGAGGTATCCTAAATGCAATCTTTTTAGCAGTCTTATTACACTGGAAAATAGTATTTTGATAAGCAACTGTCACATTCAACTGCTAGTATTGCATGAGAAAAATGAGGTAACCAATTGTACTGCTCTTCATCCTGTTCATAGCACCAGCTGTATTGCTGTTCACACTGTCCACACTGTTCGTTGAACCCAGGGTAGGCAAGGTGCGAGCTTAGAGGCCAGAAGATGCGAGGAGCCATAGGAAATGCAGACACATTTGTTCTTTTCAGGCTGGCACAGCAGCTGTAGCAGTAGACATAACATAGCACAACGCAACCACACACAGCTTCTCTCCTGGCTCACACAGCAGCCATAGCAATATTCACGCTATATTCTCCCTTCTCGTGGCTGACCCAAAGGACACTGCGCTGCGGCAGCAGTAATTCCTGCCACTTTATGGATGGAGCTCATACAGGCATACTGCACACAACCCATGACCAAGGAAGTACCTTGTGTAGCACATGCACAGTGCTATAAGTGATCTCAGCTGTTACATAAACCTCAAGATAGGCATGTGCAGTGCTATAAATGATCTCAGCTGTTACAAAGTCATTATTTACCAAATGTGGGGCAAAAGAACCTAAACACATCATCTTGGCTAATTTGCTCTCTCCCCATACCAATTATCATATTATTGACATTTCTCAAATGCACAGCCCTTGTATGTACATGTTGCTTTAAGACGCTTTATATGGTTACAATTAAAATAAGTATGTAAGTTTTCTTGAACAATACAGTAAACAACTTCAAAAGGCATGCGTAAATTGTTAGTAGATTCTGCTACTTAAGGCAGAAGTCATTGGTAGACTGTGCTTTATCAAAACATTCTCTTTCCCACTGAAAAATGAAAAGTTTTGTAGCACACAAACAAAATACATGGTCCTTTTTCTTCTTACCAAGTTTATACTTTCCATCTCCATAAGTAAAAGCAAGGAAAATATACAACTTTTTCAAAGAATGTATAAAGGAGAAACCTACAACTGAAAAAAGTAAAATGTATAAGACATTATAAAAATTTATTAATTTATCCACAATAACATAAAAGCTGAAAAAGTATCAGAAATACCTTTAATTTTGATATCACACAAAATGAAATTAAGAACAGAAACTGATTGACAGGAAGAATTTCATTAAATAGCATAAACTTCTTACATTTCATTTGACCTCTACAGGTCTGTGCTATTCTTGGTCCTTAATGACTTAAAGCTTATAATAAAATCACTGGTATGTCTACCAACTAGGTCAATTTGTTACAATATTGCTTCTATTTTATGTTTTAGTGTTTTGACCACAAGACATGTGGGATCTTAGCTCCCTGACCAGGCATTGAACCTGTACTCCCTGAATTGGAAGGTGAAGTCTTAACCACTGGACCATCAGAGAAATCCTTATTTGTATATATTTAATTGCTGCTGCTGCTGCTGCTGGTAAGTCGCATCAGTCATGTCCGACGCTGTGCAACCCCATAGACGGCAGCCCACCAGGCTCCCCCGTCCCTGGATTCTCCAGGCAAGAACACTGGAGTGGGTTGCCATTTCCTTCTCCAATGTATGAAAGTGAAACGTGAAAGTGAAGTTGCTCAGCCGTGTCTGACTCTTCGCATGGACTGCAGCCTACCAGGCTCCTCCATCCATGGGATTTTCCAGGCAAGAATACTAGAGTAGGGCCAAATACTTTTTATATATTAATTTCACATGAGGATTTCAGCTTTTATGAATTATTTCTTCAAGTTAAACTATTGTAGGCTTTTTACTGATCTGTCTATATTCCTTGTAAAATAACTACCATTATCTGCAGTTATTATTGGAAACTTTTCCCCTACTTTGTTTTTTTTTTTTAATTTATTTATAGTGTTTTAACACTTAGAGTTGTTCTAATATATATTAGTGATTATCCTCTCCAGTAACTTTTTAAAAATCTATCTAATAAACCTATTCTCAACATAAATTTTAGACTGTATTAAATTCCAAAACTAACCCTCTTGAAATGGTATTTGGAATTTTGTTCAACTATTAGTAATGGGGAAAACTGATAAATTTACAATATTTAGTCTTCCTAGGCAAGAAAATTTTTTTTTCAGGTAAATCTCATATATCTCATTACTATTTTTTCCAGGTGTTTTGTATTTTATGTTGCTGCTGTTGACCATA
Organism: Bos indicus; assembly: GCF_029378745.1. Classification (NCBI taxonomy): domain Eukaryota; kingdom Metazoa; phylum Chordata; class Mammalia; order Artiodactyla; family Bovidae; genus Bos; species Bos indicus. The sequence continues at coordinate 80,929,595 of NC_091763.1, forward strand.
TAAGGAATCTCTCCTTCATTACATCTTTGGATTAAATAGGAAAGTACTATTTTCTATACATTGACTTTGTTTTTCATTACATGGTTAACTCTGCTAGTTGTAAATTTTCCTTAAAAATATTATTCCTTTAATACAACAGAAATATAGATCAATGGAACAAAATAGAAAGCCCAGAGATAAATCCACGCACCTATGGAAACCCTATCTTTGACAAAGGAGGCAAAAATATATAACGGAAAAAAGACAATCTCTTTAACAAGTGGTGCTGGGAAAATTGGTCAACCACCTGTAAAAGAACAAAACTAGAACACTTCATAACACCATTCACAAAGATAAACTCAAAATGGATTAAAGATCTAAATGTAAGACCAGAAACTATAAAATTCCTAGAGAAAAACATAGGCAAAACACTCTCTGACATAAACCACAGCAAGATCCTCTATGACCCACCTCCTAGAGTAATGGAAATAAAAGCAAAAATAAACAAATGGGACCTAATTATACTTAAAAGCTTTTGCACAACAAAGGGAACTGTAAGCAAGGTGAAAAGACAGTCTTCAGAATGGGAGAAAATAATAGGAAATGAAGCAACTGACCAAGAATTAATCTCAAAAATATAAAAGCAGCTCATGCAGCTCAATACCAGAAAAATAAACGACCCAATCCAAAAATGGGCCAAAGAACTAAACAGACATTTCTCCAAAGAAAACATACAGATGGCTAACAAAGATATGAAAACATGCTCAACTTCACTCATTATCAGAGAAATGCAAATCAAAACCACAGTGAGGTACCATCTCATGCCGGTCAGAATGGCTGCTATCCAAAAGTCTACAAGCAATAAATGTTGGAGAGGGTGTGGAGAAAAGGGAACCCTCTTACACTGTTGGTGGGAATGCAAACTAGTACAGCCACTATGGATAACAGTGTGGTGATTCCTTAAAAAACTGGAAATAGAACTGCCATACGACTCGGCAATCCCACTGCTGGGCATACACACTGAGGAAACCAGAAGGGAAAGAGACACGTGTACCCCAATGTTCATCGCAGCACTGTTTACAATAGCCAGGACATGGAAATAACCTAGATGTCCATCAGCAGACAAATGGATAAGAAAGCTGTGGTACATATACACAATGGAATATTACTCAGCTATTAAAAAGAATGCATTTGAATCAGTTCTAATGAGGAGGATGAAACTGGAGCCTATTATACAGAGTAAAGTAAGTCAGAAAGAAAAACATCAATACAGTATATTAATGCATATATATGGAATTTAGAAAGATGGTAGCGACAACCCTATATGCAAGACAGTAAAAGAGACACAGATATAATGAACAGACTTTTGGACTCTGTGGGAGAAGGCGAGGGTGGGATGATTTGAGACAATGGCATTGAAACATATATATTACCATGTGTGAAATAGATGACCAGTCCAAGTTCGATGCCTGAAACAGGGCACTCAAAGCCGATTCACTGGGACAGCCCAGAGGGATGGGATGGGGAGGAAGGTGGGAGGGGGGTTTGGGATGGGGAACACATGTACACCTGTGGCTGATTCATGTCAGTGTATGATAAAAATCACCACGATATTATAAAGTAATTAACCTCCAATTAAAATAAATTAATTAATTTAAAAATTATTCATTTAATATAATATGCAGTACTATTTTTAATACTTTCTTCATAAATCCTTTTAGTAAACAACCTATAGTTAGTAGTACATATTCAGAGACCAGCTTTAATTTTCTCCCAATTTCCAACTCTTTGTCTAAATTTAGTATTTACCAAACCCTGGATAAAATCTGGAAAGGTCCCACAGCCTTTCCAATCTGTCTTAGGTAATTAACACATAATTCTTTTGTTCCAGTATTAAAATAAACCATCCAGCCCAAGAAATACGTAATTTCCACTCTAGTGTAATACAATAGTAAAATTTAGAACTCCTACACAAGTTCAAGTCCTAGATTTTCTAACTTTAATACCCAAGATAAGCTCTACTTAATTGTAGGGTAGTGTAATGTAGTGTGTATTCTTTCAACATAAAATTATATCTGATACCATTTTAGTACCTATTTCTCTAAATTAGATTAGATTATCTGATTTCCCAAGCTGTATTGCAAGGTACACTAGGATCACTTGATGTGTTAATAGGAATTGGAATTAGTGGAGTAAGAAGGTGAAAGAAACTTTTCTTGGCCACATAAGTTTGGAAATCACTGCTTGCTACATTTCTCCAAAGAGATTCATAATACACATTAATAAATTATTTGTCTTCAGCTTGAATGTGAACTGGCCTCATGACTCATTTTGAATAATTAAATGTGATGGAAGAGACACTGTACAACTTCTAGAGCCAACACCTCAAGAGGCCTTGTTGCTTCTGCTTTTGCCTTTTTAACTAGTGTTTAAAGATCACCATGTAGGAAAGAAAGCCTCTCTAGCTTGACAGGTGAAAAAGATGAGGACGAGATCCAAGTCCCTCCTTCCAGCCAGCAGCCAACCCCAATCAGTCAAATGAGTGAGGCCATCCTAGTCTTTCTAGCCCAGATAACCATCTAACTGAAAACAACCACATAAATGGGCTCCTCCAAGTCCAGCAGCACTACCCAGTCAACTCTCAGAATTGCAATAATAATAAATCATTGATGTTTCAAAACAAGGGCTTGAAAACGATGACCAACGGAGCACATTTAGTCCACCTCTTCTTGTACAACCCTTGAGCTAAAAATGAATACCTTACAGAAGTAGGAAAAGAAGGACAAACTGAGCCCAAAGTTAGAAGAAGAAAGAAAACAATAAAGGTTTGAACAGAAATAAATGAAGGAGAATAGAAATAAGGAAATTAATCTCACATATAATAGAATCAAAAACAATAAATATTTAGGAATAAATTGGCATGAAGAGGAGAAAGATCTCCACTATGAAAATTACAAGGTACTGATGAAAGAAAATAATAAAAACACAAATAAAAAAGTATTTCATGTTCATGGATTAGAAGAATTAATATTGTTAAAATGTCAATACCATCAAAAGCCATCTATAAATTCAACTCAAATTCTATCAACACCCCAATGACATTTTGTTACAGAAGTAGAAAAACACCTGAAATTTATATGAAACCACAAAAGACCCTGAGTAGCCAAAGAAACCCCGAGAAAGAGCAAAACAGGAGGTATCACACTTCTTGATTTCAAGCAATGCTATAAAGCTGTAGTCATCAAAACAATTTGGTACTGGCATTAAAAACAGACCAGTGGAACAGAATGGAGAGCCCAGAAATACACCCGAGTGTATATGGTCAATTAATACTTCAAAGGCGAGCTAAGAATACTCAATGAAAAAGAGAGTTTTAAATAAATGTAACTGGATATTCACATGTAAAGGAATGAAAGTGTGCCTGTATCTTACACCACTCACAAATATTAGTTTAAATGAATTAAATACTTAAATGTAAGATCTGAAACCATGAAAGTTCAAGATGAAAACACAGAGAAATAAAGCTCCTTGACATTGGTGCTGGCAATGATTTTTTGGATATGACACCTAAACTACAAGAAACAATACTGAAATAAACAAGTGGGACTGTATCGAAGTGCTTCTGCACAATGAAAGAAACCATCAACAAAATGAAAAGACAACCTGTGGAATGGGAAAAAAATTTGCAAACTATATACATGAAAATGGGTTAATATTCAAAATATATAAATAATTCATTAAATAGCAAAATCCAAATAACCCAATTTAAAAAAATAGGCAAAGGGCCTGAGTAGATATGTCTCTAAAGAATTCATACAGATGGCCAAAAGACACATGAAAAGATACTTAACATCACTAGTCACCAAGAAAATGCAAATTAAAGCCACAATAAGACATTAACTTATGCTTGTTAGAATGGCATCATCAAAAACAAAGAAATGACAAATGCTGTCATAGCTGTGAAGAAAAGGGAACTCTTTTGGACTGTTGGTGGGCTTGTAAATTGGTAAGCACTATGGAAAATGCTATGGAGGATCCTCAAGAAGTTAAAAATAGAACTATCACATAATCCAGCAATTCCATGTCTGGGGATTCATCCAAAGGAAATGAACACACTAACTTGAGAAGATATTTACATCCCAATGTGCACAGCAGCATTATCTGCTATAGCCAATGCATGGAAACAAACGTCCACAAATAGATAAATGGATAAAGAAATTGTAGTAAATATAGACAATGGAATATTATTCAAACATAAAAAGTGAGCAAGTCTTATGCTAAGTGAAATAAGTTGGACAGAGAAAGACAAATACTGTATGATCTCACTTGGATGTAGTACTTAAAAAAAAAAACAACTCAGAAAAAAAGACCAGACTTGTGGTAAACAGAAGCAAAGAGTAAAAGGAAGGGAAACTAGAAGAAGGTGTTCAAAAGGTATAAACTTCCAGCTATAAAATAAATAAATACTAGGGATGTAATGTGTTACATGTTGACTATAGCTAATGCTGCTATATGATATGGAGGAAAATTGTTGAGAGTAAATTCTTTGTTCTCAATAAAAAATGGATACATTTAAAATGATTGAAAAGAATCAAAAGAATAATATCTCATAATGCATGAAAAATGTATGAAATTCATTTTTCAATGTCCATAGATAAAGTTGTTTTGGAATACAGTCACATTCATTCATTGAAGTATTCTCTACGGTTGCCATCTCACTGCAATAGTAAAGTAACTATGATATAGACGACAAAGTCCACAGAGTCTAAAGTATTTTCTATCTAACTCCATAGAAAAAGTTTTCAGATACATTTTAAAACAGCAAATTTTAGGATGGTTTGCTCTACCATAATAGTTAAATATGATTTTAAAATTTTCATCCCATGTTAAATTTTTTTGCTTACATGCTGTGTTTTACCTATTGAAATTTGGTATTAATTTTTAGAATATTTCATTATGGTTAGTTTTTGAACTAACTTTCTTGAAGTTTACTATTAATAATGTCTTCTTTGTAACCTAGTCTGTAATCAGTGTTTATAAATGCTGCATAGATAGACACTAAAAACGAATATATGTTCTCTGTTAGCAGGCTGTGCAATGTGACCTATGTCTACTATTCCACCTCATGAATATACTAAATAAATCTTTTTATTTTTCTATTTTATAAAATGTACTTTAAATTATTACAAAATGATTATGTTTCTCACAATTTCTGTTTTTAATAGTTCTAAATGTCTGTATTTTAGAACATATTTCTATATTTTAATGTGTTTAAAAATAGCTTGGAACCACCAATTACTCTTATTTTCCAAATACAGTATATTATCAGTGACCACCAAAAAGGGCCAATCCCAGAGCCACAAAGATCCAGGCCAGCATTCTGATTTTCCTTTTTTGTTTCCCTTCATTAAATTGAACAGAGTACTGAGACTTAAATAAACTCAGACATTCCAATGTCTGGATTTTTCCTTTTCCAAAGTTAGCAAATGAGAAAAGAAAAACAATTCACAATAGAGGGAAGAAAAATCATTAAGAAAAACACAAATTTATATAAACTGAAAGATTAAAAGTTGTGTGTGTGTGTGTTTGTATGTGCGCACGCGTGCGCCTGGTTGGGGGGTGCAGAATGTTCACTGAGTTTCTTTTCCTAGCCAAGATTATTCTAAACACAAAATTCCTAGTTATAAAAAAATAGAAACGATTGCCCTGTGAGTACTATGGAAAAGGCATTGATAATCAATATATTCCAATTTGAGCCTCACCAGTGAGCTGTGTGGTATTGGGAAAAACATATTAAACTAGAACTAAGGTAGGTCTAGTCTGGCTTTGGAAGAAGTGAGCAGCTTGCCAAAACTACCGTGGATGTCCAGGTGAAGACGGCCAGGAGCAGCTGGTCACTAGGGAATGTTCCAGGATGCTGAACAGCTGGTGGAAATCAGAGCTCAGCAGGCATGTCAGCTGTCAGCACTGGGAAGGAGGTGGAGTCAGCTCTTCCTAGAAACATCAGCTGGTGTAAGATCAAAGGACCGAGGAAGGCCTATGCTGCAAAGCTGAAGGTAAGAAGAGATAAGCATAGGACCCAAGTTGGGGGGCAAAGTTATTGCAGAACAGAACTCAGTCTGAGCCAAAGACAGGCAGGAAATTGGGCAGGGAAGGAATGAGTCTGGGAGTCTGAGTGTCAGGAGACCGAGTCAAACTCCAGATTCTCTATCCAATTCAAAAGTCAAGAGCAAAAGAAGGTCAGCCAACAAAGTCTGGAGAGCTGTGCCTACATCCTTCTAAAAGGAAAGCCTTTCAAGCTTTGTGGAATCTCCCACCAGATTTCAAGGGGTCTCTGGTCATGATGCTGTTAAATTCCAAGTTCTTACACATAGGAAGGGGTTAAGTTCTATGCTATCCCAAGTTCTATCCAGCTCTCCAAGTGTTTAGGATTCTAACATTCTATAAATCTAAAAATATACATTAAGTTCCAATGGAGAGATGAGGGTATTAAATGTTTTATCCAGGGAAACAGAGTTTACTGGATACTCTCCCTCCACCATCATCCACCCGCCCTGCACATACATATAAATATCCCACCCCTACCACCTAATTCTTTCTACTAAAATGCAGTGTGGAATGGTTTATAGCCCTCCTGGAAAAAAGGAGGAGGAAAGTAGGAGTGGGATGACATTCCATTCCACCCTGACTCACTTAAAGACATCATTTGATTCTCAGTCACAAAGAATTCTCTTAACAGGGTGGAAAGAGCCCCGGTCACGAGGAGCTTGTTTGGAGTTGCAGTAGGTCCTTTTGCATTCTGTAAGCCAAAAGGATGCATTCCAGGACTGGGTTTCTTTCATTCTTTCTCCCTCCAGGCTGATTTTATAGTAACAACACATAGCCACTTAAATCTATTTCCAAATAACCAACATTCAGAAAATGTACCACATAAAATATAGACATTTTACAAGAGACCATCTATTAGCTGATAATGGCAGAGCTGCCATGGAATGCATAAGAAAACAAATGTGACCCTCAGCAAACGTCAGATCCATTTATCCAAATCAGCCCTCTGCAGTGCAAGCCAGATAAACCTTCAATGATACAATTTGAAGCTTTATGCAAGGTTGCGGGGGAGGTTACAATAAACTAAAAATGTAGGTTGAGGATATATATAAATCACATAAAATTCAGCATCATAAGATACTATTAGAAGTCAGGGAGTGGGGAAAAGGCTGGCAGAAGAGATTTTAAAGTGGGATCACATGGGAAAGAGAATATTAAACCAACATAAAAGTTTCCGTGGGAGAAAACAATAAGTTTCTCTATGTTGTATTAAAAACATGTAGACATGGGAGAGTCAAAGATTGCCAGGTTTAGAAAGGGGAGGAATTAATCAGGGTTAAAAGAGACTTCAGAACCTCCCAGCCCTGGCAAAAGTGTCAGTGAGGAAACAATCTCTGAGGTCCCCGACTCCTCTCAGCCTTCATTCTGCTTTTCACCCACCTTAGGCAGCCAGGGCTTTGGTGAATTCTCCACTTTTCCCATATTAAAATCTAGTCTGAAGAAAAGGCCTGGGAAATTTTATTAACTCTAAGGAATAAGACTTTATGCTTTAACTCCTCCTGTGCTGTTTGAAGCTTCAGAGTGAACCAAATTTTAAGTCCCTCAAATCTATAATTGTAGAATTTCTGAAACCAGCAAACTATGTATAAGGAACAGTTATATTCCATGGAATAAAGGTTCCTTCTAGCTCTTCTAAATTATATCATGTAGGCAGCCACTGATAAAACCCTTCCTGTTCTTTAAGCAAACCACTGTTCAATGAAGCCTTCCTGCAAAAAGGTAAAACCCACCTAGGAAGGTGATACATGATATCTCCCTATTATTTAATGGTAAAAGAGTCCAAATTGGAGGAGGAGCCAAGATGGCGGAGGAGTAGGACGGGGAGAACACTTTCTCCGCCACAAATTCATCAAAAGAGCATTTAAACGTCGAGTAAATTCCACAAAACAACTTCTGAATGCCGGCAGAGGACATCAGGCACCCAGAAAAGCAACCCAACTCTTCGAAAGGAGGTAGGAAAAAATATAAAAGACAAAAAAAAGAGACAAAAGAGGGAGGGATGGAGTTCCGTCCCAGGAAGGGAGTCTTAAAAAGAGAGAAATTTCCAAACACCAGGAAACCTTCTCACTGCCGAATCTGTGCTGAGCTTTGGAAGCACAGAGGGCAACATAACAGGGAGAAAAAATAAACAATTAAAACTCGCAGATTGCGAGCCCTACAGTAACTCCCCCAGCGGAGAAGCAGCGCAGACGCCTGCATCCGCCATTAGCAAGCGGGGGCTGGGCAGGGAGGCGCGGCGCCGGCTGCATCGCTTAGAGTAAAAATCTGGCCTGAATACCCTGAGCGCTATCTGAGCGAAATAATTTGGGCTAGCAAACCAGACTGTGGGATATCTACCACGCGAAAAGCCAGCCCCAACCTAAGACACCGCCAGGCCCGCGCATGGAACAAAGGACTGAACAGAGATAGCCGGCGGCAGACCTTCCCCCTCCGGTGACAGGCAGCCAGAGCCGGAAGGGGGCAATCGCAGCCCCAGATAGACATTATCTATACAACTGTAAGCAGGCTTCTTTGCTAACTAAAACTTCTTGGGGGTCTGGACGGTCAACATCTGCCTGACAAGGTGCGCCGGTTTTACACGCAGATAACCAAGTGGCAGGGAGGCGATAAGTCGCAGCATTGGCGTTCACCAAACACCTCATCACCTGAGCTGCTCGAACCTGGGAAGAGCACAAAATGCAGGCCCAACTGAGTCTGCGCCTCTGAGGACTACCCTAGTGCCTGAACCTGAGTGGCTTGGACCTGGGAGGTGCATGCAGCCCAGGGCCGGCCTCGGATTGTTCCCGGCTGAACAACCTAGAGCCCGAGCAGTGTGGGCAGGGAGGCTACATGCGCCGTGAGCGGGGGCAGACCCAGTGTGGCTGAGGCACTGCGAGCGCACGCCAGTGTTATTTGTTTGCAGCATCCCTCCCTCCCTCCCCACAGCGCGACTGAACAAGTGAGCGCCCCCCCCAAAAAAAAAGTTTCCCCCACTGTCCCCTTTGTGTCAGCGCGGAAGCCAGACACTGAAGAGACCAGCAAACAGAAGAAGTTATAACAGAGGGAAACGCCTTGGAAGCTACGGGCAATAGATTAAAACCCCATGGTTACTATGGACTACGTAGGAAGGGGCCTATAGATCTTGAGAAATATAAGTCGGACCAAGGAACTAGCCAAAAATGAACTGAACCCACAATACAACAAAACCAGAGAAAGTCCTAGATATAGTTTTACTATTTTTAAGATCATTCTTTCTTTTTTTTTTTTAATAAAAAAAAATTTTTTAAGTCCTCTATTGTTCCTTTTTCACTTTTATAACCTATTACTTTGCAAAAAAAAAAAGACCCTATTTTTTTCTTCTTCAGCAAACTTCATATATATATATATTTTATAATTTTTTGACCTTTTTTTTTTTTTCTTCTTCTTTTCTTTAACATTGTATTTTTGAAATTCCAAACTCTACTCTAGTTTTTTAATTTTAGCTTTTTGGTATATGTTATCAATTTTGTACCTACAGGTTTTTTTTTATAATTTCTGTGACTTTTTGTTTGTTTGTTTGTTTCATTCTCTTCTTCTTTTATATAACACTGTATATCTGAAATTCCAAACTCTACTCTAGATTTTTAATTTATGCTTTTTGGTATTTGATATCAAATTTGTACCTGTATTTTCTTTATAATTTTTGCAACATTGTTTGTTTTTGTTTGGTTTTTTTCTCTCTTTATGTTTCTTCTTCCTTTTTTTTAACATTGTATTTTTGAAATTCCAAACTCTACTCTAGATTTTTAATTTTTGCTTTTTGGTATTAGTTATCAATTTTGTACCTGTATTTTCTTTATAATTTTCACGACCTTGTTTGTTTTTCTTTGTTCGTTTTTTCTCTTTCTTTTCCTTCTTCTTTTCTTTAACATCATATTTTTGAAATTCCAAACTCTACACTAGATTTTTAATTTTTGCTTTTATGTATTTGTTACCAATTTTGTACCTTTAAGAACCCAATCTTCAGGACCCATTTTTCACTAGGGAGTGAGATTACTGGCTTGACTGCTCTCTCTCCCTGTGGACTCTCCTTTTTCTCCACCAGGTTGCCTGTGTCTCCTCCCTAACCCCTCTCTACTCTACCCAACTCTGTGAGATTATGTGTATTCCAGACGGTGGAGAACACTTAGGGAACTGATTACTGGCTGGATCTGTCTCCCTCCTTTTCATTCCCCCCTTTTATCCCTCTGGCCACCTCTGTCTCCTTCCTCCTTCTTCTCTTCTCTGTATAACTCCGTGAACATCTCTGAGTGGTCCAGTTGTGGAGTGCACATAAGGAAGTGACTACTGGCTACCCCACTCTCTCCACTATTGATTCCACCTCATCTCATTTGGGTCACCTCTAACTCCCTCCTCCCTCTTCTCTTCTCCATGTAAAGCTGTGAACTTCTCTGAGTGACCCTCACAGTAGAGAAACTTTTCATCTTTAACGTAGATGTTTTATCAATGGTGCTGTATAGAAGGAGAAGTTTTGAAACTACTGTAAAAATAAGACCAATAACTGGAAGCAGGAGGCTTAAGTCCAAACCCTGACTCCAGGGAACTCCTTACTCCAAGGAACATTAATTGACAGGAGCTCATCAAACGCCTCCATACCGACACTGAAACCAAGCACCACACAAGGGCCAACAAGTTCCAGGGCAAGACATTCCAAGCAAATTCTCCAGCAACAAAGGAGCACAGCCCTGAGCTTCAAGATACAAGCTGCCCAAAGTCACCCCAAAACCACAGACATCTCATAACTCATTACTGGACATTTCATTGCACTCCAGAGAGAAGAAATACAGCTCCACCCACCAGAACACCGACACAAGCTTCCCTAATCAGGAAACCTTGACAAGCCACCTATACAAACCCACACACAGTGAGGAAAAGCCACAATAAAGAGAACTCCACAAACTGCCAGAATACAGAAAGGACACCCCAAACTCAGCAATTTAAACAAGATGAAGAGACAGAGGAATAGCCAGCAGATAAAGGAACAGGATAAATGCCCACCAAACCAAACAAAAGAGGAAGAGATAGGGAATCTACCTGATAAAGAATTCCGAATAATGATAGTGAAATTGATCCAAAATCTTGAAATTAAAATAGAATCACAGATAAATAGCCTGGAGACAGGATTGAGAAGATGCAAGAAAGGTTTAACAAGGACCTAGAAGAAATAAAAAAGAGTCAATATATATTGAATAATGCAATAAATGAAATTAAAAACACTCTGGAGGCAACAAATAGTAGAATAACAGAGGCAGAAGATAGGATTAGTGAATTAGAAGATAGAATGGTAGAAATAAATGAATCAGAGGATAAAAGAAAAATGAATTAAAAGAAATGAGGACAATCTCAGAGACCTCCAGGACAATATTAAACGCTACAACATTCGAATCATAGGGGTTCCAGAAGAAGAAGACAAAAAGAAACACCATGAGAAAATACTTGAGGAGATAATAGTTGAAAACTTCCCTAAAATGGGGAAGGAAATAATCACCCAAGTCCAAGAAACCCAGAGAGTCCCAAACAGGATAAACCCAAGGCGAAACACCCCAAGACACATATTAATCAAATTAACAAAGATCAAACACAAAGAACAAATATTAAAAGCAGCAAGGGAAAAACAACAAATAACACACAAGGGAATTCCCATAAGGATAACAGCTGATCTTTCAATAGAAACTCTTCAAGCCAGGAGGGAATGGCAAAACATACTTAAAATGATGAAAGAAAATAACCTACAGCCCAGATTATTGTACCCAGCAAGGATTTCATTTAAGTATGAAGGAGAAATCAAAAGCTTTTCAGAAAAGCAAAAGCTGAGAGAATTCTGCACCACCAAACCAGCTCTCCAACAAATACTAAAGGATATTCTCTAGACAGGAAACACAAAAACGGTGTATAAGTTCGAACCCAAAACAATAAAGTAAATGGCAACGGGATCATACTTATCAGTAATTACCTTAAACGTAAATGGGTTGAATGCCCCAACCAAAAGACAAAGATTGGCTGAATGGATACAAAAACAAGACCCCTACATATGTTGTCTACAAGAGACCCACCTCAAAACAGGGGACGCATACAGACTGAAAGTGAAGGGCTGGAAAAAGATTTTCCATGCAAATAGGGACCAAAAGAAAGCAGGAGTAGCAATACTCATATCAGATAAAATAGACTTTAAAACAAAGGCTGTGAAAAGAGACAAAGAAGGTCACTACATAATGATCAAAGGATCAATCCAAGAAGAAGATATAACAATTATAAATATATATGCACCCAACATGGGAGCACCGCAGTATGTAAGACAAATGCTAACAAGTATGAAAAGAGAAATTAACAATAACACAATAATAGTGGGAGACTTTAATACCCCACTCACACCTATGGATAGATCAACTAAACAGAAAGTTAACAAGGAAACACAAACTTTAAATGATACAATAGACCAGTTAGACCTAATTGATATCTATAGGACATTTCATCCCAAAACAATGAATTTCACCTTTTTGTCAAGCGCACATGGAACCTTCTCCAGGATAGATCACATCCTGGGCCATAAAGCTAGCCTTGGTAAATTCAAAAAAATAGAAATCATTCCAAGCATCTTTTCTGACCACAATGCAGTAAGATTAGATCTCAATTACAGGAGAAAAACTATTAAAAATTGCAACATATGGAGGCTGAACAACACGCTGCTGAATAACCAACAAATCACAGAAGAAATCAAAAAAGAAATCAAAATTTGTATAGAAACGAATGAAAATGAAAACACAACAACCCAAAACCTATGGGACACGGTAAAAGCAGTCCTAAGGGGAAAATTCATAGCAATACAGGCACACCTCAAGAAACAAGAAAAAAGTCAAATAAATAACCTAACTCTACACCTAAAGCAACTAGAAAAGGAAGAAATGAAGAACCCCCAGGTTAGTAGAAGGAAAGAAATCTTAAAAATTAGAGCAGAAATAAATGCAAAAGAAACAAAAGAGACCATAGCAAAAATCAACAAAACCAAAAGCTGGTTCTTTGAAAGGATAAATAAAATTGACAAACCATTAGACAGACTCATCAAGAAACAAAGGGAGAAAAATCAAATCAATAAAATTAGAAATGAAAATGGAGAGATCACAACAGACAACACACAAATACAAAGGATCATAAGAGACTACTATCAACAATTATATGCCAATAAAATGGACAACGTGGAAGAAATGGATAACTTCTTAGAAAAGTACAACTTTCCAAAACTCGACCAGGAAGAAATAGAAAACCTTAACAGACCCATCACAAGCACGGAAATTGAAACTGTAATCAAAAATCTTCCAGCAAACAAAAGCCCAGGTCCAGACGGCTTCACAGCTGAATTCTACCAAAAATTTAGAGAAGAGCTAACACCTATCCTGCTCAAACTCTTCCAGAAAATTGCATAGGAAGGTAAACTTCCAAACTCATTCTATGAGGCCACCATCACCCTAATACCAAAACCTGACAAAGATGCCACAAAAAAAGAAAACTACAGGCCAATATCACTGATGAACATAGATGCAAAAATCCTTAACAAAATTCTAGCAATCCGAATCCAACAACACATTAAAAAGATCATACACCATGACCAAGTGGGCTTTATCACAGGGATGCAAGGATTCTTCAATATCCGCAAATCAATCAATGTAATACACCACATTAACAAATTGAAAAATAAAAACCATATGATTATCTCAATAGATGCAGAGAAAGCCTTTGACAAAATTCAACACCCATTTATGATAAAAACTCTCCAGAAAGCAGGAATAGAAGGAACATACCTCAACATAATAAAGCTATATATGACAAACCCACAGCAAACATTATCCTCAGTGGTGAAAAATTGAAAGCATTTCCTCTAAAGTCAGGAACAAGACAAGGGTGCCCACTTTCACCATTACTATTCAACATAGTTTTGGAAGTTTTGGCCACAGCAATCAGAGCAGAAAAAGAAATAAAAGGAATCCAAATTGGAAAAGAAGAAGTAAAACTCTCACTGTTTGCAGATGACATGATCCTCTACATAGAAAACCCTAAAGACTCCACCAGAAAATTACTAGAAGTAATCAATGACTATAGTAAAGTTGCAGGATATAAAATCAACACACAGAAATCCCTTGCATTCCTATACACTAATAATGAGAAAACCGAAAGAGAAATTAAGGAAACAATTCCATTCACCATTGCAAAGGAAAGAATAAAATACTTAGGAATATATCTACCTAAAGAAACTAAAGGCCTATATATAGAAAACTATAAAATACTGGTGAAAGAAATCAAAGAGGACACTAATAGATGGAGAAATATACCATGTTCATGGATTGGAAGAATCAATATAGTGAAAATGAGTATACTACCCAAAGCAATTTATAGATCCAATGCAATCCCTATCAAGCTACCAACAGTATTCTTCACAGAGCTAGAACAAATACTTTCACAATTCGTATGGAAATACAAAAAACCTCAAATAGCCAAAGCGATCTTGAGAAAGAAGAATGGAACTGGAGGAATCAACCTACCTGACTTCAGGCTCTACTACAAAGCCACAGTTATCAAGACAGTATGGTACTGGCACAAAGACAGAAATATAGATGAATGGAACAAAATAGAAAGCCCAGAGATAAATCCACGCACATATGGACACCTTATCTTTGACAAAGGAGGCAAGAATATACAATGGATTAAAGACAATCTCTTTAACAAGTGGTGCTGGGAAATCTGGTCAACCACTTGTAAAAGAATGAAACTAGAACACTTTCTAACACCATACACAAAAATAAACTCAAAATGGATTAAAGATCTAAACATAAGACCAGAAACTATAAAACTCCTAGAGAAAAACAGGCAAAACACTCTCTGACATACATCACAGCAGGATCCTCTATGACCCACCTCCCAGAATATTGGAAATAAAAGCAAAAATAAACAAATGGGACCTAATTAACCTTAAAAGCTTCTGCACATCAAAGGAAACTATCAGCAAGGTGAAAAGACAGCCTTCAGAATGGGAGAAAATAATAGCAAATGAAGCAACTGACAAACAACTAATCTCAAAAATATACAAGCAACTCCTACAGCTCAACTCCAGAAAAATAAATGACCCAATCAAAAAATGGGCCAAAGAACTAAATAGACATTTCTCCAAAGAAGACATACAGATGGCTAACAAACACATGAAAAGATGCTCAACATCACTCATTATCAGAGAAATGCAAATCAAGACCACTATGAGGTACCATTTCACACCAGTCAGAATGGCTGCGATCCAAAAGTCTACGAGCAACAAATGCTGGAGAGGGTGTGGATAAAAGGGAACCCTCTTACACTGTTGGTGGGAATGCAAACTAGTACAGCCACTATGGAGAACAGTGTGGAGATTCCTTAAAAAATTGGAAATAGAACTGCCTTATGATCCAGCAATCCCACTGCTGGGCATACACACTGAGGAAACCAGAAGGGAAAGAGACACGTGTACCCCAATGTTCATCGCAGCACTGTTTATAATAGCCAGGACATGGAAGCAACCTGAATCCAACCATCAGCAGATGAATGGATAAGAAAGCAGTGGTACATATACACAATGGAGTATTACTCAGCCATTAAAAAGAACACATTTGAATCAGTTCTAATGAGGTGGATGAAACTGGAGCCTATTATACAGAGTGAAGTAAGCCAGAAAGAAAAACACCAATACAGTATACTAACGCATATATATGGAATTTAGAAAGATGATAACAATAACCCTGTGTATGAGACAGCAAAAGAGACACTGATGTATGGAACAGTCTTATGGACTCTGTGGGAGAGGGAGAGGGTAGGAAGATTTGGGAGAATGGTACTGAAACGTAAAATACCATGTATGAAACAAGATGCCAGTCCAGGTTCGATGCACGATACTGGATGCTTGGGGCTGGTGCCCTGGGACGACCCATAGGGATGGTATGGGGAGGGAGGAGGGAGGAGGGTTCAGGATGGGGAGCACATGTATACCTGTGATAGATTCATTTTTATATTTGGCAAAACTAATACAATTATGTAAAGTTTAAAAATAAAGTAAAATTAAAAAAAAAAAAGAAAGAAAGAAAAAAAAAAAAAGAATCCAAATTGTGAAAGACAGGATAAGGACAGGAAGATGGGGCCATGGAAAGCAGGTAGAAGGGAGGACTGAAATAAGGATTTAAGTCAGGGGTAGGGGAAGAGGCAAGAGATAAAAATATGTGGTGGTTTTATTTTTTTTTACTAGAAATTAAAATTAAGGATACTTGAGCTTTCCTGATGGCTCAGACCAGGCACCAGGAAATTCTTTATTGCAGGCAGTAAAGAATCTACCTGCAATGTGGGAGACCTGGGTTCAATCCCTGGGTTGGGAAGATCCCCTGGAGAAGGGCATGGCAACTCACTCCAGTATTCTGGCCTGGAGGATTCCCATGGATAGAGGAGCCTGGAGGGCTACAGACCATGGGGTAGCAAAGAGTCAGACATGACTGAGCAACTAAGCACAAGAACAATACGTTATTTAACAGAAGGTAAAGTCAACAGCTTTCAGGAAAGCCAGGGATACCCATTAAAACTTTGAAAAACTTAACCATAAAAATGACACAGGAAAACTCATGGATACATTTTATTTCAGAGTTCAAAGCCCCTGACTGAAGCTCTTCATAGAGGCTGTTAACACAGCATAGCAACTGAGAAACACACTAAAGTGTTTCATTATTTATGAAGGTACAACCACAAATGTGTGGAATAATTTAAGTGGAATGTTCACAAGTTCCAAATTCACTGCCTACACTGAAACATAGTATTTCTTGAAAGGGAATAGTATATGAGCTATTAAGGCCCACCTTGGGTTTGAAAAAAAGAAAAAAGAAACTGTTATTAAGATCATTGTACAAAATTAAATGTATTCCTGAATCTTGTGAGCTATTTTTAATTTTTTTAAGTTGAACAGAAATAATTTATTTAGCTGCAACAGGGTCATACAGGCCAAGTAGACTGTCATGCTTTATTTCTGTTAAAATTAAATCAAATCAGTACAATAACACTAGTTATACTAATCAGAATCTGATTGGCAGTTAAAAGAAACTTTATTAAATGAAAATTGTGAAAGGTAATTCATATAATAATTATAGTTTGGAAGGGAAAAATCTCTCAAAACATGGCATCTATGAATTAAAAAAAAGATATAGGAGAACTCTGATGGCAAAAAATTAGGATTTTATGATTCTTAAGGATTGAGATTCTCCTACAATACACTGAACACTGTCATATGCCGAGGGCCGTGCTGGCAGCTTTCATGCCTGTTCTGTTTTTTAATTCTCACCATGATGTAGGTATTGTTAGACACACTGTACACAAGAGAACCTGATGCTCAGAGCAATCCGAGGATTTGCTCGGGTCCACAGTCAGTGGAAGACTCTGGTTTTCAGGTCTTTTGACATTCTGTGATCATAACACAGTCCTCCTAGATGCGTATAGAAAAAGTTGTCATTTCTAGCTACCACTGCTCTCCTCTTTTTACTTTACCTGACATTGGGTCTTTTTCCTTTAGCTGCTTTGCCAAATTTGGATGGCTTTGCCTGCCCCTTATTAATTCATGTGTTCACTAACTCAAAGAACACCTAGTGTCAGGAACCTAAATATGCACTAGAAATAAAAATTTTTTAAATGACATAGTCTCTTATGATGTATCAATGTAGGTGAATCAGTTATAACAAATGTACCATTCTGGTGAGGAATGTTAATAGTGGAGAGGCTGGGGGGAGGCAGGAAACAGGATAGCAGAGGGTATATGGGAACTCTTTGGGCCTCCCTCTCAGTTTTGCTATAACCAATAGAAGCAGAAGATATTAAGAAGAGATGGCAAGAATACACAGAAGAACTGTACAAAAAAGATCTTCACGACCCAGATAATCACGATGGTGTGATCACTGACCTAGAGCCAGACATCCTGGAATGTGAAGTCAAGTGGGCCTTAGAAAGCATCACTACGAACAAAGCTAGTGGAAGTGATGGAATTCCAGTTGAGCTATTCCAAATCCTGAAAGATGATGCTGTGAAAGTGCTGCACTCAATATGCCAGCAAATTTGGAAAACTCAGCAGTGGCCACAGGACTGGAAAAGGTCAGTTTTCATTCCAATCCCAAAGAAAGGCAATGCCAAAGAATGCTCAAACTACTGCACAATTGCACTCATCTCACATGCTAGTAAAGTAATGCTCAAAATTCTCCAAGCCAGGCTTCAGCAATATGTGAACCATGAACTTGCTGATGTTCAAGTTGGTTTTAGGAAAGGCACAGGAACCAGAGATCAAATTGCCAACATCCACTGGATCATGGAAAAAGCAAAGAGAGTTCCAGAAAAGCATCTATTTCTGCTTTATTGACTATGCCAAAGCCTTTGACTGTGTGGATCACAATAAACTGTGGAAAATTCTGAAAGAGATGGGAATACCAGACCACCTGACCTGCCTCTTGAGAAATTTGTATGCAGGTCAGGAAGCAACAGTTAGAACTGGACATGGAACAAAAGACTGGTTCCAAATAGGAAAAGGAGTTCGTCAAGGCTGTATATTGTCACCCTGTTTATTTAACTTCTATGCAGAGTACATCATGAGAAACGCTGGACTGGAAGAAACACAAGCTGGAATCAAGATTGCTGGGAGAAATATCAATAACCTCAGATATGCAGATGACACCACCCTTATGGCAGAAAGTGAAGAGGAATTCAAAAGCCTCTTGATGAAAGTGAAAGTGGAGAGTGAAAAAGTTGGCTTAAAGCTCAACATTCAGAAAACGAAGATCATGGCAGCCGGTCCCATCACTTCATGGGAAATAGATGGGGAAACAGTGGAAACAGTGTCAAACTTTATTTTTCTGGGCTCCAAAATCACTGTAGATGGTGATTGCAGCCATGAAATTAAAAGATGCTTACTCGTTGGAAGGGAAAGTTATGACCAACCTAGATCGCATATTCAAAAGCAGAGACATTACTTTGCCAACAAAGGTTCGTCTAGTCAAGGCTATGGTTTTCCCTGTGGTCATGTATGGATGTGAGAGTTGGACTGTGAAGAAGGCTGAGCACTGAAGAATTGATGCTTTTAACTGTGGTGTTGGAGAAGACTCTTGAGAGTCCCTTGGACTGCAAGGAGATCCAACCAGTCCATTCTGAAGGAGATCAGCCCTGGGATTTCTTTGGAAGGAATGATGCTAAAGCTGAAACTACAGTACTTTGGCCACCTCATGCAAAGAGATGACTCATTGGAAAAGACTCTGATGCTGGGAGGGATTGGGGGCAAAAGGAGAAGGGGACGACAGAGGATGAGATGGCTCGATGGCATCACTGACTCGATGGATGTGAGTCTCAGTGAACTCTGGGAGTTGGTGATGGACAGGGAGGCCTGGTGTGCTGCGATTCATGGGGTCACAAAGAGTCGGATACAACTGAGCGACTGATCTGTTCTGATCTGATCTGAAAGCTGCTCTAACAGAGAAGCCAGTGGCACCCCACTCTAGTACTCTTGCCTGGAAAATCCCATGGACAGAGGAGCCTGGTAGGCTGCAGTCCATGGGGTCGCTAAGAGCTGGACACGATGCAGCGACTTCACTTTCGCTTTTCCCTTCATGCATTGGAGAAGGAAATGGCAACCCACTCCAGTGTTCTTGCCTGGAGAATCCCAGGGACGGGGGAGCCTGGTGGGCTGCCGCCTATGGGGTTGCGCAGAGTCGGACACGACTGAAGCGACTTAGCAGCAGCAGCAGCAACAAAGCTGCTCTAAAAAAAAAAAAAAAATCATTGAAAATCAAAAGCTAGTCTCTGCCTTAAGAAATTTACTGTTTTGTCAAGGAGGAGGATGAATGACAGTTGAGTGTAATAGATGCTTTCACATAGCAACATAGGAGGAGCCACTTAAAACAGACAAATGACAGAAAAAGCTCCCAAAATTTGTGCTCATTTTAAAGGACAAAGGAACTTCATCATTTTAGTGAAAAGCGACGAGCATATGTGAAGACACAGCAGATTAAAAGACCAGGCTAAATTATAAGATGGTCTAGGCAAAAGTGGGAGCTGCAATTACATATGTTAAGATAAATAGTTTAAACTATCCTCAAAGCTGTGGGGACTCCATGAAAGATCTAGTCAGGGCAGTGAAATGACCAAATTTGCCTAAAGGAGCCAAGATGTCAGGTTTTAAAAATTAACATTATATTTAGGCATCTTTGAAGTCACAAGCCTTCCATCAACAGCCCCCAAAATGTTCCAGGTCCAACTCTCCAATATTCTGAACAAGTCTATTAAAAATGACCTGACATCAAATTTAAAGAGATGAAGCTCTTTGATAAGTTCTGGATTCAGTACAACAAATATTTGTTTAGTACCTCTGTTTAGAAGGCTCTTAAAGAAGGCATTTAATTTCATGATATATTAATATATAAAAGTCTAAAAATAAGTAGATATTCAATTACTTGACTTAAAACTCAGATCATTCTAAACTGAAAATAATGATTTATTTTACTGAAGGAATTGCCACAGTGCTTTAAAAATAAAAGGTAATTTATCTGACACTGTCATTTTATTTATGACAACCTAGGACAACCAACATTTTAGGACTGCCTTCACCAGGACTGTACTGATATACACTTCCTTAATATTTGTGGCATTTTTCAAAAAGCAATTTAAAAGTTGTTATCAGTTTTTCTCCAAGCTACTTTCTTTTCTTCTCCTATGATTAATTTTTTTCTCTGTATAAAATTACATTCAGTTTGATATTTCCTCTTTTGAACTATCTTTTTTCTTTACCTGCCTATTTCTGTTTGTCCTTTAAGACTCATTTCAGGTGACACTGCCTACAGGAAGCCTTCCCTGACTTGCCCAAATTGAGGGAACGGCCCCTTCTCTGAGCCCCTAGCACCCTGGGTGTATGTGCACAGTGGCACTTCACTCGTACTACTTAGTTCATTGCTTTATTTGTTTGTTTTCCTACTTAGACCAAGGGCCCACCACTTCTATCATCTCTGCATCTACAGGACAAGGGCATATAGTCGGTGGCCGCTAGAAATGAAGAGAGGAAGGGGGAGGATAAAGGGAATTGTATTTCTATTTTCCCCTTCGTTTCTCCTTCCCTTCATCTTCATTTCATGTCTTCCTACTGTTTCTCCCCAACTACTAATACATCATCTTTATCCTTCTCTTCTTAGCATCAATACACATCGTGATTTTCAGTCTCTCCTGCAAGGTCTGAACTATTGCAAAAATTCTGGTCCTGCATGTGGGTGGCCCAGGACGAGGAGTCTGTTGCTCTTTAGCTTTGCAAAGAAGGGGTTTGTTGTAACAGGCCCTGGATGAGTCTCCATTATATCTCTTCTTTTGTATTTTAGCTGGGGACTGACTTTTAACATGCTTAATGGCAACCCACTCCAGTGTTCTTGCCTGGAGAATCCCAGGGACGGCAGAGCCTGGTGGACTGCATAGTCCAGTCCATGGGGTCACATAGAGTTGGACACGACTGAAGCAACTTAGCAGCAGCAGCAGCATCTCGTTTTTGGTCTTAGCAGCTGGGTAAACAGACTTTCTGCAACACCCTGGATAAAATGGCAAGCTCAAGGGGAAAGCCTTCCACCTTCAAATTAAAAAAAAAAAGTGCTAGTGGCGACAGTTGAGGAATAGTAACACCTGAGAGCACTTGAGGGGGATTGTGTGTGTGCTGGCTGTGGAAAACCCAGCTGATGACAAAAACATGCAGCTGCCTTCCTGAACGGGCCGGACCATGCTCAGAGAGTAACATCAAACTGAATTTAGCAAGAATAACAGAAAAGTGAGGTAAGTGACTGACATTTCTGGTAGGCACTTTCTAAAGAATTTATGAATTTCAGAGAACTCAAAGAGAATTACCAGATTCTAAAACATTTAAATGAACGTTTGCCATAGGCAGGAAAGTTAATTTGGGAAATTACTCAGGAAATTAATAGAAACTTGGTAAAAATGCTTTGGATGGAAGATTTTGAAACCCATGAGGGGAACTTCATGTGTATTTAGGAGAGCAGGTGCTTCTGTTTCCACTTTTAGATATCAAGTCAGATGAAAGGGGTAAGAAGTTTTTTGTTTTTTTCTTTTTTTAATAAACACTGTGAGTCCATCATAGTAGAGTTTTTTAAGTTGCCTAAAGTGCAAATTCTGGAGAAGGCAATGGCAACCCACTTCAGTACTCTTGCCTGGCAAATCCCATGGACAGAGGAGCCTGGTAGGCTGCAGTCCATGGGGTCGCTAAGAGTCGGACACGACTGAGTGACTTCACTTTCACTTTTCACTTTCATGCATTGGAGAAGGAAATGGCAACCCACTCCAGTGTTCTTGCCTGGAAAATCCCAGGGACGGGGAAGCCTGGTGGGCTTCCATCTATGGGGTTGCACAGAGTCAGACACGACTGAAGCGACTTAGCAGCAGTAGCAGCGGCAAAATGCAAATTCACTCTAACAAATCCCTCTACATTTTTATATATTTTGGAGATTTTCTAAAACAGAAACACAAGAAAAAAGTGTCTATGAGCATCAAGGGAAAGTTTTATGATTCAATATTTAATAGCAGACAAGAAAAAGCGTGGCATTTCACATGGCAACGTAGCTAATGTTACCAAAAAAAAAAAAATGCTCTTCTATAGAAATGATAGGAAAACCACACATATAAAACTTGTAGCATGTGTACTATAACATACTCAAAAAAAAGGACAATAAATAATTAATAATTAACAGGCTGTAGCTGTAATACTTTTATGAAGCAAAATTTACAAAAAGCTTACATGAGAAATATGAACAACTAACTTCTGAGGCATACCAAAACAAATGTTTTTATGGAAGAGGCCCTACAAGTCTTATAGAAAGTCTGCAAGGTTTATTCTAATGAAAATCCAGGAATATAGGAATTTTTATGTTGGTTTTTTAATGCCATTTTCCTAGGGCTCAAAACAGTCACTGGCATATAGTAGGTAGTCAATAAATGGGCTAAATAGATGAGTAAGAGAATGAACAATGGGGAAGCATGTTCCACTGAAACTCTTGAGCCCCTCAAGTCTCTTAATGTGATGAAGAATGTTTTGCTGACTCTAAGTTGCTCGAAAACTTTGAACTCTACCAGCTAGAGTATTCTCTTCAGGACATCTCTTCAGAGTCGTGAAAATAGGTGAAGGTGGTCAAAAGGTACAAACTTCCAGTTACAAGATGAATAGCTCCTGAGGATATAATATACAGCATGGTGACTCTGGGCTTCCCTGGTGGCTCAGCAGTAAAGAATCTGCCTGCAATGCAGGAGACCTGGGTTCTATCCCTGGATCAGGAAGATTCCCTGGGGAAGGAAATGCCAACCCACTCCAGTATTCTTGCCAGGGAAATCCCATGGACAGACCACAAAGAGTCAGACGTGACTTAGCTACTAAACAACAATGGTGACTATAGGTAATAATACTGTATTGTATGTGATGGTTGCTAAGAGAGCAGATCTTAAAAGTTCTCATCACAAGGGAAAAAAAAGGTTTGTAACTCTGATATGACAGATGTTAACTAAAACTTATTATCGTCATCATTTCAGAATATATACACATATCAAACCATTATCAGTATGCCTTAAACTAATACAACATTATATATCAATTATATCTCAATAAAATTGGACAGAAAAAAGATCTACCATTAGTTTAGACAGAAAATAGAAGTTGTTGATAAGCTAACTCATTTTATGGTCAAATACTTTCCTTTGTTTCTCAAGTTTAAGGAACTCCTTCATCATAAAGTCTATTGGAACTTTTACAGCATGATGTTCCTGCCATCCCCCACCCCCACTCTCTCTCTGAACTCACTTCTCTATACTATTCTTTATACTGAGAAAAAGTAGAAAGGAAAGGTCATGTCAGATTGTGGAAGGCCATAATGTCAGACCAAAACAGCCAGATTTAATCCTCTAATTAATATAGAGCCACTAATATTTTGAATATTAGAAAAACATAAAATCATGAAAATGAGATATTTTTAACGTTCACAGAGACTTCTGAAAGCCAGGGCTTCCCTGGTGGCTCAGCTGGTAAAGAATCTGACTGCAGCACAGTAGATTCAAGCCCTGGGTCAGGAAGATTCCATGGAGGAAAAAATGGCAATCCACTCCAGTATTCTCACCTGGAGAATTCCATGGACAGAGAAGCCTGTCAGGCTAGAGTCCCTGGAGTTTCAAAGAGTTGGACATGACTGAGCAACTAACACATACTTATGAAAGCCCAGTAATTAATGGTACTAATGAACCCATGGATATTTGTTCAGAAAAACAAATGAAAAAGTTATCAAAGGGACTAAACCAATATGCTAATCTTCCCTGGTCATTACTATTTGATCCACCATGGAGAAGACGATACTTGAGAAGAAAGTGAAGAACTGCATCCCACAAAGTACCACCAAAATACATCCATACAGCAAATGAAGAGGGCAGGGACTCTGGCCCCCAGGCAACCAAGGGCCTTGCAGTGGTAGTCTGTGTTTTAACTGCAGGCTGTATGATGATGGGACCCGCCTCGATCAAGTTTCCTCTCTTAAGACTACCCTTTAGCCTGTTCTTTACAAGTGTGATTCCTAAAGTCTGAATAAAGACACAAGAACCTATGGGATCTAAAATGCTGAAACTTCCACTTCTGGGTATATAAGAGTAGAAAGAAGAAGGTGTCAGGTTATTTAATTCACCCCAAAGAGAGAAATTAGAAATTAAACTGTTACAGATGATGTTAAAAGTCTGTACAAAGCAGAATTCTATAACAGAATTTAGCAAAGAATACAAGTTTTAGGACATAGGAAACCAATAATTTTGTGGTTCTTGAAGTTATAAAAGTGCTGACAATTCAGAAATAAGAGGACACTTGCATCTGCCTAGGTTTTGTATTTTTCTTGGGTCCACTCTTCTCACAGCATGGATATGATTTGTTTAGACTATCAAAGAGCTTTTGATAAGGTTCTCACAAGTGTCTATTATTGAAACTTGGTAACCGTTGTGTGAAAGGAAAAAGTCGTCGTATTAATGAATTAAAAACTGCATGACAGGCAAAGAGGCAAAAAGCAGAGCTAAATGGCCGATTCTTATTGGGTGAAAGGTTAATGACTGAGGGCTCTCTGACTTTGCAGTAGAATCTGAGTTTTATTTAACTAATGACCAAAGAAGGGGAGCCCAATTCCCATTCCCCTCTTCTATGCATATCAGTCCCACACACAGAGGCCCCATTGATTGAAGAAGGAGATACAGGCAGTGTAGAGAAGTGCTTAAAATCCAGGAAAGACCAAGTAAGTAATGCTGACTCGTGTAGAAATCCCTAAATAAGGGAACAGAAATAAATAAATAAATAAATTAGAAGTGTTTTTCTAAGAAGTTTTGTTTGTTTGTGTGTTTATTTTAATATTTTTTGATGTGGACTATTTTTAAAGTCTTTACTGAATTTGTTACAGTATTGCTTCTATTTTATGTTTTAGTTTTTGATCACAAGGCATTTGGGATCTTAGCTCCCTGAACAGGAATCAAACCTGCAGTCCCTGCATTGGAAGGTGAAGTCTTAATCACTGGATTGCCAGGCAAGTCCCCTTGTTTGTCTTTCTATTTTTTAAGTAGGTCCTGGTTGATTATTACAAAGTATTGGCTATATTCCCCATGTTGTTCAATACATCCGTGTAGCCTATCTTGCACTCAATAGGCTATACCTCCCAGTCCCCAACTCCTATACTGCCCCTCCCCCACATCCTCACTGGTAATCATTAGTTTGTTCTATATATCTGTGAGCCTAAGAGGTTTGATATATCTATGCTACATGGAAACACAAGGGCCTTTTTTAAAAGACAAGACATGGTATCTGAACAAAAGTTCTTAGCTTACTGGTGTGATGAGAGCAAACATTCCACACTGAAGAACAGTACATACGGGTATTTAGATCCACAAAAACCACATTCTGTTCCTTTAGATTCAGAAGTTTAGATGTAAACAAAAGTGAAACTGATAGGAAAGAGTATGAATTATTAACTTCTTCTGGGGCAAACAAAAGCATAACCTGACATGAATGAAATAATTTAGAAATCAAATACTCTAACTGATTAGCACTAATCCTTTATGATCCATAACTTGATTTGCCATTTTAAAAACATCATCATGACAAACTACACAGGAGAGGCTCAGAAAAGCCAACAAACTCTTGACCTAACCTCCCTTGTCTCAGTTTCCTTATCTGTAAAGTAAGAATGATAGAACTTCTCTCACAGGATTATTATAAGGTTTAAATTAGCTTATATAGAGAGAGCATTTCATATAGTAAATGTAAAAAATGATGTTGAATTATTATTGTTCCTATTTATGATCAACTAAAGCCAAACACATACCATAAAGAAGCAACTTAATTCAAGTTATTGTGACTTTCTTATTCATATCATTGTTATGATACAGTACTTTATAAGACATGTAAAATGCTTTCAGACAAAGTAAAACATAGCTTTAAAACATATTTCCACTAACCAATTCTGTGAAATGAAAGATACTTTTAAGTTAATCTAAGTAAGCTGAAGAGAACACCAAAAAATACCAGATAAACGCTAATAACATATTAATTCTTAAATGTACAGAGTAGAGCCAAGCTTACCGTGTTGATAATATTTTAATAAGTTCTTTCCTATTCTGTACCCGAAGGTGGTTAGTTCTATACTTGGAATCATTGATCAGTTCAGGCAAATTCAAGATCTAAAAGGGAAAAATAATTTTAAAGTGTAACTCACAAAATTTTTGTGTACCTGCCTCTGGGTACTAGAGTTCAGGGCCTACCACTCCACCCCCAAGACCATTCCTTGCTAGGCTTTATACCTCTTAACATGGATATATATACACAGAAGGATTATGCAATTAGGATGGGTCATACTGGTGATTGGGTTTGTCATCTTTAAGAAGTTTTTAACTACATTTAAGCAGGTATCTACATATAGGAACACAGGAAAAGTTCTCAGACCTTCATAATATCTTGTACCTATTTATGAGAAGATAGGAAAGGAGTTATTAGATTCTCACAGTAAGTCTTGTCTAGAGGAAACTGGGCTATGGGTACAAAATTGGGTAAAACAGACCTAATTCTAAGAACAAATATCATAAGTGCATGTCTGCACTTACATCAAGCCCATAATCAACATATATCTTGTAGGTACATCCCCTTATTTGTTCCACATGTAAATAAAATAATATTATCTGTCCCAGTAGTCCTATCCAGGATGTTGTACAAGGTGCTAAAATCAAGGGGAGGCAAACACACTGACCTCAAATGCTCACCATTAAAACAATGTCAAATTAAAAGATATTCTTCCTATAGAATTGTCACTATTTTTCTTTAATATGACTCCCTGAAGGAATAACAAATAGAAATGCTTTCATATACTTCCTCTTTTGCTCCTCCTCAATAAAGAGAAAATCTATCTTGTAAGTCTCAGTGGACATCTTGCAGTTTTAACAAGACCGTAATGAAAGTACCAAGTGGATTTGGAATGGAAAAGAAGTTTTAAAAAGAATGTGTGGAGGCAGTGTTTGGCAGTTGTGTTGGAAAGTCAGAAGGAGCATTTACGGGCTGGGGCAGGCCCTGTGGCCTACAGAAAGTTTCACTACCTCTATTAATGTATTTGGTTTAAATATAAACACTTAATGGTTTCATTTGTTTCCCACAGTTTAAATAAAATCAAGCCATTAATCATCTTAACAAAGGAGAGAGAAGTGAAGAAGATTCCCTGAAGGAAAGAGAACATCTCAACAGTACAATTTCTCTTTCACATGTTCCACTTATTTATTTCCTTGAGGAATAATAAAGACAGCATTACTCTCCTGGATTTTAAAAAGTGACGCTACATACAGTGCCCTTTCTAAAAATCTCCCTGTCACCACACCTGATCCCAGAATTGGCCTCAAGGCTTATCCAGGAATTGAGACCCACCCTCTTCTGCTATGGAGAAGGCAGTGGCGACCCACTCCAGTACTCTTGCCTGGAAAGTCCCATGGATGGAGGAGCCTGGTAGGCTGCAGTCCATGGGGTTGCGAAGAGTCGGGCATGACTGAGCGACTTCACTTTCACGCATTGGAGAAGGAAATGGCAACCCACTCCAGTGTTCTTGCCTGGAGAATCCCAGGGACATGGGAGCCTGGTGGGCTGCCGTCTATGGGGTCGCACAGAGTTGGACATGACTGAAGCAACTTAGCAGCAGCAGCTCTTCTGCTAAGAGTGAATAAGTCATTTCAAGAAAAAGCAAGTGTCTTCACTAGCCCTCATGTTAAATTTATAAATGTGGTCTCACTCAGAATATACTGTAAGTGTCATAAAAAACTATTCAGTGTTTGCCCTCAATGGTAACTGGGATGCATTCATGTATCCTTCTTAAAATTTGACTTATTAGACTTCCTTTCTCTTTGATAGTTGATGGTAAATAGTGGGTAAAGTAATGATCCTTCTGTCCCACTTTGCTAGCATTCAGAACTTTCTAGAGACTGCTTCAAGTGCTGTAGTCATAACTGTGCTTTAGGAACTTGAAATAGAATGCTGCCTGGGACAAAATGAAATAATGCAAGTGAAAGTACTTGACACAGTAAGCATTAAATAAATGTGAACTACTCCAAGTAGGTACTGTTTCTCCCCAAAGAAATAATAAACCATGTGTTTGTTCAAAAAAGAAGGATGAGGGCTTTTCTGGTGGTCCAGTGGTGAAAGTTCTGTGCTTCCAAGGCAGGGGCTGTGGGTTCAATCCCTGTTTGGGGAACTAACATTCCACATGCCACATGTATGAGCAAAAATAAATTTTTTTAAATACAATTTAAAAAAATTTTTTTGAAAAGAAGGATGGGAAAAAGGGGGGAAGGTAGGGGAGGTTATCTACTTAACTTTTGTTTCTCAAAGATATCCCCATTAGATATAGAATTCTGTATTGACAGCTCTTTCCTTTCAGCTCTTTAAACATGCTGTGCAACTTCTCTCTAGGTTCTGACAAGAAATTTGTCAAGACAAGAAATCTGACAAGAGTTTCTGACAAGAAATCTGCAATCAATCTAGTCACGTTCCCCCAAAGGTAATAGGTCAGTTTCTCTAGGTGCTTTCAAATGTTTCTTCTTTAGTTTTCAGCAGTAATATTTTTATGTGCTTGGGCATGGATTTATGTGGATTTCTCTTATTTGGAACTTGCTGAAATTATTAAATCTGTAGGTTTCTATCAATCACTAAATTTTGGAAGTTTCCATTAATTGTTTTTTCAACTATTTTTTCAATATGTTTTTTTCTTCTCTCCTCCTGGGACTACAATGACATAAATGTTAGACTTTTTTGTTATTGTCCCACAGGTCCTGGAAATGTGTTCTTTCTTGCATTTTGGGGAAGGAACTTTTTTCCTCTCTGTTGTTCAGACTGAATAATTTCTTTTGGGTTGACCAGGAAGTTTGTTCAGGTTTCGGGTATGGAAAAACCTGAATGAACCTTTTGGTCAACCTAATATTTATCCTTCTTTAAGTCCCTGACTGTCTCCTCTGTTCCCTCCATTGTGCTACTACGCTCATTTAGTGAAGTGTTTGTTCTTGTGTTTGGTGGTTTTATTTTTCAGTTCTAAGATGTCCACTTGGTTCTTCTTCTTATCTTCTATTTCTGTGCCAGACATTTCTACTTTTCTAAATATTTATTTCAATAGTGTCTGTAATGCTTATTGGAGTATTTTTATAAATGCTGCTTTAAAATTTTCATGACTGCATCCCCACATCTGTGTCATCTTGGAAATGCCATTGTCTTTTCTCATGCAGGTTCTGGTTCTTCATAATCTGAGTAATCTGGAGTTTAATCCTGGATATTTTGAATATTATGTTATAAGCCTCTGGGTCTTGTTTAAATCCTAAAGAAAACATTTGTTTTGTTTTTTTTAGCAAGAAGTTCTCCTGGTCAGATCCAGACCACAAGTCCCAACTTACCTTCTACTTGCTTTGGTTTTAGTGTTAGTTCAGTTTTCAAAGCCTTTGCAGTGCTTTTGAATCAGTTCCACCTGTGACCCACTAAATGCTCATGCTGCCACCTGAGAAGCTGTCTATTTGTTAACACAGTTCTCAACATCTCTGGTGTCCTGATTAAGATCAGATCAATACATATGCAACTCAGCGGTGAGCACAGGAGTTCACAACTTCACAGATCACTTTCTAAAGCTTTTCCACCTTGGCAACCTTTTTTCAGTTCCCCAGGGCTTCCCTCTAGTTACCCTACTCCTCAGCATAGTTCCAGGGCAGAGGCCAATCAGTGGGAGGACAGAGGAAAAATGCATCAAGGATTCACCTCTGTCTTTTGGAATCACAGCCCAGCAATAATTAGGAAAGGTCCCCTTCCTCAGAGTTCTGGCTCCTGCTCATCTGTTGCTGCCACTACAGGACTGCTTGGAGGCTGGGGTGTGAGGAAATGAGGAAGAGGGAAAAAATGTCTCCCTGACATTAGAGCTCACTTTCATGCTTGTTGCACCAGGAATAAGGGCATCTCCTGGAAGTCAGCTCTGTTCCCCCGTTCCCACATCCAGATTTCAGGCTGTGTTCATGTAAACGAATAATCAGAGGGAAAACTGGTAAAACCTACTGCCAGTTTAGAGCTATTTCAAAATTCTGGTGTTCTTTACTAATTTTCCTGCTACTGATTACTTTTCAAAGTCCTCGTATAGATATTCCATGCATTCTGTACAGGTTGTATCACTGTGTCAAGTGAATGAGACAGGGAGAAATGTGCTAACTCCATTTCACCCGCAACCAGAATCTGCATACTAATTACGTCATACTAGAAAGGTCATTTATTAAGTTTATACTTTGAGCAAGGGACTGTACTGTCTTACTTACCTAATCTCTTCTAGAACCCCAAAAGTTATATATTAGTACAGTTACATGTAATAATCTTCATTGAATCATGAGGACACAGATGCTTAGCAAAAATGACCTTGCCAGACATCACCTGACTGGTTTCAAGACTCACAGAATGCCCTAGAATTATAATATCCTCAGACCACCTGCTAAAAAATCAACTATAGTGCTTATTAAAATTCAAGTTTCCTGCACCCCACCTCACATACTTTGTCAAAATCTTTGGGGAAGGGGCTCAAGGAGATTTCCTATGCATGCAAAAGATGAAAACCAATGATTATTGCCTCCAACAAAAGAAACCTTCAGTCTATGTGACTTTTAAAGGGATGTCAGTGTATTTCAAATAGGAATACCCATTAGTGTTGGCATCAATCAGCTTAAAATAGCTTACATATGCTCACGTTCCCTGCTCTTCTGTATCACGTTAAGGGACATAAAATAGGATTTGTTATAAGCCAAGGTTCACTTTATATACAGGAAATTTTCTGAACCCCAATCCCCTGAACCCAAGGCTCTTACTCTCCTCTAATCCCTGACAATAACAGCATTATAATAGGACCCTCCCCAAGAAGTATTAACCAACCAGTATATCAAATTCTCTTTTCAAAAGAGATCTGGCATAAGTAAATTCTCATTTGTTGCAAACAATATTGCCACATTTCTCCCCAGGAGGTAGAGCTGCCCTATCTTTCATGGTGAACCTTACTTGGTAAAAGAATAATTTTGATAGGGATCAAAATTGTCATCACATTGTATCCTCATATTCTATAAGGCCAGACTGAATTTTAACACCCTCAGTAATAAAAAGAGTTGAATTAAAAAAAAAAAAAAAAACTTAGAAAAACTCACTTAGTATAAATGCGATGGGGGAGAATCTTGAATCAAACAAAGAAAGGTGATTTTTTGTTTCCCTTAACAGAAAAGGTTTTTAGGACAAGTTTACATGTAAGGATATAATTATGAAGGTGAAAAAGTCAATCAGATTTCAATGTTTGCTCAAGATCCCTAGTAAATGATGTAGATAACATAAAAATGCCGTACACATAAAACTTTTCTTCTGAGGATCTCAAAGAGTTTTATAGACGCTGCCTTAATGGCTCATAACAGGGATTACCATTCCTACTCACATATGGTAAAAACAAGGTCAAGTATGCCATTCTCCAAGGCCCTCTCTGCTATTCTCTTTTTTAAAAAATGTGTCATAACACACCATAACAATAAGTCATATTTTAGTACTAAAACTTATGGTAAATATTCTGCTTTGAAATAAAAATCTTCTTCCAAAAAAAAGTTCTTATGGATATTTATGAGGAAGTTCAAAAGTTTCAAACTGATCAGCAGTAATGAATCAAAAATAAAAAGAATTCAGTGCAGTTATTTTCAACAGTGAAGAATATGTCAACCAGTAATTTCTACCCCCTCCCCATCCTGATTCTGGAGAGAGAAAACTCCAAAACATATGGCCCAGGAAAAAAATCTGTCCTCGTTTATAGTGATGAACTGGCTTTTACATCTCTGCAGCCAGAGTACGCAAATGACTTCACAGGCAACAGCTTCCGTATGTTTTATATTTTTAACATTGACCGTTCATAACAAAGGTTCTTTGATCCCAGATCAAATGTTTGAATCAATTTTCTCTACACTTACTCAGAGTCACCATTATAAAAGCTCTCCTCTTTCCCACCTCCAACCCTTCCTGCAATAGGAACTATCCATTTGTCACCTTCTCTGTGATACTTCCCACCCCTTTGCTGTGGTTTTTAGCTGTGCTCATTAACCTCTCATATGAAAGAGGCACAGCAATAAACAATTTTATACATAATAAGTTAACTGCAATAAATAAGACTCCTCTAAGGAATTCACAGCCATCCTTAATAAAACTAAAAGCTCACAGTAATATGGTTAGTACAAAAACAAAACAAAACAAAACTTTCCCAACCAGAAAAAAAATCCTGAATAGGTAAGGCCTTTCCCTACATGTAAGAAAAATTAAAATTTACATATATATTTTTTTAACTAGATTATTGCCTGGGATTAGAACTCTAAAAAATGAACTGAAAACTAAAGCCTTAAATAAGAACAAAAAACCAGAGATTGGATAAATAGTAAAAACATCAAATAAAAACATAAAGCAATACTAAAAATTGAGAATATTTTCAACTTTACTGATTCCAAGACCTTTATTTAGATCTTATGTAGGAGCAACATTTTTAACATGACAATTGCTAAAAAGTTAAAACATGAATTTTGTAGAAAGGTACTTATTAAACAAAGGCTACTTTGAAGAACAAATTTTCTAGTGGTAAATACATTTGTAGACCAATTATATTCGGGGCTAATTATATCTTGTGGAAATTAAAACAGAAAAAGAAAGAAGAGAAAAATATCCTGGTATTAAAAAGTCCTTTTTCCTTCCATATCCTAGCTATCATAAATAATGCTGCAATGAACATAGGAATGCATGTATCTTTTCAAGTTAGTGTTGTCATTTTCTTCAGATATATACCTATAAGTGAAATTGCTGCATCATATGGTAATTCTATTTTTAAATATTTTCCATAGGGGCAATACCAATTTACAATCCCATCCACAGTGCACAAGGGTTCCCTTCTCTCCACATCCTTACCAACATTTTTTTTTTCTTGTTTTGTTTTTTTTTGGTTGGTTTTTTTTTTTTTTTAAATAAATTCTGGACAAGTGTGAGGTAAGATCTCGTGGTTTTAATTGGCATTTCCCTGATGAGTCAAGATACTGAACATCTTTTTTTTTTTTTTTTTTTTAACTTACTGCTACTGGTTTATTACAAAGGCCAAGCAGAAGAGATGCACAGAGGTAGGAGAGTGCAGAGCTTCCATGCTCTCCCACCCTCCCGCCACCTTGCTGTCTTCACCAGAAGCTCTCTGAATCTTATAGTTCAAGGGTTTACACACAGCTCAATCTCCAGTCCTCTCTCCTCTTACTGGAGGTTGGTAGGTGGGGTTGAAAGTTCCAACCCTCTGATCAGTTGGTCTTTCTGGTGACCAACCTATCCTGAGACTATCTAGGGGCCCCATCCTAAGTTACCTCAACAGAATAAACTCAGATGTGACTGAACGGGGCTTATTATGAAAAACAAGGGACACTTTCAAAACTCAGGAATTTTTTAGAAATTCTGTGTAAGGAATTGGGGACAACAGATAAACATTTTTGTGTTTTACCACTTCATAGAAGTAGAAATAAAAAAGAAAAACCCACTTTTATCCTGGCATACATGCAAGCATGCTCGGTTGTGTCCCACTCTTTGTGGCCCCATGGACTGTAGCCCGCCAGGCTGCTATGTCCATGGAATTTTCCAGGCAAGAATACTAGAGTGGTTGCCATTTCCTACTCCAGAGGATCTTTCCAACCCAGGGATCAAACCCTGTCTCCTGCACTGGCAGGTGAATCCTTTACCACTAAGCCATATAGTCTGTATTAGCACTATGGAATAATTACAGGCTTTTTGTGAATTTTGAGTACTATGTTTATATTAGTATTGCAAACATTTTATGTTAATATTTATATTGAAAAACCTTATCACTATTGCATTATGAGTATCACTCAGATCTCATTTTGAGGTTATTTCTTCAAAAGAGACTTTCCCCTGACAATCCAGTCACTATTTTAACACAGTAGTCTATTTTAATTCTCTGCATGGCACTTAACCATGGATCATTTTGGAGTTTTATTTATTGTCTCTCTCCCACTGAGCATCTGTATATGTACCTATTAGCCATCTATATGCCTTCTTTGGAAAACGGTCTATTAAGAACTTCTGCCCATTTTTTAATTGGATTATGTGATATTTTTTCCTATTGAGTTATATAAATTCTTACCTATTTTGGATATTAACCTCTTATCAGATATATGATTTACAAATATTTTCTCCCATTCAGTAGGTTGCATTTTCATTTCATTAATGATTTCCCTTGCTGTACAGAATCTCTTTATGTTGATATAGTTCCACTTTTTTATTTGTGTTTTGTTGCCTTTGCTGGGTTTCACTGATCTTTTCTATTGTCTTCTTACTCTATTTCTGCTCTGCTTTTGTTCTTCCCTTCCTTCTACAAATTTTGGGCTTTGCTTATTCTTCTTCTAGTTCCTTGAGTTGTAAATATAGGTTATTTCTTCAAGTTTTTTCTTATTTCTTGAGGTAGCCATTTATCACCATGAACTTCCCTCTTAGAACTGCTTTCGCTGCACTCTATAAGTTTTGGTATGTTGTATTTCCATTTTCATTTGTCTCACGGTATTTTTTATAACTTGAGGTATTTATTTTGGGCTTTCAGGTGGCGATAGTGGTAAAGAACCTGCCTGCCAACGTAGGAGACGCAAGAGACACGCATTCAATCCCTGGGTGGGGAAGATTCCCTGCAGGAGGAAATGGCAACCCGCTCCAGTATTCTTGGAGAATCCCATGAACAGAGGAGCCTGGCAGGCTACATACAGTCCATAGGGTCACAAAGGGTTGGACATGACTGAAGTGTATTAGCATGTATTTATTTTTGGCTGTGCTGGGTCTTTGTTGCTGCATGAGCTTTTCTCTAGTTGTGATGAGTGGGGGCTACTCTCCAGTTGCAGAGTGCAGGCTTCTCATTGCAGTGGCTTCTCCTGTTGCAGAGCATGGGCTCTAGGGCATGCAGCCTTCAGTAGCTGCTGCACATGAGCTCAGTAGTTGTGGCTCCTGGGCCCTAAAACACAGGCTCAATAGTTATGACACACAGGCTTAGTTGCTCCACAGCATGTGAGATCTTCCTGAATCAGGGATTGAACTGTGTCTCCTGCATTGGAAGGCAGATTCTTTACCACTGAGCCACCAAGGAAGCCCTCAAGGGTTTGTTTGTTTTTTTTTTTTTTTTCCTCTTTTTATTTCTTCATTGATACCAGTCATTTTTATAGTAGCATGTTGTTTAATCTCCACATATCTGTGATTTTCCACTTGTCTTCTTATAATTGGTTTCTAGTTTCATAGTATTGTGGTCAGAAAAGATACCTAGTATGATTTGAATATTTTTAAATGTATTAAGACTTGTTTTGTAACCTAACATATGATTTATTCTGAAGTATGTTCCATGGGCACTTGAGAAAGAATGTGTATTCTATTGCTTTTGGATAGACTGTTCTCTATAAATCTGTTTAGTCAATCTGGTCTAATTTAAGACCAGTGTTTCCTTACTGATTATCTGTCTGGATGATCTGTCCTTTGAGGTAAGCAGAGTAGTAAAGTCCCCTATTACTACTGTATTGCTGTCTGGTTCTCCCTTTAGGTCTGTAAATATTTGCTTTATATATTTAGGTGTTCCCATGTGGCCTGGAGAATTCCATGGACTGTATAGGGGTTGCAAAGAGCTGGACACAACTGAGCAACTTCCACCTTCACTTTTTTCATGTTGGGTGCATAAGTATACAAATATTACATACTCTTGTTGGATTGATCCCTTTATCAGTATGCAATGCCCTTCTTTGTCTCTCATCACAGTTTTTGTTTCAAAGTCTCTTTTGTTGGATATAAGTATTGCTACCAAAGCTTTGTTCTGGCTTCTATTTGCGCTAAATATCTTTTTTACATCCCTCCACTTTCAGTCTGTGTATGTCCTTATACCTGAAGTGAGACTCTTGCAGGCCTTTATTTTTAATCAACTTATTTAGTCCATGTCTTTTGATGGTAAACTTAGTCCATTTACATTTAAAGTAATTATTGATAGGTA
The DNA here is from genome assembly GCF_029378745.1 of Bos indicus. Taxonomy (NCBI): domain Eukaryota; kingdom Metazoa; phylum Chordata; class Mammalia; order Artiodactyla; family Bovidae; genus Bos; species Bos indicus. The sequence goes on from NC_091763.1 coordinate 80,966,335, forward strand.
TGTACTTATTGCCATTTTGTTAATTGTTTTCTGGTTGTTTCCTAGTTCTTCTGTTCCTTTCTTCTTCTCAGGAAAAAAAAAAAAATCCTGGTGTTAAAAAACCCTTTTAAAAGTCTTTTTTTCCCTTTTTGTTTGCACTGGTAGACAGGTCAGGTTTTAACATAATTTAAGCTACTATGATTCTTCACTTAAAAATAGTCATATACCTCAATTTTACAAAAAAATAAAAAAAAAAAACAGAGTGTTAAGTTGGACTCTGTTCATAACATTGTAAACATAAAAAGGGCATGCTTTAAGGTGCTAACACAGGGAGTCTTGAGTTTAGTATAGATTTAGCAACACTCCTCTAGGCAAAATTGAATTTTCTGGCTTTGCGCAAAATGAATTGTTGTATATATTATCTACCCATTCCAAATAGTCCAAATATTACAGATTACCTTGCACACAGCTGCAAACTGTTGGTTATTTCCTGCTCCAACTACAAGATATCCATCCTTGGTTTTAAAAGCCTAAAATAAATAAATACATACATAAATATATAATTTTACATATTGAGAATACCACAAAAATAGCTTTAATTACTCAAAATGTATATATAAACCTTGTTCTAAAGTAATATTAATTAAATCAATATCAACTAATTAGTATATTTTTCTATTATATTTGTATAGCTGTTATTTGAGGTTCTCAAAGCAATTCCTGTCTCATCCACCAACTGTTATAACATTGGAGGAGGGAGGAAAAATGAGTAACTTAGAATAGTAAAGAAAATACTGGAGGTTTATTATAATTCATAATATTAAATTCTATATTCATTATAGTTTGGATTAATGTTGGATATTCCCAGTTTTGTGTTTTATTTCCAATTTTTCGTGTAGGGCAAAGAAAATGATATAGCACATTGTTTTCTACAAAGTCTAAGAAGAATAGATGGTAAAAAGGAAGGAAATGAGGGAAAGGAGGAGAAAAGAAAGGAGAATGGGGTGGAAGGAAGACGAGTAACGGAGCTATAGTTTGTCTTCGAAAATCTGAGATACAAACTTTTGGGTAATTTTCACTTCCTAGTAAGTGAAAAATGACACATTTAGATCACTGGACCCCATGTGGCTTTATGTACCTGAGAAAGTCTTTTCCTTTTAAGAGACATGTTCATTTGGGAAGCCAGATATATGTAAATAATTGATACTTCTCATAGTTCAAGCCCCTGTTAAGTACTTATCAGAACTCACTTCTACACACCTGATCACAGTGATGATCAGGGGAACCGAACTTTACCCTCAGAAGGCCTTATTCCCATTTTCTTTGAGTAAATGAGTTTCTTTAGTTTCCTTTCTTTCTATGTAAAAATTGCTCTGCATCTTCACCTACTTTTTCTTCACTTATGCCCACCTCTGGGAAAGATAACATCTGTCTTTCCTGTCAGGGCTTATTCCTAGGCTAATGACCTGAGTACTACCTGTACTCACTCACATCCTTCAGAACCCTGCTCAGTCATCTTTTATGTCTTCATTTCCACTGTATCTTTTTCTTCTGCCTACATAGAAGCTCATGCTAATACTAAAAATATTAGAAACAATATAAAATTTGTACCAGTCTTGACATACCTCTCAAGCTTTCTTGAAATTGTTCCCTTCCTCCATCTCTAAATAATATAAAAATGCCACTTCTTCACCAACCACCACATTCCAATGCCCTTTGTCATCAGGATTCCTATCCTATCACTGAAACAATTCTTTCTTATACCACTGTATTAGTTGGTACCATCCCCTCCTTCAGGAAACAGTCTCATCTCTAGGCTCTGTCTGCATTATCTCTAATCTCTCTGATGTTTTTCACATGCCCCCTTTACAGGATTACCTTCTATACTCAATATTACTTAAACATCATCATTACTTAAGTATCTGTATTACTTGTTTCTTACAGTAGCCACTAGCCACACATAAGTATTAAATTTAAATAAACTAAATTTAAATCAGCCAGTCACAAAAGAATACAAATTGTGATTCCACTTACAGGAAATGACCAAAATCAGCAAATCCATGGAGACTAGAAAGATTAGTGGGTGTCTGGGGCTGAAGAAGTTTGGTAAATGTGGAAAGTGACTACACAAGTAACAGCTTTCTTATTTGGGCAATGAAAATATTCTAAAATTGATTATGGTAAAGGCTGTACAACTCTATGAATGTACTAAAAACCAGTGAGTTGTGCAGTTTCAGTGAGTGAATTTTAGTGTATGTGTATTATATGTCAATAAAGCTGTTTTTAATAAAAATTAATAGTTTACTTCTACCAACATTCTAGCTAAACATCAAGCATTCAATAGCCACGTGTGGCTAGTGGCTACCACAGGAGACAGTCCAGATAGAGAACGTTTCTATCATCACAGAAAGTTCTGTTGCACAGTATAAGTAGATTGGAGTTAGTAGACTGTATTTTTTTTTCTTTTATTCTTCCTACTTCATGGTATCTGAAGAATATGAGGCAATTAATAAATGGTTATAAAATGTTAATAAATCACTCAGATGATTGCTTCCATATAATAGGGTTGTGGCTAAAAGGGATCTCGGAACACTATAATCGAGTTTTTTTCTGTTTACATTTTTGCTTGATTTGTAAATCAATGCCACCAAGATATTACATGAACTATTTTAAATGTTTATATTCCCTTATCCACCAGGCAAAAGCAAAATTAGTGCCATACCTAATGCATTAGTGTTTCTTAAACTACAGAAAGGAAGTCTGCAACAGAGCTATGAGTGGAGGACAAGGATTTTGAGCAGAGATGTCTCAACAAACCGTTCATAATTATGAAGTTATACAGGTTGTTTGTTTGCCTGCTTTTTTTATGAGGGAAAAGTGAGTTGGGAAGTAGATAAGTAATATGAAGTAACAATGTGTATTAACAAGTATAATGGGAAGTAAGGTTTCCAAAATTTTGGATCAGTGACATGTTCAAGTTTACATATTATAGGAGAGGGTTCATTTTCTTTCAGTTAATAAAGAAATGGTTGTTTCTTCATTAATTCTGAACCATAACATGAAATATATTTTTACCAATACATATATTTTTAATTTTAAGCAGTGATAACTAGTTAATAATCACTGGAAAGTAAATACCAAGTAACAGCTCAGCTGTGTATGCGTGCTTGCCTGCTAAGTCTCTTCAGTCATGTCCAACTCTTTGCAACACCATGGACTGTAGCCTGCCAGGCTCCTCTGTCCATGGGATTCTCCAGACAAGAATACTGGAGAAGGTTGCCATGCTCTCCTCCAGGGGATCTTCCCAACCCAGGGATCAAACCCACGTCTCATGTCTCCCTCATTGGCAGGTGGGTTCTTTAGCACTAATGCCACCTGGGAAGCCCTAGCAGCTCAGTCACCAGGATATAATTAAACTAAGGCTCACCAAGTAGATTTATTAGGATGAAGATTGGGAAATGAGTACATCAAGGCTGTATATTGGCAACTTGCTTATTTAACTTCGATCATCATGTGAAATCCCAGGCTGGATGAATCACAAGCTGGAATCAAGACTGCCAGGAGAAACATCAACAACCTCAGATATGCAAATGATACCACTCTAAAGACGAAAAGGTAAGAAGAACCAAAGAGCCTTTTGATGAGGATTAAAAAAGAGAGTAAAAAAGCTGGCTTATAACTCAACATTCAAAATCCTAAGATCATGGCATCCAGTCCATCACTTTATGGCAAATAGATGGGGTAAAGTGGAAGCAGTGAAATTTTTTATTTTCTTGGGCTCCAAAACCACCGCATATGGTGACTGCAGTCATGAAATTTTAAAAAACACTTGCTCCTTGGAAGAAAAGTTATGACAACAGTAGACAGCTTAATAAAAAGCAGAGACATCACTTTGCCTACAAAGATCCATACACTCAAAAGCATAGCTTTGACTATACAGATGTGAGAGTTGGACCATAAAGAAGGCTGAGCACTGAAGAATTATTGCTTTCAAATTGTGGGGCTGGTGAAGACTCTTGATAGTCCTTTGGACAGCAAGGAGATCAAACCAGTCAGTCCTAAAGGAAATCAGTCCTGAATATTCATTGGAAGGACTGATGCTGAAGCTAAGGCTACAACACTTTGGTCACCTAATGCAAACAGCTGACTCATTGGAAAAGATCCTGATGCTGGGAAGATTGAAGGTAGGAGAAGAAGAGAGCAACAGAGGATGAGATGGTTGGATGGCATCACCAACTCAATGCACATGAGTTTGAGCAAACTCTGGGGGATAGTAAAGGACAGGGAAGTCTGGCATGCTGCAGTCTATGGGGTTGCAAAGAAGTAGGACATGACTTAGTGACTGAACAACAACAGCAAGAAGATTATCAATTCTTTAAATAATTATTTGTCCCATGTTATTATTGCTACAGTATTTAATAAATATATTTTAAATAAGAACTTTCAGAAGAATATCTTTTGCTGTAAAATGAATGTTTTCTGGAGAAGGAAATGGCAACCCAATCCAGTATCCTCCTCAAATTCAGTTGTTGAAATCCTAACTCCCCAATGTTGGTATTAGTAATAAGAACACAGCCATTTCTGAAACAGGAAGCAGGCCCTCACAAGACATCTAATATGCCAGCATCTTGATCTTGGATTTCCTAGCCTTGAGAATTATAGTAAAGAAATGCCTGCTGTTTCAGCCACCCTGTCTATGGTATTCTGTTATAGTATCCCAAATGGACTAAGAAATTGGTACTGAGAAGTGGGATACTGCTGTAACAAATATCTAAAAATGGTGACGATGGGGGGAAGTTATGAATAGGGCATATGAGAGGTGTCAGTGGATAAGAAATCCTGATTAAGTCAAGGACTGGCCATAATGTGGTGAGTAGTTGAATGCAAGGTGGAAGACAGGAGACTACGGATAATCAAAATATAAAATGCTTCAGTCAGTGATTACTGGAGCAAAGAAGTTTCAGTGTGAGGTTAGAGTCACAGTGTGAGGTGCATAAAATAATCTCTGATAAAAGGTAAGGACTCAATAAATATCATTATTATTAAATAGCTACTAATAATGCTGGTTGGCACATAAAAAGAACCCCCTGTACATTCTAAGCCTTTGGATCTTGATTTCTGGACTCTTATCTACTTTGCAAACTCTCTCTTCATCCCCTTGGTTGCCTCACTCCCTATACCAGGCAAGATAAATGACCACATACTATGTACACACACCTCCAGCAGATTTTCCACCACAGGAACTAAATAAGAGCAGCAGACTGCGCTGAAAACATTCATGGCTGGGATGTTTCTCTTGTAAAGAATTGAAGCCTCAAACTACCGTATTGATGTGTCAGTATTCTCTCCAATCTAAAAAAGGTACATACAGTTAGTGGTGTGTCTACTTCAAAAACAAGAACACAAACTTCAAACCCTCCTGGAGCTACTTAAGTTTTCACAAGCTTTTCTTCCCGAAAAGGTAACCATTGCAAAATGACTTCATCGTCCACTGGAAAAAGACATTCCATGGAGTTGAACTCATTGCCATGAGAATGTTTTCTGGAATGTCAAGCAGTTACTGACTTTGGGTCTGTGCTAGTACACTGTGACAAATATAGAGCACTATTTCCTACCGCTAACAGTTCAGCTCACCTTATGGCACTGGAGCTGGCTGAGCCAGATGCAAGGAGGCCTCAAATGCTTACAGCTCAAGAACAATGTCTTATGGGATGGAACTCTGCAACAAGTGATAAAGGAGGCCAGAAGCCCCTAATTTCACCTATTACCTATTTGTCTACACATTTTTTTCATGGGAAATAAGCCATTTTGAACACACTCATTTCTACATTGTCTTGAATTCTAGAACCACTTTGAAAGCAATACTACATACTAATTTCCTGCAACCCCAGATCCAGGTCAGGATTTTCCAATACCATAGGAAGTCTGAATGTTCCTTGAGGTCCTTCAAATCAATTAAATCCTATTTTAAATAAAATAAATTTAGGATTTTCACTCAGTTTCTGATACTAGATATGGAGTCAGGGGCAAGAAAGGAAATGGAAACTGTCATGATTTTTATCTTCACAAATTATCGGTAGATATTATTTTTCTTAGAAGTCCTTTATAGGGAAAGCTTGCTGTTCTTCAGGAAGGCACCCATCATGTATCCTGGACATAATGTACAATGACATGGTGTTATTTTTCCTGGAAGCTATGCATGAGAAACTGATGATTCTGAATCACCTGTGTTATAAAGAATCTCAAGCTAGATTGTTTGGACTAAGCTGCCAAAAGCACCTCCTATTTAATGGAAAGTGGCAAAAAATTCTGGACAAGAATCCATATTGATTTTTCAGAAACACTTCAAGGTAAAAAATTCCTTGACTATGTTGAGCCTTTTTCAAGTACTCTTTGTTTTACCCCAAACATGTTACAACAAATAAAGTTTTGTACTAGTTATGTACCATCCATGAAAATACCATATCTATCAATGAGCCTACACTTATCTAAGACATGTTAAAAGTCTTATCATAGACTAGAACTTTATTCAGGCTGTCATTATGACATTTCACCTTCAAGCAAAAAAATAAACTAGAGCAGAATATTAACTAAACCTCAATAAGAATATTATTGTAAAGTAGATAACAGTAGATTATCAAAAAGGTTTTCCAAACATACTTTAATTTCATCATATCTCAAGATTTATCAATGACAAAACAGGGCACACAGAAGGTTGGCATTACTGGAAAGACCGATATTAGACCTGCCCACTAGACCTGAAGAGACACTAGGGTATAGATCTAGTTAACAGTGGAATTTCAGCCTAGGATATAGAAAGTTTGAATAAGCATGGCTGAGGGAAACATTCAGCCAGATGAAGTATGGGGGTATAGGTAGGAAATGGAGTAAGACATTTGGACAAATTCTTGAAACAGAGGATGAGATGGTTGGATGGCATCACAATTTGATGGACCTGAGTTTGAGGAAGCTCCAGGAGTTGATGATGGACAGGAAAGCTGGTGTGCTGCAGTCCATGGGGTTGCAAAGAGTCGGACACTACTAGAAACTGAACTGAACTGAATTCTTGGAAGTCCTTCAGTAGGTAGTCAGTTCCTAAGATTTATAGGCAGAGGCTGCATTTATGGGAATGAGGCTCAGAGACTTGCCTCCAAATTCCCACATGACAAGTTGTGAAAGCAAATCACAGGGTAGAAGGATAGCACCCTGTTAGTTAACTAGATAAAATCCTCAGAGAATACAGGCAAAAGCAGAAGCCCAAGCCTTTGAACAAAGACACATGAAGCAATGACCGTGACCTCTAAGTGAGCATAGGAGTCTGGCTGGCAGATAAGAACTTAGAACCTGCTGCAGTTACCCCACACACCAAGGACAACATCTGGCATAACAAGAGCTAAACACATTTTGTCAAATCAAGGCTGATGCACTGATTGTCATAATGAGTGATGTAAGAAATACTGTATGATATCGCTTATATGTGGAATCTAAAAAGAAATGATACAAACGAATGTACTAACGAAACAGAAACAGACTCAAGGACTTAGAAAAAACATGTTACTGGAAGAGAGGAGTTAGGAGGAGTGGATAGTTAAGAGAGTTTGTGACTGACATGTACCCAGTGCAATATTTAAAATGGATAACCAACAAAGACCTACTGTATTGCATGGGGAACTCAGCTCAATGTTATGTAACAACTTAAATGGGAAAAGAATTTGAAAAGAATAGATATATGTATATGTATAATTAAATCACTTTACTGCCCACCTGAAACTATACCAACATTGTTAATCAACTATACTCTGATAAAAAACAAAGTTTCTAAAAAAGGCTGATGTATTATGTTGGATCAGAGCAAAGTAAGCAATTCAACAAATACTAGAAGCTACACAGAAGGCTTTCTGGCAAAACTGGGAAGCATGAGGTAAGAAAGATGAGAAAGTGTCAGTGACCCAAAAATGAGAACTCTTTTTCACTATATTGATTCTTCTGATCATAAACACAGTATATTTCTCCATCTATTTGTGTCCTCTTTGATTTCTTTCACCAGTGTTTTATAGTTCTGTATATATAGGTCTTTTGTTTCTTTAGGTAGATATATTCCTAAGTATTTTATTCTTTTCGTTGCAATGGTGAACGGAATTATTTCCTTAATTTCTCTTTCTGTTTCCTCATTGTTAGTGTATAGGAATGCAACAGATTTCTCTGTGTTGATTTTATATCCTGCAACTTTACTATATTCATTAATTAGCTCTAGTAATTTTCTGGTGGAGTCTTTAGGGTTTTCTATGTATAAGACCATGTCATCTGCAAACAGTGAGAATTTTCTACCCAAAGCAATATATAGATTCAATGCAATCCCTATCAAGCTACCAAAGGTATTTTTCACAGAACTAGAACAAACAATTTCACAATTTGTATGGAAATACAAAAACCTCAAATAGCCAAAGCAATCTTGACAAAGAAGAATGGAACTGGAGGAATCAACCTGCCTGACTTCAGGCTCTACTACAAAGCCACAGTCATCAAGACAGTATGGTACTGGCACAAAGACAGAAATGTAGATCAATGGAGCAAAATAGAAACCCCAGAGATAAATCCACGCACCTATGGACACCTTATCTTCGACAAAGGAGGCAAGAATATACAATGGAGAAAAGACAATCTTTTTAACAAATCATGCTGGGAAAACTGGTCAATGACTTGTAAAAAAAATGAAACTAGAAGACTTTCTAACACCATACACAAAAGTAAATTCAAAATGGATTAAAGATCTAAACATAAGGCTAGAAACTATAAAACTCCTAAAGGAAACAATAGGCAAAACACTCTCTGACATCAATCACAGCAGGATCCTCTATGACCCATCTCTCAGAATATTGGAAATAAAAGCAAAAATAAACAAATGGGACCTAATTAAACTTAAAAGCTTTTGCACAACAAAGGAAACTATAAGCAAGGTGAAAAGACAGCCTCCAGAATGGGAGAAAATAATAGCAAACGCAGCAACTGACAAAGAATTAATCTCAAAAATATACAAGCAACTCCTGCAGCTCAATTCCAGAAAAATAAACGACCCAATAAAAAAATGGGCCAAAGAACTAAACAGACATTTCTCCAAAGAAGACGTACAGATGGCTAACAAACACATGAAAAGATGCTCAACATCACTCATTATCAGAGAAATGCAAATCAAAACCACAATGAGGTACCATTTCACACCAGTCAGAATGACTGCGATCCAAAAGTCTACAAGCAACAAATGCTGGAGAGGGTGTGGATAAAAGGGAACACTCTTACACTGTTACTGGAAATACAAACTAGTACAGCCACTATGGAGAACAGTGTGGAGATTCCTTAAAAAACTGGAAATAGAACTGCCATATGACCCAGCAATCCCACTGCTGGGCATACACACTGAGGAAACCAGAGTTGAAAGAGACACATGTACCCCAATGTTCATTGCAGCACTGTTTATAATAGCTAGGACATGGAAGCAACCTAGATGTCCATCAGCAGATGAATGGATAAGAAAGCTGTGGTACATATACACAATGGAATATTACTCATCCATTAAAAAGAATACATTTGAATCAGTTCTAATGAGGAGGATGAAACTGGAGCCTATTATACAGAGTGAAGTAAGCCAGAAAGGAAAACACCAATACAGTATACTAACGCATATTTTTGGAATTTAGAAAGATGGTAACGATAACCCTGTATGCGAGACAGCATAAGAGACACAGATGTATAGAACAGTCTTTTGGACTCTGTGGGAGAGGGCGAGGGTGTGATGGTTTGGGAAAATGGCATTGAAACATGTATATTATCATATGTGAAACAGATCGCCAGTCCAGGTTCAATGCATGATACAGGGTTCTCGGGGCTGGTGCACTGGGATGACCCAGAGGGATGGGATGGGGCGGGAGGTGGGAGGGGGGTTCAGGATGGGGAACACATGTACACCCGTGGTGGATTCATGTCAATGTATGACAAAACCAATACAATATTGTAAAGTAATTAGCCTCCAAAAAAATAAATAAATAAATAAAGTGGGGGGGGGGGGAGATGAGAACTCACTGAGAATGGCAAACATACTAAGAATTGATTCCCAAAACAAACTTCCTTCTTCACAGTTTACTGCCTAAATTTATGGGTGAAGATAAGTTTAAGGAGAGATGGAGAATATAACTCCAATAATTACATATATATCCTGTAGTTGGAACAATGAAAGGTTTAGTCCTACTAATTAATTACTTACTCATTTTACTATGGTCAAAATTTAGCCCATTCACAAGACAGTCCTTCCATTGCCAGGTCCATTTATTTGTCTGAAAGATGTCTTCCTTTATCTCCTTAATGCTCAAAGCCAAGGGTTTCTTAACCCACTGTGGTATTTGGAGGCAAGGAAGTTGTTGTCCTGTAGGATGATGCAGAGAAATCTCCCAGCATCTCTCCATAGGGCAGGACCATTCAGGATTTACTCACACTTCTACTTTCTCCAACCATCAAATTATCGTCATCACCCTAATCTGGTACCTATGGCAGATGTTGCTATGTAACTCTGGCACTCTGTCTTTAAACATATAGGATCAGCCTTATTATTCTTTTCAGCAAATACCCCAGATAGCTACTACCTAATAGTTGAACATTAACTGGAAGTAACATTTATTTTCCATCCAAGTATAAAATGAGTTCTAGAATCTAAAGAATACAGATTCTCAAAACATCTTTGGGCTTGGCTCAAAGATTATGGGAAGAACTAATGGCTACTCAATTTATTCAGTGAAGAGTAAGCACTTATGATAAGGCCCAGCTGACTCACAGGAGCAAGTGATATGTAGTTCTCATGGGATAAGCAAGTATCTAAAACAAGTCAACTGCAGGGCCAGAAAAAGTTTTAGGGAAGGTTCCATCTTATGTATTTACAGACTTCTCTAAGGCAAGTGATGGAAAAGGTGGTAGCCTGCAAGGGGCTGGTAAGACCCTGGTGAGCTGATTACCTTCCAGGGTCTGAACCCATTCTTTAAAGGACTCCTTCCTTCTCCTGGATGATCAGGACCTAGGAGCCTAACTCGGGCCATCTATCATGCCTGTGAGATTAAGGTAGAGACCAGAATGATGAATTGCTACTATACAGTAAGAAATAACTATATCAGAGGCTGGAATCCTTGAAGAATAAATGATCAATAAATTCTCTCCCTGGGAAACTAAAAATCAGAAGGCAAAAATCAGAACTGAGCATGGATTAATTGCTTCTTATCTCAAGTCCTCATGAATCTGGAAATAAAGTGAAGCCTGAATCTTTCATCTTTCCATCGACAGATGGAAAGGTCAGTAGACACTGTCTGCATGTGGATATAAGAAGCAGGGGAAATGAGCCTTAGCCTTCAGCAGAGAGAGTCATGCTGAATTGCAAGAGAATTGAAGTCTCAATACTTCAACTATTTCCATTGCATAACATACTCAGAAGAAAAAAAAAATGCACTCCGAATATTATTCTGCACATTCTTGTTTCAGTCATTGGTGACCCAAAAGAGTTGGGTTCACTCACATGGGCACATACACCACAACTGAGATCACGGGAGCATTATGCAAGGTTCTTTTGCATCAGAATTTAAACCAATGAGGAAGTTGTCCCTTCCAAAGTAATCTAACACAAGAGCCATTAGGAGCATTCTTCCAAAACAACCTGAAAAAAATCTCAGTAGCCCTTCCAGTAGGTCAACAGATGAAGAAAGCAATAATTCTTTTCTCAACTCCATAACCACATAAGAAAAGATACTTGATATTTCTATGACCTCTGCCAACAGGTCATATTAGCTAGAAGGTCAAGGGTAACAGGAGATTCTATTTTATTTTAGAGTTTATTTCTCTGTTTGAATAATTAATTTATTTTACTTCCTCTGGGATTCATACTCTGCAAATAAAGGTGGGAGCTAGTTAAGAATTTCTAGGCATAATTGAATATGCTGTAAATAATTTATTACTGCCTATGTTCTCAAACACTAAAATTCTTCATCCCAGTGAATTCTTCATCCCAGTGACATTAAATATGTTTAATTTCCACTCCACCTCAAACCCTCCTGAAGAAGCAGCACCATACATGGTGTGACTGACTGTTCCTCGTCCCTAGTTGACTAGAATTATGCAGATATCACTCACAAGCCAGCCAATAGATTCACCAAGCAGGAATCAATTACATCAGCTTAAAAATTCAAAAGCCACGTGGAAGTGCAGCTGGAATAACCATATCAGGCTTAAGTTAAGTAAGAAAGCCTCAGAAAGACTAAAACGTAGACAAAAGACTAGACTAGTCATTACTTTCCCAACAAAGGTTTGTCTAGTCAAAGCTATGGTTTTTCCAGTAGTCGTGTATGGATATGAGAGTTGGACTATAAAGAAGGCTGAGCACTGAAGAATTGATGCTTTTGAACTGTGGTGTTGGAGAAGACTCTTGAGAGTCCCTTGGACTGCAAGGAGATCCAACCAGTGCATCCTGAAGGAAATCAGTCCTGAACATTCACTGGAAGGACTGATGCTGAAGCTGAAACTCCAGAACTGACTCACTAGAAAAGACCCTGATGCTGAAAAAGATTGAAGGCAGGAGGACAAACGGACAATAGAGGATGAGTTGGTTGGATGGCATCACTGACTCGATGGACATGAGTTTGAGTAAACTCCAGGAGTTGGTGATGGACAGGGAAGCCTGGCGTGCTGCCGTCCATGGGATCGCAAAGAGTCAGACCTAACTGACTGAACTGATACAAAAGAAAAAGACAGGGCCCAAGTAACTGCCATGTGCCTGATGGCATGCATCTTGATTCTCATAAAATGACACTACACTTGTGTTTCTGCAAAATTTCTGTAGCTTTAGAACAGCCTCCTCTTACCACCCCCATCCTTTTTTTTTTTTTTTTTCTTTTTTTTTCCTTTATTTTTAATTGAAGGATAATTGTTTTACAATATTGTGCTGGTTGCTGCCATACATCAACATGAATCAGCCATGGGTATACATATGTGCCCTCCCTCTTGAATCTCCCACCCCTCTAGGTTGTCACAGAGCCCTGGTTTGAGCTCCCTGAGTCATACAACAAATTCTCACTGGCTATCAATTTTTTGTATGAAAGTGTATATGTTTCCATGCTACTCTCTCCATTCATCCCACCCACTCCTTCACCCCACCCCCATGTCCACAAGTCTGTTCTCTGTGTCTGCATCTCCATTTCTGCCCTGCAAATAGGTTCTTCAGTATTATCTTTCCAGATTTCAGACACGACTGAGCGACTGATCTGATCTGATATACATTAATAAATAATATTTGTTTTTCTCTTTATGACTTACTTCAATCTGTATAATAGGCTCTAGGGACATCCACATCATTAGAACTGATTCAAATGCACTCCTTTTTATGGCTCAGTGATATTCCTTTTATATATGTACCACAGCTTCTTTATCCATTACCTCTCCATGGACATACAGGTTGCTTTCATGTCCTAGGTATTGTAAATACTGCTGCAATGAACAGTGGAGTACATGTGTGTTTTTCAATTACGGTTCTCTCAGGGTATATGCCCAATAGTGGAATTGTTGGGTCATATGTAAGACCAGAAACTAAATAAAACTCTTAGAGGAAAACAAAGGCAGAACATGCTATAACATAAATCACAGCAAGATCCTTTATGACCCACCTCCTAGAGTATTGGATATATACAATATTTTATATTGGATATAAAAACAGAAATAAACAAGTACAAGCTAATTAAACTTAAAAGCTTTTGCATAGCCAAGGAAACTATAAGCAAGGTGAAAAAACAACCCTCAAGATGGGAAAAGATTATAGCAAATGAAACAACTGACAAAAGATTAATTTCCAAAATATAAAAACAGCTCATACAACTCAATACCAGAAAAACAAAAAACCCAATCAATAAATGGGCAGAAGACCTAAACAGGCATTTTTCCAAAAAAGACATACAGGCAGCTAATAAACACATGAAAAGATGCTCAACATCGCTCATTATTAGAGAAATGCAAATCAAAACTACAATGAGATATATCACCTCACACCAGTTAGAATAACCATCATCAAAACACCATCCCTGTTTATCAGTTAGTTTGACTGCATTTCTACTCTATAGAACCAAAAAGATTTAATCCTAGATCTTTTAAACTGTGCTATATGATGCAAGTTCAGGGTCAGTATATGACTAGAGTTTTCTTGCATAGTGGAGTTTGAGGGAAACAGTGAACAAGAATGCCCAGTCCAGGGATTTCCCTGGAGGTCCAGTGGTTGGGAGTTCACCTTCCAATGCAGGGGGTTCAGGTTCAATCCCTGATTAGGGACCTAAGATTCCACATGCCCTGGAGGCCAAAAAATCAAAACATAAAACAGAAGCAATATTGTAACAAATTCAATAAAGACTTTAAAAAAAAAATGAAGGCTGGGTCTATATCTTGTAGACTTATAATCTATTTGCTTTGCACAAGGCCTGACATATTAGGAGGACCTTAAGAGTCGGACATGACTGAGCAACTGAACTGAACTGATACTTATTTGAAAAAAATTTTTTCTTAAAACTGAAGATTTTAAGCCAGCATTTCCCAAATTAGTTTCACAAAACCCTCCATACTATGGAGTATGTTAATAACAATCTTCCCTCTCTTTTTCTCTCTCTGCACGACACACACAAAACTTCTCTGCATTCAAATAAGTTTGGGAAATGAAAGTTCAACAGCTTTTTTATCCTACTTTTCAAAATCCTTAAAGTACTAGAATATTTATGAAACTCCAAAAGGGACCTGGAATTAAAAAAAAAAAGTTTCCAAATTAGTTTGATGATGAAATATTTTTTGGTAAGAATACCAATTAATTCCTCACAGAAGACTGTTCCACAGAAAAGTTTGAAGAAAGCAGGGCAAACTGATTGACCTATATAGGAGCAAGAACCCTGCTGACATCCAGAAGAATCTATAGAGTGTGATCTTTCATTTTCTTCAGTGTTAGTATCACTAACACTGCTTTATTAACTGCTTTATTTAAAACCTGATTTAATATTATCCCCTCAAAAATAAACTATGTTTTGCAATTTTATACAAGGCTCTAAATTAAAGTTTTGACTAAACACCAAGAGAATGCCAATTTATTTTACCTTAATCTATATTTTCCATCTAACAAAGCTCTATTTTTTTAAAATATGATAGCTAATCAAACCAGTCCATCCTAAAGGAAATCAGTCCTGAATATTCATTGGAAGGACTGATGCTGAAGCTGAAACTCCAATACTTTGGCCACCTGATGCGAAGAATTGACTCACTAGAAAAGACCCTGATGCTGGGAAAGATTGAAGGGAGGAGGAGAAGGGGATGGCAGAGTATGAGATGGTTGGATGGCATCACCGACTCAATGGACATGAGTTTGAGTAAACTCCAGGAGTTGGTGATGGACAGGGAAGCCTGGCGTGCTGCAGTCCGTGCGGTTGCAAAGAGTCGGACACAATTGAGTGACTGAACTGAACTGAATCATTTAGATAGGGTGTTTTTTTAAAAAAAAATGATCAAGAAATCTTATTTATCAGTTGTTCTGAGCAAAGAATGACATTTGCAAAGACCAAATAATTTAAGTTCTTCAGGAACTTCTCTCTACACACTGTTAAATTAATAATCAGTTTTTAATTACCTAACTGTATATGACAAACTATTTTGCTCTCAGATAGTTGTCCCTCTCTGTTTCCATTCCCTACCATTCATTAATTTCTCCCTTTTATGCCTGGATGACTCCCATTCAGCACTTCATGAAAACTACTCTCAAATGACATCTTAATCACAATATTTTTTTCTCAAAGTCTTCACTTTTTAAAAAATTTTTACATTTTTGCCATACTGTTCAGCATGCAGGATCCTAGTTGCACAAAATGTTCCCCAACCAGGAATGGAACCAGAGTCCCCTGGAGTGGAAGCACAGAGTCTTAACCACTGGACCCTACGGAAGTCCCCTCAAAGTCCTCACTTTTGTTTGATCTCCTTGCCTCACCCCCAACCACATACTCCTGTTTTACCCTGGAGAGAAACTATACAGTCTTATTTCCTTCCAATCCCAATTCCTCTTACTCTGTGGGATTCCTGTGCCTTTCTCCTCAGTCACCCTCTCCTTCTTCTCCTTCAACTCTGTGACCTAACTCACTCCCAGATATTCAACCATGACTTCTACAGGAATCCTCTCTGTAACACTGACCCACTTCCAAACTCGTCCTGCTGCTGCTAAGTCGCTTCAGTCATGTCCGACTCTGTGCGACCCCAGAGACGGCAGCCCACCAGGCTCCCATGTTCTTGGGATTCTCCAGGCAAGAACACTGGAGTGGGTTGCCATTTCCTTCTCCAATGCATGAAAGTGAAAAGTGAAAGTGAAGTCGCTCAGTCATGTCCGACTCCTAGCGACCCCATGGACTGCAGCCTACCAGGCTCCTCCATCCATGGGATTTTCCAGGCAAGAGTACTGGAATGGGGTGCCATTGCCTTCTCCAAAACTCGTCCTAAATTTTTCAAAGTTGGTAACACCATCATAAAGTTGGAAAACATAAAAGGCTACTCTATCAGTTAAAGTGTAAATAAGAAAGATCTATTTCATGAGAAAAGATAGGAGAAAAAAAGACTTTTCTGAATAATGTGAACCATGGTTTTTCCCTGCTGCTGCTGCTAAGTCACCTCAGTCATGTCCAACTCTGTGCAACCACATAGATGGCAGCCCACCAGGCTCCTCTGTCCCTGGGATTCTCCAGGCAAGAACACTGGAGTGGGTTGCCATTTCCTTCTCCAATGCATGAAAGTAAAAAGTGAAAGTGAAGTTGCTCAGTCATGTCCGACTCTTAGCGACCCCATGGATCTACTGGGCCCCTCCGTCCATGGAATTCTCCAGGCAAGAATACTGGAGTGGGTTGCCATTTACTTCTCCCAGTTTTTCCCTAAAGTAGTTCAAATCTATGGGTAGGGTCTGAATAGCAAAAGCCAAAAAATGGCCCCTGCTTTCCATTAGGTCCCTTAGGATGCTATGCAAGAAGTAAATACAAACCCAACTTAGAAGGACTTCCTCAAGTTAAATTGAAAGGGATTTACACTGAGCTAGTCCAATTATCTTTGAGTCTACAATCCAACATACACAATATACAAGAAAATAAGTTTCCATGAGCAGGAGTTGGCAGAAACAATAAAGACCAGAATCAGAATCACAAGATATTCAACTAATGGTGTTTCTAGATAAAAAATATAAAATAATCATGGCTAAAATAAGTTTTGAATGAGGGATAGATTCAAACATGAAAAAAAGTATAACTTACTCTCAAAAAAGGGTACACCTTTTAAAGACCAAGGTATAGTTTTTAAAAGTAAAAATATTATTAAAATTCAAAACTCAATGAACAGATTACGGGCTCCCCGGGTGGTGCTAGTGGTAAAGAATCTACTTGCCAACGCTGGAAAAGTAAGAGACATGGGTTCAATCCCTGCGTCAGAAAGATCTCCTGGAGGAGGAGATGGCAACCTACTCCGGTTTTCTTGCCAGAGAATCTCAGGGACAAAGGCTATAGTCCATATGGTTACAAAGAGTCAGACACAACTAAGGCAACTTTGTATGCACAGGCAGGTTACAGAGCTTATCTGAAATCTGAAAGGAGCATTGTTGCCTGGAATAGAGGTTTTTAAAAACTAGTTAGAATTAAGCATATAGAGAAGAGATCAAAAATATAAAAGTGATAGCAAGAGACCAGGAGGTTAAAATTAAAACATCCAAATGGAGTTATAGGTACAAAGAATAGAGAAAATGTGGGAAAAGCTATATATGAAAAAATAATGTCTGAGAAATATCCAGAATTAATTCTGTAAACTCAATGGATCACAAATGTGATAAATAAGAAAAAATTTACATCTAAATAAACCAGAATAAAACTGAAGGATATCAAAAAAAAAAAAAGTAAGGATATTAAAATCATCCAAGAGGTTATCTGTCATTTTTAACAACGTCATTTATGCTGGTAGCAGAAACCTCTAGAGCAATAATAGAAGTCAGGGGATAGTGCTAAGATACAGAAACTATGTCAACATAGGATTTCATACCTAACTGAAATATTCTTAAAGAATAATCTTGAAATAATGTCATTTTCAGACTAATAAACTCAGACAGTTTATTACCACCAGATCCTCACCAAAGCAATTTATTTAAAAATATGCTTTATAAAGACGAAAACTAAAACCTAGAAAGAATGAGATACAAAAGGGAATAGTGAGACAAAAAAATATATATGCGTGAATCTAAAACACTATTATAAAACACTATTAATATATATGAGTGAGTCTGACACACTATTATTTATTAATTATAAAGCACTATTATTAATAATAATAATTAATAAAGCAGTGTTAGGGATGAATCACTAAGATCTCATTAGGTGGGATGTCAGATGACATCAACAAGATGGCAGAATAGGAAGCCCCAGACCCTCTTCCCCCAACAACAATGTATAGACCAATTCCCCTTGTAAGAAATCCAGAAAATGGTTAAGAGGCTCCTGAATCCCAGGTCCCCAGGTGAGTGTGAAACCAGCCACATCAAAGCCAATAAGAAAATTTGTGCCACTCATTTTCTACACCCCTCCCCCCATTGCATCATTATTGGGAAAAATCTCCCAGCTGCTGGCTTCCTGCTGCTACTGCTGCTGCTGCTAAGTCGCTTCAGTCATGTTCGACTCTGTGCGACCCCATAGATGGCAGCCCACCAGGCTCCCCTGTCCCTGGGATTCTCCAGGCAAGAACACTGGAGTGGGTTGCCATTTCCTTCTCCAATGCATGAAAGTGAAAAGTGAAAGTGAAGTCACTCAGTCATGTCCGACTCTTAGCGACCTCATGGACTGCAGCCTACCAGCCTCCTCCATCCATGGGATTTTCCCGGCAAAAGTATTAGAGTGGGGTGCCATTGCCTTCCTGCCAGAGAGCAAAAAAGAAGACCAAAATGTACATCCAATGTGTAGGATTTTCAAGAGGCTGCCTAAGGGACAAGGTTTCCATCTCACTTGTCTCAGAGATACAGTATACAGTATCAGGATATAGTATACTCTGAGGGACGCTGAGGGAAAAAAAGAGAGAGAGAGAGAAAGCTGGGTGATGTGCTATTTGGGTTAGCCAAAAAGTTTGTTCTGGTTTTTCAACAAGATGTTACAGAAAAACCTGAATGAACTTTTTGGTTAACCCAATACTATTCCACAAGATCCACAGGACAGCAAGCAGAAGTCCCTGTCTATTCATTCCAGTTTTTGGATCATCTCTGTGTCTGATTCAGTTGATTATTTTTTATCTTTCTTATCAGTTATTTTTTCCAGCTTTTTCACATATCTACAAATGTATCCACTAAACATTATACAGCTTACATTTCAAAAGCTCTGGATTATGTTAATTTCCTATAAAATTTTGCAATGTTTCTGTTGAGTTTTGACAGGCACACTGAATTACTTGAAAGCTCGCCTTGATCTCATCAAGAATTGGCTTTGTTAAGGTTGGTCTATTTCAGTACTGTCCTTACTCCTAGACTTGGGTCCTTATTCAGAGGGTGTGCTTTTTCCAGGTTCCCAAGATAATAATAAAATCAGTGACAAGGCCGCTTTTAGCAGAGCATATTATAATTTATAAAGAATTTCATAGATTTTATTTTTTCAAATAGGTACTCTTATGAAGAAAATCAAAAGAACATTCAGCACATGCCACAAAACATCCAAAAGTTAATAAGTTATTGTTTGTCCCAGAATATTTATTCAAGCCACCAACATTCATTCATTCAGTACCTGTCTAACATTCACCTATCATAATTTCTGAATACTATATTAGGCATGGGGAGACAAATATGAATAATATACTCTCAAAAGTCCAACATAAAAGCTTATGATCTTGTGGATAAAGGGAGAAACGAGAGGGCTAACAGAACTGAAATGTCTTCTGTCTTTCCGGAGTTCAAATTATTAAATGGTCTTATTGACACGTGGAGCAGCATTCTAAAACCAAAATGTGAATAAAGCCATAGGCACTCATCGTATCAATTAAAAATTGATTTTGGAACAGCAAAGACAAAAACAACAACAACAAAAAAAAGTCTTTAGAAAATGCCATAGCTAAAAGAAGATGTTTACTAACCATGAGTAAGTTTTAAAGTAGCTAATAACAATAGATACTAACCAGGAGGGAAGGCCACCAATGATCTTTGAATCTAGTCAGGACAGTCAGTGAAATTTGTCTTATACTCTGAATATCCTGCGTCTGAGATGTACCCGGCTCACTTGCAAACACAGGAAAGCACAATATTCCCTATGCTGCATTCCTTAAAAATACTAAATACCCACCTTGTTGTCCTGCTCGGGGAATCTGTTTCTGCCTCAATTTCTCTACTAAGTACCCCTTTTATCTTTCAGACTAGAATATTATCCTAAATTGAGAGTGACTTTGATAGGACTCTGAGAACCTACTAACCTAGTAAGTTTTCTAAGCACTTTTGCAAGGGATAGAATTTTCTCCCTGTAACAGATATCACGCTTCAAAGAGCCTGATCACTTGGGATTTTAGTGAAGACTACTCTTTACTGTTTACTACTCATGACAGACTCTATGCTAAATTCATTTCATAGAGTCGGTGATGCCATCCAACCATCTCATCCTCTGTTGCCCCTTCTCCTCCTGCCCTCAATATTTCCCAGCATCAGGGTCTTTTCTAATGAGTCAGCTCTTCGCATCAGGTGGCCAAAGTATTAGAGTTTCAGCTTCAACATCAGTCCTTCCAATGAACACCCAGGACTGATCTCCTTTAGGATGGACTGGTTGGATTTCCTTGCAGTCTAAGGGACTCTCAAGAGTCTTATCCAACACCACAGTTCAAAGGCATCAGTTCTTCAGTGCTCAGCCTTCTTTATAGTCCAACTCTCACATCCATACATGACCACTGGAAAAACCATAGCTTTGACTAGATGGACTTCTGTTGGCAAAGTAATGTCTCTGCTTTTTAATAAGCTGTCTAGGTTGGTCATAACCTTTGGCTGCAATCACCATCTGCAGTGATTTTGGAGCCCAGGAAAATAAAGTCAGCCACTGTTTCCACTGTTTCCCCATCTAGTTGTCATGAAGTGATGGGACCAGATGCCATGATCTTAGTTTTCTGAATGTTGAGCTTTAAGCCAACTTTTTCACTCTCCTCTTTCACTTTCATCAAGAGGCTCTTTAGTTCTTCTTCACTTTCTGCCATAAGGGTGGTGTCATCTGCATATCTGAGGTTATTAATATTTCTCCCAGCAATCTTGATTCCAGCTTGTGCTTATTTCAGGCCAGCATTTCTCATGATGCACTCTGCATATTAGTTAAATAAGCAGGGTGACAATATTCAGCCTTGATGTACTCCTTTTCTTATTTGGAACCAGTCTGTTGTTCCATGTCCAGTTCTAACTGTTGCTTCCTGACCTGCATATAGGTTTCTCAAGAGGGAGGTCAGGTGGCTTGGTATTCCCATCTCCTTCAGAATTTTACACAGTTTATTGTGATCCACATAGTCAAAGGCTTTGGCATAGTCAATAAAGCAGAAATAGATGTTTTTCTGAAACTCCTTTGCTTTTTCAATGATCCAGCGGATGTTGGCAATTTGATCTCTGGTTCCTCTGCCTTTTCTAAAACCAGCTTGAACATCTGGAAGTTCACAGTTAATGTATTGCTGAAGCCTGGCTTGGAGAATTTTGAGCATTACTTTACTAGCCTGTGAGATGAGTGCAGTTGTGTGGTAGTTTGAGCATTCTTTGGCATTGCCTTTCTTGGGACTGGAATGAAAACTGCCCTTTTCCAGTCCTGTGGCCCACTGCTGAATTTTCCAAATTTGCTGACATATTGAGTGCAGCACTTTCACAGCATCATGTTTTAGGATTTGAAATAGCTCAACTGGAATTCCATCACCTCCACTAACTTTGTTCGTAGTGATGCTTCCTAAGGCCCACTTAACTTCACATTCCAGGATGTCTGGCTCTAGGTGAGTCTGAGTGATCACATCACTGTGATTATCTGGGTCATGAAGATCTTTTTTGTACAGTTCTTCTGTGTATTCTTGTCACCTCTTCTTAATGTCTTCTGCTTCTGTTAGGTCCATACCATTTCTGTCCTTTATTAAGCCCATCTTTGCATGAAGTGTTCCCTTGGTTTCTCTAATTTTCTTGAAGAAATATCTAGTCTTTCCCATTCTATTGTTTTCCTCTATTTCTTTGCACTGATTGCTGAGGAAGGCTTTCTTATCTCTCCTTGCTATTCTTTATAACTCTGCATTCAAATGGGTATATCTTTCCTTTTCTCCTTTGCTTTTCACTTCTCTTCTTTTCACAGCCCACTGCTGAGATATTTACCTGATGCTTACCTTTCTGGTTCAACCTGACATCCTTAGATAATATTGCATGCTACATGTGTGCTAACTCACTTGAGCGGTGTCCGAGTCTTTGTGACCTCATGGATTTACCCCGCCAGGCTTCTCTGACCATGGAATTTTCCAGGCAAGAATGCTGGAGTGGGTTGCCATGCCCTCCTCCAGGGGATCCTCCCAACTCCGGGATCAAACCCATCTATCTTATGTTTCCTCCATTGGCAGGTGTTTTCTTTACCACTAGTACCACATGGAAAGCCCTTAGATAATATTTGTTTGTTTGCTAAGTTGCTTCAGTCGTGTCCGACTCTGCGTGACCCCATAGACGGCAGCCCACCAGGCTACCCCGTCCCTGGGACTCTCCAGGCAAGAACACTGGAGTGGGTTGCCACTTCTTTCTCCAATGCATGAAAGTGAAAAGTGAAAGGGAAGTCGCTCAGTTGTGTCCGACTCTTAGCGACCCCATGGACTGCAGCCTACCAGGCTCCTTCATCCATGGGATTTTCCAGGCAAGAGTACTGGAGTGGGGTGCCATTGCCTTCTCCAGATAATATTACCTGACCATAACTGAGATCATAAGATGCCTTAGAATGTATGGGTCAGCCTCTGCCACCAGATAAGGGTCCCCAGAACCAGCCTTATCCAATCTTTTCTTTCAGCTATATGCTGAATGTCATACACATATGCAGACTACACTTTGTAGGGCCCCAGTACCACCACTCCTAAATAATAAAAGCTTAAATTCTGTCCTGATCCAGTGTCATTTCTCACCCCTGAATGTTGTCTTTGATACAAGAGACCAGAATTCTGCTACTAACTTACTATATGGCCTTAGGCAATCACTTC
The DNA here is from genome assembly GCF_029378745.1 of Bos indicus. Taxonomy (NCBI): domain Eukaryota; kingdom Metazoa; phylum Chordata; class Mammalia; order Artiodactyla; family Bovidae; genus Bos; species Bos indicus. The sequence continues at coordinate 80,989,576 of NC_091763.1, forward strand.
AACTTGTCAGGTCATAGATCCCTGACAAACAAATTTAGGGTGTTAGACTGATCCCTTCCAGCTATTAAATTCTGTGATTTTAAGATCAAACACGAAATCCTGATAGGAGGATTACAATAAAACAGTGAAAAAGAAAGAAAATGGTCTGGTCGAGAAGATTTTGCTTATTTTATTATGAGTGTTTGGGACTAGCTTATATATGTTTACATGCACTTCGAGACATTTAAAACAAGAAAATTTTATAAGGTAAGAAACAAGAAAGCCCTCACACACAAGATATTTAAAATGTGGCTCCAGAGTTCACAACACCCTCATCATGTATAAATAGAACATAGCATTTACAACCACTTTCTCTGCAATATATTTCTTTTGGCTGAGAGGTAATGTCAACTACATGAATTCTGGAGAACACTAACCTTTGTTCTTTATGTTCCTGAGTAAAGTAATGCTACTTTGTTAAGACATAGTGTCCTTAGGCACTCAATCTGATTATGTGTGGGGTTTTTTTTTTTTTTTTTTGGTAAATAATTATAATGGCCTCATTCATCAAGCACTCAGTATTGGGTCTGACTCTTTGCATGGTAATTTACATTCAAAATATTCTTTCAACAAGCCTGCAAAATATGTATGACTATTCCCACTTTACTTATAAGAAAAATCAGGTCTCAGAGAGTACAACAGCTTTGCTGAACACAAATAAGAAACCAAGACAAGAACCCAAGATTATTTGGCTCTGCTTTGCCACTCTTCTCAAACTAACTTAAATCTTCTTGCTATTTAAATAATAATAATAGTAAAATTTATTGAATTCTTATTATGTAATGACTCTTGTAAGCCTCCCAGCAACCTTTTTAGCTAGATACTACTATTATATTATCTCCATTTTACCAGGATGAAAGCTGAAGCATAGATAGGTAATCTGTCAACAGGTACACAGCTTCAAAACATCAATGCTCTCAACCCCCTTCTTGAAAATTGCCTACAATGTGCTAGAAGCTCTAGGTCTAGAGGAAAAGTACTCATTTCTTCTCAAGATTCACAAATTGATAGGTAAGATGATTAGATCGACAAGACATTCATTATAGTCTCAAATCACAAAATTCTTCCATATTTACTACTGTTCCACACATCTACACCTCTATCAAGTATGTATAAAAAGAAATTACCTTACAGGCTTGCAGATGTTCCCACACTCCTATAGCCTTGATTCCCTTCTCTATGAAAACTACATAGGCAAGTTTCTCTGATTATGCCATGAGGACAAGGAGGAAGAGGTGGATGATAACTATTTTTAATGTGTGTTTGACTTTTTATTGACGTATAGTTGATATACAATGTTTCAGGTATACAATAAAGTGATTCATACATATATGAAAGTGAAAGTCACTCAGTCATGTCTGACTCTTTATGACCCCGTGGACTATACAGTCCATGGAATTCTCTGGGCCAGAATACTGGAGTGGGTAGCCTTTCCCTTCTCCAGGGGATCTTCCCAACCCAGGAATCAAACTCAGGTCTCCCACGTTGCAGGTAGATTCTTTACCAGCTGAGCCACAAGGGATACACACACATATATATTGTTTTGTTGTTCAATCATTCAGTCATGTCCGACTCTTTGTGACCCCATGGACTGCAGCATCGCAGGTTCCTTGTTCTTCTCCATCTTCCATAGTTTGCTTGAACTCATGTCCATTGAGTCGGTGATGCCATCCAACCATCTTGTCCTCTGTTGTCCCCTTCTCCTCCAGCCTTCAATCTTTCCCAGGATCAGGGTCTTTTCCAATGAGTCGGTTTTTGCATCAGGTGGCCAAAGTACTAGAGCTTCAGCTTCAGCATCAGTCCTTCCAATGAATATTCAGGGTTGATTTCCTTTAGGTTTGACTGGTTTGATCTCCTTGCAGTTCAAGGGACTCTCAAGAGTCTTCTCCAACACCACAGTTCAAAAGCATTAATTCTTCAGCACTCAGCATTCTTTATGATCCAACTCTCACATCTGTACATGACTACTGGAAAAACCATAGATTTGACTATACAGACTTTTGTTGGCAAAGTACTGTCTCTGTTTTTTAATACACTGTCTAGGTTTGTTATAACTTTTCTTCCAAGGAGCAAGCATCTTTTAATTTCATAGCTGCAGTCACCATCCACAGTGATTTTGGAGCCCAAGAAAATAAAGTCTGTCACTGTTTCCATTGTTTCTCCATTTGCCATGAAATGATGGGACCAGATGCCATGATCTTCGTTTTTTGAATGTTGAGTTTTAAGCTGGCTTTTTCACTGTTCTCTAAAATAATGATACAAATGAATGTTTTTACAAAACAGAAATAGACATAAAGAACAAATTTATAGTTACAAAAGGGGAAAGGGTGAGAGGGTTAAATTTGGATTTGGGATTAACATTTCACACTACTATATATAAAATATATGAACAACAAGGACTTACTATATAACACAGAGAACTTTATTCAATATCTTGTAATAAACTTAATGGAAAAGAACATGAAAAAGAACATATACATATATATATATGTATATGTAAGTGATATCATGATATTTTTCTCTATCTGACTTACTTCACTTAGTAAGTAATAATAACTTCTAGGTCCATCTGTCTTGCTTCAAATAACATTATTTCATTCTTTTTTATGGCTTAGTAATATTCCATTGTATATGTACACAACATCTTTATTCACTCGTCTATTGATGGACATTTAGGTTACTTTCATGTCTTGGCTATTATAAATAGTGGTGCTATGAACATTGGGGTGCATATATCTTTTCAAATTAGAGCCACATACCCTGGAGTAGGGTTGCTGGATCATATGGTAACTCTATTTTAGCTTTTTAAGAAATTTCCATACTATTCTCCATAGCGTCTGCTGTTATTTGTTCAGTTGCTCAGTCTTGTCCAACTGTTTGTGACCCCATGGACTGCAGCACGCCAGGCTTCCCTGTCCTTCACCATATCCCAGAGTTTGCTCAAACGCATGTCCATTGAGTTGGTGATGCCATCCAACCATCTGGTCCTCTGCCGTCACCTTCTCCTCCTGCCTTCAATCTTTCCCAGCATCAGGGTCTTTTCCAGTGTGTCAGCTCTTCACATCAGATGGCCAAAGTAATGGAGCTTCAGCTTCAGCATCAATTTACATTTCCATAAGCAGTAAGGCTACCTTTCAATGATGATATCTTTTAAATTATTTCATGCTCAGTTATTTCTACCATTTGACACACTATCCCACCATGGCAGAGTACATTTTCAAATTTAATCAGAAAAATGATCTGTAAGGGATAGTGTTATTGATCACCTAAGACTTATTTTTCTTATTGAAGACATTATAAATAGTATGGTACCAGTCCAAGGAGAGACGCATAACAAATATTTTGTCAAAGAAATGAGATAAACTTCAAAATAGGGAGCAGAAATAATATATGGCCAGTTGTAAAATATGTTTTAAATATCATAAAATTTATGATAAACCTTAATTCCAAATAAACTGCTTGATGTTGTAAACATACACTGTGCTAGAGTGTTTAAATATATATACAAAGAATCAAATTCTCCATTGCAACATTAATTTTCCATTACCTTTTCAATAGTATCCTATGAAAACATACACATATAGAAGATGGATACTTTATGATAGCAACACATTGGAGCCAGTGTAATAAGGTTTATGTCAGTGTTTCCATTTAAGCTACTTTTTTTCAGTAGGTTAATGACTGAACTATAAAAATGCAGTTAAATGAAATCTGGCATATGTGTTCTTAGTAACATTTTAAAAAGTGAAAAAAACAGCAACTGTTGACCATTTAGAAGAAGTTTTTAATATTTTTTTTCAATTATTCTGAGGAGAAGGCACTGTAAAGTTCAAGCAAAGCTTTTAGCAGATTTATAAACATATTTTGAAAGTTTGTTTTTAAATAAATTTAGTCCTATTTTTTCTACAAAATAACCTGTGATTTTAGGCACTTTAACATGTACTTTTTTACCAGATATGACATGCATCAGCAGTGACATTAATATTTTTCTACAGTCACTAATCACAATATTTGGGAGTCTAAATATTCCTAGATGGGTAACATGAAAACGAGTAATAATGAAATTGAATATAAAATGATACTCCATTTACGATTTTATCTGGATTAACTATTGACAGAGTTGGAAATATTGCCAAGCCTCAAAGACATATCAGTTAAGGTGTCAGCTCTGTTGCTTGCTATTTTGTACCACCCAGGCAAGGTATCTAACTTCTTGGTGTCTCAGGCATCCCATTTTTAAAATGATAATAATAGTATCTATCTCATAGGATCCATTCATTAAAAAAATTGAGTACCTAGTGGTGCAAACAGCTATATACTAGACTTCTTAGAACCTGCTTTATTCAAACACAATTTAAAATCTTCTTAAATCATGGGAAGTTCTCAAAATAAGTACTAGTGATTCTTAATGATTATATGATTTAGAGAGGATGTTTGTTTCACTCTGGTTAGTTCTTTAAGATGGCAGGATGAAGAGCAATGAACCATCTTAAATCTCATTGATTATTTGGCTGTTACAGAATGTCTTCCTAGCATAAATGAGATGTTAGCAAATCTACCCAAAGCATCTGATGTTTAATATTTGCTGAACATCTACTTTATTTAAGAACAGGGCCAAAAATCATATTCAGTATAGACTGACTAGAGTATCTTGAAGAGATAACAATCACAAGTATGGGATTTTGAAAAGAATGAATTCTAGAGAAAGGAAAAAAATATGCTAATACAATACACAAGATGGCCAGGAATATGTTTGTCACAAGGGTTCCAAGAGCGTGGAAAGTAAGTCTGAATAAGAAACCAAAGTCCAAACTGTGAAAAGCCCAAGGAAGTGTTATATGTGATCAATGAAAGGTGTGTTGACAGTTTTTCCCAAGGTTTAAATTGTTACATGAGGTAATACATATGGTAACTTTTAGCATGGGGCCTGCCACATACTAACTACTAAAAAAATACCAGCAAATAAATAATTTATTTATTAAAATTTTAATTACACACCATTCTTAATACTAACAAAACACTGCCACATGAACCACACAACATATTTCTACTGCTCCTACTTGCCCTTATCATATTGTGTGTATATTGTATATTTAAGACTAAGTTAGATGCTTTTGAATACATTTTAACTGTATTCACTGACATCTAGGAATCAAACGAAAACATACAAAGAGTTCTTAGTTCCTCAGATCACCTAGACTTGGTCTTGATAAAGGAACAAATAACACAAGTGGTAGGTATTAGAATTCAAATATTAGACACTAGATCACCAAAACCTGGTCGAGATTTTAATATCTAAGGAAAAGACCTGGGGCAAGACTAAAGGCCCAAGCCTAGAAGAAAAAGCCCTTTTCTAACAACTATTCAGAAAGACCTGCCATATTCTGTGAATTAGTTGCAATTCAGAGCTAGTAAACAGTCTTAGGGATGGCGGCATGCCTTGGGGAATTCTCAAAGAAGCATTTCCTGACCTCCTTAGAAAGCAGAGTCATATCTACTGTTTGGCCCAGCACTAAGTCTCCAGTGCCCAGCAGACAGTAGGTAATCAGTAAATATTTGTTGAAGGACAGATGACAAAGCATATCAGCAGGCACAAGGCATTAGGGTCAATCATCCTTCCAGACTGGAGGCAGAGGAATGGTGAGCCTGAATTCTGGTAAAGTGTCCAGGCAGCTGATCTGGTCAAGATCGATAAAGGAAATACTGAAGCTACAGTCAGAAAAAAAAAAAAAAAAATGGCTTTAATCCTTTAACAGCTTCCAGGTTAAGGAAGCTGGGTTTTAATGAATAAACTTTACAGAGCTTGTGTAAACTCATGAGCAGGAGAGAGACCTGATCAAACCTCTTCTTTGAGGTTCAAGAGAGTATATACTGGAGTGGGGTAACTGGAAAGAGGAAAGGGTGTGCTTGTATAATGGTCCAGGCAAGCGAAAATAAGATAACAAAGTAGGGTTGTATCCATGAAAGTGGTGAAGCAAATCACAGCAGCACAAACAGCCAGTAAAAGAATTTCCCCCACTGTACTTAGAGAATTCAGATGAAACATACAGACATGATCCTTTTTTTTTTTTTTTTTCAATTTAACTGGAGTATAGTTGATTTCCAATGTTGTGTGTTTCAGGTATACAGCATAGTGATTCAGTTATATAAGTACATGAATTCATTATTTTTCAGATTATTTTCCCATATATGTTATTACAGGATAGTGAGTAGAGCTCCCTGTGCTATACAGTAGGTCCCTCTTGGTTATCTATTTTATATATGGTAGTGTGTGTGTGTGTGTGTGTGTGTGTGTGCATGTGCATGTGTGTATGTGTGTATACTAATCCCAAGCTCCTAATTTATCCCTTTCCTAGAATGCATTTCAATTGACTTATCTGTTCTCAACTGGGAAAGTGAAACACTGACCTTAGATTCAAAATCAGTTACTGTGGGCATCTGTCTGTCTTAATTGCCTTTTTTTTTTTTTAATGTTTTTATCCATCTAGTCAAGGCTATGGTTTTTCCTGTGGTCATGTATGGATGTAAGAGTTGGACTGTGAAGAAAGCTGAGCACCGAAGAATTGATGCTTTTGAACTGTGGTGTTGGAGAAGACTCTTGAGAGTCCCTTGGACTGCAAGGAGATCCAACCAGTCCATTCTGAAGGAGATCAGCCCTGGGTGTTCTTTGGAAGGAATGATGCTAAAGCTGAAACTCCAGTACTTTGGCCACCTCATGCAAAGAGTTGACTCATTGGAAAAGACTTTGATGTTGGGAGGGATTGGGGGCAGGAGGAGAAGGGGACGACAGAGGATGAGATGGCTGGATGGCATCACCGACTCAATGGACGTGAGTTTGTGTGAACCCCGGGAGATGGTGATGGACAGGGAGGCCTGGTGTGCTGCGATTCATGGGGTCGCAGAGTCGGACAAGACTGAGCGACTGAACTGAACTGAACTGAACTGAACTGTGGTAAAAGTCACATAATATAAAACATACTATTTTAACAATATTTAACTGTGCATTAAGTACATTCACATTACTGTACAACACTCACCATCATCTATCTCCTGAATTTCTCACCTTCCTAAACTGAAACTCTGTCCCCATTAAACACTAAGTCCCATTCCTCCCTCTCCCACTCCCGCCTGACCCCTGGCATCCACCAATGAACTTTATAAATCTATGAATTTGTTTACTCTAGTAGACTTGCATAAGTGGGATCCAACAGTATTTTTATGCACCTAAAGTATATATTGGATTGTACTTTTAAGGTTAACATAATGGATGTCCTACAGAGTGCACCTTCTTTTCTTTCCCTGTGCTCTACAGTAGGTTTTCACTATTTATCTATTTTATACATAGCAATGTATGTAAGATGTAATCTTTGGAAAAAGCAGTTGACATAATCTGTTGACTTTTATTCCTTCATTTTTCATCTCAAGAAACCTCAAGAAAGGTCTCAAGAAACCTTCATCACAGTTAGGAGCAGCAATTCACCCCATCTAGTTACCTACCCTGGAGAAAGCAATGGCACCCCACTCCAGTACTCTTGCCTGGAAAATCCCATGGATAGAGGAGCCTGGTAGGCTGCAGTCCATGGGATCGCTAGGAGTTGGACATGACTGAACGACTTCACTTTCACTTTTCACTCTCATGCATTGGAGAAGGAAATGGCAACCCACTCCAGTGTTCTTGCCTGGAGAATCCCAGGGACAGGGGAGCCTGGTGGGCTGCTGTCTCTGGGGTCACACAGAGTCGGACATGACTGAAGCGACTTAGCAGCAGCAGCAGTTACCCACCCACATAACTTCACAGAACACTATTATTTGTCAACAGAATACCCTTTCCCTACCCTCTTGATTTATTAACTCTTTCTCATGTTTCAAAATTCATCTCAGCATCTGATTTCCCTAAAGTTATTTGATCTCCCTGCAGACCATATATGCCCATAGCAGCCTTCTACAACTTTATCATGGTACCTGTGCTGTGCTGAGCCGCTGCATATGTCCAATTCATTGAGACCCTATGGACTGTAGCCCTCCAGGCTCCTCTGTCCATGGGGATTCTCCAGGCAAAAATACTGGAGTGGGTTGCCATGCCCTCCTCTAGGGGACCTTCCCAACCCAAGAATCAAACTGGGGTCTCCTGCATTATAGGAAGATTCTTTACCTTCTGAGCCACCAGAAAAGCCCAGGAATACTGGAACAGGTAGCCTATCCCTTCTCCAGGGGAATGTCCCTACCCAGGAATCAAACTGTGGTCTCCTGCATTGCAGGCTGATTCTTTACCTTCTGAGCCACCAGGGAAGCCCATGCTGCAAGAAGTATATGGAACAATAACTGGAAACTGATTAATGAAGCCACTGGCATGGAAATGGTATTAAATAATACAGCTCTTTCATTAACTCTTTTTGCACACTGCAGATTAAACAATGAAGCAGACCAGGCTACTCGTCCGAGATGACCACCAAAGTCAATGAGTAGACAGATCTAAGATCTCAGTCCCTCAACTCCTCTCCTTCCCCATATGCCTCTTGGCAGCAGACCTCAACAGTGGCTCCAGACTGTAAATTGACAAGGAGACATCCAAGCTCTTGAATCAATTCCTCCTTTCCTCCTACAGATATCAGAAAAGGAAAAATGTGAAGTGAGAGCTACCCAAAATACAAACTGAACTTAGTATATCTTTGAGGCCAGAAAAAAATCAGGGGAAAGTAGATCTTTACTGACTAAAAATTATAACTCTCCTCACTTCTCTTCAAATTCAGGCCAAAATTATATTTTCCCTTTCTGTAATAAATCAGGGGATTCATGAGTATATTGGGGATTCTGTCTATAGGCTTAGAGTTGGCTAGCAATATACAAAAGTGGATAATTAGGTAAACAAAAAAAAAATTAAATTCCTGCTATCAGATCTCTCTTTGCATTAGTTTTTAGTACCTTTGTCATCAGCCAAAGAAATTCAATCAACAAAATCCATGAAGAACTATCCATTTACGATATCCATTTGCAATAGTAAACATGAACTTTGCCTTCTGTTCCATGTAACAGGAACTCACTGCTCCATAAATGAACACATTCCTTTATGATTCTGCTGCATCTTATTACACCAAAAAACTTAGTTAACATACTTTACACTGATATTCTTCTTTAAAATTACATCTCTTGTCATAATAACTTCCAAATATGTTTCTAGCACTCTACTGTAGGCAGGGAGCAAGACAAAGAATAAAGCATTATTTCAAGACCCTGGTGAATATTAAAATTCTGGTTAGAAAAGTATTACACTTTATGGGTTCCAATACATAATAAGGCATTGTAATTTCTTTTCACTACCTCAGGGTTAAGTTATCCAACACTCAGAGAGCAAATGTAAAAATGTCCCTTCCTCTGTTTCACAAATGAGAAAATGAAAAAAGATGATGCTTTTCATTTAAAGAACCTCTTGGTTATTGACAGATAATATTTAATAATGCTGTCACTGCCTAACCAGATCACAGCTCACTTACTACAATCTGCTTGCTTATAACCCCTGTCCCTTAAGTGTCCTAGTCCTCTAGGACATGGTCCCCCTCTTAACCATAGTTGGGGGGAGTTAGAAAGTGACACTTGACCAGAACAGATCATCCAGAGGCCAGCCAGTGGCCTATGCCTGACCAAAACTTTCAACTGTTCCAATCTCATTAGTCTTCCAAACACATCATATTAGGAAAAGAAGAGAATGGACCACTTAAGAAGCTAGTAGTAAAAATATGCAATAAAAGTGAGTCAGGAACATGGCAAGGCAATAATACATGCACTCCAAAATAAGAATGGAGCTAAAACAATATTGAGTGGCTGGTAACATTCAAATGACTTTTGGGGAAAAGTACAAGAGCAATTCAATGGTGGAATAATAGTAGCTCATTTAGCAAAAGTACAATTAGATATCCATAGGTCAAAAAATAGAAAGAAAGAAACTCACACTTTATATAAAAATTAACTCAAAATGGATCACAGACTAAAATATAAAAACCAAACTTATAAAAAATAGCAGAACATAAACCTTTCAGATCTAGGACTTGGCACCAAAATTAGAATCTATAAAATATTGATAAAATTACCTCAAAATTAAAAGCTTTTGCTTTAAGAAAGACCCTGCTTAAAGAATAAAAAGGCATATTGGAAAAAAAAAAAAGAATAAAAAGGCAAACTAAAAAGTATGAGAAAACATTTGCAAACTACGTATCTAGCAAAGGCTTAGTATGCAGCATATATAAAGAACTCTCAAAAGTCAACAGTAAAAAAGAAAAAAAAAAGTTAATTCACACAATCCAACAAGAAAATGAGCAAAGGACATTACAGGAGATCTACATATGGCAAACAAACATATGAAAAGATGACCAACATCATTAGTGACTACAGAAGTGATAATTAAAATCACAATGCGTTATCTATCAGAAAAGCTAAACTTTTTAAATTGATGCTAACACCAAACGCTGGGAAGAAGGCAGGGATTCTAGGTCACTCATACCACTGTTTGTAGGAAAGTAAAATGATACAGTCACTCTGGAAAATAGTTTGGCCATTTCTTACAAAACCAGGCATACCATTACAAAACAACCTAACAACTGAACTTCTGGATATTTACCCCTAAGAAACAACACTCAAGTTCACAAAGAAATCTGTACAAATGCTTCTTATCAGCTTTACTGATAATAGCCAAAAACTAGAAGCAACACAAATGTCCTTCAATGGGTGAATGGTTTAAAAAGAATTGTGGTGTACTCACTCCATGGAATACTACTCAGAAATAAAAAGGAATAAAGTATAGATAGGTACAGTAACTTGAATCAATCACTAAGATATTATGTATAATGAAAAAGGCAATTCTGGAAGCTACATACTATATGATTCTATTTACATAAAATTCTTATAACACAGCATTGTAAAGCAATAATATTCCACACAAAAGCAAAATTTTTTTTAAATAAAATTATTGAAATGACAAAATGAAGATTAAAAAGTAAATATCATAATAGATATTTAGTCAAATATCTATTCAAAGTATCATTTAGTCAAAATGATATTTAGTCATATATTTTATACCCAGAAAATTCAAAAGACCCTAAAAATAAAGCTACTACAACTCAGGTTAATTTGATAAGGTGACTAGATATGCTATACACAGAACCAACATTTTATACCAAACAAGCACCATTCAGATATTAAAACAAAAAAAAACTTCTATTCACAAAAGGAAAAAAACCTATGTAGTTACAAATTTTACTCTTAAGTACAAAAGATTTGAACTAATAGGTAGGCAAATGATATCCTTAGAAAGATTTTATTATACTATAATAAAATCTATAAAATCCAAATACTATAAAAGTATACACTTTGAAAACAATCTGTTTGAATTAAAATAATTTTAAATTAGGTTGAATGTTTTGATATTCATATGGAAAATAAATGTATAAGAAGAGAAAAAATATGAAAATAGTTATATGCTCAGGACTTACTTAACCATCTATTAAAACTTACTAAAACATCATCTTAATTAAACAAAAAATACACAAATAATTTAGTGTAATGAAAGAGAGTCAGTAGTAGTTTCCAATATATATAAGAAGCTGATTAACACAGAATTTTATTCAGTTTAAAAAAAACCTATTCAAAATGTTGTCAAACTATCTATTTGTAAGCAAATTAAGTTGGACATTAGTTCTCATCATATAGAGAAACATATTTCATATGGACTAAAGGTAGAATTGTAGAAATAAAAATAGAATAAAATTTAGGAAAATAAATGTTAGGGAGACCTTTTAATCAGGGCCTTTTTAATCAAAGGTAGAAAACTCAAAAAGTCTAGAAGAAAAATCAGACACACTTGACTGTATAAAAAATAAAAACATATTTAAAGATGAAAAATGGATTGCAAAAATATTATTCACTGAAGAGGTTTTACATATTGATAAAGAAAATATAGGGGCTAATAAAAAGTATATGCATAGTAAAAGAAAATATCCAAGAAACATATAAAAAGAGAGTCAAATTCAGCAAGTGTGAGAGGGCTATTAAAATAGCATTTCTTGGAATATTACTCAGCCTTTAAAAAGAATGAAATAATGCAATTTGCAGCAATATGGGTGGAACCAGAGATTGTCATACTGAGTGAAGTAAGTCAGACAGAGAAGGAGAAATATTGTATGACATCCCTTAAATGTGAAATCTAAAAAGAAATCATACAAATGAGCTTACTTACAAAACAGAAAGAGATTCAAAGACTTAGACAACAAACTTATGGTTGCTAGGGGGAAGAATGGGGGAAAGGGATAGTTAGGGAATTTGGAATGGACATGTACACACTGATAAATTTAAAATGGATATAGTGGGAATTTGCTGTACATAGGACATAGGAAGCTTAAACACAGTGCTCTGTGACAACCTAGAGAGGTGGGATGGGAATCAGCCATGGGATGGGGTAGCTGGGACGTTCAAGAGGGAGAGGACATATGTATATTTATAGTTTATTTATGTTGATGTATGGCAGAAACCAACACAGTTGTAAACCAATTATTTGCAGTTAAAAAAAAATTTTTTTAATGGATAACCAACAAGGATAACCAACTGTATACCACAAGAAACTCTGCTCAATGTGGGAGCCTAGTTGGAGGCGAGTTTGGGAGAGAATGGATACATGTATACATATGACTCAATCCCATGGCTGTTCACCTGGAATAGTTACAACACTGTTCAATTCAGTTGAGTTCAGTTCAGTCGCTCAGTCGTGTCCGACTCTTTTCGACCCCGTGAATCGCAGCACGCCAGGCCTCCCTGTCCATCACCAACTCCCGGAGTACACTCAGACTCACGTCCATCGAGTCAGTGATGCCATCCAGCCATCTCATCCTCTGTGGTCCCCTTCTCCTCCTGCCCCCAATCCCTCCCAGCATCAGAGTCTTTTCTAATAAGTCAGCTCTTCGCATGAGGTGGCCAAAGTACTGGAGTTTCAGCTTCAGCATCATTCCCTCCAAAGAAATTCCAGGGCTGATCTTCCGTTAGTTATGGCAATTCTGAAGCTTCCCTCATAGTTCACTTGGTAAAGAATCCACCTGCAATCCAGGAGACCCCAGTTCAATTCCTCAGTCAGGAAGATCCCCTGGAGAAGGGATAAGCTACCCACTCCAGTATTCTTGAGATTCCCTTGTGGCTCAGCTGGTAAAGAATCTGCCTGCAATGCCAGAAGACTGGGTTCAGTCCCTGGTCTAGGAACAATCCCACAGAGAAGGGAAAAGCTACCCACTCCAGTTTTCCAGCCTGGAGAATTCATGGACTGTATAGTCCATGGGGTCACAAAGAGTCATACACGACTCAGTGACTCTCACGTTCACATTTCATTTTCACATCCTGTAGATATAATAGCTACAGTTTATTCACATATAAAAGAATGTTTATGGCAGCATTTATTATAGTGGCAAAAAATGAAACAATATACTATCCATGGACAGGGAGATAAATCAGGTTACATCCAAACCATGAATTATTATTCAATGATTAAAAAGAATGTATTTGAAAGAGAAATTTCCATAATGTACCAAATCAGTATAAATATATTTTATTACATTTATCAATATAATAAAGAAAATTAAATTTGTTGCTGTGATTTACATCTATTTGATTATTAATGACATTGAATGTCTCTTTCATGTTCTTAGCTATTTGTACTTTCTTCTTTATGAACTGTCTTTTGAAGATATTAAGAAGAGGTGGCAAGAATATACAGAAGAACTGTACAAAAAAGATCTTGACAACCCAGATAATCATGATGGTGTGATCACTCACCTAGAGCCAGACATCCTGGAATGTGAAGTCAGGTGGACCTTAGGAAGCATCACTACAAACAAAGCTAGTGGAGGTGATGGAATTCCAGTTGAGCTATTTCAAATCCTAAAACATGATGCTGTGAAAGTGCTGCACTCAATATGTCAGCAAATTTGGAAAACTCAGCAGTGGGCCACAGGACTGGAAAAGGTCAGTTTTCATTCCAACCCCTAAGAAAGGCAATGCCAAAAAATTCTCAAACTACTGCACAATTGCACATATCTCACACAGTAGCAAACTACTTCTCAAAATTCTACAAGCCGGGCTTCAACAATTCGTAAACTGTGAACTTCCAGATGTTCAAGCTGGTTTTAGAAAAGGCAGAGGAACCAGAGATCAAATTGCCAACATCCGCTGGATAATGGAAAAAGCAAGAGAGTTCCAGAAAAACATCTATTTCTGCTTTATTGACTATGCCAAAGCCTTTGACTATGTGGATCACAATAAACTGTGGAAAATTCTTTAAAAGATGGGAATGCCAGACCACCTGACCTGCTTCTTGAGAAATCTGTATGCAAGTCAGGAAGCAACAGTTAGAACTGGATATGGAACAACAGACTGGTTCCAAACAGGAAAAGGAGTACGTCAAGGCTGAATATTGTCACCCTGCTTATTTAACTTATATGCAGAGTACATCATGAGAAATCCTGAGCTGGATGAAGCACAAGCTGGAATCAAGACTGCCAGGAGAAATAATAACCTCAGATATGCAGATGACACCACCCTTATGGCAGAAAGTGAAGAAGAACTAAAGAGCCTCTTGATGAAAGTGAAAGAGAAGAGTGAAAATGTTGGCTTAAAGCTCAACATTCAGAAAACTAAATCCCATCAATTCATGGCAAATAGATGGAGAAACAGGGGAAACAGTCGCAGACTTTATTTTTGGGGGGGCTCCAAATCACTGCAGATGGTGACTTCAGCCATGATATAAAAAGACGCTCATTCCTTGGAAGAAAAGTTATGAACAACATGGACAGGATATTAAAAAGCAGAGATATTACTTTGCCAACAAAAGTCTGTCTACTCAAGGCTATGGTTTTTCCAGTGGTCATGTATGGATGTGAGAGTTGGACTATAACGAAAGCTCAGTGCCAAAGAATTGATGCTTTTGAACTGTGGTGTTGGAGAAGACTCTTGAGAGTCCCTTGGACTGCAGCGAGATGCAACCAGTCCATCCTAAAGGAAATCAGTCCTGAATACTCATTGGAAGGACTGATGTTGGAGCTGAAACTCCAATACTTTGGCCACCTGATGCAAAGAACTGACTCATTTGAGAAGACCCTGATGCTGGGAAAGATTGAGGGCAGGAGGAGAAGGGGACGACAGAGAATGAAATGGTTGGATGGCATCACCAACTCAATGGACATGAGTTTGAGTAAACTCTGGCAGTTGGTGATGGACAGGGAGGCCTGTCATGCCCCAGTCCATGGGGTCGCAAAGAGTCAGACAAGACTGAGCGACTGAATTGAACTCAACTTTGAAGTGAAAGTGAAAGCCACTCAGTCGTGTCTGACTCTTTGTGATCCCATGGGCTAAACGGTCCATGGAATTCTCTAGACCAGAATACTGGAGTAGGTATCCTTTCCCTTCTCCAGGGGATTTTCCCAACAAAGGGATCGAACCCAGGTTTCCGGCATTACAGGCAGATTCTTTACCGGCTGAGCCACAAGGGAAGCCCAAAACTGTCTTTTAATGTTGTGTGGTTTTCTATTAGAATTTTCACATTTTTCTTATTAATTTGCAAAAATTCTTCATACATAAGGATTCATGCTTTGACAATCAAATCATGTTATAAATATTTTTATTTGCCATAAATAGTGTATATGGAGCGAGCTTCCTCATATACCGATGTTATACATTTTTAAATAGTTAAATCTATCAGTAATTTAATTTGCCCTTGTATTGGACTTAAAATGTACACTGCTACCCAAAGTGTACATAAATATTTTACCATATTTTTTCAAGTAATAATAGTTTTATAATTTTTTACATGTAAATCTTTAATCCATCTGGAGTTTATTTTGGTAGATGAAATGAGTTAGGAACCTGACTCTCCCATTGAAGTAGGGGATTTGCCTGAAACAGCAGGCAGGAGCTACAGGAAAGAGGTCTGACAGAGCCAAACAGTATTTCTGAGGGGAAGCCAGGGGGTAAAGAAACTGGTTACAGTAAGCTCATCCACAGCAGAGCAGTTTCCCCATGAACAGAGAATAAACCATGCAGAGGAAACTTCCTGGCTTTAGGTGTCCCATTCCTCCAACTTCTTCCAAACTGCTGGGTCACTGATATAAATTTACCCTACCCACCATTCAACCACAGCTTTTAGAAAAGGATCCTAACATCTTAAAAGAATATTAAAAAAAAAACCAAAAAGCTATTTACTGCCAAATACAAGATCAGAATAAATTTTTTTCATTTAAGAACGTATAATTATAAAAAAGAATATACAATAATAAAGATGAAATGATACCCATAAAGATATTATATCCTACATAGGGAAATAAATACAGCATGTAAGAGGTAAAGAGAATATTTTAATGTTACTATGGCAAGAAACATAAGTAAATTTTACACAACATTAATCTATGTTCTCTAAGAAATTAAATAAAACACTTTGCACTCTCTGAACAAAATGGGTAAAGATGAACTAAGATAAAAAAATTACACTAAAAAAAAGATAATTGATGGACTCACTAAAATAATGTAGGGAGGAAATAAAGAATGACAATAGAATTTAAAATTGCACTAAAATTTATAACTGTCAGACCCTAAACTGCAGAAAATCTAGTAAGTTATGCAAAAGACAAACTTATAAACCTAGCCAAGACCAAAGAAGAAAAGGATAAAAGTATTAAAATGGTCAAAATGATACAAGTATGGAATATATAATATACAGATAATATATTTTATTAAAGAAGAAATCTAAACAAATGATATGAAATTATCTAATACTGTATGAAAAGCTTCCCTTAAAATAAGTTATTTTTATTTTTTAATCTTATGTTGGAAGAATGATGAAAGAACAAGCATCAGCTAATTTTACAAAATAATACTCTGATCAGTAACAAGAATTTTGCCTTGATCAGCACATTAGGCCGCTAAATGATTTTAGTTCCTACTTAAACTTTGTCTTCTTAACAAGATAAAACAGACAACAAATAAGAATTAAGCACTTTATTACTAATCAAACTTAGGAGGAAAAAATGTCAGTAGGAGAGGGGTGGTTTCTGATGTGATAGCCGTGAGGACTCTGGACACCTAGCAAAGTCTCTGGTCTAATGGACAAGATTTTGTGGGCTGAGAACACTATAAAGGAATGACCAGACATGAAACCCTTCTGATGCCCTCTGTCTTCCACTTTTGCACAAGAAATCATTTATATCATATTAGAAAAAGACAAGGTTTCAAAATACAAAAAGGAAAAGGAACAGAAGAAAAGATTTTCATAAATCAAATCACGTTTGTTAGTACAAAATATATCAAAATATGCAAATAAGTGTTCAAAGGGAAAAAAATACATTTTAAAAGACAAATCTAAATTAAAATTTAGATAATAATGTAAAGAACTGACTCATTTTTAAAAGACCCTGATGCTGGGGAAGATTGAAGGCAGGAGGAGAAGCGGATGACAGAGGATGAAATGGTTGGATGTCATCACCGAAACAATGGACATGAGTTTGAGTGAACTCCGAGAGTTGGTGATGGACAGGGAGGCCTGGCGTGCTGCACCCCATGGGGTCACAAAGAGTCAGACACATCTGAGCGACTGAACTGAACTAACTAAAATTGAAATTATTCCCAAAATTTTGAAATAAGAATAATAACAATACCAGCAAATACTTGTATAGTGCTTAGTACGCTCTGAAGTGAAAGTAGCTCAGTCATGCCCAGCTCTTTGCAACCCCATGGACTATACAGTCCATGGAATTCTCTAGGCCAGAATACTGGAGTGGGTAGCCTTTCCCTTCTCCAGGGGATCGTCCCAACCCAGTGATTGAACCCCAGTCTCTGGCATTGCAGGCAGATTCTTTACCAGCTGAGCCACAAGGGAAGCCCAAGAATACTGAAGTGGGTAGCCTGATCCCTTCTCCATCAGATTTTCCCGACCCCGGAATCAAACCCAAGTGTCCTGCATTGCAGATGGACTCTTTACCAACTGAGCTATCAGGGAAGCCTAGTATGCTCTAGGCACTACCAAAGGCATTTTATATTGTTATTCATTTAAATCCTCAAAACATCCCCATTTTATAGATTACAAAACTGAGGCATAAATCAGTTAATCAACTTGCCTATAAAAGTGTATTAAGTGCCACCATCATGATCAAGCCCAGCCCATATATGGTATCTGAACATGTAAGTTTGATTAGGCTGCCTCTCAGACAGGGGTGATACATTCTCTTAGCACTTGAAGATCTATCATGTTTATCTGTTGTCTTCATTTTTGGACAAAGATGCACCAGACAAATAAAATAATGTCAGGGAAACAAAAAATATTAAAGAATTCAGGAAAAAAAAATATTAAATTGAGTTAAAAAGAATAATTTAAAAAAGAAAAAGAAAAAATTGGAGAATATCATTATATAGCCCAAGAAATGAATTAGAATTAACTAGAAATAATGAAGCATTTTGGTGACATTGCCAATTATGAGCCATATATAACATAAGGAGTTACCATTGGGGAAACATAATGGGAAATGATCCTATATACCACAGCTCCCAAAACATGTAAAACATCTAGAAATAGATGAGAAATAAAGTGTATGATCTCTATGAAGAAATCTACAAAACTTAGCTCAGGGATATAAGATTTGACTGGCATCATTTATCTATTTGACTGGTGTCATTTACCTGGATAAAAAGACTCAATTATGGTTAACAGGTAAATGCTAACCAATTAATTTTTATATTTAAAGCAATGCCAATCAAAATCTGAAAGGATATTTTTAACTTGAGTTTTTTTTTGTAGACAATTGTTTTTAACTTTTTATTTTGTATTGGGATATAGCCGATTACAGAGAAGGCAATGGCACCCCACTCCAGTACTCTTGCCTGGAAAATCTCATGGACGGAGGAGCCTGGTAGGCTGCAGTCCATGGGGTCGCTAAGAGTCGGACACGACTGAGCGACTTCACTTCACTTTCACTTTTCACTT
Source organism: Bos indicus (assembly GCF_029378745.1). Classification (NCBI taxonomy): domain Eukaryota; kingdom Metazoa; phylum Chordata; class Mammalia; order Artiodactyla; family Bovidae; genus Bos; species Bos indicus. The sequence goes on from NC_091763.1 coordinate 81,008,612, forward strand.
TCATGCCTTGGAGAAGGAAATGGCAACCCACTCCAGTGTTCTTGCCTGGAGAATCCCAGGGACAGGGGAGCCTGGTGGGCTGCCGTCTATGGGGTCGCATAGAGTCGGACACGACTGAAGCAACTTAGCAGCAGCATAGCCGATTAACAACATTGTGATAGTTTGAACAGGTGAACTCAGTCATACATATTTAACTTGATATTTTTGAATCAAAAATTTCTCTTACATAACACAGATAATAGACAAGAAAATATTGAAAGAGAAGAATGTTAGAGAGCTTATAAAAATCGAAGTCAAAACTTGTTATACAGGCTTCCCACGTAGCTTAGCAGAGGAGACAGGGGTTCGATCCCTGTGTCAGGTAGCTGCCCCAAAGGAGGCCATGGCAACCCACTCAATATTCTGGTCTGGAGAATCCTATGGACTGAGGACCCTGGCAGGCTACAGTTCACAGTGCCACAAGAGTTGGACACAACTGAAGCAATTGAGCACCAAACTTGTTTCATAGCTAAAATAATGGTAATAGAATGTAGCTGAGGGGACAAGAGACAACAGAACAGAATATAAAATCCAAAGCCATCTGAACCTGTGTGTATATATTTATAAAATAAGTTCATATCATTGAGGGAATATTAATAAGTAGTTATAATTTAATGGTATAATTATTTGAAGGACCTACCCATAATAGGGTACTTATGTAGTAAAACTTCAAATAATTTTTATTTTACTTTCTTTCAGTTTGTTTTGTCTTTCCTTAGGCTTGTGGTATTTTCCTGATCTCCAAATGCCCAACACTAAGGATGTTTTATTGTTACTAAAACTCAACATTCAGAAAACGAAGATCATGGCATCCGGTCCCATCACTTCATGGCAAATAGATGAGGAAACAGTGGAAACAGTGGCAGACTTTATTTTTGGGGGCTCCAAAATCACTGCAGATGGTGACTGAAGCCATGAAATTAAAAGATGCTTACTCCTTGGAAGGAAAGTTATGACCAACCTAGATAGCATATTCAAAAGCAGAGACATTACTTTGCCAACAAAGGTCCATCTAGTCAAGGCTATGGTTTTTCCTGTGGTCATGTATGGATGTGAGAGTTGGACTGTGAAGAAAGCTGAGCGCCGAAGAATTGATACTTTTGAACTGTGGTGTTGGAGAAGACTCTTGTGAGTCCCTTGGACTGCAAGGAGAGCCAACCAGTCCATTCTAAAGGAGATCAGCCCTGGGTGTTCTTTGGAAGGAATGATGCTAAAGCTGAAACTCCAGTACTTTGGCCACCTCATGCGAAGAGTTGACTCATTGGAAAAGACTCTGATGCTGGGAGGGATTGGGGGCAGGAGGAAAAAGGGATGACAGAGGATGAGATGGCTGGATGGCATCACCGACTCGATGGATGTGAGTCTGAGTGAACTCCGGGAGTTGGTGATGGACAGGGAGGCCTGGAGTGCTGCGATTCATGGGGTCGCAAAGAGTCTGACACGACTGAGTGACTGAACTGAACTGTGGTATTTTCCTGATCTCCAAATGCCCAACACTGAGAATGTTTTATTGTTATAATTAGAAAAAGTTCAAAAATGTTATTTTAATGATGTGGGTTCAATTAAAGTTGTAATTAGAAAAAAAAAAAACGATATCTCACTTCAATTCTACAAACTTGAGATTCCTTTTACAGCAAAAGGAAACTGAGAAAAAAATTGCTTTTGTAACAAACTATAACCTAGTAAACTATAGAGGTGAAAGAAAAGAGGGTGAAAAAATCATATTAAAGATTTGGGTTCTGCCTTGCAAGAAGAGAACTTGGTAAAAGTATACAGTGGGGAAATCAGTCAGAAGGATGTTATTCAAAGTTACCTTTCACAGGTAGCAAAGGAAGGCATCCTAAGAGGGACAGGACTAATCATAGAAATTCAGCCTTCTCTGTTTATATAAGCCTGTTTCTAGTATGGTTTCTAGAGCAAAAATATTCAAATAAAAGTGACTAGTTTTCTAAATGACTACTAATTTAGATGATCATCTCTAGAAAAATCACTGGAGAAAATACTGTCAATAATAGCTCCAACATCTATGATATACAGAATTTGCAAGTACATGCATTATACACTGATAAACAGGAGCATATGTCACTTAAAAGAAGTGAGTATTAAAATTATTTAAAAATAACTGTATTTAAAAGAAATTGAAAAAGGCAAAATGGTTGTCTGAGGAAGCCTTACAAATAGCTGAGAAAAGAAGAGACGCTAAAGGCAAAGGACAAAAAGAAAGAAGAGCAAGGAAAGATAAGAAAGCCTTCCTCAGTGATCAATGCAAAGAAATAGAGGAAAACAATAGAATAGGAAAGACTAGAGATCTCTTCAAGAAAATTAGAGATACCAAGGGTACATTTCATGCAAAGATGGGCTCGATAAAGGACAGAAATGGTATGGACCTACCTAACAGAAGTAGAAGATAATAAGAAGAGGTGGCAAGAATACACAGAAGAACTATACAAAAAAGATCTTCATGACCCAGATAACCACAATGGTGTGATCACTCACCTAGAGCCAGACATCCTGGAGTGTGAAGTCAAGCGAGCCTTAGGAAGCATCACTATGAACAAAGCTAGTGGAGGTGATGGAATCCCAGTTGAGGTATTTCAAAATTCTACGATGCTGTGAAAGTGCTGCACTCAATATGCCAGCAAATTGGGAAAACTCAGCAGTGACCACAGGACTGGAAAGTGTCAGATTTCATTCCAGTCCCAAAGAAAGGCAATGCCAAAGAACGTTCAAACTATCACACAATTGCACTCATCTCACACACTAGCAAGTAATGCTCAAAATTCTCCAAATTAGGCTTCAACAGTATGTGAACCATGAACTTCCAGATGTTCAAGCTGGACTTAGAAAAGACAGAGGAACCAGAGATCAAGTTGCCAACATCTACTGGATCATAGCAAAAGCAAGAGAATTCCAGAAAAACAGCTACTTTTGCCTCATTGACTACTCCAAAGTCTTTGACTGTATGGATCACAACAAACAGTGGAAAATTCTTAAAGAGAAAGGAATATGAGACCACCTTACCTTCCTCCTGAGAAAACTGTATGAAGGTCAAGAAGCAACAGTTAGAACCCGACATGGAACAATGGACTGGTTCCAAATTGGGAAAGGAGTATGTCTAGTCTGTATATTATAACCATGCTTATTTAACTTATATGCAGAGTACATCATATGAAATGCTGGGCTGGATGAAGCATAAGCTGGAATCAAGATTGCTGGAAGAAATATCAAGAACCTCAGATATGCAGATGATACCACCCTTATGGCAGAAAGTGAAGAGGAACTAAAGAGCCTCTTGATGTTAAAGTGAAAGAGGAGAGTGAAAAAGCTGGCTTAAAACTCAACATTCAGAAAACTAAGATCATGGCATCTGGTCCCATCGCTTCATGGCAAATAGATGGAGAAACAATGGAAACAGTGACAGACTTTATTTTCTTGGGCTCCAAAATCACTGCAGATGGTGCAGCCATGAAATTAAAAGATGCTTGTTCCTTGTAAGAAAAGCTATGACCAACCTAGACAACATATTAAAAAGCAGAGACATTACTTTGCCAACAAAGGTCCGTATGGTCAAAGCTATGTTTTTTCCCACAGTCATGTATGGATGTAAGAACTGGACCATAAGGAAGGCTAAGCACCAAAGAATTGATGCTTTTGAACTGTGGTATTGGAGAAGACTCCTGAGAGTCCTTTGGACTGCAAGAGATGAAAGCAGACAATCCTAAAGGAAATCTGTCCTGAATATTCATTGGAAGGACTGATGCTGAAGTTTCAGTACTTTGGCCACCTGATGCAAAGAACTGATTCATTAGAAAAAATACTGATGCTGGGAAAGATTGAAGGCAGGAGGAGAAGGGGACAACAGAGGATGAGACTGTTGGATGGCATCACCGACTCGATGGACATGAGTTTGAGCAGGCTCCAGGAGTTGGTGATGGACATGGAGCCTGGCATGCTTCAGTCCACGGGATTACAAATAGTCATACATGACTGAGTGACTGAACTGAACTGTATTTAAAAGAAATTGTAAAGGGAAAGTTACTTTCAAATCACAGGACTGCTCTAGAAATATTGTTTTAAAAAAGAAAGACATTACCTTTAATTTACCTCTTAAATTTTTTTTTACATAATGACCACCAAAATATGACAGAAAAGTACATTTGGCATGAATGACTTTAAAAAGCTTCCTGGCAACAAAATCAAAAAACCATTGGTATCCTTCCAAGGAAAATAGGTAAAACAGGACTAAAGAAAACATCTGAACTCAGGGGTATGTTAGTAAGTTAATGGTAATAGAAAACTATCCCAGTCTCACTAGGGAATCAATCAGATGACTCTTATTTCAGAGAAAGTGCCCTCTTTCAAGGTAATACAGACTAGTTTGGAAGAAATTATAAATGAAAATGTTCTTCTAGTCTCTGTTGCCAATTCTTCTGTGTGTACTGAGAAATAAACTGGGGATGGGGGAGGAGGAGGAGTGAAAAAAAAGAGTATTCTTATTTATCTGTATTCCTTTAAAAGCCTTCTAAAAGCTCAGACCTACCAAATTCTTTTGCTAAAGACTGCCAAAATTGAATGAGGAAAGATCAAAATATGTCAATGTTTTTCATTTTTCAATATTTAGAGACTGAGATCAATATAACTTTTTAATTCTTTTTTTTTTTTTTTGGCATGATCTTAAGTTCTGAAGTTGTTTCTATCCTTTTATGACTTAAATTGAACCACTTTTAAAATACATATCAGAAAATAAATAATGACATTTATTTTGTTTTTTAATTTTTGCCATGGTTTCAGGACACACAAAATTTTATATCTTCATCAACTTAAAAGACATATGATTAAAAGAATTGTTTACCTTAATTGCAGATATTACACTGACAAATAGTTTCTGACTTTTATTGTTTTAATAAAACAAAATAACTGGAATACTTTTTAAACTTTAAAAGCCACTTCATCCAGCTCTTGAAATAGCTACATTTATTATATTTTTATTCAGAGCCAAGTAAGTCAGGAAAAAATTTGACTTGAATCAACAAAGAGATGTTGACAACAAAATGTTATTTTATGACAATAAGGTAAATTGTAAGTACTTTTCTATAAGCTTTTGCATTTGAATCCTCATTTTCATTCATATTTTCTGTCTTCTTGTCATCTTTTAAAAGAAGCTGTTAAAGCTCCTTTTGTTCTTTCCGTTTTTCAAAAAAATTTAAGTTTTTATTTTTGTGAGGTAGACTTTATTTCAACATTTGTTTTAAACCAAGAACCTAAACTATCACTACATTTCCAAGTTTTCTGTCCATATGTATAATTTAAAGCTCAGCAAAAATAGCAAATGAAAAAGAGAGGGATCCTTTGTTTCTACTCTCCAGCCAAATGATCATTGTAAAAATTCAGAATTCTCTGTCATTGAATATGAATGAGTACCTAAAAATCAGTACATTTTGCTATATTATTTACTGTTTAAAAAAGTTTTCAAAAGACTAGGACATATTTTTGGCATATTTACCCCTGAGTTACATTTTTATGACCAAGTTACAATATTCTGAATAAAAGATATTTGTATAAATTAACTCAGAATTGAACATACCCTAATCAGATTAGTGCTCTAGTGAACCTAAATAAACCACTTTACTTTACTAATGCCATCACAATTAAAATTTGCTAGGATAGCATAACAGGATTTCATAAATTATAAAAGATAGTTTCTGATTGTTAAAATGCTAATTTTATAAAATATTTCCTAGAACCTGACACATCAGTATTATAAGAGGAGAAGTAAAAGTGCTCTGTAATACTTAAAACATTACGTATCCAAATCCTAATTTTAATGCAGGAAACATATTATCTTAATGGCAATGAAAAAGGAAAAGATATTTCTTCTTTATAGAAATGGAGAAACCCTGAGGTCCAAATTCATATAACACATCTCCTATCATCCTTATATCATTTTAGAACCAGTGTAAGACCCTGAAAGTGCTGTGTGTACCTAGGGATGCAGTCACTGCATCTTCACAGTTGGGACTCTCTTACTCCTTACCACTCTGTGACTAGGTATCACAGACTGATGCCATAGCCTTGTCTAAACAGCCCAGGAGGAGACCCTTCTATTTCAGATCTTCTGTTGCTGGGGACGGGGAGTGAGGGGTTCTGATCTCCTGGGGACAGCTCTAATCTCTTTGACTTCCTACACAGATTATAGGAAGGGAATGAGGTTTAGTTTGGGGTTTTAGGAGATAAAGAGGCTTAGAAATTAAACTACATAGCCCAGCTCAGCACATCAGAGAGCTTTGCTGTGATGTTTTAGACTCAAGCCCAGCCAATCTATAAAGATACCAGAATTAGGAATAGGTTCCACTTAGTCCCCACACTGCTCAGGAACATTCATCTGTCAGCAGGACAGATCTGGCAGAGCATGGGATAAGCTGAAGAGCCTCTGTGTAGAAAGTATTTTTCTCCCCAAGAAGCTATATTATCAAGACACCAGCACATTAGAAACTCCTTTACATGCAAAGATAGAGCTGCAAATGCAACTAGAGGCCTCTCCCAAAGGAATGTCTTCTTTAGACCAAGGAGGACAAACAACAACAAAGGTCACTACCTAGGTATCCACTCCTGTACAAGGTGCCAAGAGCCGTGCCTGGTTCCTAAAGAGTCAGACCAACGTGACTTTCCCTCTTTTACTTAGACTCACTGAATAAGAGCTCTGTAAGTAACTTCATTGACTCTAATTCTTCCTTTCTTGGATAAGAGAACTCAATTCTGGTGAAGTTCAGCAACTTGACCAAGGTCATTGAGTCAGAGGTAGAGCTTCCTGGGACTCAGGCAGGGGCTCACCGGCCGCACAGAGCAGTGATCCTTTGTCAGTCTCAGCTCCGAAGTGACCTGGAGTCATGCACTTGGCATTGTGCATGAATGAAGCCAGTGCAGCTCCTCTCCTGATCCCTACCTTATCTCCTTTTCATGTGTTGCTAAAACCTGAAAAAGACAACTCACAAAAGAGAAATAAGTAGCCAAGACCAGTATGCATAATTCCCATCTAGATTGATTACCCTTCATCAGTCAGAAAGCTAGTCAAAAATAATCTCCAGGAGCAGATGCTGCTTCCAAAATTAATCTTTAAACAGATTAAAAGGGCATGCTCACACTGCAAACTCAACCTGTTTGCCATATAGACAAAGAAAACATGAAAACATGCTTCACGTCAAACTGCGTCAAATGAGTTCCATTCCCCTATGAAGAAACTGAGTAGAAATAACTTATGAATCATCTAAGCACATCAAAACCAGAGGCCAGAGCAAGACTCAAATAGAGATTAAACATTTTAGCCACTTTGAGCTGTGTTCAAGACATAATGATCTGTTTGGTTTGTTTATACATTGATCCTGAATTTTAGAATGGCTCCTCCATTTTTATGACTGTGTAACTTTTCCCTTTTTGCCCAACATACTAACAGTTTGAAATACAGTTAATGTTCCCTTTTTGCAAATGCTGTTACTCTGTCCCTTTAGGTTTGCAGTACCTCTGGCAAAAGTCAATGTTCTTGAAAGTGTTATCACTGTTTTTAATACAATGAGATAAATAAATTGTACCATATCAAATACGTGGTGGATAAAACACCATTCAGTTTCATTCAGTATGACAAGTCTTGTCTTATTCATTAGTGAATGAGACTTGTGTGGGACTCTATTTATTCACAGAAGGATTTTTATGTTATTTGGCTTATTTACTTCCTTGTTTTGATGCCAGGTCAGCAGCAAATGCACTTGCATTTTTGTGTAAAACCTAATAAAATATGGAAAATAACAGTAAAAAGACAACTGTTCTGTTTAACATACAGTTTACAGTCATCTACTTCCCAAAGGAAAAAAAAAAAGAAAGTGGAAAAATACATGTAAGAATGAACATAGGTTAAGAGGAATTAGGTTACAGTTTAAAATGTAAAAATCAAACAGATATAGAGACCAGATAATATCTCTATACATACAGTCATACCTCTAACGTCTAGGAATTGAAGTGAAATGCAAAGTGAATTTTCCGGTGAAAAGTCTCGGTGTTCCCACCTAAATCCATGGACGGCTTCACTAAAACCACACATAAATCGGCAAGTTGGCAGTATTCAGTCTGGAGACGATGAGGCTTAGGCTCTTTGGAGACTGAACTCCCTCTCACCCTAAGGAGGGTGGATCCCACCAGATCAGGATGAAGCAATAAAATAAAACTTTTTAAAAGCTTAGACAACAGAGATGTACCAGGGAGAAACAGGGGGTAAGGGATAAATTGGGAGATTAGGATTGACATATACACACTACTATATATAAAATGGATAACTAATAAGAACCTAGTGTACAGCATAGGGAACTCTACTCAGTATTCTGTAATGACCTATATGGTAACAGAATTTTTAAAACAGCAGATATATGTATATGTATAATTGACTCGCTTTCCTGTACAGCAGAAACTAACACAACATTGTAAATCAACTATACTTCAATAAAAATTAATAAGCAAAAAATACCAAAAAGCTTAGAAGACAGAGACAAATAGACATTTTACATCCAGAACCATTTAAAGTAGCTCTTCATGAAATGTGTATATGGATTCCCAATGCAATGAATTCATGCCAAATATAGAAAAGCTAGATACATTTGCAAAAGAGGATTTTTAGGAGAAAACAGAAAGAAAGTAGATGTTAATATCTAGAAAACACAGAAAAATTTCACTGTCTTTGTATTAGTATATTCTCACTGGCCTTATTTTTCTACCTTATCATCAGCTTTACTCCAGGGAAGTTTATTAAAAGAAAAAAGTAAGTCAGAAAGAGAAAAACAAATATATGTTAAGTTGTATATGTGGAATCTAGAAAAACGGTACAGATGGACTTTTTTCAGGACAGGAACAGAGATGCAGACACAGAGAACAGATGTGTAGACACAGGTGGAGGGAGAGGGGAGTGGGATGAATTGGGAGACTGGGATTGACATATATACACTGCCATGTGTAAAATAGTGGAAACCTGCTGAAGGTCACAGGGAGATCAGCTCAGTGCTCTGTGATGACCTAGATGGGTAGGATGGAAGGAGGAGTCTAAGAGGGGGGGTTATATGTATACATACGGCTGATTCACTTCATTGTACTGCAGAGACTAACACAACATGGTAAAGCAATTATATTCCAATAAAGAAGAATAAAAAAAAGTCTGCTTCTCATAACAAAAGTTGCTGGCCTTAATTGAAGCAGTTGGTTTCCAGGCCATAGTGAGTCAGAAAGCACAATAAGAGCTAGCTTCTTGATTTACTAGGTCAGTCCTGAACTGAGCTCTCTCTTCACTTATCCTAAAAACAAAAAACAGATTATACTAAATCATCTCTAATGGCTCAACCAGCTCAAAAGAAAGACTGAGGCAGAATCACAGAAAGCTTCATAGCACAGGCTCTAGACCCAGCCTTCCTAACCACGAGACCTTGGGTAAGACGTTAACTTCCACATGCTTCAGCTTCTTTATTTGAAGAAAAAAAAGGGTGGGATAATAAAATTTTTTTCATACCATGAGTGTAAGGAGCAAAGAGGATAATCCACATGAAACATTTAAAATAGTACTTAGTACATAGAAAATGCTCAATTAATATTAGCTATTATTGTTATGAGTGCTTACTAAAATGTATTTTTATGAAGCAATTTGGAATATTTGATTAAAAAAAAAAAAAGCTGTTGCAACCAAAAATGTTAAAGGGAGCAACTTGGAACATTTTTGAAAAAGCAGCAGAAAGAACAGGTTCATGGTTAAGGAGTGAGGCACCCTCACTAAATTAGAGTACTCTAACAGTTGGGGTAGGCTTGTCCCTAGGGATACTATTCTATCCAAATACTATATATTCACCAAGTTGCTTTCTGGTCTTGATTTATAGCTCTTGTTATTTCTTGTCTTAAGTAAACTTCCCTTCTAGGAAGAAGGATTTGCTATTTTAGGATATTAAACTAGTTTCTAGCTAAAATCAGAATTGAGTCACCGTCAGTCCACTTTCCCAAGGGCTTAATCACTCCTTAGATTAACTGAATGGCCAACTCCCAGACTGCAAGATTGGGAGAACAAACCCCAGAGAATAAAGAATCCTTAACCTACCTTTCCAGAACAAGTTTAATTGACCACTCATTCTTTGCTCAGGCCCTAACCATATCCTGCTTAAGTTAACAGCTTCTCACATTCCATTACACTTCAATGTTTCCTTGTCTGGTCCTCACTGCCCACCACTTCCATTTTACAGAGTTGTAGAGCTCCCAGATGGAGAAGGCAATGGCACCCCACTCCAGTACTCTTGCCTGGAAAATCCCATGGATGGAGGAGCCTGGTAGGCTGCAGTCCATGGGGTCACTAAGAGTCAGACACGACTGAGCGACTTCACTTTCACTTTTCACTTTCATGCATTGGAGAAGGAAATGGCAATCCACTCCAGTGTTCTTGCCTGGAGAATCCCAGGGACGGGGGAGCCTGGTGGGCTGCCGTCTATGGGGTCGCACAGAGTCGGACACGACTGAAGTGACTTAGCAGCAGCAGCAGAGCTCCCAGAAAGGAGAGCCCTCATCTAGATCATCTCATGGTCTAGCCCTCTTGCTACGTAGTGCGTAGCAGACTCTAAAAATGTTGAAGTAAATTGAGCAAGATACTAGTGTATCCTATACTGATATACAATGATTTCTTAGATTAAGAGCAATAAAAGTCCAAGTAGGTTTTTTGACCAGCTGGTAATGAGGAAACAAAAAAATCTCCTTTTTATGATCAGACATTGTAATTTTATAAAATCTTTCTAAGGATACTGGCTAGTCCAGAAGGGAAAAAAATCAGCCAGTTATCTTCCCTTAATTTCAGAATTTAAGAAAAATAATTCAAGATTGACAAGAGCAAATCATGGTTAAAGATTAACATTAAGATGAAGGATGTAGAACAAGAATACTTTAGCAACTTCAAATGGATGAATTAGGCTGTTGTTTTCTTTTTTTTTTTTTTTGCCATGCCACACAGCTTGTGGGATCTAGTTCCCCAATGAGGGATGGAACCCAGACCCTAGAGTTGACAGTGCCAAATCCTAACTACTGGTGTGTATGTGTGTCAGTCACTCAGTTGTGTCTGATCTTTGTGATCCCATGGATTGTAGCCTGCCAGACTCCTCTGTCCATGGAATTCTCCAGGCAAAAATACTGGAGTGGTTTGCTATTCCCTTCTCCAGGGGATCTTCCTGACCCAGGGATCAGGCCCAGGTCTCCTGCACTACAGGCGGATTCTTTACCTGAGTCAGGTAAAGGACTGTCAGGGAATTCCCTGGGCTGCTTTTCTGATGAGTCTCTGAATTGGAGAGTTCCATTTGGCTCTGTTCAAACCCATCCAACTACCTCTTCACCCCAGCACTGCCCTGGGGTACAGGTTCATACCTTTCATCTCTGGGGATTGAGTTGGTATGTGGTATGAGAGCAAAGGACACTGAAAAGTGAGTTGCCACTTAGGCAAGTAGAGTAGGAAGTAAGCAAAATATGGAGGCACAGAAACGTATCATATGGGGACTTCACTGGTGCTCCATTGGTTAAGACTCTGACCTTCCAATACAAGAAGCATGGATTCCGTCTCTGGTCAGAGGACTACAATCCCTCATGTCATGCAGTATGGCCAAAAGTCTATTAAAAAAACAACAATAAAAAATGCATCACATGACACCAGCTGAAAGTCAGCATGCTGGCAGGAGGTTAAGTCCTCATCAAATGCCAATTTGAAGAGCAATTCATGCAAAGTCCTTGTCACAGCCAACACATTAATAAATTCTGTTCAGATACTCAAATTGGCTCCCAACAGATTTCCATGAGAATGGGTGCTGGCCAGCCTCTAGATACAAACTCTGCTCCTGTTTTTGACCCCTCATTTAGAGCTCTATCTCCTCATTCCACCCGTCTCCATTTCTCCCACCAACTCAGGGAATCTTATCTACTCTTAGTGATGAGAAATCTTGTTCTAGCTTCCATTCTTCTTTTTGCAGCAACAGTACCTCAATTTTTTCAGGGGAACCAATCTTTTCCCAATGTCAATTCATGCACTTGGGTAAAACTGATTCTATTCCTTGAGAATTAAAGCAAGATCATGAATTAAAATAAGTTTACCTTCCTACACAAACTCTTTTCAAAAAAATAGAGGAAGAGGCACTATTTCCCAACTAATTTTATGAGGTCAACTTTACCCTGATACCAAAACCAGATAAATATATTATGTGAAATATGTAAACAACCAATATCACTCAAGAACATGGACATCAAAATTAATCACACACATTAAATTCAGAAACTTATAAAACATATCCAATACATCATGACCTTATAGTGTTTATGCCAGGAATGAAAGTAAAGTTCACTAATGTAATTCACCATATGAATAGAATAAAGAACAAAATCCACATAATATCTTCACTAATGCACAAAAAAATCATTTACGAAAATTCAACACCAAATCATGATTTTCGAAAAAATTCTCAGGAATAGAAGGGGACATCCTCAATCTGATAGACGAAATCTACAAAAAAACTTACAGCTAACACCATACTTTATGGTGAGACATTAAACTGTTTTTCTCAGTCATCAGGAAAATGCTGGGATACCTGCTCTTTCTATTCAGCATTGTCCTAGAGGACCTTGTCAGTGCAGCAAGTCAAGAAAAAGAAACTACTCACATACAGACTGGAATGCAGAAAGTAAAATAAGTTAATGTGCTTACTTATGTTTGGAAATGGACATGTGAGCCATACCAGGTCAATGAGGTCCAACTGATTTTGCGCGTACCTCTCTTTCAGCTGTGCTGTCTTTTACTGAGGTGAAGAGACCGTGAAACTTCTGAAGCCCACGATACAGTATAAGAATAGAACTACCCCATGAAGTGCAAGGCCTAAAAAGGATCCTAGGGATGTTGAAGCCATGAATCAAGCTGGTCTGAGAGCAGCTCTATCACTGGGCTATTCTGTTATGTGAAATAATAAATTCTCTTTTTGGCTTAAGCCAATGTGAGTTATCACCTAAGAGCCCTAATTTTTCTCGTATCTTCTTTCATACCTTAAATCCCTTCAGGGGGTGGACTTTTGAATTCTCTTTCTGCTTTGTTTTTTCTTTCCTGAAAGTTGACTGTAAATCTAAGAAAATAGTATATATAAATATTATCCTGACACTTGTGTGATAAATAAATGTAATTGGTAAAAAAAAAAAATTAGATCACAACCAGTCCTCTGTAAACTTCTTCACCAATGTAAAAGAGTGACAGTGTAGATTCATCAGTTATACTGCTTCTAGCTTCACTTTCCATATTGCAATAGCAGTGGAATGACAACTGGACATGGCAACTTGTGCAATGTAGACATATAAAACATGTGTTTTATTTACACTGATTATGGTCAAATTCATCAAGAAATATGAGAAGCATGCAGAACAGTACATATTACATTTCAAGCATGCAAGCTCAAAATAATTACTTTTATCTACAACTCAAGGTTATCTCTTTATAAGTCCATTCCTTGTTCATTGCACAAATTCTTCCTGGACCCCTCCAAAAATCCTTCTCCAAAATGATACTAACTAAACTACATTTTTCCCACTGTGATTACACTATGCTTATTTTATCTATGATTGAAGGCAAAAAGAGAAGGGGGGCAGCAGAGAATAAGATGGTTAGATAACATCACCAACTCAATGGACATGAATTTGAGCAAACTCCAAGAGATAGGGGAGGACAGAGGAGTGTGCCATAGTCTATGGGGTTGCAGAGTCAGACAAGGCTTAGTGACTGAACAATGACTCTCATTATAAAACTACAAATGTGAAGACTGAACTTCATAATTGAGGTAATGTATTCTTTGCTAAGACCTTAACTCTACTTGATCAGACTGTCTTAGGATGGACTAGTTCAAAGGAAGACCCTATTTGTTACATGATCTGAGAAAGCACAAATGAGGGAGAAATAAAAGTAAGACTGGGAAGGGAGAAAAGCAAATAAATAATATGTCACTGAACAGGTTACTGCTGTGGCCAACTGAGACTCAATCCCACCAGGGACTTTCTGACAAATCACATACAGTATACCTCAGCATTACCGTATTGAGGAACCAAGAAGGTGGAATATTTAACCACTGACTGTCATCCCTCACTGTTGAGGGCTGCCCACAGGCTCCTAAACTCCCTGCTATTTCTTGTAAGTTAAGCAAACATCTTAAGTTGCCTTGTGTAAGTTGAGCAAACGTCTATGTCATGGAAGTAACGCCTGAGGCAAAAATTCAGACACACAGATGCTTGATGTGGGAAGCTGTCAGTGATGACACAGAACTCAGGAGTAGATGGAAGAATGGGATGTCAACAGCATCAGTTAACAGTCCAAGTGGGCTTTTAAGAGACTTCATCCTTGTGACCACAAAAATCCAACATACAAAAATCCAATCTCCTCCTCCTTTTATCTTGTCGACTTCTCTACAGTCTCTACACATCTCTTCATTCACCTACTTAACATATTATATTTCTACTGCTAACTCACATACAATTTCCTTATTAAATAGGATATATTCCCCTTTGATCAATATTCTCCAAAATTAAAAGAAACTACTTGGTCTAAGCTGTCCCTTTTTTAACCTGTCTACCTTTAGTCCTTGCAAGAAATCTTCTTGAGGAAATAGGAGCTCTAGCTTTCAAGAGTTTCAAGAATAAAGAAGACATAGTCCCTGCTCTCCAGCTGCCTTGCAAAGGAAAGAAGTCAAGGTCACAAATAACTAAAACATAAGGCCGAATGAGCTAAGTGCCATAAGAGAGGTACATACAAAGTGCTTTGAGGGCTCAGCGGAGATAAATATCATATTCAGTTGGCAGGATCAGGAAGGATATGTGAATGAGGGGGCTTGTGAGCTGAGCTCTGAAGGATGGATGGGATTTTGTCAGTGAAAGGTGGCTATGGGGCTTTCTAAATATAGAGAACATTATAAGCAAAGTTCCAACCACAGAAAAATGCATGCTCCTTTGAGAAACAGTCTGGTTTTGGCTGAAACATAATGTATACATCACAGAAGTGTACCGAGAGATATGGCTGGAAAAGTCTACTCTGCATGTATTTTTAACCCTTTCAGGAATCTATCATCAGAGCTTTTAACTCCTAAAAGTGGCATGACATTAATACTTCTGGTGGTAAGGTCTATCAGCTGCATAGTGTCTTTTCATACCAGGTTACAGTTCCTATTTTAAAATTTCTACAAGGTCAAACTTGTTGAAAGGGAATGTAGGAAGTCACAAAAGGATCATTCCCTTACGGTCATATAAGGATAGCACTAAAGTTTAAGAGACTATGATCTTTTTCATCTTTGTCCAAATACTGCTTAAAGGACAAAGTGATATAGCTTGTATTTTACAAAAGTGGTGAAATGAGGTAATAAAAAAAAGATGAATAAAATAAGTCAGTGTTTAATGTTCTCCTCAACAGGTGCCTAAATCTACACATATACATGAGTTTAAAAGGAAATTAGCCAAAGTAAATAACGTGGGAAATCAATGTTAAACACATTTATATGCATGTGGTTTTTCTCCACATCCTGAGGGAATTAATGTTTCAGAGTTGCTACAGTTCCATTATTAATCTTATTCTTACCAGAGTCAAATGGGAAGTAAATCTGTTTAAGTACAATAACTGAAGCTAAAGGGAAATTATTTCTTTCTTACATAATGAATACTTTGGTTCAGCTTGAGAATTCTTGTAAACAGTCCTAACAGTTGCTTTGTCAACCCATAAACACACGTCTAAGTCTAGCTCTTTATGAACACACAATAGCCTAGGCTATTATGTGTTAATCTACATCACAATAACAATTAGTACTTTTCATAGCACACTGCTGCTGCTGCTGCTGCTAAGTCACTTCAGTCGTGTCCGACTCTGTGCGACCCCATAGACGGAAGCCCACCAGGCTCCCCTGTCTCTGGGATTCCCCAGGCAAGAACACTGGAGTGGGTTGCCATTTCCTTCTCCAATGCAATGAAAGTGAAAAGTGAAAGTGAAGTCGCTCAGTCGTCATAGCACACTACCATATATTTAATCTTTAGAATAATTCTGGGAAGAAAATTGGTCTCAAAAACGTGATGCTCATTTTGATTAAAAAAGCAAGGTTTAAAAAAAGTTAATTGGTTTCCTCACATCCAAGTTGTAATATGGTGGGTTGAGTCCCACTTTAATATTCTTTCCAACTTACCTGAGTTTTAGAAGCAAGTATTTGCTAAGTAATTCATTTTTCTAATCTGTGCAATGTAAAAATGGTAGGGGTCACTTCTTTTAGTAATGGGCTCATTGTGAATGTATGAGCTAGTTTTAGTTGTTTACTATTCTTTCATGGTTTCCATGACTTTTCTCCCACAAAGCTAAGCTAAGATGACCTCTTAGACAGTCTTGGTTGTAATTCTCTAATGTCTCAAAAAAGTCCTCATTAGAGGCTGTTGAATAAATTCAAGATGTTTCTTAGAAAAGTTTGGTCCTGCCTCTAAGAACCACAATTTTGCTGTTCTGTATGAAGACAGATTCTCTGTATATGTGCTAGAATATAAATTAAACCCTTCCTTTTAATAACAGAATGTCAACTTTCCACTTGTGTCTATAAGACCTAAAACCATTCTATCTGAATTGTTAAACAATTCAGAACACCTGGATGACAGCTTCTTAGCACAGAGTTCTCCTTAAATGCTCTCTAACCTCCATTAAAAGGTCACTGAAACAACTAGAGGGATAAAGAGGCTGCCCTGTTTCCTGAGCTGAGTGGGAATGAGACAGTACAGGCTAGAGCAGATGAATGATTTTCAAACTTGAAGCTGCAAATCATTTACTTTAGAATCTTATTAAAATGCAGATTCTGCCTCAGCAGAACTCACTCCAGGCTCAGAATTCTGCATTTCTAACTCCCTTTGAGGAATTGGTTGGTTCAGGACCTACACTCTCAGCAGCAAAGGTCTAACGTGGGGACCTGCAAACTGCAACCTACACCTATATGACCCAAGAGCTAATGTTCTTCACATTTTTTTTAATTTTGGGGGAAAAAATAAAAAGAAAAATAATCTTCCATGACATGTGAAAAAGATGTGGAGTTCACATTTCAGCATCCACAAATAAAGTTTTATTGGTACATACCCATGCTCTAATTATGTATTATCTAGGCTCCTGTTTTTGACTTATGACAGAGATGAGTCGTTCTAATAGAGACAGTATAGCCCACAAAGCCTAAAATATTTCCCATGTCACCCTTTATGAAAACATTATCTGACCATTGGTCTAGAGAAGTGGTTCTTAACTCTGGCTGTACAGTCAAATCACCCAAGAGCTTTAAAAAATATTTATGACTTTCTACCACATGAAATCAGCAATTTAAAAGCTCACAGGGTAACCTTGGCATCATTTTTTAAAAGCTCTCCAAGTGTCTCCTATAAGCAGTCATGTTTGAAAACCACCAGTCTGAAGGAAATATCCTGTCTACCTGCCTCTCAGCACCTATAGAAAAAGTCACCAAAGTCGAAGTTTAAACTCTAAATCCTCAACTAGTCCCAGCTTCTTCCTGCCCAATCCCTATGAACTAAGATACAGTCCCTAGCACAATTCCTTGGGGATTTTTTAAATTAATTTTTATTCGAGCATAGTTGCCTTACAATGTTGTTAGTTTCTACTGTACAGCAAAGTGAGTAGTCACCTCACTTTGTGAGGTGGATACAAATCCCTCTTTTTTGGATTTCCTTCCCATTTAGGTCACCATAGTGCATTGAGTAGACTTCCCTGAATTATACAGTAGGTTCTCATTAGTTATCTATTTTATACATAGTGTCAATAGAGTATATATGTCAATCCCAATCTACCAATTCATCCCACCCATCCCCTAGACTCCCTGCCCCTGAGAGTCAATTGGTTTCTTGTCTACGTCATGTCCCTATTTCTGTTTTGCAAATAAGATCATCTATATCATATTTTTAGATTCCACACGTATGCATTAATATATGATATTTGTTCTTTTTCTGATTGCACTCTGTATGACAGTCCATCCACATCTCTGCAAATGGCACAATTTCATTCCTTTTTATGACTAATTTCCATTGTGTATATGGACCACATCTTCTTTATCCATCCCTCTGTTGATGGACTCTTCAGGGAT
Source organism: Bos indicus (assembly GCF_029378745.1). NCBI lineage: Eukaryota > Metazoa > Chordata > Mammalia > Artiodactyla > Bovidae > Bos > Bos indicus. Next base: position 81,026,821 of record NC_091763.1, read on the forward strand.
TTTTAATTACTCTTAACTTCAGCACTTCAAAGCTAGTAAGAACCTTGACTACTCTCTTCATTGCTCATCACATTTATTTGCCTCCTTCCTCCTCTGCATGGCTGAAACCAGCAGCAGTGTTATCACTGGACTGTTTAATACAAGTGACCTACACTATGTAATACAAGTGATCTATTACAAGTATACTCATCATGATTCCTTTCTTTCTGTAAAGGAATGACTGTAAATTCATGTATGTCCATGTCTCTTTGGGGCCTAAGGCCTCTCTGGGACCTGCACAGTGGCCATAACTTCTCCTATATCTTCAACCTCCCCTCTCAGTGGCCTCTTTTCCCACATCCTTCTGCTGCTGCTAAGTCGCTTCAGTCGTGTCCGACTCTGTGCGACACCATAGACAGCAGCCCACCAGGCTCCACCGTCCCTGGGATTCTCCAGGCAAGAACACTAGAGTGAGTTGCCATTTTCTTCTCCAATGCATGAAAGTGAAAAGTGAAAGTGAAGTCACTCAGTCGTGTCTGACCCTCGGCGACCCCATGGACTGCAGCCTTCCAGGCTCCTCTGTCCATAGGATTTTCCAGGCAAGAGTACTGGAGTGGGGTGCCATTGCCTTCTCTGTCCCACATCCTAGAAGAATGATAATTCTATTGCCACCCCCTCAGTTCAGTCAGTTAAGTCACTCAGTCATGTCCAGCTCTTTGTGAACCCATGAACCACGGACAGGCACGCCAGGCCTCCCTGTCCATCACCAACTGCTGGAGTCTACGCAAACCCATGTCCTTTGACAGGCCACCCCCTCAACACACACACAAACACACAAATACTCACCTTTAGCTACTACTCAATCTTTTCCCTTTATCAACCAAAATACTTGAAAGAGAATTCCTTACCTGCCATCTCAATTCCAAGCCTAACATTTACTTTCAAACCCAATGGATCATGGTTTCTGTCAACAGCATTCTACTAGATCTATTCTTGCAAAAATCAAGTTATCCATGTGGCTTAATTTAGTGGACATTTTTTGACCCTTGTCTCATGGGGTCACAAAAAGTTGGACACATTTGAGCAACTGAACAACAACAGCACCACAACTCGTTTATCATTTTCCCGAAATGCTCTGTGTCTCTGATACTACATACTGTTGGTTCACTCTGTCTCTAATTACTTTTGTTCTATCTCCTTAGTAGGCTCCCTTTCTTCACCCAACCCAGGGAGCCCAGTGGTCCATATATAGCCCACTATGCTCACTTGCACCATGATTTCAGTCACTCTGAAAGTTGCACCTACCACAAAAGGCTTATGATTCCTAAGCCTGACTCCACCTCAAATCCCTGCAGAAAGAATATCAGATTCATATCATCAGTTTCTACTGATAATCACCACTTTGGGCTTCCCTGGTAGCTCAGCTGGTAAAGAATTCACCTGCAATGCAGAAGACTCCAGTTCAATTACTGGGTCAGGAAGATCCCCTGGAGAAAGGATATAGTACCCACTCCAGCATTCTTGGGCTTCCCTTGTGGCTCAGCTAGTAAAGAATCCGCCTGCAATTCGAGAGACCTGGGTTTGAATCCTGGGTTGGGAAGATCCCCTGGAGGAGGGCATGGCAACCTACTCCAGTATTCTTGCCTGGAGAATCCCCATGGACAGAGGAACCTGGCAGGCTACAGTCCATGGGGTCACAAAGAGTTGGATATAACTGAGTGACTAAGCACAGCTCACCATCACCACTGACTGTACCAAACCCAATGTGCCCCCAAACTAAACTCATTTTATTCTCCGCCTGTCCCTCTTTCTGTATTTCTCTTAGCTGCTGACTCTACAATCTACCCAGTTATATAGGCGGAAAATCTGATACTTACTGCCTACCCCTCCATCTCCTCATGACCCAGAGCTAAGCATCATTAGATCCTGCAAATTTATTTAACTACACTTAGATGGGTTCCCTACTATCATGGACCTAAAGTCTTCATCTTTCACATGGAAGACTGAAACTGGCCCCCTTACCACCAGTTTTGTCTCCAAAAACCATCTCCTTACTTATTCAAAAGGGATTTATCTTCAGCACGAATATAATTATGTAAGTTATATGGCTGAAACCTATATGATACTGTCTCTATCATATAAACCATGCTTAAGCTCTTCAACATAGAGTCTCCAAAATTTGGATCTTAACACTATGGCATCATGCCCATCACACTTAGTACTCTTAGTACACTGCAAATAACAGCAATAGAATCCCCTATTTGCAGAACCCTCTACGCCGCACAGGAGCGGCGGCTGTGTGGTGCAGGAGCAGCTGAGAGGAGCTACCCCACGTCCAAGGTCAGAAGCGGTGGCCAAGAGGCATTCCCCCACGTCCAACGTCAGGAGCAGAAGCTGTGAGGATATATCCCACGTCCAAGATAAGGAGCAGCGGTTGCGCTTTGCTGGAGCAGCTATGAAGAGATACCCCACATTCAAGGTAAGAGAAACCCAAGTAAGACGGTAGACACATAGAGAGGGCATCAGAGAGCAGAGAGACTGAAACCACAATCACAGACAACAAGCCAGTCTGATCACATGGTCCACAGCCTTATCTAACTCAATGAAACTAAGCCATGCCGTGTGGGCTCACCCAAAATGCATGGGTCATGGTGGAGAGGTCTGACAGAATGCAGTCCACTGGAGAAGGGAATGGCAAACCACATCAGTATTCTTGCCTTGAGAACCCCATGCTGCTGCTGCTGCTGCTAAGTCATGTCAGTTGTTTCCGACTCTGTGTGACCCCATACATGGCAGCCCACCAGGCTCCTCTGTCCATGGGATTTTCCAGGAAAGAGTACTGGAGTGGGTTGCCATTGCCTTCTCTGAGAACCCCATGAACAATATGAAAAGGCAAAAAGATAGGACACTGAAAGATGAACTCACCAGGTTGGTAGGTGCCCAATAAGCTACTGGAGATCACTGGAGAAATAACTCCAGAAAGAATGAAGGGATGGAGCCAAAGCAAAAACAACACCCAGTTGTGGATGTGACTGGTGATAAAAGCAAGGTCCAATGCTATAAGAACAATATTGCATAGGAAACTGGAATGTTAGATCCATGAATCAAGGAAAATTGGAAGTGGTCAAACAGGAGATGGTAAAGGTAAATGTCGACATTCTGCTGCTGGGCTGCTAAGTCGCTTCAGTCGTGTCTGACTCTGTGCAACCCCATAGACTCGACATTCTAGAAATCAGCAAACTAAAATGGACTGGAATGGGTGAATTTAACTCAGATGACCATTATATCTACTACTGTGTGCGGGAATCCCTTAGAAGAAATGGAGTAGCCATCATAGTCAACAAGAGTCTGAAATATAGTACTTGGATGCAATCTCAAAAGTGACAGAATCTCTGTTCATTTCCAAGGCAAACCATTCAATATCACGGTAATCAAAGTCTATGCCCCAACCAATAATGCTGAAGAAGCTGAAGTTGAACGGTTCTATGAAGACCTACAAGACCTTTTAGAACTAACACCCAAAAAAGATGTCCTTTTCTTTATAGGGGACTGGAATGCAAAAGCAGGAAGTCAAGAAACAACCGGGAGTAACAGGCAAATTTGGTCTTGGAGGACAGAATGAAGCAGGGCAAAGGCTAATAGAGTTTTGCCAGGAGAATGAACTGTTCAGACAAAACACCCTCTTCCAACAACACAAGAGAAGACTCTACACATGGACATCACCAGATGGCCAACACCAAAATCAGACTGATGATATTCTTTGCAGCCAAAGATGGAGAAGCTCTATACAGTCAGCAAAAACAAGACCAGGAGCTGACTGTGGCTCAGATCCGAACTCCTTATTGCCAAATTCAGAATGAAATTGAAGAAAGTGGAGAAAACCACTCATTCAGACCATTCAGATATGACCTAAATCAAATCCATTATGATTATACAGTGGAAGTGAGAAATGGATTTAAGGGACTAGATCTGACAGATAGAGTGCCTAATGAACTATGGATAGACATTGTACACGAGACAGGGATCAAAACCATCTCCAAGAAAAAGAAATGCAAAAAGACAAAATGGCTGTCTGAGGAGGCCTTACAATAGCTGTGAAAAGAAGAGAAGTGAAAAGCAAAGGAGAAAAGGAAAGATATAAGCATCTGAATGCAGAGTTCCAAAGAATAGCAAGGAGAGATAGAAACCTTCCTCAGCAATCAATGCAAAGAAATAGAGGAAAACAAGACTAGAGATATCTTAATGAAAATTAGAGATACCAAGGGAATATTTCATGCAAAGATGGGCTCAATAAAGGACAGAAATGTTAGGGACTTAACAGAAGAAGATATTAAGAAGAGGTGGAAAGAAAATACAGAAGAACTATACAAAAAAGATCTTCATGACCCAGATAATCACAATGGGGTGATCACTCACCTAGAGCCAGACATCCTAGAATGTGAAGTCAAGTGGGCCTTAGGAAGCATCACTACAAACAAAGCTAGTGGAGGTAATGGAATTCTAGCTGAGCTATTTCAAATCCTAAAAGATGATGCTGTGAAAGTGCTGCACTCAATATGTCAGCAAATTTGGAAAACTCAGCAGTGGCCACAGGACTGGAAAGGTCAGTTTTCATTCCAATCCCTAAGAAAGGCAGTGCCAAAGAATGCTCAAACTACTGCACAATTGTGATCATCTCACACGCTAGTAAAGTAATGCTCAAAATTGTCCAAGCCAAGTTTCAGCAATATGTGAATTGTGAAGTTCTAGATGTTCATGCTCGTTTTAGAAAAGGCAGAGAACCAGAGATCAAATTGCCAACATCCGCTGGATCATTGAAAAAGCAGAGAGTTCCAGAAAAACACCTATTTCTGCTTTATTGACTATGCCAAATCTTTGACTGTGTGGATCACAATAAACTGTGGAAAATTCTGAAAGAGATGGGAATACCAGACCACCTGATCTACCTCTTGAGAAACCTGTATGGAGATCAGGAAGCAACACTTAGAACTGGACACAGAACAACAGATTGGTTCCAAATAGGAAAAGGAATACGTCAAGACTGAATATTGTCACTCTGCTTATTTAACTTATATCCAGAGTATATCATGAGAAATGCTGGGCTGGATGAAGCACAAGCTGGAATCAAGATTGCCAGGACAAATATCAATAACCTTAGATATGCAGATGACACCACCTTTATGGCAGAAAGTAAAGAAGAACTAAAGAGCCTCTTGATGAAAGTGAAAGAGGAGAGGAAAAAAGTTGGCTTAAAGCTCAACATTCAGAAAACTAAAATCATGGCATCAGGTCCCATCACTTCATGGCAACTAGATGGGGAAATAGTGGAAACCGTGGCTGACTTTATTTTCTTGGGCTCCAAAATCACTGCAGATGGTGATTGCAGCCATGAAATTAAAAGACGCTTACTCCTTGGAAGGAAAGTTATGAGCAACCTAGACAGCATATTAAAAAGCAGAGATATTACTTTGTCAACAAAGGTCCATCTAGTCAAGGCTATGGTTTTCCCAGTAGTCATGTAAGGATATGAGAGTTGGACTATAAAGAAATCTGAGTGCCAAAGAATTGATGCTTTTGAACTGTGGTGTTGAAGAAGACTCTTGAAAGTCCTTTGGAATGCAAGGAGATCCAACCAGTCCATTCTGAAGGAGATCAGTCCTGGGTGTTCATTGGAAGGACTGATGCTGAAGCTGAAGCTCCAAACTTTGGCCACCGGATGCGAAGAGTTGACTCATTTGAAAAGACCCTGATGCTGGGAAAGATTGAGGGCAGGAGTAGAAGGGAACAACAGAGGATGAGATGGTTGGATGGCATCACCACCTCAATGGACATGGGTTGGTGATGGACAGGGAGGCCTGGCGAGCTGCGGTTCATGGGGTCGCGAAGATTCGGACATGACTGAACCACTGAACTGAACTGAACTACCTGGAATTCATTTCTCTTCTCTCCTACACTCCTTACCCCCTTCACAAACACTTTTAGCTGATTCATACACTTAAATACTCAAGTCTTCCAGGTTTGACTAAGTGGCCACAATAACCTGTGCATGTCTATATTTTTCATAGCATAATGCAGTAGCTATGAGAACTGGGTAGTGACAGTGATCTGGATTCAAACCACTGCTCCATCATTTGCCAACATTCGTACCTGAGAAAATCATATAACTTCTTTAACACCTTATTTAGTCATGTGTAAAATATTCACCTTACTGCTTTGTCATTAAGAATTAGTGAGATAAAATCCTTAGGATATAAACTTGCACAAAGTAAGAACCCAATAAACTAGAATTTTAGTTGTTTTATCAATGTTCTTTGTTGATTTTAAAGTCAGAATATGAAACTATGATGTATGTGTTCAGTAATTCTACCAAAGTCTTACTTTTGCAAAAGAATATTTGCAAAATATTTTGATATTTTGTTAATTTAAGTTAGTCTTATTCCTTACAAATGTCTCTTCCTTATAAAAGGAAATAATCCTGACACATATTAAAACAATAAAAACAAGGTAAGTCTGGCAATGACTCGCCAGTGAAAAGATAGGGGAGTAGTATTTCTCACAATAAATGAACTCTAAACATTGTAAAATTCTTACTTGGTAAAAACACAAATATTAGGAACTATGGATGCCTTTTTTCTGGGGAAAAAATGACTCCTCTTACTAAATTATTATGAGTTATCCACACACGAAATAGGAGATTCTGCTTTTAATTTACTTCGGAGCATGATACTGTGAAAATATAAAATGTGAAGTTCTAGAAAAACATCTGTTAATTTTAAAAATGTTAAAATGTTCTGAATTTTGTTTTTCCAGTGATTTGTGTTAAAACAGAGTTCAATTGCAAAACCAAATTTTTTTCATTATATCATAAGCCTGTTCATTACCCTAAGGAAAATAAAATGCAATCTATTACCAAAGTGCCCACCTGCCTGCTTCACTAAATAATGCCTGTAATTACCATATATTTTACAGGAGTCTGTGTAAGGTGAACCCAACAAATGTATTCCAGGTGTGGACTCTGTATTCAACAAGCAACCAGATTCATTTTTATTTCAGTCTTTCTGTAATTTTGATTAGATTTCTACTTCATTTTTCTACTTTCAATCAAAAGCAGTGTGCAGGCATGGAGGGCACAAAATTCAGCACAATACTGACTGAGACTTTTACAATAAGATGAGCCCAAACCCCTCTCTGCTCTACATTTGGGAAGAGGAATCTCTTACTATGTGTGCATGTGTGAAGTCGCTTCAGTCTATCTGATTTTTTGTGACCCCATGGACTGTAGCACGCCCATTTCTTCTGTCCATGGGATTCTCCAGGCAAGAATCCTGGAGTGGATTGCCACGCCCTTCTCGAGAGGATTGTCCTGACTCAGGAATTGAACCTGCAACTCTTACATCTCCTGCATTGACAGGCAGGTTCTTTACCACTAGCACCACCTGGGGAAGCCCTCTTCTTTCTGTACCTGCTACCAATTCCAATTCATCAACTGACATGCTGTATTTCCTTAGGCAATTAAAACAACAACACTCTTTAAGTCTCATATTTCTCTGCTTTGAAATGGGGATGATAATATCTATCACAGAAAGGTTTAGGAGAGCATAAATGAGAATGCACAAAGATGTATCGATAGTGCCTGGACACATTATCATGATCCCCTTACAAAGCACTTTTGCAAGCAGTGTTCTAGGCACTGTGCATACATTAATTCCTCTAATCCTTTAACAGCCCCATGTGATATAGTCCTATTATCATGCTCCTGGAGAAGAGAAGAAGCCATCTGTAAATCATAGTTCTGATGATTTCACAAGACAACAGGACCAAATAAACAGGGATTAGCACAAACCACTCCCGGGGGTTCAGTAAGGAAAATAAAACCTAATGCCCTACAACATCCACTGCATGGAATGAATTAACTTCCCTTCTATCAAACTGAACTTCCCTTGTGGCTCAGCTGGTAAAGAATCTACCTGCAATACGGGAGACCTGGGTTCGATCCCTGGGTCGGGAAGATCCCCTGGAGAAGGGAAAGGCTACCCACCCCAGTATTCTGGCCTGGAGAGTTCCATGAACTGTATAGTCCATGAAGTCACGAAGAGTCGGACATGACTGAGTGATTTTCACATTTCTATCAAACTGGAAAATACTATCCATGGGAGAATTGAGAAAAGTAGTAGCTCAAATAGTTTTTTGTGTTCTGTTGCTTAGTTGAGGAACTTTGATAGAAAAAAAGCAGTACAACCCTTTACCCTGTCAAATTATTCCCTGCCTTTGCCTCAGTGTTACCACTAGCCATGTATCCTATTTGCCCAAATTAAAGACCTCTGATTTCCTGTGGGAAAAGAAATCAGAACCTCAGAAGTAGGGTGGGAACATTTATTTTGAAGGAAATGTGATGAAAAATCTGTTTAGGGTCATGGTAAGATATTTTGTTGATGTGTTGTTGTTGTTCAGTCACTCAGCTGTATTCGACTCTTTGCAACCCCATGGACTGCAGCATGCCAGGATTCCCTGGCCTTCACAATTCCTGGAGCCTGCTCAAATTCATGCCCATTGAGTCGGTAATGCCATCCAACCATCTGTTCTCTGTCCTTCCCTTCTTCTCCTGCCTTCAATCTTTCCCAGCATCAGGGTCTTTTCTACTGAGTTAGCTCTTTGCATCAGGTGGCCAAAGTATTTGAGGTTCAGCTTCATCATCAGTCCTTCCAGTGAATATTCAGGGTTGATTTTCTTTAGGATTGACTGGTTGGATCTTCTTGTTGTCCAAAGGGGCTTTCGAATCACAGTTCAAAAGCATCAATTCTTTGGCACTCAGCCTTCTTTATGGTCCAGCTTTCACATCCATGTATGACTACTGGAAAAACCATAGCTTTGACCAGATGGACATTTGTCAGCAAAGTAACGTCTCTGCTTTTTAATATGCTGTCTAGGTTGGTCATAGCTTTTCTTCCAAGGAGCAAGCGTCTTAATTTCATGGCTGCAGTCATCATCTGCAGTGATTTTGGAGCTCAAGAAAATTAAGTCTGTCACTGTTTTCATTGTTTCCCCATCTATTTGCCATAAAGTAATGAGACTGGATGCCATGATCTTAGTTTTCTGAATATTGAGTTTTAAGCCAACTTTTTCACTCTCCTCTTTCACTTTCATCAAGAGGCTCTTTAGTTCCTCTATGCCTTCTGCCATAAGGGTGGTGTCATCTGCATATCTGAGGTTATTGATATTTCTCCCAGCAATCTTGATTCCAGCTATGCTTCATCTAGCCTGGCATTTTGCATGATTTACTCTGCATATCAATTAAAGAAGGAGAGTGACAATATACAGCCTTGATGTACTCCTTTCCCAATTTGGAACCAGTCTATTGTTTCATGTCTGGTTCTAATTGTTGCTTCTTGAACTTCATACAGGTTTCTCAGGAGGCAGGTAAGGTTGAGATGTTAATTAGCTTTTTTGATTTTGCTGCTAACCCAAGAGGGAAACAACACTGAGTGGTTTGTATTTTCTGTTTCTCCTTGCACTCCACCCCTACCTTCTAAGAAGATGGCCAGAGCTCCTTCACTCCCTTGCCACAGGGAAGGCTGCAAGGCTAAACCAGAAGTGGCCAGAAGAGAACCTCTCTTCCTGACCAGAGTTTTCCAAGTCTTAGGCTATGGAGGAAACATAAGAGAAGTCACTGAGTTTGGTGTGAGACTAGAGGATGAAGGTGCAGACAGGTGTACAGAGCTGCCAGAGGAAGAAAATGATTGCCCCCAGCTTAAGGGAGCATTGAGCTCTGTGGAACCTCCAGAAAAAGAGACCCACAGCTTCCCTCTTGCAGACTTCAGGAGGTTTTGTCTCCACAGAAAACAACAGCCAAGTGGTCCTACAAGCAAGGCACTGTTCAGGGCACTTGAGCCAACCTAGGCCCCCACATACTAGGTAACATGATCCGCCCCGAACAGTCAGATTTCAAGGGGCTGGCTGGGAAGATAAAAGTAGATCTATTATGGGGCTAACTAAAGGGGCTTTGGAAAGTCAGGAGAAGCTTCCTTCCGTGTCATAATGCATGAGAATCATGGATGCTAAAAACACTGCAATGTAGAGGACAGTCCTGCACCACAAAAACTGTTCTACTCAGATGCCCCACACCCTGTCAGCAAAAACCAGTACATGACGGGCATCAGAGAGGAACCTAATTGGACTGAAAGCAGAACACAATACCAAGGAGTGGCTATATTTTTTTAAAGGGACTTCCCTGGCAGTTCAGTGATTAAGACTCTATACTCCCATGTAGGGTGTGCAGGTTCAATTCCTGGTTAGGGAACTAAGATACCACATTCCACAAGGTGCAGATAAAAAATAAATTAATTAACTTAAAGCATAAAATAAAAAAGCAAGGATTGCCCTCAAACACTGTTCTGTGTAACACCCCCATGATCTTGCCCCTACAACTTTGTGAATAAGAGAGGGACTCCCTTTAAGACCGAGGCTGAACTCCCTTCAAGAGATGGGATGGAAGTTCAGAGATGGATTTAGGTTGATTGAAAAAAGAAAAAAAGAAGTAACATGGCCTTTTTACACACTGGGGCTTATTCAGTAGATGGATATGTCCTATGTATGTTTCGTTTTTAAGAATACAGTGTCAGGGGCTTTCTGAAAGCATAATAGAATCCCGCTCATCCTGTCTCCTGCAGGAATGTGCACTCCTGAAGACGCATTGCGTTTTGTACTGTTAACGGCTCTGAACGTGACTCTCCAGACTGCATCTGTGTCCTAGTGCAGTGAAGAAAAATCCAAGCCATCCTTCTGTCCCTAAGAGAACACCCATATTTCTTTATTCTGAATTTTTTATGAAAATGGCAGCAGTAATTATATTTTTAATTTTTTATTTTTAAACTATTTTATTTATAATCAAGAAAATATGGTTAAGCATCTGTATACACATCCGTCCCACCTCATAATTGTTACATGTCAGGAGAAGATTTGCAAGAAAGGACTTTGGCAATGCTATATAAAGTGACACAAAATATTACTTCAGGAGAAATGTCCACACATCACCTTAAAAGTGAAGTAAACAGCCACATGCATCTTTTAAAAAATAGAAAGAGATGTGAAGCATTTTCAATTTTTGTAGAAAAATTAGTTGGAGGAAAGGAATAAAACATCACTTATGTAGCACCTACTCTGAAAGTGAAGAAAACCTTTACAGGATGTAATTAATCTTGACACCTGTTTGTTAAAAAGAAAGAAGCGGCAACATGATCCCTTTTGTGAGAAGCAGCACAAATTCAGATCACTTGCCTCAGGCAGTGATTGGTGGAGATGGGGTTAAAGTCCTACATGAAGACTAAGACACCTGTTATATCCTAGTCTCTTACAAGCACTATGCCATTTTAAAAGCTATCACTCATTGAAAAGTATGTACAAGGCACTATGCTTTAAATACTCTTCTTACTTAAATCTTGCTACAACCCAAAGAGGTGGATGTAATTTTCCTCATTGTACAATTGAAGAAACTAAGAGCAGTGGTATCAAGAAGCTTATATAAGAGCACCCAGCAAATAAGTACTGACTGAATTCCAACAAGGACTGCTGTTGGACTCAAAGCCCATGCTTCCAGCCATGAGACCTCTTTTTCTCTGTATCCCCTTACACACAGTGAAGAGATGGTATGCATTTCAGAATTAATATGGATCATTCCTGGTAGCCGTCAAGGACTCTGGCAGTGACAAAGTATGAACTGATAGGACTATTTCCAATTCACTTGAAATGTTATGACCATGGAAAGGAATCCTGGCTTTATCTTCCATGCTACTCATACTCCTCCCCTATCATTAATATTAACATTAATCTTACCTTATTTTAAGGTATTACTTTTTTAACATGTCTTTCCTGCCAGACTATAAGACTCTTGAGAACAGAAAAAGGGTCTATCTTCATTTACCACTAATCTCAACACCTCAGCACAATGCCTGGCACATAGTGCTGCTGCTGCTAAGTTGCTTCAGTCGTGTCGGACTCTGTGCGACCCCATAGACAGCAGCCCACCAGACCCCGCTGTCCCCGGGATTCTCCAGGCAATAACACTGGAGTGCGTTGCCATTTCCTTCTCCAATGCATGAAAGTGAAAAGTGAAAGTGAAGTCTCTCAGTCGTGTCCAACTCTTAGCGACCCCGTGGACTGCAGCCTACCAGGCTCCTCCGCCCATGGAATTTTCCAGGCAAGAGTACTGGAGTGGGTTGCCATTGCCTTCTCTGCTGGCACGTAGTAGGCTCTCAATAAAACTTGGTTGAAGGAACGATTGAAGGGGCCATGGCAGCCTTATGAGCTACGGGAAGAACGGCAAACAGGTGGCACCTGGCTAAGTAACACTTCATTGTCAACTGCTGGATCATGATTACTTGTAGAGAACCTACGGTCAAAGGAAATCAAGCAGGAGCAGAGAGCAATAGTAGGTAAAGCCCCACTGCCCTACAAAGCCTTTGCAAATTCTTCCCCAATGGTTATCCCCCCAACCAAGGCACGAAATTCTCACACTTGACTTTCTCCATGTTTTGAACACCACACTTACTCCCATCTCTAGGATGCACATATTTATCTTTGTGTCACCAGCACACCATAAAGCACCTACACATTCAACCTCTCTCTATCTTCTACCCAATGCACTTAGCATTGACCTATGGCCACTATGAGTTTATGCTCCTTTTTATAATGGCTTTCCTGTATCCATAGTATTTATCCACAATCAAGCTGCAACTCTTATTCCAAACTTATTTCCCACTATCCCTCTCTCCACCCATTTTGGTGTCATCTAAAGAGAACAACCTGCTGATGCCCTGACAACTTTCTTGCCTTTGCTCACACAGTACATTTTGCACCAGATGCCCTTCATTTTCACACTTGAGTTCAGTTCAATTATCTTGTCTACCAGGAAGGCTTCACAAATTCATTGGAAATGGACATAACCCTTTCCTCGTCTCAATTCCCTCATTTGATCTATAGTTTTTTGACAGACACAACTTGACTCTGTAAATTCAGTTGTTTTATATTCCCAACTAGACGATAAGCTCCCTAAAGGCAAAGCCCACACATCATTTACTTCTTTATCTTCTACATCAGACAGTGCAGGGCCTTCTACATAGTGTCTGCTTTATAAGTTAAGTGAATGAATGAATGAATAAAAAAGTGAAAAGAATTTTTTATTTGATTATTCTTATTCTTGAATCTGGCTTAATGAAAATTGCATTACTCATCCATACATCATAAATCCTGATTCAGTTTTTCTCATAAGCTAGCTATGAAATTCAGGCAAGTTACTCCATGGGTTCAAGTTTCCTCATCTGAAAAAAAGGTGAACTACAGCTGATCTCTCAGGTCATTACAGAAATGTAAAAACATGACATAGTATAAAATATGTGAGTAATTCCAGAAAGAGGAAACACAATTCCCCTTACCTATGTCTAGTAACTTTCAGTCTTTCTTCAGAGCTCAACTCATCATCACTTTCACAGCAAAATTTCCCTGATGACCAGGGCTACATCAAATCCCTCCACATAATGTTCTTACGGCACCATAAACCTCCACTTTGCAGGATTTACCGTACTTATTTTTGTTTGTTTATTTAAAGTCTATTCCTACTTATCCCATGTATATTCAATAAAATGAATGAATGCGTGTAATCTTAGAATATATGGCTTTACAAAGCAAAACTATTTTTTTTCAGCAGCTCTCTTTGTAGTTAAGTAATCACATATGTTTCAGCATTTAAATATTTTCTAAAGATGATGGACAAAGCTGGGTGATCACAACTTCAAAGAGGTAAAACAGTTCTCAAGAACCTAGGTGTCATTTCAATCAGTTTATATGTTCAAAGAATATTGTCTCTGATAGACTTATTTTTTGGCCATGCCAAGCAGCACGTGGAATTCTTAGTTTCCTGACCAGGGATTGAACCCACATCCCCTGCATTGGGAGTTCAGTCTTAACCACTGAACCACAAGGGAAATTCCTCTGACAGACTTATTTCTAAATATGAAATCTCTTTTATTTAAGCTCATTCTTATTTGTACTTTTTTTCTCCATTCTAAAGAAATTTATCTATTAAACAACTCATCACATGTGTTTTCTTGGATCATTAGTTAGGTAAAAATATCTATTTAGAGATTCTTTCTATGATGTAGAAAGTAAACATCTTAGTATGAGCAGGAAAAACAAGAATGTTTCTTTGTAAACAGACATAATTTAGTATTTGATTTTTTTAATTAACAAACAAATTTAAAAGGTTTAATAATTAATATCAATGACATATGTCATATTTTATTATTGCAAATATTCAATGTGAATAATAAAAAAAGTCTAAAAGTTATCTTAATGATAGAACTAATCCAAGCAGTAGGAAATAAAATCTGAAATGCTTCATTTGACATAAAGTTTTCAAACTTACTGGTTTCTTTTTCTTTATCCTATGAATACTCTTAAATTTATACAAATATGTTTGATTTAATAAGCTAAAACTTTTTATAACTGTCTAAGTCCACATAAACCATTATAGTTAGCACTATAATTATGAGTTAAAGGTATGATCTTAGATGCAAAGCCAAAGCTCTCTATCTTCTTTCATGTGCTCCTTTCTGTACACTTGGGGAGTATTCCTTTCCATAAAAAGGAGAAACTGACTGAAACTGGTGACCCATGACCTCTTCCAATCCAATAAAGGAGAGTGCCAAATCCTTGAAAGTGATGGTCTCTCACGGGATGACACAGTATAAGCTAAGCTCACTTCCACCTTAAAATAGCTTTTCACTTTTTTAATCACATGTATAAACATGTGAAGGGTAAACCTACAGGCAATAAAATTCAACTTCTGACAACATAATTCTGAAAGCCACTAGATCCTGCAGGATTCTGAAAAAAACATATTCATTCTATCCAAAAAGCCACCTCATCCTGAAACAGGATACATAGAGACATAAGAAAAAAAAAAAAATACACTAAAGATCAGTGCTTACTTTTTCAAATATCTTAGGTGTTTTCTGAAAAATAAAAATAGCAATATTACATAAGAATAGATGCACTATTAAATAATTATCACACTCAAGAAATTTTTCAAGTCATATATAGACATCCTTCCCACCTTGATGGTAGGAACTGTAATTATACCAGTTCTGTGTAATCAGCAACACTTGGCATAATGTATTATAAGTTCATAAACTCCTTCTAAAATAACTGTCCAATGAAACAAATATAAAATACATATAGAGCACAAATGATTGACATGAAAAAAGACTACTCATTATTTGGTTACGTAACTAAACCTGACATTTTTCCAGATGTAGTTATTTGGTTTGATGGGATTGTTATGTGTCCACTTGCTTCTGACTTTTAATGATTAGAATTTTTAGTACAGTGGGAGAGATGGGGGTGGATGATATGACATGTACTTTTCAATATATTCCTTATCAAAGTAGTAAATTTTACTACATCCATACTAGCTAGGATGGGTCTAGAATGTCTCCTGAGACATAGAAACAATCTCATCCACATTGATTTGGAAATTACTGAATTTTGTATTTTTTCTGAACAACCAGTCAACAAACGTAGGTTTTCTTACTTTTTTTACAAAAACAAAAATGGCAAAGTTTTACAGACCATTTTTAAAACAATTGGAGCTTTGAAAAAGCTTTAAAGGTTTCATAATCATATTTTAATATTTTACCAATGTGAACAAAAGATCAAAGTATTATAAGACCTGGGGGAAAAAGTCTAAATAATACAACTCTCTTATCCCTGCGTAAATGAGCTAAAAATGCAATTCAAATCAGTTCAGTTCAGTTCAGTCGCTCAGCCATGTCCGAATCTTCGCGACCCCGTGAATCGCAGCACGCCAGGCTTACCTGTCCATCACAAACTCCTGGAGTTCACTCAGACTCATGTCCATCGAGTCAGTGATGCCATCCAGCCATCTCATACTCTGTTGTCCCCTTCTCCTCCTGCCCCCAATCCCTCCCAGCATCAGAGTCTTTTCCAATGAGTCAACTCTTCACATCAGGTGGCCAAAGTACTGGAGTTTCAGCTTCAGCATCATTCCCTCCAAAGAAATCCCAGAGCTGATCTCCTTCAGAATGGACTGGTTGGATCTCCTTGCAGTCCAAGGGACTCTCAAGAGTCTTCTCCAACACCACAGTTCAAAAGCATCAATTCTTCAGTGCTCAGTCTTCTCCATGGTCCAACTCTCACATCCATACATGACCACAGGAAAAACCATAGCCTCGACTAGACGGACCTTTGTTGGCAAAGTAATGTCTCTGCTTTTGAATATGCTATCTAGGTTGGTCATAACTTTCCTTCCAAGGACTAAGCATCTTTTACTTTCATGGCTTCAGTCACCATCTGCAGTGATTTTGGAGCCCCCCAAAATAAAGTCTGACACTGTTTCCACTGTTTCCCCATCTATTTCCCATGAAGTGATGGGACCAGACGCCATGATCTTTGTTTTCTGAATGTTGAGCTTTAAGCCAACTTTTTCACTCTCCACTTTCACTTTCATCAAGAGGCTTTTTAGTTCCTGTTCACTCTCTGCCATAAAGGTGGTGTCATCTGCATATCTGAGGTTATTGATATTTCTCCCGGCAATCTTGATTCCAGCTTGTGTTTCTTCCAGTCCAGCGTTTCTCATGATGTACTCTGCATAGAAGTTAAATAACCAGGGTGATAATATACAGCCTTGATGTAATCCTTTTCCTATTTGGAACCTGTCTGTTGTTCCATGTCCAGTTCTAACTGTTGCTTCCTGACCTGCATACAGGTTTCTCAAGAGGCAGGTCAGGTGATCTGATATTCCCATCTCTTTCAGAATTTTCCAGAGTTTATTGTGATCCACACAGTCAAAGGCTTTGGCATAGTCAATAAAGCAGAAATAGATGTTTTTCTGGAACTCTCTTGCTTTTTCCATGATCCAGCAGATGTTGGCAATTGGATCTCTGATTCCTCTTCCTTTTCTAAAACCAGCTTGAACATCAGGAAGTTCACGGTTCATGTATTGCTGAAGCCTGGCTTGGAGAATTTTGAGCATTACTTTACTAGCATGTGAGATGAATGCAATTATGCGGTAGTTTGAGCATTCTTTGGCATTGCCTTTCTTTGGGATTGAAATGAAAACTGTCCTTTTCCAGTCCTGTGGCCACTGCTGAGTTTCCCAAATTTGCTAACTTATTGAGTGCAGCCCTTTCACAGCATCATCTTTCAGGATTTGAATAGCTCAACTGGAATTCCATCACCTCCACTAGCTTTGTTCGTAGTGATGCTTTCTAAGGCCCACTTGACTTCACATTGCAGGATGTCTGGCTCTAGGTCAGTGATCACACCATCGTGATTATCTGGGTCGTGAAAATCTTTTTTGTACAGTTCTTCTGTGTATTTTTGCCACCTCTTCTTAATATCTTCTGCTTCTGTTAGGTCCATACCATTTCTGTCCTTTATCGAGCCCATCTTTTCATGAAATGTCCCCTTGGCATCTCTCATTTTCCTGAAGTGCTCTCTAGTCTTTCCCATTCTGTATTATCAAAAGTTTCTACTATTACCACTACTATCACTACTACTATTCTAACCAGCCACATTCAGGTGCACAGAGACCTATAGCTTAAAACTATCATAAAAATCAAATTGACTCTTTTAGAACCAAAGATTCAATGAACTAAAAGAAGTAAAAGAAAGTGGATTCTATCTCTCATTCTTCTCAATGCATTCTACCATACTCTACCTATTGTGAATACATATTAATACATCTTTTTGCAGATAGCATTGTTTCATTAGCACAAACTAAGTGTGATCACAGTAAGCAACTGGCCTTACTATTGCAAGCCAGAAAAGAAAGGCTACATACTGATTTCCCCAAAGCCAAAATTCTCATTTTATGGACATTTACTATTTATTTTAAAGTAAATAATTCTATGTCATTTTAGGAGAAAACAGTAAAAAGAAAGAAGTGAGGTCATAAAACCTCTACCCTTCCAAACCTAATAAAATAAATACAAAAAGGAAAGAGTTAAAAAAGAGGGAGAAAATGAAGTTGTAGACACAAAGTTTTGTATAATATTGAAATTGTGTGCCCAGTCACTCAGTCATGTTTGACTCTTTGCAACCCCATGGACTATTGCCTATCAGGCTCCTCTGTCCATGCAAAAATTCCAGGCAAAAATACTGCAGTGGGTTGCCATTTCCTTTTCCAGGGAATCTACCCCACCCAGGGACTGAACCCACGTCTCCTGTGTCTCCTGCATTGCCAGGTGGATTCTTTACCTCTGTGTCACCTGGGAAGCCCCAATATTGAAATTAAGTTAGTATTAACATGAAGTAGATTTTTAAATTAATTTTTATTGGAGTATATAGTTGCTTTACAATATTGTGTTAGCTTCTACTGTACAGCAAAATGAATCTCATATGTGTATTAATACATATATCCCCTCCCTTCCGAATTTCCTTCCCATTCAGGTCACTACAGTGCATGAAACAGAGTAATATGAACTAGATTTTTATAAGTTAAAACATTAATTGCAGTCCCCAGGATAACCACCTAAAAAATAACTCAAAAGAATATAACTTTTTTTTAAGGAATTAAAACAGCACACTAGAAAATACCTATTTAATAAAAGCCATATGTTTAGAAAATACTCTTCAACCTAATTGTTCAAATTCAGACTTTTAAAAAAATACCGTACTTATCATGCCATACTCATCTGCAGGCTGAATTCAGTTCATGGACCACTCATTCGGTTTGAGATATCCCTGGTTCTGCACATCTAGATTTTGCCTTTCCTTTAAGGCTTTCAAGTACTACTTCTCCCATTAAAATTGTGATGATCTCCTCAATGTGGATTAATAATACTTTGCCTCTGTCTCCACTTGATGGAAAGATAAGAATATGAAACCAGAAGCTCTGGGATAAATCCATTTGTTCATCTATGATTTAAGGAAATTAATATATCTAGACCTTAGTGTCATCTATAAAATGAAGATAACACCTACTTCACAAGGTCATTTTGAATGTTGACTCAGAAAATACAACTAAAAAGAATCATACGAATATTAATTCAGACTATAAGTGTTGATTTTCCTAATCCTCATTCCAGAAAGTGGCTCTTGCTCATGAGCTAAATTAATATTCCTCTTATCTCAGTCCTTTGTATGAGCACTTGCCCAGCAAAGTGCCTAACAACACTTTATTAATATTTTGCCTTATGAGTTTATATATCCCTAAGTATGGTGCAGTGTAACTTGGTTGCTTCACTAAGAATTCCAAGTCTTACTTCACAGCAAAAAAAAAAAAAAACATATATATATATATATATATATATAAGTCAAAAAATCTTTGTATTTGACAAGATAGAGAAGAGATCCTAGTTATATATGCCAATAAACTGCAGACATAAAATGATTTATATAAGTATCTTTCACCTACTTGTATGAACTCCTTATGATAATTAATTGAACTTGGAAATACTTTTTATCTACAGAATGTGTGAAACATCCTCATAGATTTCTATTACTCCTGTCATTGAGTCATTTCTATTAAAAACTGAGTTGTCAAAACCCCTGAAAATATACTTTCCAAAAGTAATGTGCCACAAACAGAATGAGTCAAAGACAAATCACCTGCTTATCTCTGCTCTTATTTACAAAAATAAACTGGCACTCAACTTCCAAAATCAAGGACAATCAGAAATACGTACATATAGACAAAAGTAAGTCCTCAGTATCTTCCAAATTTGAATTGAAGGACTTTCTTGTATTATATCCCTTCTTTAGGAATACACTCTCCTGCTGAAAATTCTCATATATCAAAATGAATATCCTCAAATTATGAGGGTATTATTAACTTAAAAGTAATTTTTAAATCTCATAATTCTCTTCAGGATAAAATCTATAAAGCTTTAGGATTATTTTTCACAGGTCTAAATTTACTATAAATTTTATTCTATTATAACAAAGTGGAAAACTATAGAATTAAATATCTGTATTTCTAGAATCTTCAATTTCTCCACACAAAGTAAAAGAAGAAAAAAATCTTTCTAATTTTAAATCACATCATCTAGGAATTTATAGTATCACAGTTTTATTCCTTTGGATTTGACTGTTACTAATTTTCATTTATGAATTATCTGAAATTATTTATTAATAGCAGTAATTATTACTATGATACACAGTCAAGTCACATGATATGTTGTTTACATGCAGTAAAAACCTTGATTCCTAGATTTTGCTCCTGCAAACTAATAATCCTCTGTGTGTACATACGTATGCTACGACTTCTTTTGTGACAATCGATGTGGATTTGAGATTATGAATTCTTAGAGCACAGTATATCTAGATTACTTGCATTGAAACTGTTAAGGTTATTTGATCAAGTACATATCTGTTTCTCACCATCACATTTGTTCCTGGGTTTTAGCCAAATATTAACTTTTCTTATAAATAAGAGTTTTTCATAGAATAGTCCCTTTTCTTAGACAGCATTCTCTGTGATCTTTAGGTATTTCTTTAAAGGTTTATATAGATGTATGGTTTATTTGTCCAAATAATATTACAGATTTTTCCAACAAATTAAAAAATTAATTCTATTAAGAATTAAAATAACACTAAAATGGTGTTTTCCAGATGAGAAATATATATGTACCAGGAAAACAGAAGAAGTAAAACTATGGAGGATATCCCTATACAAAAGTTAAATAATGCACAAAGATACATGTGCATGTATAGCTTATTCATATTACTGTACAGCAGAAACTAACACAACATTGTAAAGCAACTATACTCCAACAAAAATGTTTTTTAAAAAAGAGCTCACAAGAAAAAAGTGCTTAAGGCAAGCCATGGCAGAATTTTAAAAGTCAGATTAATGCACTTAGTGTGGAAATAAGAGAAAAATACAAAAAGAGTTCATCATTCAGCATGTTTCAACAGCCAGTTTTACTCATCAATTGCAAAGTGCTTTCTGAACATTAATTAATTAAAGATGTAGTGTCTAAAATGTGCAGGATGTTTTGTAATGGCCTCGATTGTCTTCAAAATTTCAGATGACTAAGGGAGACACCTGACAGATGATGTTACAAAGAATGTCTCCATGTGAATTTGTCAGCACTTTAACTCTTATTTCATTATGGGACTTGTAAGAAAACAGGAAGAGCATCAGAAAAA
The DNA here is from genome assembly GCF_029378745.1 of Bos indicus. NCBI lineage: Eukaryota > Metazoa > Chordata > Mammalia > Artiodactyla > Bovidae > Bos > Bos indicus. The sequence continues at coordinate 81,047,965 of NC_091763.1, forward strand.
TAAAACCCCAAAATAAAACTGTAAATAAAAACCTCAAGTCAGTAAGACCACGTCAAAAATATACACACAGCCTCAGGTCTTATTTGAAGGATATGTTGCATAATCTTGATTTTTTTAAAAAAAGCACATTGTACTTCTTAATTATACTAATTTTAACATACATATATACACATCCTCAAGCAAATAATTGTTTCCTGTTTACTTAAAAGAGTTATGAAGAATTTCCTGTGAACATGATTTTTAAATTAGGGAGGAGAAGATCAGAAGATTTTCTTCTTATACCTCAGGAAATAAAATGGACTTTTTAAAATAATCTTTTCAAATATCAGCACAATATTGAATGCTCTCTCTAAGCAGTGACAAGTAAAATGCTAAGGAAACAATACCAACAGCCTTTAATGACTGAAAACATCTTTTTAAAAATATTAAATTTAATGAATCTCTGGTACATAGCTGAGATTTCTCTATAATATTTTTAAACAATGTTTAAAATGGCAAGTTCCCAAAGCCATTCATTTAGCTGGAGTAGAGAAAACAAAATGTAACAAATTTGTCTTCTCTATATTTTAAATAACTCTTAGAAAGTTAAAGTATAGGGGAAATCATGCTTTGCCTTATCTGACTTCACAGCTGCATTCCTTAAAATCCATTACTGATTTTCTTTTGTGCAGTAACCTTTCCAACTCTCCCCTCACCTGGCATCACCACTATCTATGTGCTAACCAGCTGCAGGAGAAATCAAAATAACAAATCAAATAAAGCACTGAATGCAAAGCTTTAATACAGAAAGAGAGAGAGTTCCTGTCTCTTCCTATGTATTTAACTTCTGTAGTCAATGAAAGTAACCAATCAACATTTACTGAGCAGTTATGATTTGCAGCAATAAACCCTGTTCAAGTAATAAAAAGAAAGTGACAGTCAGGAAGACATGGAGAGAATGCAAATTGAATAAGTCACAGCTGAGAACTGGTCAAATGGAATCTTCTTTTCTGGTTAATTTTTTCTAGATGTTCTTAATAATGGAAATAATTAGCAGAAAATAAAAGTCCATGGTCTTTTGAGTTGGGACTGTTTAGTTTCGGGCCATTTGTTCCACTAGTCCCTGAGCAAGTCATGGAACTTCTCTGAACATCAGTTTCTCACCCTGTAAAGTAACAATAATACATCTTGCACAATGTGACTGAGAGTTCATTAAGATGAATGTTTAACACACTATGTGCAGTAAATTAACACTAAGCTTGTTATTGTTAGTTTAAAGCATGTAGAGCTCACATTTTTTACATGAGTGCAAATTGTAGCTGAGGTACTGTATAAAAATATTTTTCTTATTAAAAACTAATATACTTAAATTATTGAAATATTTAGAAAATCTCAAGAAGCTAAAAGAAGAGAAATGAAAATTATCCTAAATCTTAAAACTGAGCTGAGCACAGTTAACACCTAGGTGCCTCTACACTGTGTACTTCTCTGGCTCTCTCTCTCCATCTCTATCACACTGTTTCCATTTTTTCCACTCCTCTCCCACCTCCTTCTTCTCCTTCTCCCCTTTCTCCTCGCTCCTCCTCCTCCTCCTTTCTTCCTTCATTTCTTTTTTCTTTCTTTCTCAGTGTTCCCTTCACTCCCACCCTAAGCATAGTGAAAAGAACCTCTGCAGGTGATGATCCCTTGGTGTCGCTCTTCCTGCAGCCTCTGCTATACATAAAGCAATCACTTTCATATACAGAGACCCAGCAATTATCTCTCATGGAGGGAAACACTTCTGATCCTCCAGGTTGAGTAAAGTTTGGGGAATATGTGCACAGAGAGGAGCACCTCTCATGATCCCGCAAATCTCCCCCGAAGACTCATTCCGCCCTCAGGGATTTCTCACAATTATCAGCACTACAGATTCCAGGGGCATCACTCTGTACACAGTTTTGCAACTTGCTTTATGTGTTTCAATATGGACATGCTTTTTAAAGTTAGCACTGAAATGCAAAAAGAATTAAGCATGAATTTACATTAAATAAGAAAGCAAGATATGCAAAGAAAATAGCATTCCCAAAAGCAGAGAGGCCGGAGGGAAGATGGTATTTTCAAGACATTAAATTTGTCCTATATGGCTCCTCTGCTACAGAGAAGGGGTTACGGAAAAAGGGAGCCTAGAAAGGAGGGAAGGACAGGTAGTAGAAGAACTCATCTGCCATGCTGAGGCTTTTAGATCTCATAACCTGTCGGTTAGGGGCATGAACTCTGGCACCAAATTGAGCTGAGTTCTAGTTCCAGGTACATCACTAACTGGACTTTGGGAAAATCACTTAACTTCCTTAAGTTTTGGTTTACCATATTTGTAAAACAGGGATGATAGCATGTGTAAAAGAATTTCATCACTGTACAGTCAATTCTTATTTGCAGTAAGTTATATTCTATAAAGTTGCAGCGAGCACTAAATTACAAAATAACTGTTCTCCTGGGTGAAATACAGGGCTAGATTCCTAAGAGCTTCTGGTCACAATATTTTTATCACTACAGTGATACATAGCCTTGTTTTATGTGCATTTCTGTTTAAAGACACCTTATTTAAAATGCATTACCAATTCATTAGTATTGAACTCACAGTCAACAGCACTATCAGTCATGCATGAACGAAGCTTATCTAACACATGTATTTTCTCTGTAAGTCACAAGCTTCTTGTACTTTGGAACACAGTAACACCACACAGCACTTTAGCACTATACTTGGGGTCCTTGTTTTTAAACAGCAAAGTCACGAGAAAGAACACAAATGTGAAAACCACAATAATAAATAGACCACTGGACGAACACTAGGTTACATATGAGAGCTAACACAAGAAGGGAGAGCATCACTGGGTTTGTCCTCAGCTGGGAACGTGCCTGACAGGTGGCAAGTCTTCTTCTGCTCTGTGCACAAGTGACCATGAAAGCAAGAAAGTGTTGACTGAGGAATTACAAACACATTTTAGCAAGTAGGCAAATTCACAGTACAGAGTCCATGAATAATGAGGGTTGGCTGCATACAGAAACACTAAGAAATATTCCATAAATATTTACCTTATTTGTCAGAAGGAAATGCTGAAGCCTTCTGAGCTGGATAGTGACACTCATATTTTTGGTATAGAAGGAAAACTTTGAGGAACCAGAGGAGGCAGAGAACAGCTAAGGGCAGGAGAGAAGAGAGAGATTTCACAGAATTTCAGTGGTACAATCAATACCTGGTAAGGATAGGGGAAGTGGAGGAAGAGAATTCAAGACTGACCACAATGTTTCTGGTTGGGGCAACTCAGTAAACAAAGTAAAAAAAATTCAGAGAAAGAACCAAAAGGAAACTGGGTCTTTAAAACTGATCCTTCCCTGACTTTTGCAAAAACTATTATTATTTTCTTCTTCCCTTTCTACCTACCTCTTCTAGGTACCCTTTTCTAATTAAGCTGAAGGGAAAGAAGGCAAGTGTGATGGGACAGCTTTCTACTATTCAGCTCTGCTGTGCCTGTGAGAATCAACCCCAGAAGTTGATCAGAAGATCAGTTGATCAAAAGATCAGAAGCTCCATTCCCACTAATGGGCAGAGTTGGATATTTGCAGACTGCTCTAAATTCAGGATGCAAGGTGCCCAGGGTGTGTTACCTTCCCTGCTCCCAGTTTAGCTGCAGTATCCTGTGTTTGAATAATGTCATGTGTTGCAGGAACCACGTGTCCCTGAACTGAATTTCTGTCACCTGTCCAAAATATCACAGTCCAGCGCCCCACTGGGACATATAGCCTGGCCATGAACCATCTTAAAGCAGCCATCAAGCTGAAATACTACTAGATATCTCCAGTTTCTTTTGTCCTTTCAACAAACTTCACCAGTTCCCAACATGAATAACTCACACAATTCACAGGAGCCTAGGGGTCTATTGCAAAGAACTGACTCATTAGAAAAGTCCCTGGTGCTGGGAAAGACTGAGGGCTGGAGAAGGAGGAGGCGACAAAGGATGAGATAGTTGGATAGCATCAACTCAATGGACATGAGTTTGAGCAAACTCCGGGAGATAGTGATGGACAGGGAAGCCTGGCATGCTGCAGCCCATGAGGTCACAGTCAGACACAACTGAGTAATTGAACAATAACAAGGGTCTATTGCAACTGATCCTTGAAGTCATAATCCTTAGGGCCACTTGAATCCCTGCTGACCTCCATCCAATATTCCTCCTCCATCTACTGCCACTTCCTGCCCACTATAATTGGACAGATATTAAACTCAGATTGGATTTAACTTTTCTATCTCTCTTAAATAATATGATGGAAGCTGATGTCTGTCCATCCCCCTTCTTAGAAACCAGAACTGCTGCAGAATCATTTCTTGGAACAGCCCTACCTCATCTCAACTTCCTTCTCTCTGTGGCTGATTGTAGCATTCCATGAGTGGCCAGATGAAAATGTATATAAAATAGTAAGACAGTTCAGGCCAAACTGTTGCAGTATGGACATATGAAGTCAGGACTAGAATAGACTGACAGTGTAAAATAGGGAAAAAGTGATAGAGAGATTGTTACATGTGTAAATGGGAGTTAGTTTCTTCAGGAAGCACTCAACTGAGAAGCTGTTTTCTTTCCACAAAAGCCAAAGAAATATAATAGTCTGTTTGTTACCGAAATGCAAGTTCGTGTGCCCGACACAGAGTGAGGCCAAATAATACCAAAGTGTCAGAGTTTGGAGCAGAGAAAGGTTTATTGAGGGTCATGCAAGGAGACAGGTGACTCATGCCTTAAAAACCTCGAACTCCTTGAAAGCTTTAGGCAAAGCCCTTTTCTAGAAAAGGTGAGGGACGGGCATGGTGAGTTGTTGCACACTTCTTCGTACTTGATGTCAGGTCACGGTCAGGTAATGATGTTCATATAAATCTCCACCAAACAAATGCTACTCTCTGTTCTGACAAGAAAGGGCAAGGTCCCCAAGCTCACTTCCACCCTCTGAGATCCAGGTTCTGGCTAAGAGGAGACAGATCTCAGTTGGTGGCTCCTTCAGAGCCAGGTTTCCAGACCCTGCCCAGCTGTCATCACCGAGGGAGCCAATTGCCCAGGACCCATCTAGCCCTCAGTCTCCTCAGGCCGCCCAAACAGCTGGGGCCAAGTCCTTTAGACTGTGACTTAGCCTGGTTGTCCCTTCCATTAGGTCGCAGGGGTAGGGATAGGGTAGAGTTTCACCATCACCTCAAGGCCTGGGCCCAGTCAGTGGACAGCCTTGTTGAGGGCTCTGGAGCTCTGCAGGACACAGTCCCCAGCCTGTTCCCTGGGCCCCTCCCTCAGCTCACCCACTGGTCCAAGGCCAGATGAGCTGGAGGACCCCAGGTAGAAGGCCGGGATCCAACTCTTACCTTACTCTCAGCCTGACAACCGCCATTCCACCAACCATCGGTTGAATCTCCCTACTAACGGTTGCTCACTGACAGTTGGCTGCTTGTGGGCGGGGCCCAATGCAGCTCTGACCAATGGCTAAGCAGGACCATTAACCGCTGTTCATTGACAGTTGGTTGCTTGGGGGAGGGGCTCACTGAAGTGCCAACAAATGGTCGAGGAGGACCAGTAACGGTCCTGTAGTAAACACTGCCTGGTAACAGGGGTGTGGAGTGGGGTTTAATGGGTCACAGCAACAGCATCCTCACCAAGGTCTGCACTCAACCATGCTCTGTTACACACTCTCTCCTCACCCTCCACCCCATCTCCAAAACAAAGAGGGAAAAAAGCAAAAAGCATTACAACAAAAAGCATTTTGCCAAGTTTTCCAAAGAATTGGTTCCCAAATACCACTCTGCAGTGCAGTGTTAGTATTACTGAATATGAACTACCTGGAGAACTCATTAAGAATACAGACACTCAGGCCCCAACCAAAAGTTCTAATTCAGTAAGCCTAAAACCCAGGAATTTTCATTTTGAAAAGGTCTCCAGATGATTTTGAAAATCAGCCAAATTGGAAAAATAGACTTCAATTCTGTGGTTGCCTAGTTTTGAGTAGTGGTAATCGATACTACCTTCAGCTATTGATACGTGGCCAGTGAAGAGAAGGTCTGAACTTGAGGCAACTGCAGATAATCATCATATTGGTCCCAGTATAAGATAAACATTCCAATCAGATAGAACAAGAAAGAACATGGAACTCAGAACACAACCAATCAAGGACAGTGGGTCCATTTGCTTACTCATTCATTTATTTTTTTCAAGAAAATATGTGCTAAGAACCCACTGTATACCAGACTCTACTATATGTGGGGGATACAAGAATAAACAAAACAGGTCCAGCTCTTGTTCTTGTTAATTTATAATCTATTGACACAGATCGTGAACATGAAACAAATAATCTCAAAAATAAATACATAAATATAGACTGAACTTGTATAATGGAAGATTTGACTCAGTAGGGAAGGGCAGGAAGCATGGAATTGAGGTCAGGGAAGACTTCCTGAGGAGGTGACATTACAGTCTGAAGGGCAAGTAGGAGTTTACTGGATGAAGAGAGGCAGCAGAGTGTGTTCCAGGGAGGTGAGAAAAAGGCAGGAACAAAGGCTTAGAGGCTGAAAGAAATTTATCTAAAGTGCAATAAGGAGGAAGAGAATAATGGGAGATAAAGATGGGCAAGGAAGCAAAGATAGGTGATGCAAGACAGGAAAGCCAAGGTCAAGAACAGGTCTTTGATGCTTGGGATGCAGAAAAGGAAGAAGGGAGATGAGAACCTGCAGTATTCTGAGAGGTAATGGACCAGAGGGCAGCAGCAGTGATGGAGGTAAGTGAACATAAGAGGGGAGATTTGAGAGGTATTAAAGTGAAAGAGGAGAGTGAAAAAGTTGGCTTAAAGCTCAACATTCAGAAAACGAAGATCATGGCATCTGGTCCCATCACTTCATGAGAAATAGATGAGGTAACAGTGGAAACAGTGTCAGACTTTATTTTTCTGGGCTCCAAAATCACTGCAGATGGTGACTGCAGCCATGAAATTAAAAGATGATTACTCCTTGGAAGGAAAGTTATGACCAACCTAGATAGCATATTCAAAAGCAGAGACATTACTTTGCCAACAAAGGTCTGTCTAGTCAAGGCTATGGTTTTTCCAGTGATCATGTATGGATGTGAGAGTTGGACTATGAAGAAAGCTGAGCACCGAGGAATTGATGCTTTTGAACTGTGGTGTTGGAGAAGACTCTTAAGAGTCCCTGCAAGGAGACCCAACCAGTCCATTCTAAAGGAGATCAGCCCTGGGTGTTCTTTGGAAGGACTGATGCTAAAGCTGAAACTCCAATACTTTGGCCACCTGATGCGAAGAGTTGACTCATTGGAAAAGACTCTGATGCTGGGAGGGATTGGGGGCAGGAGGAGAAGGGGACGACAGAGGATGAGATGGCTGGATGGCATCACTGACTCAATGGACATGAGTCTGAGTGAACTCCGGGAGTTGGTGATGGACAGGCAGGCCCGGCGTGCTGCAGTTCACGGGGTCGCAAAGAGTCGGACACGACTGAGCAACTGAACTGAACTGAACTGAACTGAAGGAGAAATATCTTTGCCTTACTTAAATTTACATTATTAATTTCCATTACATTTATTTTGATTCTTACCTACTATTAACGGCAAATGATGCTGGTTCTCACTGTATGGAAGTAAAATAACATTTTTAAATGTAATTCTTTAAATATTTAATTAATTTATTTATTTGGCTGCACCAGGTCTTAGTTGCCAGGTGTGGGATCTCAGTTCCCCGAACAGGGATCAAGCCCCCTGCACTAGGAGCAAGGTCTTAGCACTAGAGAACAAAATAAAATTTTTAAAAAGAGTGGTGAGTTTTTTTATGTTATTTAGTGGGTTTATTTACTATTAGTAATGGAGAAGGCAATGGCACCCCACTCCAGTACTCTTGCCTGGAAAATCCCATGGACGGAGGAGCCTGGTAGGCTGCAGTCCATGGGATCGCTAAGAGTCGGATACGACTGAGCGTCTTCACTTTCACTTTCATGCATTGGAGAAGGAAATGGCAACCCACTCCAGTGTTCTTGCCTGGAGAATCCCAGGGACGGGGAAGCCTAGGGGGCTGCCGTCTATGGGGTTGCACAGAGTCGGACACGACTGAAGCGACTGAGCAGCAGCAGTAGCAGTTACTATTAGTAAATATCTTAGTGCCAGAGTTGTTTTAATAGACTAGGGTTTTTTTACATTTTTGCTTCGTATTTTTTAAAACTGAAACTGTTTTCATATACTATTAGACTAAATTATATTTTACAAATAGAATGACTAAAAGCAAATTCTCATCCTACCACACAAGTCAAAATTACAATTTTTTCTGGAATTAGGTAGTACTGATAATTATATAACCTTGTGAATACACTAAAAACTACTGAATTATACATTTTTAAAGAATGGATTTTATGGCATATGAATTTTATATAAATTTTTTTTAACTACATTGTTGCTTCCAGGCTCAAGTTTCTACTTTCAGCATTTCTCCTATGTTTAATATGATCACTGTTAATACTAATAGCTATATGCTATACACTCTACTACAGCCACTATACTATAATAAAGATAAATATATTTATGGATGGAGAGAGAGAGAGAGCAGATACATATATCAATACCTTTCCCAAGCTACCTTCTCTGGCATGCAAATTTAGTACCAGAATCTTTAACCATAGCAGTCATTTTCATCCTTATACATCCCAGGAGGAGCACTTTAGTTGGTAGCGATGGAGACTTTGGAGATCTATGATGATTGGTTGGTTGGTTGGTTCCTGAACTTCTGTTATCTGAAACAAGCATACATGATGCAGGTAGATCTGACGTGCCTGGAGAGCAGTTTCCTTGAACTCCATGGCAGCCCAGCTGTCTTAACTTTCCTCTTTGGCCTGATCCTTAAATGTTGTGGTCTTCCATATTCTTTACTGGGATCTATTCTCTCTCTAAGCCAATGTCAGCCTATAGCAATTCAGTCAGAATTTCTGGTAGTGGTTCTTAAGCATTAGGATTTTTTTTTAATGTCTCCAAATTCTAATGTGCAGTTGGGAAATAAAATTATGCTCTTCATCCCACCACCCCCTCAATAATCTCATTCACTTAGTTATTTTAATTATCATCCTTATTCCAATAACTCACAAATCTGTATCTCTAGTTCCCACCACCTTCAGGAGCCAGAGATAAAACAACCACTAAACCACAAGATAAACTTTTATTTAACTGACACAAAATTTTAAAATATGTTAAAGTTTAAATCATTTCTTCCTAGATTTTTCTAATTTTCTTTCTCTTTTTTGAGGAGTGAAGAACCTGTGCTTTGTTCATATCGCAAAAAACTGATAATACTGCCTCCTGGGAAATGGAACATATGTAAGCACGTCTTTTCTAAACTACAGACACTGGGTGTTGCGGTGGGGGGGCCTCAATTTAAAGGTCTCAAAAGCACTAAAGGAAAAAAAAAATATATATATATATATATGCCTGCTAAAGAATTCATCATTTCCCCATGTACCCAGACTAAATCTGCTCTTCCTCTCACTAAATGGCCCTAACACCCACCCAGTGGCTAAATTAAAAAACTGGGGAATTATGATTTAATTTTCCATCTTTCACATCCTCATCCTCATGATTGGCTAAGTAACATCAATTCTAACTGTTAAAGAGATCATAAATCTGTTTACTTGCTCTTCATCCCCATGGCCACCATGTTCTCTTGCCTGGAGTACCATGGCAGCCTCTTAACTGGTCTCCTTGCCCACAAATCCTTACTTGGTCTGCACTACCAAAACTATATTTCTAAACACAAATGTTTTGTGTGTACTTAAAATCTTTCAGAGGCTCCTTCCTGCCCTGAGGATAGTGTTTGCATTTGGTTTACAAGGCCCTTACAAGCCGCTCCAGATGCTTTCACTGCTCCCTCTGTGGCTGGTCCAATCCCCTCATCATCCCTTTATCTCACTTTAACAGAAATTTCTTTCTTTGGAAAAATATTCTCTAGTCTCCCAAACCAGGTGTCCCTTCCCGTTCATGGCCATATCACCACGCACTTACTCTACTTACTGCATCAATCACTAACTTGACTATTCCCCGCTATGACTGAGTGCCTCAGGAGCAGAGACAATTCTTCATGATTGCCCATGCTTGCCACATGTAAGTGTTCAGTATTTGTTGAAATAAACAATGAATGATGAATGAATAATAGCCCTTGTAGTCCTCACAAATCTCATTAACGAAACTTGCTTTAACCCTCTTTAAGCAAAGTTAGGATACAAGAAAAATAGTTGTTAAAAAGAAATCTTGCACACACATGCACAGCAGACCCATGGTCTACCCTGTGGATATGAAAGGGCTGGAGTTCATTTCAGCCAACATTTGTAAGTAGTTACTGTTCACTCTGTCCATAATGAACTTGGATTATGCAGTGTCAACAGTCACCTAGTCATCTTAAATTAAGAAATATTAAAGTATGAAATTTGTCTCTTAATATAAATAGCAGCCACTATTACCATCCTCCAAGCACTGCGCTCAGCAGTTGACACGTATTGTCTCATTTAATCTCCACAATCAAGCTCTCAAACAGATCATATTACAACTGCTCAGAGGAAGAAACCAAGGCTAGGGAAGGGTAAGCACAGACTACAATAGTACAGTTAGGATGTGAAAAAGCCAGTATCCCACCTTTACAGCAGAAAAATAAACCGAACACAAAACTTATACTTAATATTGCCATGTCACATCCAATCTTTCCCTAATAAGTGACAGAATACAAGGTTAAGGCTGCTGGACTGAGAAATGCCTTCAAGTCAATAAAATGGTGCATATTCATGGAACATAGCCCATGCCAAAGAGGATACTTAAAATCTTACCAAGTTCTTTATCTGAGTGCAGCCTAAATGAGTTCGAAAATGTACTACAAAATGTACCTCTGCTTAACAATCGTATGTCCCACTGTCCCTGGAGCAAACCAGGGAGCTTGTCAGGTGGCTCACCAGTAAAGAATCAGTCTGCAATGTCAAAGACACACAGGAGATGGGTGTTCAATCACTGGGCCAGGAAGATCCCCTGGAGGAGGAAATGGCAACCCTCTTCAGGATTTTTGCCTGGAAAATCCCATCGACAAAGGAGCCTGGCGGGCTACAGTCCACAGGGTCACAAAGAGTCAGACACAACTGAAGCAACTTAGCACGCACGCACGCAGATACAAACCAGATTCTTGGAAGTATATATTCATTGGGGAGGGGGAACTTTAGTTAAATAGTCTAGCATATTAAAATAACTAAAATGCACTGAGTTCACCCTTCTGAAAAATGCAATAGCTACTAGCTTCTTGGCTTAAAAATCTTGCCTTATCAAAAACTTTTTCATTTTTTTCTGCACAACTTTTTTAAAGAATTTAATTCCTCCCTCACGCCTGAATTAACCAAAATAATATGCTCTTCAGTTATTATTACATAAATTAGTAACCTAACCAAAATGATCCCCAGCTACTAAACACTTCATGCTCCTCGGGGCTGGCCTCTCTATTTTAACATCTCTAAGATTAAACAATTCATTTTAATCTCACTATCTTTAGATAAGATATACAGTAATCACTGATTAATTTCACTCATCTAATAGACCTTCATAGGCTTATTATAGGCCAGAAATTGTCTATCATGTACTTACTAAAAAAAAATACTTACTGAGCAACTACGTGCTGGGGATTTGATGGTAAACAATATAACCAGGGTTTCTGAACTTTATTTGCCCATTCTTAAGGCAGGACCTAAATGTCTGTATTTTTCAGTGTCTCTGAGATACTACTGGGTTGGCCAAAAAGTTCATTTGAGTTTTTCCATAAGCTGTTATGGAACTTTTTGGCCAACGCAATACTAATTACCACCCAATACAGGAGACGTAGGAGATGCAGGTTAGATCCCTTGGTCAGAAAGATTCCCTGGAGATGGGAATGGCAACTCACTCTTGTATTCTTGCCTGGAGAATCCCATGGATAAAGGAGCCTGGCAGGCTACACTCCATGGGGTTGCAAAGAGTTGGACATGACTGAGCAACTGAGAATCATACTAATTACCATAGATCATACACAATAGCCTGAAAGCCAAATCCAACTGCTGCCCATTATCATATGACCACAAAGAAGCATTATCTTTACATATTAAACGGTTTTTAACATCAAAAGAAAAATAACATTTCATAATAGATGAAAATTATATGAAATTCAAATTTCAGTATATATACATGAAGTTTTTTTAGAACACAGACTAGCTCATCTGATTACATCTATGTCTGCTTTTGCACTACAAAAGTTTGGTGGTTTTCTAAGTGTCCATCAACAGATGAATGGATAAAGAAGATGTGGTATGTGTGTGTATATATATATATATAAAATGTATATAATGGAATACTATTCACCCATGAAAAAGAATGAAACAATGCCATTTGCAGCAAATGGATGGACCTAGAAATTGTCATACTAAGTGAAGTCAGTCAAAGACAAATACCATGTGATATCACTTATATGTGGAATCTAAAATATGATACAAATCTACTTATTTACAAAACAGAAATAGATTCACAATCATAGGAAACAAACTTATGGTTACCAAAGAGGAAAGGGTGTGAAGAAGGATAAATTAGGAGTTTGGGATTAGTAGATGCAAACTACTATGTCTAAAAATAAATGATATGGTCCTTCTGTATAGCAGAGGGAAATATATTTAATAACTTGTAATAAGCCATAATGGAAAAGAATTTATATATATACATATATATAAAGACTATATTGATATTGCTGATATTTGGATATATACATATATCTGAATCACTTTGCCGTACCCCAGAAACTAACACAACATTGTAAATCAACTATACTTCAATAAAAATATAAAAAATTTTTAAAAAGTTTATTGGTGTGATAGAGGCCACACTCTCACTGCTTTGCACACCTGTTTGGTGTACTATGAATCACAGTGGCTCAGTCATAACGGCATTTCAAATGTCATGTGAATTACCTTACCATGATCTTTTTTATTACCAGTGGATACCCATCATGCTAAAATAAGAAGAGAAGTGTGCCAAACTTTCAGAACACACTGGAAGATGGACCTTGTTGTTACTGAATCAGATGACAAAGCACTTTGTATATCAATGATACTATATCTGGGCTAAAAGAATATACTTAATTCCAGATTAAGCACTTATCACAGTATTCCCAACTCACAGAAAATTCAATGGTCAGAAAATATTACAAAATGAAAACAGACTATCTCATCACAGAAGAATTTCTTCACAGATATTAAAAAAAAAAAAATGAAAATGAGCCTGCAACCAAAGTGAGGTTGTAAGTGGTTCATTTGTTAGCCAAGCAAGGAAAGTCATTTACCAATGCTAACTTAATTAAGTTGTGTTTGATTGCAGCAACTGAAGCAATGTGTCCAGAGAAAATAAACTTGTGTAGGACTATGTATTAGTCTTGGTAAGAACAATAAAGACATTGGGAGCAGTATCAATATAGTCAATTCAAAAATGAGGCTAATTATTTTGAGTGGTTTTCCTTGGTTTTAATGAGTTGACAGATGTCATGGATACTACCCAGTTGCTCTGCATACCAAGAGTCAATGTCGATTTTGAAGTGACTGAAGAATTAGCCTGTAGAGGCTGCGTGAAACCACTACAAACAAGAATATCCACATGAGTAGGAAAAAGTAATAATCCAATACAACTTAAGTGGAATCTGCTAAAATATGTAACTACTTAGGGTGGTTAAAAATTATATGCGGAGCAAAGAGACTTGGTTGAAAAAAAATAAAGAGCTTGTAAAAATGCAAGATTATTCATTTTATTATTTATCAGGAGGAACACTAAGGAAAATATTTGAATTTTATCATGTGGATGTTAATAGTAGTAGTTAATAGTGATCTTCATTTGCTCTAGTGGCTTAACCATTGTTAGTCCCATGAAGTTTTCTCAGAAAATATAAGCTGAATATCCTGACTCATTCCACCACACAAAAGTTTTATGGATTAACAGTGTAAAGTTTTACTGTGATTTTTTTTTTTTTAACTCAGAGTCCAAAACAAGTCTTTTCTGAAAAAAAAAAAAAACCCACCCCCAATCACTAACACTGAACACTGAATAGCTTTGGAAATCAGCTTTTCTTATGAATTTGAGAATGTTTTTCAATGAATTCTACTTAAATTTCCATGACAAAACAGCACATACATGCCAAAATTTTATAACAATAAAGTCATTTCAACGACAACTAATGTCTGAATCACAAATGATGTCAGGCTATTTTACATACTTCCCATGCTCACAAAGGTTAAAATAAAAAGTAGGATTTCATTCCCACATAGATGGAGAGAATATATATTTTGTGAGCTCAAACTATAGCAATGTTTTTCAAAATTCAATGCAAGTGAAAAGAAAATTTCCAAATTTCAAAATTCTTTTAACTGGGTGCAATTAAGGAGCTTCCCACCTAACTTTCTATTATAAGTAATTAATCTGAAATATAATGACATGTAAAAGGAAAATAATCAGGATAAAAATCTAGTAAATTCTATAAATGCCTTCTAGGCTATGAACATGCTTAATTAAAATCAGATACTTGTGGACTGATGCTACTATTTGGCAGTATCATACCAGGAAAGACTGAAGGCAGGAGAAGGGGACAACAGAGGATGAGATGGTTGGATGGCATCACCAACTCAATGAACATGAGTCTGAGCAAGTTCCGGGAGTTGGCGATGGACAGGGAAGCCTGGTGTGCTGCAGTCCATGGGTTTGCAAAGAATCTGACATGACTGAGCAACTGAACTGAACTATTGGATGAAAAGACATTTTCAAAGATGAAATATATAAATTCTTATTACATATCAGCATTAAGAGATAAATATTTGCAGTCAATTCTGATGATGGGAAACCATAACTTGCCCCCCAATTAAGTGAAATTTTATCCTCCTTCAAAATACTTCCATTCTTCTCATTAGCAAATCTATATTACCAAAAAATTGCTTTGCAATTATTTTTATTTTAATTTAATCAATCAAAATTTTGTGGAAATGTGTTTTTTCTCTTATCAAATAAGTACTTATATAGTATCTTCAACTTTGCCTTCTGACCTCCAAAGCCTAAATTTTCCCCTTCTCAAAAAAAAGGGAAACAACCCTTGCTCAAAAGAGTTGATGGTAAAATGGGGCATCTCACAATCTCTAAGAAGCAGGAATGGTTTATGTTTTCCAAGGGAAAATAGGTTACAAAAATGTAAATTAAAAAATTGTCACAGATTATAATAGCCAGGACACGCAAGCAATCTAAATGTCCATCAACAGAGGAATGAATAAGGAAGATGTGGCATATATATACAATGGAATATTACTTAGCCATAAAAATGAAAGACACTGTGTCATGCAGAGATGTAGATGGGCCCAGAGACTGTCATATAGTGCAGTAAGTCAGAAAGAGAAAAACAAATATCTCATATCAATGCATATATATGGAAAATCTATAAAAATGATACAGATGAACCTATTTGCAAAGCAAAAATAAAGACACAGAGAACAAACATACAGACACCAAAGGAGAAAAGGGGAGGGGATGAATTGGGAGATTGGGATTGACATATATACACTGCTATTTATAAAACAGACAACTAATGATAACAGACTGTGTAGCACAGGGAATTCTACTCAGTGCTCTACGGTGACCTAAATGGGAAGGAAATCCAAAAAGAGAGGGTGTGTGTGTGTGTGTGTGTGTCTATATATATATATATATATATATA
This sequence comes from Bos indicus, assembly GCF_029378745.1. Taxonomy (NCBI): domain Eukaryota; kingdom Metazoa; phylum Chordata; class Mammalia; order Artiodactyla; family Bovidae; genus Bos; species Bos indicus. The sequence goes on from NC_091763.1 coordinate 81,063,727, forward strand.
TACCTGATACACTTTGCTGTACAACAGAAACTAACACAACGTTGAAAAGTGACTATACTCCAATAAGAATTAAAAACTCTTAAGTATAACCTTGTCTAAAAGGGGAACAAGAGACAATATACCTCCTATGAGTCTCACCAAAAGCTTCCATTCTGACATAGATTATGACTCTAGGAAAGATAAAGAAAGACCCCATTAAGAGAGTTCAACAGGGCTGACAGCCTCCACAAAGACCAGGATCCCACTCAAGGCTGAAAATCCAGGGATTCCAAGAAACAAAGAGAAGGTAAGCAGAATCTAGAGGCCTGGAAATTAGGGTCCTCCCCATTTACATGGCACCATGCTTAATCTCCTGGATTTATATGCAACTCCATGGAGAGGGCAGGCACCAAAATAGTGAGTGAAATACAATTTACCAAATGCAGTAAAGGTTCACAGTCAAATCTGGGTTAACATAAAAAAAATTACATACATATTTTTGGACAAGAGTTATATCTGCTACCTGATATGGCCAATTTCATAACTATATGATGATTGAATGGAATAAATTATGTAAAGTATTTAACCAAGCACCCATCACCCATCACCGACTTGATAGACATGAGTTGAGCAAGCTCCAGGAGTTGGTGATGGACAGGGAAGCCTGGCATGCTGCAGTCCATGGGGTCGCAAAAAGTCAGACATGACTGAGCAACTGAACTGAATTGAGTAGAGCACAATGCAAAGTGTCTATAAAAGCACGTTGTGATGTATATATTTCGTAATTATCTCTTTTGCTGTTGATGATATAGCAACCATTTGCAAAATATTCCAGATAACTCTATAGTTCTGAAGCAGAAGTCTAATCTTTTTCTCACTTCTGATTTCTGATCCCTTTCTCACTTTCTCGTTTCAGCTTAATTCATACTGCCCTTTGTACAGAAGAAGGGAAAAGATATGGGCCTGCCTTACTGAGAGCCAAACAGCCCAAAGACTCCATTTTAGGAAACTTCATTGCTCTGTAAAAAATACCCACCAAACTAGAAAAGTGATTCCAGGAGTTAGCTGGAGGAAAAACTATTATTCAGGTTTTCAGGTTTTGGGTATATTTTGGCAAAAATTGACTAGACAAAATTAAGATGAGACCTCTGAGGCCAAAGCTTTATACCAGCTCTACCCTATCTTTTAGAACTAACACCCAGAAAAGATGTCCTTTTCATTATAGGGGACTGGAATGCAAAAGTAGGAAGTCAAGAAACACCTGGAGTAACAGGCAACTTTGGCCTTGGAATACGGAATGAAGCAGGGCAAAGACTAATAGAGTTTTGCCAAGAAAATGCACTGGTCATAGCAAACAACCTCTTCCAACAACACAAGAGAAGACTCTACACATGGACATCACCAGATGGTCAACACCAAAATCAGAATGATTATATTCTTTGCAGACAAAGATGGAGGAGCTCTATACAGTCAACAAAAACAAGACCAGGAGATGACTGTGGCTCAGATCATGGACTCCTTATTACCAAATTCAGACTTAAATTGAAGAAAGTAGAGAAAACCACTAGACCATTCAGGTATGACCTAAATCAAATCCCTTATGATTATACAGTGGAAGTGAGAAATAGATTTAAGGCCCTAGATCTGATAGATAGACTGCCTGATGAACTATGGAATGAGGTTCGTGACATTGTACAGGAGACAGGGATCAAGACCATCCCCATGGAAAAGAAATGCAAAAAAGCAAAATGGCTGTTTGGGGAAGCCTTACAAATAGCTGTGAAAAGAAGAGAAGCAAAAAACAAAGGAGAAAAGGAAAGATATAAACATCTGAATGCAGAGTTCCAAAGAATAGCAAGGAGAGATAAGAAAGCCTTCCTCAGCAATCAATGCAAAGAAATAGAGGAAAACAACAGAACGGGAAAGACTAGAGATCTCTTCAAGAAAATTAGAGATACCAAGGGGACATTTCATGCAAAGATGGGCTCAATAAAGGACAGAAATGGTATGGACCTAACAGAAGCAGAAGATATTAAGAAGAGGTGGCAAGAATACACAGAAAAACTATACAAAAACATCTTCACGACCCTTCACTGTCCCTTCACTGTGGCAAGAATACACAGAAAAACTATACAAAAACATCTTCACGACCCTTCACTGACCTTTCACTGTCCGATAATCATGACAGTGTGATCACTTATCTAGAGTCAGACGTCCTAGAATGTGAAGTCAAGTGGGCCTTAGAAAGCATCACTATGAACAAAGCTAGTGGAAATGATGGAATTCCTGTTGAGCTATTTCAAATCCTGAAAGATGATGCTGTGAAAGTGCTGCACTCGATATGCCAGCAAATTTGGAAAACCCAGCAGTGGCCACAGGACTGGAAAAGGACAGTTTTCATTCCAATCCCAAAGAAAGGCAATGCCAAAGAATGCTCAAACTACCGCATAATTGCACTCATCTCACACGCTAGTAAAGTAATGCTCAAAATTCTCCAAGCCAGGCTTCAGCAATACATGAATCGTGAACTTCCTGATGTTCAAACTGGTTTTAGAAAAGGCAGAGGAAACAGAGATCAAATTGCCAACATCCGCTGGATCATGGAAAAAGCAAGAGAGTTCCAAAAAAACATCTATTTCTGCTTTATTGACTATGCCAAAGCCTTTGACTGTGTGGATCACAACAAACTGTGGAAAATTCTGAAAGAGATGGGAATACCAGACCACCTGACCTGCCTCTTGAGAAATCTGTATGCAGAACAGGAAGCAACAGTAAGAACTGGACATGGAACAACAGACTGGTTCCAAATAGGAAAAGGATTACATCAAGGCTGTATATTATCACCCTGGTTATTTAACTTATATGCAGAGTACATCATGAGAAATGCTGGACTGGAAGAAGCACAAGCTGGAATCAAGATTGCTGGGAGAAATATCAATAACCTCAGATATGCAGATGACACCACCCTTATGGCAGAAAGTGAAGAGGAACTAAAAAGCCTCTTGATGAAAGTGAAAGTGGAGAGTGAAAAAGTTGGCTTAAAGCTCAACATTCAGAAAACGAAGATCATGGCATCTGGTCCCATCACTCCATGGGAAATAGATGTGGAAACAGTGGAAACAGTGTCAGACTTTATTTTGGGGGGCTCCAAAATCACTGCAGATGGTGACTGCAGCCATGAAATTAAAAGACACTTACTCCTTGGAAGGAAAGTTATGACCAACCTAGATAGCATATTCAAAAGCAGAGACATTACTTTGCCAACAAAAGTCCGTCTAGTCAAGGCTATGGTTTTTCCTGTGGTCATGTATGGATGTGAGAGTTGGACTGTGAAGAAGGCTGAGCGCCAAAGAATTGATGCTTTTGAACTGTGGTGTTGGAGAAGACTCTTGAGAGTCCCTTGGACTGCAAGGAGATCCAACCAGTCCATTCTGAAGGAGATCGGCCCTGGGATTTCTTTGGAGGGAATGATGCTGAGGCTGAAACTCCAGTACTTTGGCCACCTCATGGGAAGAGTTGACTAATTGGAAAATACTCTGATGCTGCGAGGGATTGGGGGCAGGAGGAGAAGGGGACGACAGAGTATGAGATGGCTGGATGGCATCACTGACTCGATGGACGTGAGTCTGTCTGGGTGAACTCCGGGAGTTGGTGATGGACAGGGAGGCCTGGCGTGCTGCGATTCATGGGGTTGCGAAGAGTCGGACACGATTGAGCGACTGAACTGAACTGACCCTATTCCCAACCACTAACAGAATGGGTCATGTACAGGGGACTTCCCTGGTGGTCCAGTGGCTGAGACTCCGTGCTCCCAATACAGGGTGTGGGGATCCATCCCTGGTCAGGGAACTAGATCCTACATGATGTGACTAAAGATCCCACGGGCCACAACTGAAAAAAAAAATCCTGCATGCCGCAACAAAGATAGACCCCAAGGGCTGCAACTAAGACCTGGTGGAGCCAAATAAATAAATATTTTAAAAGATATATGGGATTTCCCAGATGGTGCTAGTGGTAAAGAATGTGCCTGACAATGCAGAAGACTTAAGAGATGGGGGTTCAATCCTTGGGTTGGAAAGATCCCCTGGAGGAGGGCATGGCAACCACTCCAGTATTCTTATCTGGAGAATCTCATGGACAGAGGAGCCTGGCGGGCTACAGTCAATTATCTGTTTTGTTTTTTTTTTTTCCTAATTTTATTTTATTTTTAAACTTTACATAATTGTATTAGTTTTGCCAAATATCAAAATGAATCTGTTGCACAGAGATAGACATGACTAAGCAACTTAGCACACAATCACAAAAGATATATACAAGGATATAATGTAATGCAAGGATAAAAGTATTCATGAAATTGATAACACCAGATTTAGGATGGTTTTCATCCCTCTCCCAGCAAATGAAACAGAATGAAAGGTCGCTTGGCTGCACTCTTCCATCCATGCCTCGTACACAAGATTTAGATCAAATTCCGCTTCCTATGGGGAGCCTTTTCTGACTCCTCTGGTTACTTGCTCTTCTGGGCTTCCACAGTTCTGTATACAAACCACAATTAAAACACTGATCACATAATTATTTGTATATCAAAATCTTGTCTTCCCCACTGTGGCTCCTTAAATGAAATCTAAAAGACCCAACTTAAAGAATTTCAATTAAAGTCAGCAAATACCTCATTGGAGCCAAGTACCTCATGTCTAATCCTTGGCTTAATGCTATGTTGCTAAACACAGTATATAGTTCCTGTCTTCAAAAATATTACATTTACAAAAAAGAAGGAGAAAAAAGACAAAACAATATATATAAAACTATTGATATGAGAGAACTATGCAATCAGTCAAATGCTTAATTGGGTCATGAAGGAAGTGGAATCCAAGCTGGAACTCTAAGAAAGGAAAAGATCCATGGGGAACATGGAGTGATGCTGACTGGGTCTTTGCAGACACTTTACAACAAGGGTCAGCCAACTTTTTCTGTAAAGGGCTCATTGTAAATATTTTCAGCTTTGTGGGCCATAGTCTCTGCCCAGGCTCTTCTGTTGTCAATAGCAGATGCAAATAATACATAACCAAATGAGCATGACTAAGATTCAATAAAACTTCACTTATGAACACTAAAATTTAAGCTTCATATAATTTTCATGCATTACAAAATATTATTCTTCATTTGATTTCTCTTACCCCTTTTCAAAATGTAAAAGCTATTCTCACCTCACATGCCACAAAAGAATCAGACACCTAAGGGATTTGGCCCATAGTACGTGATTTGCCCTAGCAGCTACAATACAGAAAATGAAACAAATCAGCCTGAGAGTGGGATACATATTAAAAACTGGTAATGAATGCTAAACAAGGGGAGCTCAAGATAGGTCTGCATAGTAAGGGCCTTCTAAATATCCATGTAAAATAAACACACTAATAAGTAATGCAAACAGAAATATCAATGAAACAAAGTTTTATGAATTCATGTGCATGGAAACACATCCCAAGCTGGCAATTTAAATTTATAATTTCCCAAGTTTTAGGAAGAAAGAAAATAAAATGCCATCATTGAACCAGAGTGTACCTCACCCAAGGAGCTACCATAGCTGCCATGGGGCTAATACACTGGGTATCCACCACTTGGTCACCTGGCCCTGGGATTTGCATGGAAGGTGGGAAGGAAAAGGAGATAAGACTTCCTACTAATAGAAATGTTTAGGGAAGGAAGGGGCCAGAGGTGGTGGGGAGGAAAAAAAAAAAAATTTCAAGTTGGAGGATCAGTCCAACAGATTCCACTCTTTTGATAAAGTTTGTAAAATGTCAACTACATAGGTGTCTATGTTCCCTTTTCCTTTTTTCAGACAGAGTCCATGTCTGAAACCCTGGCATAGCTTCAAAAGGGTTGGTTTCTGATTCCCTGGCTTTGTAAAGTTCTGGATTCAAGTCCTAAGTCTGTCTAATTTACTCTGTGAGTGCGGTTGGCACATTCTGTGATATGGCATGCTGGTAATTAGTATAGATGAATAAAATAACATGAATTAATAGTAATGTACATCATGCAAGTAATTATAGTAGCTGTAAGTTAATGAGACAATATTCATTTCTAACAGCTATAACAATAATCATCTTAGGGACTGAACAGATGAATTAGGATCAAATTTTGAGATAAATCTGAGAGTGACAGTGGATGTAGATAAATACACTGGAGTATAACCATGGATCTTACTTCTTAAATTAGCCTTGAGATTTATCAAATACATATATAAGTAAATAAATATTATTTACTTATTTATAAATAATCAAGAAAACAAAGATGTTTATCAACAGTACTTACTTCACATAGAAAGTTTCCTATATGTCACACATATTTCAATATTTGAAATTTGCTAGGAGAGTAGACCTTAAAAGTTCTCATCACAGGAAAAAAATTTTTGTAACTATATGAGGTGATCGATACTAACTAAACTTAATGTGGTGACCATTTCACAATATATACATATATCAAAATTATGTTTTACACTGGAAACTAATACAGTGTTATATGTCAATTAAAGTGAAAGTGGTGCTCACTCAGTCATGTCCAATTCTTCGTGACCGCATGGACTGTAGCCTGCCAGGCTCCTCTGTCCATAGGGATTCTCCAGGCAAGAATACTGGAATGGGTTATCATTCCCTTCTCCAGGGGATCTTTCCAACCCAGGGATAGAACCCGGGTCTCCTGCATTGTGGGCAGATTCTTTATCATCTGAGCCACCCAGGAAGTCCCTACATGTCAATAAAATACAAATGTGAGAAAAATAAAACAAAAACAAGATATTTAAGACTAGATTCTTTCAAGGTTTAGGAAGAGTATTAAAATCTTGGAACCTTCTATTGACTTCCAGTATGCTTGGATTGGAAAGTGTTGATATGGGTGACAAGTCTCTCAGGAATTTTTTTAAAGACTCTCAAAAATGGAAAAAATGGAATACAAGTACTCCCCACACTCTGCAAAGAGCCTACCCTTAAGTTAAACATCTAGTAACTATGAACTAAACAGAGGTGTGTACTTTCATGTGTACAGAACTTTATGACTGAGTACCCTGCTAAGAGAAGCTCAGAGTTCACAAATCGGCAATTCACCCCCATTTGCTTTCCTGAGAAATGATTTCACCTTATATTCCTCCATAAAATAAAAGGTTTTGTCTGCATGATCTCTCAAGTCCCCTTTCTTCTCTGTTACTCTGTTGCCTATAAATCACAAGAAAGGTAGCTTTCAGCTAAGAATAAAGTCTTAGTGACAATCAGAGCTGTGCAAAAATGAAATTGTCTCCCTTGTAAGAAGTAAGCTACTCGTTGCTGAGTTAGAAAGAAATTAGATCAGCATCTTCCTACACCTGGTAAGAGCTTGAATAATTTGTTCCAGTCAGGAGAGCCTAATTTCATCACGTCCCTCTGATACTACTTTCAAAGATTGCCATGGACCACCTTACTAGGCAATTTCACATATATTTAATTTGGTCCTCATAACAATCCTTTGAAGACTAAGTCAGGATTTAACACCAGGTCTTTCTCATACCTCTCTTCGAGATACAAAAAAAAAAAAAAACCTGAAAGAATGCACAGGCACAATGGTTTTGCTTCACGTGGGCCTTTGGTTTCTGAACTTTTTGAAATTCAATGGTCTATTCAGAAGGATGCAACTACAATGCCTCTAAATTCCTTTCCTGGTCCCTAAATGAAAGCAGGTTTCTAAATAATTCAGAGCCCACAATTTTACACACTTGGTCTGATTTCTTTTTCCCTAAATGGGTAGTACTTCTTGCAGTACTGAGCCTTCCTGCTACTTTCCCATCCACTTAAACTATCTTTCAAAAGCTTATTCCTGTTGATTCCTAATTTCACTAGCCAAAAAAGCTTAGTCCTGCACCTTAGGAAACTTCATAGTGTACTTACTCTTTTAGGTTATCTATGTTGAATAAAAAGGACCAGTAGAAATTTCTGGAACGGCCTCGCTGTTTACACATCTTCATCAACAGTAGGCTCATACACCCTACTTTTTGTTTCCTTTATTAATACCTATGTGTGATAAAATGTTCCTCCTAATACCATGGTAACACAATTCAGAATAGCTTTCTTGTGAAACTTTGTCACTGATTCCTTAAAAGTCTAGACAAATTACATTTGCTTTCTTTTTTTTTTCCTGGTGCTTATTTACCTCTTTAGACAATCCACCCTGTCCCAGAAGAAAACAGGCTATTTTCCTCCATTCACTGTACTAAGTAATCAACCATCCTACCACTTTTGAAGCCCACCCATATGAATTGAGACTCACTGATAGATTGTAGGGTGCCCTCGTTAGAATGGAAGCCAGAATGGAATTCACTCACACTAAAGAGTAAGTGCAGTGAGTTGTTTTGCGTTTTGGTCAATTTATTCCCTTGAGTTTCTTTAGACTCTTCTAATGGATGACAGAATGTTTCAGCAATTTACTTATATCCAGCATGTCAATCAAGTAGAACATCATGTTCCCCAACCACTATTTGATCTAATACTACATCTCTCACCTCTTTGCTTCAAAAGACATGATGACAGAGGAAATATCTATGTTTCAACAACGAGCAAAGCAAAGAGTTCATTGAGCCTCTAGATCTCCTTTCTTCCTTGTGAGCACGTCTTTTGCACCCTGATCATCAAGCAGTCCCGTTGAGTTTCCAAGTGACATTCTGCCTTTCATGTATAAAAAGCTTTTATTTCTGGATTGCAGTCCTTTTGTGCTGTGTCTTTAATTCCTTTATAGTCTGACTGACTTCTTATTTACACCTGACCTGTCACACTTTGAGGCTTTCCCTATTCTCACTTGAATAATCTTTTGCCTACTTTTTCCCCTTATATTTGCTTCTTTTACTTTATGAGACGGATGCCAAAGTTTTTGTAGGAGTTCCTAATCTCTGTTATGTGACATATTTTCCTGCCTTTCCATGAACGTGTTTAAAGCAGTTCCAGGGTTCCTACAAGTTACAAACTTTTTAAAATATTACTTTCAATTTTAACTTCATGCACACATTGATCTGATCAGAGTTCCATTTTCTAAAACTGAATAACAATGTGATGGAATTTTGTTTCTTTCACTCCCTTTAGAAGATTGAGTGTAACTGAGTTCTGAGCATTATTACAATAGTCACAGATAACTTCCTGCACCAATCCCTGTCTAGTCCTAGGCCCAAATTCAGTATAAGTCCATTCTATCCTTAATTCTAAAAACTTCAAACCCTGTGAAGCAGACATTTGTGTGAGATCTGCCAGCCTCAGGGTGTGATTTCCCTCCTAATTACTATTTGGTCTAGATTTTTTGTGTTATTGATAGAATTTCAATAGCCTAACCCTATTCAGCTGGTCTTCAGTGGGAAAACAGGGATGAATCTCAAGAGGTCTGAGAAGCTCCCAAAATTATAGGCAAAATCATGCATGTATATGGGTACATGGACTTTTCTAAGAAAGGATTCCAAGCTTTCGTCAGCCTCTCAAAGTAATTATGAGCCAAAAGAAAGAAAGAAAAAAGAAAATACTTCAGAGCCACTAGTCCATAGCGTCCCTAAATTTCATCTTATTAGTGAGCATGAATTTCTCATCCACAGAGAATTTATTTGTCCAGAATCCGTTTATACATTTTTGTTTACTGTTTTTATTATACTCATTCTGTTTTCATCATTTTATATGTAAAATGTAATAATCTCAACAGCTCATCCATCCTTAAGATTTCCATGTGTGTGCACAGTCGCTCAGTCATGTCCGACTTTTTGCGATGCTGTGGACTGTAGCCCGCCAGGCTTCTCTGTCCATGGGATTCTCCAGGCAAGAATACTGGAATGAGTTGCCATGCCCTCCCCCAGGGGATCCTCCCAACCCAGGGATCGAATCCAAGTCTCCCACGTTGCAGGCAGATTCTTTACTGTCTGAGCTACCAGGGAAGCTTCCTAAAGTTGTGGTACCAGTTTTCACTAGTGTCTACATTTTATCTTTCTATTAAGCCTATGAAAAGAAAATGGAATTGGGATCCTTGCATGCATGCATGCTAAGTTGCTTCAGTCATGTCCAACTCTTCGTGACCCTATGGACTATAACCTGCCAGGCTCCTCTGTCCATGGGATTCTACAGGCAAACTACTGAAGTGGGTTGCCGTGCCCTCCTCCAGGGGATCTTCCCAACCCAGGGGCAGGTGGGTTCTTTACCACTAGTGCCACCTGCGAAGCCCTAGAGTCTACATGCATTTAAATACTTGGGGCTTTGCTTTTTTATAAAGACTGTTAATTTTCTGTGTATACACATGGAGAATTTTGCCATCCACACCTTCACCCAGTACTCCACAGAATCCCCTTCTCACTTTCCTCCTCCTTCCACCCACCACCACGGTCGCCCTCCCAGTCTGTGTCAGATTGGGTCTCATGCTTCCTCGGCACTTATCAACGTTCTCCCAATTTTTCGGTTAAACCGTAAACTGCCGCTTAACAGATTCACTACACACAGAGCTCATTTTCTGGCCCCCCACATTAACACAACACCTCAATGCACCATTATATTTGCTGAACAAACCTCAGATTATTTGGCAATCTACACAGTAACACCATTATAAGCTTTGTTCCCTAACCACCCTCCCCTTCGCCAGCTTCTTTGAACTGGGACTGACCTTACTGATTTGACTCCTTGCAATTGAAACAAGAATTACATGGTAAGGAAAAAAGAACAATCCATACCCCTTTTAAGGTTTTTTTGGAGAGCCTTTCAAACAATTATCAAATATATATATATATATATATAAATTGTGTAAGAACAAAAAATAATTCCAATGCAGACTCCAAAAGTCTAGCAAAAAAACCTTAATTAATTGTTTAATATGTTATATCCTCTTCTATGTGAGGCAGCACACTAATACAATTGCTATTACACCAAAATCTCCATTGTTCTTCATCAACAGAATATCGTCATGTCAAATCATAAGGTAACTTATATTGAAACTGCAAAGATTCCTACAAGGGTGCTTTCAGGATAAAAGATCTCTTGAAACTTCTTCACAGTAGCTTTCTGATGCTGCTGCTAACTAGGTGATGTTCCAGGGACCCCTGAGATAGAAGTTGCTGCTACTCAAAGCCTAGGGGTCCTCTCCGAATCAAAAAGGTCATTCCAAAGCAGTAAAGATTATAAAGAACAAGCGATCCAGAACTTATATTGCAAAAATTCATTTGAGATTTCAGTTTTGCATCTCCAAGTTTGTTTCTCTTGAGAAATAGGTGAATAAGACCCTGGGCCAGCCTGTGATATGGCTGTAGCAAACATACTAACCATGCTAACTAGTCTCCATTCTGCTGAACTTGACCACCACTGTATGACACTGAGGGGAATTTTCCCTGAGGATTTCAGTGTGGGTTGTAAAGAGAACTTCTCTCCTTGCTGCAATGCTAGGATCAATAGCCTCCCTACCACTGGGCATTGAACTGATCTGCTCACTGGCCACCCATCTACACACACACACAAACACACACACACACACTTGCCAGGTAGAGGGAAATGACAGCTCCTTGACTTGGAGCTGTCATCTGGTGGAGGAAAAGTGTAGGAACAAGGGCTCCTGCCACAGTTGGTGGACTGTATTTTAACAACTGAAAGATAAGGACAAGAGCTAGAGGAGTAGGAATAATAACTGGGATAATATATACCTATGGTGTATGTGCAATGGCACCCCACTCCAGTACTCTTGCCTGGAAAATCCCCTGGATGGAGGAGCCTGGTGGGCTGCAGTCCATGGGGTCGCCAAGAGTCGGACACAACTGAGCGACTTCACTTTCACTTTTCACTTTCATGCATTGGAGAAGGAAATGGCAACCCACTCCAGTGTTCTTGCCTGGAGAATCCCAGGGACAGGGGAGCCTGGTGGGCTGCCATCTGTGGGGTCGCACAGAGTCGGACACGACTGAAGTGACTTAGCAGCATGGTGTATGATCTGCTGAACACACAGCATGTGTCTGATTCTAGGCTACATACTTTATCTGTACTGTCTGCTTAAATCATCACCACCACTCATGAGACAGGGAAGATTACAAATGAAGAAACTGAGGCTTGGTGAAATGAAGCAATTTGCCCAAGGTCTGTCTGAATCCAAGGCCCATGCTTTCAAATAATACATCAAAAATATGCTGCTATCTCTGGTAGCATCTGCAACTTCAGCAGCAACACTTAAAAAGGAAATTTAACAGTGATGCGGATGGTGGTGTAAAATCCCATCAACTGCAGAAGTAGAAATTTAGACCCTGGCTAGGGATGGAAAATGAGCCTTTTAGGCTCGTTTTCCATAATTTAGATATCATTTTTAAAAATGAAACTGATTCTTGGTAACATTCTTAAAAAAGTTAATTCTGCACTGGGTCATCAGGAATCACATAATAACAAAACATTGCAAAAGGACTCTAAGAGTCAAAGTAAATACTATGGCCACCTTAATTATTTTGAACAAAAGGAAGTTATATTTAAGCTATAACCATGTTGTTTTCACATCAATATTTGCTCGGCTGAAATCAAATTAAACATTTTTTTTACTCATTTAGTGATATTATAGATTATAAATGCCCCTCCCACACACCAAGAAGAGGAAGTACACACAAAAACACAAAACACACCGAAGTCCACACAAACACACACACACACACACACACACACACACACACACACACACCTGCTACTCTACTACTTGTCTGCTACCCTTGTTAACTGAAACAGATAAAACACACACACATCAGACTCAAAGGGAGAAGAATTTTGCAAGGGTTGATTTATTTCAAGAAGTAACTTTTCTCAAACTGGGCATCCAGCAAAAAATCGGATCCTCTAAAGCGTAGTCCTTAGCCCTTTCACCCCTCATTCCTAATATTCGGACCTAACCAGCTGTTAACAGGACCTGTCCCAGGGGCCTCATATGTCTCTGAAATACAGGATCTCCCTCTAGATCTTACTATACCTGTAAATGTCCTTTATATTCATCTTCATGACTGAAACTAACACCCTCCAAGATTATACTTGGGACACTTCTTTTTAAGCAGAAGTAGATTTCTTTGTAAAACCACCTCTGAGATACTCCCAAGAATTCGAAAAGGTCTGCCCTTCCTCCAACAATCACACAGAGATGGATGATAATTTCAGAATACAGCCTTGCTTTCTTTCTGCTCTCAATCATTTCTACAGAGATCAAACCTGTCCATTTAGTCTGTGTCACTGTGTTGAGCAGGCCAAGATGCTGTTCTCTAAGTGAACCAGTCAGTCAGAGCAGCTGGCAGAATAGGCTATGCTAAGGTTATATAATGACAGCACTCACCCAAGCAACAGGAGGCTTAAAGGAAGGAAAAATGGAAGGCATGAGTGCTAATTCCACAAAATGAAAATCATTCCTAGGAATCTCTCTCCAGGACTGTGAACCAGCAAGAAGAGTCGTTTTACCTTACATAATCAACATGTGTATCAGTAGCTCTATGGATGGGGAGGAAATCACCTAATAACATGTTCATATTCACAGATTCTTCCAAGTTCCCACTTTGCAGGGAGGGTGGAGGGGGCGGCCTTCCCATTACCAGGTTACAAGAATGACATCTAGTGGACTCATAGTGCAATGACCAAAAGAATTTCTCATACACTTGAGAGCTGACTTCTTAAAATCTAACATGAAAATACATCACCTGGAGATCTTCTTAAAGCTCAGATTCTAGTTCAGTAGAATAAACAAGAATCTAACATTTCTAACAAGCTTCCAGGTAATTCCGATGCCACTGCTCCATGAAGTGACAAAGACCTGGCATTTCACACCTGCTTTCAAACGTAAGAAAGAGAAGAGGCAAGAAACACCGAAAATACTTTCCCAGTTAAAATTAGGAGAATGAAGACTAGGATTGACATATACACACTAATATCACTTCATGGGAAATGGATGGGGAAACAGTGGAAACAGTGCCAGACTTTATTTTTCTGGGCTCCAAAATCACTGCAGATGGTGACTGCAGCCATGAAATTAAAAGACATTTACTCCTTGGAAGGAAAGTTATGACCAACCTAGATAGCATATTCAAAAGCAGAGACATTACTTTGCCAACAAAGGTCCGTCTAGTCAAGGCTATGGTTTTTCCTGTGGTCATGTATGGATGTGAAAGTTGGACTGTGAAGAAGGCTGAGCGCCAACGAATTGATGCTTTTCAACTGTGGTGTTGGAGAAGACTCTTGAGAGTCCCTTGGACTGCAAGAACATCCAACCAGTCCATTCTGAAGGAGATCAGCCCTGGGATTTCTTTGGAAGGAATGATGCTAAAGCTGAAACTTCAGTACTTTGGCCACCTCATGCGAAGAGTTGACTCATTGGAAAAAACTCTGATCCTGGGAGGGATTGGGGGCAAGAGGAGAAGGGGACGACAGAGGATGAGATGGCTGGATGGCATCACTGACTCGATGGACGTGAGTCTCAGTGAACTCCAGGAGTTGGTGATGGACAGGGAGGCCTGGCATGCTTCGACTCATTGCAAAGAGTCGGACACAACCGAGTGACTGATCTCATCTGATCTGATCTGATGTATAAAGTGGACTTCCCAAATGAATCAATGGATAAAGAATCCATCTACAGTGCAGGATACATAGGAAATGCAGGTTCAATCCCTGGGTCGGGAAGATTCCCTGGAGGAGGGCATGGCAACCCACTCCAGTATTCTTGCCTGGAGAATCTCATGGGTAGAGGAAATTGGCATGCTGCCGTGCACAGGGTCGCAAAGAGTCAGACACAACTGAAGTGACTGAGCACGAGCATGTATAAAATAACCAATAAGGACCTGCTCTATAGCACAGGGGACTTTACTCAGCGCTCTGTAATGGCCTATATGGGAAAAGAATCTAAAAAAGAGTGCATGTGTGCGTATGTATAACTGATTCACTTTACTGTATACCTAAAACTAACACAACATAAATCAACCATAACCCGGTAAAAAAAAAAAAAAACTTTAATAATAATAAAATAAAATTAGGTCAAATAAATTATTAACATAATTTTTGAAAAACCTAAGATCATGGCATCTGATCCCATCACTTCATGGGAAATAGATGGGGAAACAGTGGAAACAGTGGCAGACTTTATTTTTGGGGCTCCAAAATCACTGCAGATGATGACTGCAGCCATGAAATTAAAAGACACTTGCTCCTTGGAAGAAAAGCTATGACCAACCTAGATAGCATATTCAAAAGCAGAGACATTACTTTGCCGACAAAGGTCCGTCTACTCAAGACTATGGTTTTTCCAGTGGCCATGTATGGATGTGAGAGTTGGACTGTGAAGAAAGCTGAGCACCGAAGAATTGATGCTTTTGAACTGTGGTGTTGGAGAAGACTCTTGAGAGTCCCTTGGACTGCAAGGAGATCCAACCAGTCCATTCTAAAGGAAATCAGTCCTGGGTGTCCATTGGAAGGACTGATGCTAAAGCTGAAACTCCAATACTTTGGCCACCTCATTTGAAGAGTTGACTCATTGGAAAAGACCCTGATGCTGGGAGGGATTGGGGGCAGGAGGAGAAGGGGACAACAAAGGATGAGATGGCTGGATGGCATCACCGACTCAATGGGCATGAGTTTGAGTGAACTCCAGGAGTTGGTGATGGACAGGGAGGCCTGGCGTGCTGCGATTCATGGGGTTGCAAAGAGTAGGAATATGACTGAGCGACTGAACTGAACTGAACTGAGCCTCACTCAGCTTGCACACATAACAACTCCTCTGTGAGCAGAGTCCTTGCAGCAGAACCCCTTCCCCTAAATGCCAGAAACAGAACTAGGAGGGGAAAGAGCATACTTCACAGCCACATTTATATACGTGGACATGATGTGCTCGAGTCTCCAACATACGCTCACTTCAGAACTTAATATCATATAGCTTTTCTTTCACTGTATGCTTTTGGGCCCAATACTGAGTTATATTATAAGAGTAATTTGTACCACATCAGAACACAGTTCTTTCCCCCCAGGTAAACTGCACTTGAGCAGGGAGCCATCAGAGTATTGTATCAGTGCTAAGCACACCTACTCAGGATTTCAACAGCATTTGCCCTGGACATCCCCCGGTCCAGCTGTTTCTGGAATCCAGTTTCACATGATTTACCCGAGCCAAAGAGCCTTGCTTTTCAATCACTAACTCATATCCGACTCCTTGTGACCCCATGGACTGCAGCCCACCAAGCTTCCCTGCCCTTCATGGACATGAGTTTGCCCTTGCTCAAACTCATGTCCATTGAATCAGTGATGCTATCTAACCATCTCATCCTCTGCTGCCCCGATCTCCTCTTGCCCTCAATCCTTCCCAGCACCAGGTTCTTTTCCAATGAATCAGCTGTTTGCATCAGGTGGCCAAATTATTGGAGCTTCAGCATCAGTCCTTCCAATGAAAATTCAGGGTTGATTTCCTTTAGGACTGACTGGTTTGATCTCCTTACTGTCCAAGGGAATCTCAAGAGTCTTCTCCAGCACCACAACTTGAAAGCAAAGAGCCTTGACCTCTGCACAGAGACACCGGGCTAGACTCTCAGCTGGGAGGTAACATGTGTGGTCCTCCACAGAGGGGCTCTGCGAGGCCTCATACAAACTCCTGCCAAAACCTCCATCTCAGCTGGATTAGACCCTTTACTGATTCTAGGAACCACCAACAAGAAGGAAACACACACACAGATGTGTAAAAAACCCACTTTTTGGTCCTGTGGGACCTTCAGTACAGGTTGACTGTTCCATGACAAATAATCATTGTTAAGTGATGGACCCTGTTTTTCAAATAAACAAAAAGTGGAGCTGCTCTGATTGAAATGGGGTTGGAGCACTTGGAGATCTGCCTACCTGGCTTCTGCCCTACCCCTTGCCCCTTCTCTCCTCCCCATGTTCACTTCTTCCCACCCCAATTCCTGCCAAAGCCTCCAAAACTCACAGAAATACCACTTGAAAACCAGAAACTATAAGCCTCACAATAGCTAAGGCCCTCTCAAGCTCCTCTACTGCTCAAGGACAGTACTGTTCCCATGACATAGATGGAGCAGGAGATGGCTGTTCCACTATAACTTGATTTTAAATCTACTACAAATTTAGCATAGGCAATCAGAGGATTTCTTTTAAAGATGTACAACCTGATTTCCCAAATGAAATTTGCTATTAAGGCATAATTAAGGATTCTGGTAAGGAGTAAACAACAGAATTATTGATACCTCTTCAATTGCTCTTGGCAGTCCTAAAGGGGAAATTACGTAGAAGAAAATGTCACATAATTCTTCCTTAAAAGTGGGATGAAGATAGACAATGAAACTACACATGTCAGTTGAAGTAAGTAGCATCACATCATCTGCCTATATATCAGCTAGAGAAGGAAATGGCAACCCACTCCAGTGTGCTTGCCTGGAGAATCCCATGGACAGAGGGACCTGGCAGGCTACAGTCCATAGGGTCACAAAAGTCGGACACGACTTAGTGACTAACCACCTACCTTGGTTTGAATCCCAGCTACACACTTACGTGTTACCTTGAGCAAGTTACCTAACCTCTCAGGCCTCAGTTTCCTCATCTGACAGTGAGGATGGTAGCTATATCTAATCCACAGTGCTGCTGTGAGGATAGAATTAATATACGTAAAGTACTGATACTTAATAACAGACACAGCAATCATTTAATAAATGTTACTGATGGTGATGACACTGATTATTATAATACAATATTATTTAGTCAATAATATTATTACTTAGCTGAATATTCAAAATGGCATTTGATTATTTAGCCAATCATTTTAGCCAAATTTGATAAGCATAAGGCAACATACAGTCCCATCAATTCTGCACATATATTGAGAAGAATATTGAGATTGCAACAGAAACTGGTAAGATTCTAAATGAATTTCAGATTTATTCCATGTGAAACAATGCCTTCCTTGTGCCTCTTTTTACTTTTATTGTTGTTGTTCAGCCATTAAGTTGTGTCCGACTCTTTGTGACCGCATGGACTGCAGCATGCCAGGTTCCTCTGTACTCCACCGTCTCCTGTGGTTTGCTCAAATTCATGTCCATCAAGTCAGTAATGCTATCTAACTATCTCATCCTCTGCTGCCCCCTTCTTCTTTTGTCTTCAATCTTTCCCAACATCAGGGTCTTTTCCGATGAGTCAGCTCTTCACATCAGGTAGCCAAAGTATCAGAGCTTCAGCTTCAGCATCAGTCCTTCCAATGAATATTCAGGGTTGATTTCCTTTAGGATTGACTGGTTTGATCTTCTTGCAATCCAAGGGACTCTCAAGAGTCTTCTCCAGCACCACAATTCAAAAGCATTAACTCTTCAGTGCTCAGCCTTCTTTATGGTCCAACTTTCTATTTTACCTCTTAGTGAAATGTATTAAAGAGACCATATTTATCAGTTAAAGGCAATATTCATTTTTAAAAATGACAATAGTTTTTGAACAGTCATATATATGTTTATTATTTGTGCAACATGCTCTCCTTAAACATCATATTGCCTAATTTATTAATGTTTTAAATTTAGGGATTTTATTTTAAATTAGAGAAAGGTGAAGATTTTCTAAGGAGAACCTGAAAGGGTGGCAGCCATATTGCTGGTAGCTGAAATGTCTGCCCTAATTTTATCTTCCTGTTGGACTGCCCAGTTACTTATGTTCTTAAGACTGTGGCAGAATCCTAGCCAAGTGGTTTCAAAGTAACCAAGATCTTCAAATAAATGATTTTGTTTTGTTTTAAAAAGAATCCCAGATTCATAAGGATTAATACAAAAATAAAATTTAAAGCAAATAATCAAAAGTTACCTGCAGAAAACCTTTAGAACAAAAGGGATAGGGGAAATTCAGACAATTCGTACCTTAAATTAAAAAGAAAAAAAAAAAAAAACACTTTTGAATATTCTAACTTGTCAGTGCTAAGTTCCAAAAGTTTGCAGAAACCTCTGAAACATAACCTATTTGCTATCACTTGCACCTCTGTTCCCAATAAAAAATCTTACGGCATTTTTTACTGGGTAGAGATTATCAAAGTTCACTGTAATCTTAAGGTTACAAGAACAAATATTCAGAATATTCTGTCATTCTCTCACTTTTTAAAACAGGAGAAATCTCCACAATTTTTGCTTCTCAAAGAGGTAGGTATGTATCTTTTATAGAAATAGGCTCCCTTGTGGGCTCCTCAGAGATTACTTTTGAAAATCATTTTTGTCATGTTTCATTTCATTAAGTATGCTGCTGCTGCTGCTAAGTCACTTCACTGGTGTCCGACTCTGTGCAACCCCACAGACGGCAGCCCACCAGGCTCCCCCGTCCCTGAGATTCTCCAGGCAGGAACACTGGAGTGGGTTGCCATTTCCTTCTCCAATGCTTGAAAGTGAAAAGTGAGAGTGAAGTCGCTCAGTCGTGTCCAACTCTTGGTGACCCCATGGACTGCAGCCCACCAGGCTCCCCCGTCCCTGAGATTCTCCAGGCAGGAACACTGGAGTGGGTTGCCATTTCCTTCTCCAATGCTTGAAAGTGAAAAGTGAGAGTGAAGTCGCTCAGTCGTGTCCAACTCTTGGTGACCCCATGGACTGCAGCCCACCAGGCTCCTCTGTCCATGGGATTTTCCAGGCAAGAGTACTGGAGTGGGTGCCATTGCCTTCTCCATCATTCAGTATGAATTTATACTAAATCTTAATTAACTAAACACTTCAGTAAGCTAGAAGCCCTATTCCCTTTGACATTTGAGTGGTGGTGCTATATATGATTCTCTTCAAACTTCCTTTCTTTCAATAATGCTATATTTGGGCAATGGCTCGATACCACAGTTTCTAAAAAAGACCTGAGGATAGCTTTTTTTTAACAGAAAAGTACCACAGAACATCGTCCTCCTTTTTATTTTCAAAAGAAAAAAAAAAAAAGAAGAAGAAATTAAAGTGGAAATTCCATTAAGAAAGTAAATAAGCTATGTATGTTTATTTACTCTGCCCCTAAGCTGTCATGGGTCATATTCATAGGGAACTATTTCATAGTTTCCTAGAAACTGTTTTACAAAGGTATAATTATCATTTCACCAACAGAAATAGTAACAGGCCATCCTTTCATCAAATACTTATTAGAGTCAAGTACCACACAAAACTCTGAGCATGCAGTATATCTCATTTAAACACATCAGTGAAAATGGAAACAACTATCACCCTCACCTTTTTTGCATAGGAGCTGCTAACACCAGGGATAAAAAAGACTTGTCCAAGATTTCACAGACATTAAGTGGCAAAGTCAAATTAGGAGCCCATGTCTATCTGACTCCAAAGCTCAAATCTTCTCATCTGCACTTGCTATATTGCCTCTGAGTTCTCTGAAATCAAGTGCCTGGTTCTTCCTTAATTGGAAGGCTTCCTGAACTATTAATAAAACAGTATTCCATAGGGGGCTCAAGAAACTATGGTTTATTTATCAGGAGTCATTTGAAAGTATGAATGAAAACACAGTAGATGGGAGCCTACAACTGGCACATAGTTCAGAGATGCCCAGCCTACAACTGGCACATAGCTCAGAGGCACATGGCTAAGAATTCAAATATCCTTCTATAGCCAGGTCACTAATTAGATTTGAGACCCTCTAAACTCATAATAAACAGGGTGTTTGTCAAAGAGGGGCTTCACAGATGGCTGAAGTGGTAAAGAATCCGCCTGCGACTGAGGCTGAACCTGAGATGTGGGTTCAACCCCTGGATCAGTCGGGAAGATCCCCTAGAGAAGGAAATGGCAACCCACTCCAGTATTCTTGCCTGGAGAATTCCATGGACAGAGGAGCCTGGTGGACTATAGTCCATGGGGTCACAAAGAGTCAAACACGACTGAGCATGCTCACATGCACCTTGTCACAGAAACGATAGAAACAGCTCAGAAGAATTCTATCTGCAGAAGAACCTAAGACAGGTAGCCACACTGTGAGGAGCATCAAAAGAACCACAGTTTGGATACAGTGAGAAAGGAAACAAGTTTTGAAAACTGAAAATCATAGTTCCAACCCAGGCCCTTTGACTTTCCCAGCTACAGCTTTATCTCTCTAAATGTCCATTTCATCCATGTAAAATGAGAAAGAAAAAAATGCATATATATATATCCCAGTTACATGGTATGTGTTCAGTGAAAGCCAGCATGATTATTATTACTGTCATTATCAATCTATCAATTAAATAAGATACACATTACAATCATATGCTTGCTTCAATTGTACTTTCAAACTTCAGTGAACGAATGTTTTAGTGCAACTATGGTACAAAAAATATCATACAAGAAGAAACAGATATGTGTCATTCACATTTTGGCTTTTTAAAAACTCTTAAACATGGGTTAAAAAAAAAAAGATTCCCAAGGTTATCTAATCTGCTATGATTTAACATCATTTTGACATTTTTCTAAGGAATGATAGTAAAGTGCTGCATCTCTTCAAACTTGGAATTTACTGCCTAAGTTTCTGCTTATGTCAAATTAAATATACAGTATAATGTCCCTACCAGAAATTACACAGCACTGCTTCTTGCTCTACTCCTTGGTTGAGTGAGCTCATACTGAAGAAAGGGAGACATGATTTTATTTAATTATCTGAATAACTGTTTTCTTCACTCTGATGAATTGGAAGTTTTGGGGGGCTATATTTAAAAGAAATCACTATGTGAATTAACAGGTCATTTAACAGGAAAAATTCTCTTTGAAGGCCCTACATTTGAAACGTTCAGGATAAAGAGTAAGACTCTTCTTATGAATGAACTATCCAGAAAGTCAGCTTCCCCTAGCTAGTCCACAGCACCCAGACTCCTGAGGTTTGAGGGTGCTGTAAGAGCTCTTTACCTGTGAGGCACAAATAGCACTATAGAACACAAGCTGCAGTGCTTCCTTCCAGTGGACACCACCCAACACTGTTGAAGAGCAGTGTGATATAATTGAGAAAGAAGAAATATGGCAGTAAAGGGAGTAAGACATGCCCTGGAGTTCGGGGATTAGGGTTTAGGGGAAGGTGGTGTCCAAGGCCAGGTTTTTTTTTAAGGTAAAGGATGTAATCATATATTTATCTACTGATGGATAACACAGGGAAAGGAAGATTTCAAGTGCACAAGCAATGCCTTTCAGTTCAATTCCGTTCAGTCACTCAGTCATGTCTGACTCTTTGTGACCCATGAATGGCAGCACACCAGGCCTCCCTGTCTATCACCAACTCCCTGAGTTAACTCAAACTCATGTCCGTCGAGTCAGTGATGCCTTCAAGCCGTCTCATCCTCTGTCGTCCGCTTCTCCTCCTGCCCCCAGTCCCTCCCAGCATCAGGGTCTTTTCCAATAAGTCAACTCTCCACCAATAAGGCCACCATGAGGTGGCCAAAGAATTGGAGATTCAGCTTTAGCATCACTCCTTCCAAAGAACACCCAGGACTGATCTCCTTTAGGATGGACTGGTTGGATCCCTTGCAGTCCAAGGGACTCTCAAGAGTCTTCTCCAACACCACAGTTCAAAAGCATCAATTCTTCGGTGCTCAGCTTTCTTCACAGTTCAACTATCACATCCATACATGACCACTGGAAAAACCATAGTCTTGAGTAGACGGACCTTTGTTGGCAAAGTAATGCCTCTGTTTTTTAATATGCTGTCTACACTGATCATAACTTTCCTTCCAAGGAGTAAACATCTTTTAATTTCATGGCTGCAATCATCATCTGCAGTGACTTTGGAGCCCCAAAAAATAAAGTCTGCCACTGTTTCCACTGTTTCCCATCTATTTCCCATGAAGTGATGGGACCAGATGCCATGATCTTCATTTTCTGAATGTTGACCTTTTTCACTCTCCTCTTTCACTTTCATCAAGAGGCTTTTTAGATCCTCTTCACTTTCTGCCATAAGGGTGGTGTCATCTGCATATCTGAGGTTATTGATATTTCTCCCAGTGATCTTAATTCCAGCTTGTGCTTCTTCCAGCCCAGCATTTCTCATGATGTACTCTGCATAGAAGTTAAATAAGTAGGGTGATAATATCCAGCCTTGACGTACTCCTTTTCCTATTTGGAACCAGTCTGTTGTTCCATGTCCAGTTCTAACTGTTGCTTCCTGACCTGCATATAGGTTTCTGAATAGGCCAGTCAGGTGGTCTGATATTCCTATCTCTTTCAGAATTTTCCAGAGTTTATTGTGATCCACACAGTCAAAGGCTTTAGCATAGTCAACAAAGCAGAAATAGATGCTTTTCTGGAACTCTCTTCCTTTTTACATGATCCAGTGGATGTTGGCAATTGGATCTCTGGTTCCTCTGCCTTTTCTAAAACCATCTTGAACATCTGGAAGCTCATGGTTCACATATTGCTGAAGCATGGCTTGGAGAATTTTGAGCATTACTTTACTAGCGTGTGAGATGAGTACAATTGTGAGGTGGTTTGAGCATTCTTTGCATTGCCTTTCTTTGGGATTGGAATGAAAACTGACATTTTCCAGTCCTGTGGCCACTGCTGAGTTTTCCAAATTTGCTGACTTATTGAGTGCAGCACTTTCACAGCATCATCTTTCAGGATTTGAAATAGCTCCACTGGAATTCCATCACCTCCACCAGCTTTGTTCATAGTGAGGCTTTCTAAGGCCCACTTGACTTCACATTCCAGGATGTCTGGCTCTAGGTCAGTGATCACACCATCGTGATTATCTTTGTCATGAAGATATTTTTTGTACAGTTTTTCTGTGTATTCTTGCCACCTCTTCTTAATATCTTCTGCTTCTCTTAGGTCCATACCATTTCTGTCCTTTATCGAGCCCATCTTTGCATGAAATGTTCCCTTGGTATCTCTAATTTTCTCAAAGAGATCTCTAGTCTTTCCCATTCTGTTGTTTTCCTCTCTTTCTTTGCATTGATCACTGAGGAAGGTTTTCTTATCTCTCCTTGCTATTCTTTGGAACTCTGCATTCAGATGTTTATATCTTTCCTTTTCTCCTTTGCTTTTCACTTCTCTTCTTTTCACAATTTGTGAGGCCTCCTCAGACAGCCATTTTGCTTTTTTGCATTTCTTTTCCATGGGGATGGTCTTGATCCCTACCTGCTGTACAATGTCACAAACCTCCGTCCATATTTCATCAGGCACTCTGT
The DNA here is from genome assembly GCF_029378745.1 of Bos indicus. Lineage (NCBI taxonomy): Eukaryota > Metazoa > Chordata > Mammalia > Artiodactyla > Bovidae > Bos > Bos indicus. The sequence continues at coordinate 81,087,814 of NC_091763.1, forward strand.
CTATCAGATCTAGTCCCTTAAATCTATTTCTCACTCCCACTGTATAATCATAAGGGATTTGGTTTAGGTCATACCTGAATGGTCTACTGGTTTTCCCTACTTTCTTCAAGGTAAGTGTGAATTTGGCAATAGGGAGTTCATGATCTGAGCCACAGTCAGCTCCCGGTCTTGTTTTTGCTGACTGTTTAGAGCTTCTCCATCTTTGGCTACAAAGAATATAATCAATCTGATTTCGGTGTTGACCACCTGGGGATGTCCATGTGTAGAGTCTTTCTTGTGTTGTCAGAAGAGGGTGTTTTCTATGACCAGTGAGTTCTCTTGGCAAAACTCTATTAGCCTTTGCTATGCTTCATTCTGTACTCCAAGGCCAAATTTGCCTGTTACTCCAGGTGTTTCTTGACTTCCTACTTTTGCATTCCAGTCCCCTATAATGAAAAGGACATCTTTTTTGGGAGATGCCTCCCAATGCCTTTAGGGAGCTAAAACATGAAAAGGGGGTTCATCCACTGTGATAGGAGGCAATGATGTCTTGAGAACAAAAAGGAAGCAGTTCTCTTCTGGTCGCATCAATTTTTAGTGTCATATGAGACAAAGTCTTTGGCTAAGCTTGAGGAGAGAAGAGGAAAATGTCAAGAGAGAGGTGTGAAATAGTCACCTCCGAGAGAGACGATAAATATGTAGGTGAATATAGCTAGATTGCTAAGTAAGACAGAGAGATAGCCATGAATTAAGAGTGAGAACATAACATGGTAGTTATGTTTTTTCCAGCCATATTCACCACTTCAGCACAGGCACAGAATAGATGGACTATTACATCCAATTAGCATTGGGATTTGCCAGCAGAATATAAATGAGATGGTGTAGTCATCAATAATAGCCAAGTCTAGATCTACAGTCTTATCATTGTGATAGGCAACATCAACATTGCTTGGATACAGAATCACCATCTTAACAGGACTTCCAAATGATTCGTGTTCACCTTTAAGAGAAATAAGTGGCTGGGATCCACGCGAATCAACAGGTAAAGATCATTATGAGCAACAGGAGGCTATGAGAAGCCAGGCTGTTGCTTTGGTTTGCTACATGGATCCTAGACCACCAAGACCGATGACAGAAGAAATGACTGGGTCAAAGGTGAACAGAGCCATTTGAGAGTCATTGTCCAGGTGATAACAGATGGCCTGGAAGGCTCAGAGTCCTGGTAATGACGGAGGCAAATGTGTAAGGAACAACAGAATCATTCTGGCAGTCTTGTAAGAGAAGGATCTTGTGGCTGTGGTCTCATTCTCCAGGTTGGTTTCTTGGGCAGTTTATACTGATTGTGGAGGCAACAGTGTAGCTGAAAGAACACATGTAATTCGGTGAGCTCCCTCAAGTCCTGCAGCAGGTAATATGGACTGGGGGAGAGGGAGTCTTCTCGGGAATACAAAGATGGCTCAGTATACTTCTATTAGAGGTGAGAGTCCTAATGGAGATTGTATAACTTTCATCCATAAAAGAACTCCATTTTTTTTCAAAATATTCAGTATAATCTCCTAGGCTTTTAGTGTACTTGTGAGTGGATCTTCTATAATACTGGAGAGGATAATTATAGTTAGTGGAGATCAGTATGGATCACGAGCCCGGAAAATAGAGGAGAACATGCAAACAGAGGCTCCCAGGATATTGAAGAGCTCTGGGAGACAGTTTGGGATATATATGTGTTATTAAATTAAGGGATTATCATGGTAGTCCCTTGGACTGAAAGCAGATAAAACCAGTCAGTCCTAAAGGAAATCGGTCCTGAATGTTCATTGGAAGGACTGATGCTGAAGCTGAGGCTCCAAAACTTTAGCCACCTGACATGTAGAGCCGATTCTTTGGAAAAGACCCTGATGTTGGGAAAGACTGAAGGCAGGAGACGAAGGGAACGAGAGAGGATAAGATGGTTGGATGGCATAGTGATTCAACGGACATGAGTCTGAGCAAGCTCTGGGAGACGGTGAAGGACAAGGAAGTCTGGCGTGCTGCAGTCCATCAGGTCACAAAGAGTCCTACACAACTTAGTGAACAACAACAACAATCATGGTAGTCATATATCAAAAGAGGAGTGGACCCAATAACTGTGTTATTGTTTAGTCACTGAGTTGTGTGACTCTTTGTGACCGCATGGACTGTAGCCCGCCAGGCTCTGTCCATGGAATTTCCACGTAACAATATTAGAGAAGGTTGCCATCTCCTTCTCCAGAGGATCTTCCCCACCCAGGGACTGAACCTGTGTCTCCTGCATTGGCAGGTGGATTCTTTACCACTGAGCCACCTGGGAAACTTTGTTTAATCTACTCATAGTCAACAAAAAGTGAAAGTCGCTCAGTTGTGTCCTACTCTTCATGACCCCATGGACTATCCAGTCCATGGAATTCTCCAGGCCAGAATACTAGAGTGGGAGGCCTTTGCCTTCTCCAGGGCATCTTCCCAACCCAGGGACCAAACCCAGGTCTCCCACATTGCAGGCAGATTCTTTACCAAGTGAGCTACCAAGGAAGCCCCATTTTCTACAAGGTGGCAGACAAAAAACAGGGAGGAAAGAGCTCAAGTGGATGATCAATCTAAGGCATCAAGAACTACGTGTATACAAAATAATACACAAATCAAAGAGCATTACTTCTCAAAAATTTCTATTTCACTCATTTGAGGTCCCTGATGCCACAGATGGGGTTCAATCAAAAGTGAGGGGAATGAAGTGGATGCATAAACTATTCCTGAGACCATCAGAATCTTCCATTATAGACTTCCAGCTCAAAACTCAGACAACACAAATGAGATACAAAGCTGCAATTATTATAGAAAACTGAATCATAATTACCCTGTAATTCACCCATAAAAATGTTTCCCAAATCTATTTTAAAAATTGAAAACAGACCAGTTTCTACAAGCATATCAAGGATCCATCTTGGTAGGCTAGTTTCATTCAAGCTAAATTTGCATTTATTCCTTAATCACAGTGTTGAACTCATTCTCCACCAAGAGGAAACAAATTAATTCTGGGCTTCTGAGGAAAGACTAGTCAATCTTCTCTTATTTCTTATAGATTATAAAGCTGCAATCAACTGATCAAATAAGCACAGTATCCCATTTTATGTGACTGGGACAATTCAAGAAGGAAAAGTACATGTTCTGTCTTCCAAGAATAGAAATACACACACACACACACACACACACACACACACACACACACACACACAGTCTCCCATATCTCTTACCTATAATAATAAAAGCCAAGAATTTAAAATTTTTTTTTCACCTCAAAGTGAAATAATTGAGAAGCACACCAAAGAACCAGAGCTCTGAATATAAACAGCCAGGAGGGATACTGAGGTGTACATTAAGCATTTGTTAAAGACATTCTAACTTTTAAAATAAGCAAAAAATAGACTATATGCCTTAAACTTGAATATGGTGAACACCTCCTTATATCCTCTGATACGAAATTTTACTGGAAAACCTTGCAACTCAAAGATACTTTTTCCATATGTATCAAAAACTGCAGCCTGAATGCCCATCATTTGAAATGAATTACCCTGGTTTCCAACACTGTCCTCTGTTAAGAGGCTGAAGACGAGTTTTTGTTTTTAGTTTTGAAAGATCATGGTTTCTTCACATATTCATTCACACTAGCCAAAGTCAAGAATTTCTGAGGACAAGTTTAGACACTTAATAAAGAACAGCAGTTCCTGAACCATCTGCTTTGCTCAAAAACTGAAGATCTGTCACCAGCAAATATTCGTCTTTCTCCATGCCTGTGAGAATATTACTGTCAGCTGGGGTAGGTAACATTTGGTTTTTAATTGACATGACAAACAGACCAGGCTTTATAAAATGGCTATAATCAGTGCCTCTTTTTGGTGAAAAACAAAAGCAAACCATCATATGAATCCAAAAGTCAGTCACTTTCAGCAAGTTCTTTTGATCCATTTAAGTGTCCTGTTACTAATCTGCTGATGAAGAAATGTGCAAAACACAGAATTTGAAGTGAACAACAGAACCTTATTAGAGTCAAAGATATATGACAGAATACACTGGAAGTTTTTTTTTTTTTTTTTTAAGAGGGAATCATTTCTCAAACTCATGTCATACAAAACTGCAGATTCCAGTAGCCTGATCCTATATTGTTGTCTTCTTACCTGGTAAGGAACAATACTGCCATGAGCTGTGCCCCACCTTTGTGCTTCCTTTTGGCCAATAAGATAATTAGCAGCTACCTGGGTCAAACACGCCACCTACCAGAAAGAAAAAAAAAAGAAGACGACACTTGTTTATTTCCACTCATAAATAAAAGGTCATAATAGGAAGATTCTCATTTGATTTCACTTCATGTCATTGTAAAAGGAAAAAAAGAGAAAGAGAAAACTGTTCTGCTTGGTTAGAAAATATGCAGGCAACCACACTTTCATCACACAAAGAAAAACAGAGCAGTATTACATTACTGCGTGAGACTAAGTCCTGAGTAACGGTCAATTGAGAAATATAAATACAGAAACACCCGCTCCTGAAAAGATCATCTGAAGGCAGAAGTTGACCCAGTGGATGGAACCCTGGTCCAGCCTTTAGCATCAAAGTCATTGCAAAATACATCAGCAACTAGTATATTACTTTACCCTTTTTCTTTCCGTCAAGATGACACACAAAGAGCCTATATCGTCATTGAGCAAATGAACTGATCAGGTGCCACATTCCTCTAAACTTCTTATAACATGAAAAAATAATAAACAACCTCTACTTTGTTAAGTCAGTTCAGTCAAGCTTTCTGTTCCTTTTGCCCAAAGCATTGTTCCTGGCACAGAGGATCAAGATTATTTAACTTTTTAAATTAATTAACTAATCGTTCTCAAATAAAAATTACTAGACTTCTTTCAACATGGCCCTAAGCCCATATCCTCATTATAATACTTGTTTCAGCTTTCAAGAACTACAGATCTATTAAAGGGTCATCAAAAACTGTAGGGTCAACCTCTGACTCTTGCAGTATTTCATATACAGAAAATGAAAACCTGTAATTATTGAAGACCAGGAGCTGACTGTGGCTCAGATCATGAACTCCTTATTGCCAGATTCAGACTTAAATTGAAGAAAGTAGGGAAAACCATTAGACCATTCAGGTATGACCTAAATCAAATCCCTTATGATTATACAGTGGAAGTGAGAAATAGATTTAAGGGCCTAGATAGCAGTGGCACCCCACTCCAGTACTCTTGCCTGGAAAATCCCATGGGCGGAGGAGCCTGGTAGGCTGCAGTCCATGGGATCGTGAATAGTCGGACATGACTGAGAGACTTCACTTTCACTTTTCACTTTCATGCATTGGAGAGGGAAATGGCCACCCACTCCATGTTCTTGCCTGGAGAATCCCAGGGATGGCAGAGCCTGGTGGGCTGCCGTCTATGGGGTCGCAGAGTCAGACACGACTGAAGCGACTTAGCAGCAGCAACAGCAGATCTGATAGATAGAGTGCCTGATGAACTATGGATGGAGGTTCATGACATTGTACAGGAGACAGGGATCAAAACCATCCCCATGGGAAAAAAAATGCAAAAAAGCAAAATGGTTGTCTGGGGAGGCCTTACAAATAGCTGAGAAAAGAAGAGAAGCAAAAAGCAAAGGAGAAAAGGAAAGATATAAACATCTGAATGCAGAGTTCCAAAGAATAGCAAGAAGAGATAAGAAAGCCTTCCTCAGCGATCAATGCAAAGAAATAGAGGAAAACAACAGAATGGAAAAGACTAGAGATCTCTTCAAGAAAATTAGAGATACCAAGGGAACATTTCATGCAAAGATGGGCTCGATAAAGGACAGAAATGGTATAGACCTAACAGAAGCAGAAGATACTAAGAAGACGTGACAAGAATACACAGAAGAACTGTACAAAAAATATCTTCATGACAAAGATAATCACCATGGTGTGATCACTGACCTAGAGCCAGACATCCTGGAATGTGAAGTTAAGTGGGCCTTAGAGAGCATCACTACGAACAAAGCTGGTGGAGGTGATGGAATTCCAGTGGAGCTATTTCAAATCCTGAAAGATGATGCTGTGAAAGTGCTGCACTCAATAAGTCAACAAATTTGGAAAACTCAGCAGTGGCCACAGGACTGGGAAAGGTCAGTTTTCATTCCAATCCCAAAGAACAGCAATGCAAAGAATGTTCAAACTACCACACAATTGCATTCATCTCACACGCTAGTAAAGTAATGCTCAAAATTCTCCAAGCCAGGCTTCAGCAATACGTGAACCATGAACTTCCTGATGGTCAAGCTGGTTTTAGAAAAGGCAGAGGAACCTGAGATCAAATTGCCAACATTCGCTGGGTCATCGAAAAAGCAAGAGAGTTCCAGAAAAACATCTATTTCTGCTTTGTTGACTATGCCAAAGCCTTTGACTGTGTGGATCACAATAAACTGTGGAAAATTCTGAAAGAGATGGGAATACCATACCACCTGACCGGCCTCTTGAGAAACCTATATGCAGGTCAGGAAGCAACAGTTAGCACTGGACGTGGAACAACAAACTGGTTCCAAATAGGAAAAGGAGTACGTCAAGGCTGAATATTGTCACCTCGCTTATTTAACTTCTATGCAGAGTACATCATGAGAAATGCTGGGCTGGAAGAAGCACAAGCTGGAATCAAGATCACTGAGAGAAATACCAATAACTTCAGATATGCAGATGACACCATCCTTATGACAAAAAGTGAAGAGGAACTAAAAAGCCTCTTGATGAAAGTTAAAGAGGATGGTGAAAAAGTTGACTTAAAGCTCAACATTCAGAAAACGAAGATCATGGCATCTGGTCCCATCACTCCATGGGAAATAGATGGGGAAACAGTGGAAACAGTGTCAGACTTTATTTTTTTGGGCTCCAAAATCACTGCAGATGGTGACTGAAGCCATGAAATTAAAAGACGCTTACTCCTTGGAAGGAAAGTTATGACCAACCTAGATAGCATATTAAAAAACAGAGGCATTACTTTGCCAACAAAGGTCCATCTAGTCAAGGCTATGGTTTTTCCTGTGGTCATGTATGGATGTGAGAGTTGGACTGTGAAGAAAGCTGAGTGCCAAAGAATTTATGCTTTTGAACTGTGGTGTTGGAGAAGACTCCTGAGAGTCCCTTGGACTGCAAGGACATCCAACCCGTCCATTCTGAAGGAGATCAGTCCTGGGTGTTCTTTGGAAGGAATGATGCTAAAGCTGAAACTCCAGTACTTTGGCCACCTCATGCGAAGAGTTGACTCATTGGAAAAGACTCTGATGCTGGGAGGGATTGGGGGCGGGAGGAGAAGGGGACAACAGAGGATGAGATGGCTGGATGGCATCACTGACTCGATGGACGTGAGTCTGTCTGGGTGAACTCCGGGAGTTGGTGATGGACAGGGAGGCCTGGTGTGCTGCAATTCATGGGGTTGCAAAGAGTCGCACATGACTGAGCAACTGAACTGAACTGAACTGAATTATTGAATTCCATATGAGGATAATGACTTGATTCGGTGATTTGCCACAAAGGGCTTATGTTCCAATGATTATCCATGGCTTCAAGGGCCCAGAACTATGGAAAGGAGGTGACCAAATAACAACTTTCCATAGTTTGCAGGACAAAAAGCTTCTGGCCTAATAGCACCATCATGATATTGCATAGGCTGGCTTTTCTTATTCTATTATCATCAGATGTGATAAGGAATCTACCAAGCCAACAAAAGAGACAACCTAAATTGAGACTGGCTTGTGGAGCAACTCAAGGGGTGGTTTTTTTCAGGGCTTGGTTCTACAACCTGTCCTTGCCCTCTACCTGGCTTGGGAGCTGTGTCTCCTACAAGAGTTATAAATGGAGCTCAGCCTGGATGAATCTCCTTGCAACAGCAGCAGTCATTCTCCTTTACTTTACTTTTTTCTTGGGATTTACACTCACTTTTATGTTCATTTACTGCTCTGCTGAAATTGGAACTGCCTTGTGGCAGCTGGTTTGGCTGTACTGCCCAGGTGGCAAAACTAATAAACTTTGAGTCATCCACTTCTGGACCTCCATCTGGTCTTGGGCATTTGAACCATGGAGCATTCCAGGGCTGCCTGGGGCTGCCTGGTGCTAATCACCATTTCACAGATCACTTCTGTGTCTTTCAAAATGGAAAATCAAATCAACATTTTGTAGTAAAAAATGTACTGGATGGGAAGTCCAGATTCATGGTTCCTAATTTCTGTCAACTGTAGGTATATAATTTAACCTCATTGACCTTTAGACACTTTCTCTATAAAATATTGGGCATTTGACCTAAACTAATTAGTTTCAAAACTTTTTTTATTTAAAAAAAGGGTATAATTCCTGTATCAAACTAAATAATGTATAAATAATACATAAGCAGCTAATACCCTGCCATGGACTGGCTGTAATACAGGCGACCTTACAATGCCACCCTAGGAAATGTGAACATAGAACACAATTTGCAAATTAGTAAATGGTCTAAATTTGTTCTCAAGGTCTATACCTCTGACTATATTATATTTCTTAACAATGTAGCAGAAGAAAAGATAGCAGGGATGCAACAGAAGTCATTTTCCCATGAAGGCTCTTCCTGAAACTGGGGACAGTTTCTCAAGTTTGAAGTTTTACCGTAAGAAAGGTGCCTCTTTGATAATAGCTATGTTGGGGAGTGGAGGTGCTGTTCCTTTCAAAACGTCTAGTGAAAGTCACTCTCTAAGGAGCTCAGGTGCTACTGAAGGTCAAGAATGCACATTAATAAAGGTGATGCCCTGCAAGCAAAAAGTCCCATGGGGCTTGCTAGTTTCACTTTTCTAATTCAAAGTCAAGTGATAATCAATAGACCAACAACAGAGAGGACTGCATCAACTTGTGGGCTTACTGGATGGTCACAGGTTTTTGTTTGTTATTGCTGTTGTTGTTATTTTTAATTGGAGGATAATTGCTTTACAATGTTGTGTTAGGTTCTGCTATTCAACCACGCGAATCAGCTGTAAGTATACGCATATCCCCTTCCTCTTGAGCCTCCCTCCCATCCACCCCCATCCCACTCATTTAGGTCATCACAGAGCACCCAGCTGAGCTCCCCGTGCTACACAGCGTCTCCCATTTGTACATGACAGTGTACAAATGTTAGTGCTACTTTCCCAATTCATCCCACCCTCTCCTTCCCCTGCTGTGTGCACAAGTCCATTCTCTACGTCTGCCTCTCTATTCCTGATCAGAAAATAGGTTCATCAGTACCGTTGGTCACAGGTTAATGTGAAGCTCTTAGATTGTTCTGAGACAGTTGCCAGGGATAACCATGGGCTGGATGCCAGGCTATAGGTCAGCCTAGCTTCCTCATTTCTTGCCTTACTACCTCATTCTTTCCTCTCAATTTTGACTTCTGTGTTTGTTTTTGACAACTGTAGAGTGAGCTTGAATGAAGGGTCAGACTTCATCTCACAGACTGTTTCCAAGTGGAAGATCATATCCATTTTCTCCACACAACGATAGCTCATAAAAACAAGAAGCAATTTCAAAACTAGCAGGTTCCCACCAGGGAGGAAGGTTAAATAAGATTTTACACAAGCTGCCATCAAAAAACAAAGTATGATTTGTCAGTGACAACTCAGAGGTGAAGTCTGGGTGGGGGGGTGGAATTCTATTTTAAAAAGAGAGCAACAGGGCTAAACTTAGCAACCCAATGTTTAAAAGGGGCATTCCAGATCTGAAAGTAATCTACTATTTACAAAGACATATTTTAAAGCAGGAGAAAGGGGAGAGAGTCAACAGCTATGACGTGATTATGTATGAAAAAATCAGAGGCTTCCTGGCAATTAATGACAAATTTTCCACAGATCAAAAGAATACAGGATGTGACTTTTAGGTTAATAACTACATACTGTATACCCATTCTAAATATTGCATTAGATCATTATTTTCATCCCCTAAACTTAGGCTCATTATTTCATCATGTGGATGCCATATAATTTACTCAGAATGTTGCCTTTATATGGTTTCATCTAAACAAAACAGCCAACTTTGGCTTAATAATAATCATTCTGACAATAAAATTATTATTTTAGATAAAATAATGGGTCCTGATATTCTTTGCATTTAACCAGAAAACTAATGGGGTGGTCAATGTGGATTTCAAAGGGCACAGCCCCAGAAGGTTTGAGAAAGAATATGTCCATTCCCCAAAGCAGCCCCATGATGTCCATCACTTCGTTTTACTTCTATCAAAATGAAGATAAAATGCAACAATATAATCTTTCATCTCCAAAAGGACAACCAAACATCACAAGTAAAAGAGGAAAAACAAGATTAGAATCCTACCCCCATTACATCAAAAGGGATAATTTTTTCCTTTCTGCTGGTACCAAGCTCACTCTGTTAATTGCATGGCAGGCCAATAAGTCTACAGATGATGTGTTGAGACAAGGAACTCGAACTCTATTAGGAAAGCCGGAGAATTGAGAACATGGCAGACTAATTTCTCAAAATAAGCACCTTATTGAGGTCTGGATGCCCATTTCTTTTATAGAAGAGGGTGAGGGAATAAAGTTAAAGGGTCATTTATCTTGCAAAATAGGAGGAAATGTGTTCATTTCTTCTTTTCTGCAGCCATTCATAGGTAGGCAGGGAGAAGGAAATGGCAACCCACTTCAGTATTCTTGCCTGGAAAATTCCATGGACAGAAGGAGCCTGGCGATCTACAGTCCATGGGGTCGCAAAAGTGTGGGACATGACCCAGCAACTAAACAGCAACAAAGAGATTGCCTCCCTGTGAGCTGAACAAAGCCATTTTAGTTTAACATTCGGGCAGAGGTGCAGGGTCCCCCGAGGCAGGCAATTGCGTGGGATGATAATAACAAAAGCAATGAAAAGCAATGGTTAAAGGCAAAGAAACAGATCCAATATGGAGTCAAAATTGACTCTTCCCTGTTACACTGCTTCCTTGCATATATTCTGGCCTCTGACTAAGCTAGACTACACACCAATCATGCACCACTTCTGCATCTACCGAAATCTGCATTCACTCTTCAAAGTCCATTTCAACAACACCATTTCATTAAGTTCCCACGTGCTGCATGCATGCTAAGACGCTTCAGTCATGTCTGATTCTTTTTAACCCTATGGACTATAGCCTGCCAGGCTCCTCAGTCCGTGGGATTCTCTGGGCAAGGATACTGGAGTGGGTTGCCATGCCCTCTTCCACGGGCTCTTTCTGACTCAGGAATTCAGGAGATCTCTTACATCCCCTGCATCGGCAGGCGAGTTCTTTACCACTAGTGCCACCTGGAAAGCCCTAAGCTCCCACATCACCCAAGCCAAAAAAGAAAGCCTCTGAGCAAATACAACACCTTAATTTGCCTGACTCCTGATGTGCTTTCATAGTCTGCCACATATTACAATTAAAACTATGAGATGATAAAGCTAGATATTCCTAAATCAGTAGTCCCTAAACCTAGCGGTACATCACAATCACCTGGGGAATTCCACAACTCCAGCCAGACTTAAAGAACCAAAATGGAGCCTGGAAGAAAAGATTCAACCAACATATCATTAACTGTACACATATCTGAGATCCAAAGCTTTAAGAAACTCTAATCAAACCTCTGTATATTATAGATAGATAAAGGAACAGAGAAGGTAAATAATTTATCAGAGGTCACGTAGGTAAGTGGTAGAACTTTTCTCCAATGATAACGTCCTTCTCCATACTACAACATTATTAATCACTTCTTTTAAATTGGAAACTATTTCAGAGTAAGAATTATGTATTATAAACCTTTTGTATGTACTCATAGCACCTAAAATAGAACTTGAACACTAATATTTTTAAAGCATGAACGAAAACAATAATTACTGTTTATTTGTTCAATACATACTGAGTGTTGGTTTGTGTGAGTCATTATGCTAGGTACTGGTTATACATAAGGAAATGAAAAAGACCTTGTCCTGCCCTCTTTGGACTTAAGAATAATGAAGAAGACAACTAAACAAACAGTCATAGGAACTGCTGTGGGGAGAGAAAATGGAGGAGAACTTTAAAAACAAATAAAATAACATGAGAAAGCCCTAAGGTAGGAAAGAGACTGGCATACAGGAAGAAAACAAAAACTGAAGGTGACCACTGTAACCAAAGCATGAAAAGAAAGAGAAAAGGAATGAAATTGAAGAGGTTTAGAGAAGCCAGACAATGCCAGTCCTTGCAGATCAGGGTAAGGAGTTGTTATTTCCACATCTTTCAGACGATCATTTTAAAATCACAAATCATATCATGCCATTCCTCTTCTTAAAACTCATCAGGCTTCCCACTACATTTGTAATTAAACCCAAAGAATGACATGAAAAAAAGGAAAGAAAGGGGACCAGTTAATGCAGGGGTCTAACATGAGTTGCTGGTAGTTCAGACCAGGTTGGTAGCAATGGAAATGAAAACAGTGAATTTAAGACATGTTTTAGGATCTGAAGGGACAGAACATGTGAAAAAGTATATGGGAAGGGGATAGCAGATAGAATGGTAAGGTAGGAGCCAGCTGTAACTCCCAGATTTCTGGCTGAATATCTGGGTAGGCTCTGAAGGCGTTCACAGAAATAAGGAAGTTGGACAGATGAACAAATTGAAGGCAAAGAAAATAAGAGTCTGTCTTTAAATATGTTTAATTGGAGATTCCTGTGAGACAATCACTCGGGCTGGAATCACCAGCACATAGATAGTATTTAAAGTCATACCCCCCATATATGTAAACGTTTAACTGATTCACTTTGCTGTACAGTAGAAACCGATACAACATTGCAATGGCAACCCACGACAGTTTTCTTACCTGTGGAATCCCATGGATAGAGGAGCCTGACAGGCTACAATCCACCGGGTCATATAGAGTTGGACATGACTGAGTGGCTAAAACAACAAATACTTTAATAAAAATTAATAAAAGTAAATTAAAGTCATCCCCCAAGAGTATAAAATATAGAGGAAAACTTAGAGAAGAAATCATAAATAAAATAAAACAAAAGAAGACAAGCCTCCATATCAAAAGAACCCTTCCTCTAATCACAGGTATGGTCAAAGATGTGGGTATAAACTACTAGCTACAGTTGAAACACCACCAAATCAGAGATAGGTTTAATAAACTATGACATCCATATGTGATGGAACACAAAGTAGGCACTTAAAATGATGAAACAGAAGGATACAGCGCCATGTAAGAAAATGTTCACAAAATGTTTAAACTATTTTAGCAGAGTTTTAGATTTATAGAAAAAATACCAAGATAGCAGAAGAGTTTCGATATACAACACACTCGGCTCCCCTGTTATTAACGTCTCTGGAGCTGGACCATGGTAAGTAAAAGAGGCAATAGTGGAAGGTGAGGTCAGGGAGGTATGCCAGGGTCAGATCATAAGGGTCCTTACAGGCCTGGTAAGGATCTGCAGTAGTATTCTAAGGGTTATGGGAAGCCATTGATTTATAGAATTAGACAATCTGGTTCTTATATGGAGTATACAGAGGCAATCAGTGAAACCAAATGATCTCACATGAGGTAGGTATCATAATGTCCATTTGTACAGCTCAGAAAACTAAGCCTAGGGAGCTTAAATATGTTGTCTAGATGTCACAGCTGGTGAAGAGCAAAACTACAACTCACACTCAAATTCCCTAGTCTCTAAGCCACCCCTATACCACCGCCTCCTCTCTGTTTAACCTCTCTGCTCCCAGCCCCTCCCACTCTAGCAGGCCTTAGTGTTACAGCTCTGTCCTGCATATATATCCTTGGTTTCACATTTAATATTCTCTGCTGCTGCTAAGTCACTTCAGTCGTGTCCGACTCTGTGCGACCCCATAGACGGCAGCCCACCAGGCTCCCCCGTCCCTGGGATTCTCCAGGCAAGAACACTGGAGTGGGTTGCCATTTCCTTCTCCAAGGCATGAAAGTGAAAAGTGAAAGTGAAGTCACTCAGTCGTGTCCGACTCTTCGAGACCCCATGGGCTGCAGCCTACCAAGCTCCTCTGTCCATGGAATTTTCCAGGCAAGAGTACTGGAGTGGGGTGCCATCGCCTTCTCCAATATTCCCTGCAAAGCCCCCCAAATCGCTGGAGTAGACTAGAAGCCCCACAATCACTCTGCTGTCCTCTGCATTTGCTAAGGTTGCACATCCTTAACTGAATCGATTAATTCTCTTCATGTTCTTCTGCTCAGCCTTACTCATTAACTAACTGTAAAAGTTAGTTAATGGGAGAAATATGTTAAAAGAGAAATTAAGAAGCTAACATTCATGGAGAACACATTATTCAGGAAGAAAACTTCTTCAAAAAAGCCCTCATCAGAAAGAGATCCTGACATCGCTCTTTTTCATCCTAATGCCATTCTCTTATATGACAAACTTTCTACACAATTTAACCCGCTTTGCTTTGTCCCTCATATTTTAAAGAAGACTAATTTCTTCAGGACCACTAAGGACCAAGGAGGAAAAACATTTGGAAGTAGAGAAAGTATTTTGACTATCTCAGGTTGAAAGAAGAAAAAGAATTCCACTTATTCATGCTACATTTATCATTTTACATTTCTAGTATTTATTCATGATAAAAGCTAATACTTATTGAACACTAATTGTGCACTGTTCTAAGCATTTTATATGAAATACTTCTTTTAATCCTCACAGCAACAATATAAGTGAGATGTTTTGTTTGGTTTTTTATTTATTTTTGGCCACGCCAAGTGGCTTACAGGATCTCATTTCCCCGACCAAGGATTGAACCCAAGTCATGAAGATGAAAGCCTGGAATCCTAACCATTAGGCCACCAGGGAACTCTTACGTGTGAGATGTTCTGATGAACCCATTTTACGAATGAGAAAACTGAAGCATGGAGTAGGTTAATAATCTTCCCTAGGTTGTGTACTTAATAAACACATAAGCCAGGACCTGAACTCAACTGCTCTGGATTCTGGCATTCTATACTAAATTACATACAGAATCAGGCTCCTTAAGATTTCTGAGAGGCCTTGATCTTAAAAAGTTTTATCTTACTGTTTTACCTGTCTAAAAAAAAAAAAAAAAAAAACAGTGATTAAACATCCTTTTCAATTAAGTAAACATCTACAGCTAAGTCTAAATTTTATTATAGAATACTTGAAGTAGTACTCATTCTAAGTTTTCTGCCCTGCTGAAACTATGTCTTGGCTTCTATTCCAATGTAATTAGAAATAAACTTCAACCTATAAACATTTTACCTGTAAACACCAAAAACCAGTGGAGCTGTTATATAAATTTTAAATCTCTACTTTTATTTACTTAGCAAAGAAAAACATATTATCATATCCTTCTCTTCATGGCAACTATTTAACTTAATGAAAGGAACACACACATTTCACATTTCTCTGAATTATCACTAACGATAGTTAAATCATATTGATGTTTACTTTATATTCTGAACTCAAAAGAAAAACATATTTGCATTATACTCAGAATAATTTTGCCAATCCATCTGAATGAAAATCAGACATATGAGGAAACTGGATATTGAGTGCCAGAAGGTAAGACCAGACAGCAAAGAGAGGCAGAATTTCAAAAGCATGTTTAGGATAATACATCAAACATATTTCTTACCATGAACCACTGACCCAGTCAATCATTTGACTCAAAAAGTGGTTATGAACCTCTAAAAAAATGTGAAGAGTAAGTGAAAATGTAGAAAAGTAACATTTAGTGACATGATTTACGTATTTATCCCTGTGATGGCACGTCTTCAGTTTCAAACATCTTCTTCAAACATGAGTCGACATTTTAAATGACTTAGTTTTTTAAAATATGTCTGTCTGTAGAATAAAATAATACATTATTCTGAAACACTAGTTTTTGAAAGAAGTTCTAAGAATGAAATTACTTTTGATTTTTGCTTCCTTCAGGCTTGTAGCAAATATCTAACAAGCACTTACTACATGCAAACCACTTTCAGGTTCAGTGGAAGACCCCAAAGTCAATTAAAAAGTTTCATCTCTCAAGAAGGTTAAAAACTATAATTCACAAGAGAAATAATCTGTTCTACAGGAGACTTTATTTTTAAAATATCAAGTAGGGATAAAAGGTGATGTTTGAGCTGACTCTTCAACAATTTAGCTATGCAAACATGAGGAAAAGGACCTTCCATATGAAAGAAATACTGTGAGCAAAGTCACAGCCTAGATAGAAAAGTACTGGGATTTTTTAATTAATTAATTAATGGAAATAAAAAATGAAACAAGGTATTAAATTTGATTACCAGGAAATCACAAATGCTTATTAAGACGCAGTATCAATAAAGCAGGGGGGGGGGAAGCCATATTAAAAAGGGTTAAGGAATGAACGAAAAGAATGTGGAAGGTGAAAGAATATTTTCGAAGCTTGCATAAAGGGTGAAGGAGACTCAATCGTAGCTCAAGCAGGTGAGCAGGAAGACAGAGGTTTTATTTTTGAAGATGAGGGAAAACCCTGCAATTCATTCAAATATGCAAGAAAAAAATAATTGGAGGTGTGAAGTCTTAAGCAAGATGTAAGAGGACAAGAAAGAAAATACAAGTTAAGGGATTATGGCTTAAAAATCCCATCTCTCAGTGAAGTCTTCCCTAACTCATTCAGAAGAGGTCATTTCCCCTCTATCTCTGTCCATTAGTAGCATGGAAGGTTGTGGAAGGAAAGAACTTGTCCAATTTGTTCAGTGCTCTCTCCCTAGGAGCAGGAACATTATCTGAGACATACTATAGACACTCAGTCATTAATAGTTAAATCGGTAAATAAAGGAAGTTTTCCTCTAATTTGGGAGGAGAATCTTAATGAAGAAGAAGAAATCTTTAAGTGAAAAAGAAGAAAGTTGGATGCAACCTCCCCAGAGAAGCAGGACAATAGCAGGCATCTTCTTAGGATGAGGAGAACAGGCTGATGTTTGCTGCTTCCCCTAAATCCTGCCTCTGCATACTAAAGTCACACAGAGCACACATGCATGCGTGCATGCGTGCCTGCTCAGTACTTTCAGTCATTCTGACTCCTTGCAACCCTATTTACCATTCATCAAGTGGATAAACACAGAGGCTGTTAGATAGCAATCTCAAGGCCTGAGGCCTCATGTTCAGGGTGAGGAAAGCCACAAAGGTGGCTTAGTAACAACAATGGAGGCTTCAGAGGTCAAGACCTTATTGAGCTAAAAATGAGTATATGATTATGCAAAAGATCCATGGATGGGTAGAGACACAAAATAACTTCTCCCTTAAGTCAGAATCGACCTAGGAATGGGTATAGGGTGAGTTTGTAATAAGGGGATGGGGGGGTGGAGCCAGTAAGTTCTAAGAGGAACACTGCTGCTGCTGCTAAGTCGTATCAGTCGTGTCCGACTCCTTGCGACCCCAGAGACGGCAGCCCACCAGGCTCCCCCGTCCCTGGGATTCTCCAGGCAAGAACACTGGAGCGGGTTGCCATTTCCTCCTCCAATGCGTGGAAGTGAAAAGTGAAAGTGAAGTTGCTCAGTCGTGTCCGACCCTTAGCGACCCCATGGACTGCAGCCTACCAGGCTCCTCTAGGCAGTTCAGTTCAGAGGTTAAAATGTTGAAGAAAGGTTGACTCCTACTGACCCTGTACATATCCTTCATTGTTCCCTGGAGCCCAAGAGCTTTCCTCTACAGAATGTGGTGTCTTATTTTGGGAAGAGCTCCACACACTTTATTTAGTTGTGTTAGTTCAGGGTACCTTCTCCAGCTGGGCCCCCCAGGTGGCACAGTGGTAAAGAATCTGCCTGCCAATGCAGGAGATGCAAGAGAAACAGGTTCAATTCTTGGGTTGGGAAGATCCCCTGAAGGAAGAAATGGCAACCCACTCCAGTATTCTTGCCAGAAAACTTCCATGGATAGAGGGGCCTGGCAGGCTACAATCCATGGGATCTCAAAGAGTCAGACATGACTGAGCACACATACTGCCCTTCTCCAATTTTCTATTTTGTCACTTTTTTCCTCTAGTTCTGATAACCTCTGCTTTTATGTCCTAATAATCTTTTGTCCCTGGAACCTGGAGGGTATTCAGTTCAGTTCAGTCGCTCAGTCATGTCCGACTCTTTGCGACCCTATGAAGCACAGCATGCCAGGCCTCCCTGTCCACCACCAACTCCTGGAGTTCACTCAAACTCACATCCATCGAGTAGGTGATGCCATCCAGCCATCTCATCCTCTGTCGTCCCCTTCTCCTCCTGCCCCCAATCCCTCTCAGCATCAGAGTCTTTTCCATTGAGTCAACTCTTCTCATGAGGTGGCCAAAATATTGGAGTTTCAGCTTTAGCATCATTCCTTCCAAAGAACACCCAGGACTGATCTCCTTTAGAATGGACTGGTTGGATCTCCTTGCAGTCCAAGGGTCTCTCACGAGTCTTCTCCAACACCACAGTTCAAAAGCATCAATTCCTCAGTGCTCAGCTTTCTTCACAGTCCAACTCTCACATCCATCCATGACCACTGGAAAAACCATAGCCTTGACTAGACGAACCTTTGTTGTCAAAGTAATGCCTCTGCTTTTGAATATGCTATCTAGGTTGGTCATAACTTTCCTTTCAAGGAGTAAGAATCTTTTAATTTCATGGCTGCAATCACTATCTGCAGTGATTTTGGAGCCCAGAAAAATAAAGTCAGCCACTGTTTCCACTGGTAACCACTAATTTGTTCTCTACATATCTGTATGTTTCTTTTTTGTTAAATGCACTAGTTTTTTCTTAGATTCCACATATAAGTAATAACATACAGTGTTTCCTTTCTCTGTCTGACTTATTTCACTAAGCCTAATACCCTCCATTTCTTTGCATTGATCGCTAAGGAAGGCTTTCTTATCTCTTCTTGCTATTCTTTGGAACTCTGCATTCAGATGCTTATATCTTTTCTTTTCTCCTTTGCTTTTCGCTTCTCTTCTTTTCACAGCTATTTGTAAGGCCTCCCCAGACAGCCATTTTGCTTTTTTGTAAAAAAAAATAAGTTCCTCTTAGAACTTATTGGCTCCCCCCCAATACAAACTCCCCCTGCCCCCCCATTACAAACTCACCCTATACCCATTCCTAGGTCAATTCACTTCATGGGAAATAGATGGGAAACAGTGGAAACAGTGTTAGACTTTATCTTTCTGGGCTCCAAAATCACTGCAGATGGTGACTGCAGCCATGAAATTAAAAGATGCTTACTCCTTGGAAGGAAAGTTATGACCAACCTAGATAGCATATTCAAAAGCAGAGACATTACTTTGCCGACAAAGGTCCGTCTAGTCAAGGCTATGGTTTTTCCAGTGGTCATGGATGGATGTGAGAGTTGGACTGTGAAGAAAGCTGAGCACTGAGGAATTGATGCTTTTGAACTGTGGTGTTGGAGAAGACTCTTGAGAGTCCCTTGGACTGCAAGGAGACCCAACCAGTCCATCCTAATGGAGATCAGTCCTGGGTGTTCATTGGAAGGACTGATGTTGAAGCTGAAACTCCAATACCTTGGCCACCTGATGCAAATAGCTGACTCATTTGAAAAGCCCCTGATGCTGGGAAAGATTGAGGGCAGGAGGAGAAGGGGATGACAGAGGATGAGACGGTTGGATGGCATCGCCGACTCGATGGACGTGGGTTTGGGTGGACTCCCGGAGTTGGTGATGGACAGGGAAGCCTGGCAGTGCTGCAGTTCATGGGGTCGCTAAGAGTAGAACACGACTGAGTGACTGAACTGAACTGAATGAGGAGAGGGAAAGGGTGACAGGCAAGATAAGTGTGGAGATAAAGAAGAACAAACTACTAAATACAAAATAAATAAGCTACAGGATATAGCATACAGCAATATGTTATGATAACTATAAATGGAATATAATCTATAAAAATTTTGAATCACTAAGCTATACACCTGAAACTAATATTGTAAATAAACTATACCTCAATTTTTTTAAAAGCCTTCCTCATCTCAATTTTAAAAGACAAACCTTTTGCATTTTCTCCTAAATAGAGATTTTTCTCATATCCAGCAAATGGAAAGGACTACATACCTTGGGACTATACTTACTTTTATATCCTGATTTTTACACTTAACAAGAATTTTCTCATATTTTTATATACTCCCTAGAACTTAATTTTAAAAGTAAACAAAAAAAGGAAATGAGCCATTAAAGGCAGTATCAGTAGAGGAAGGGGAGAAGACAGTGAAATGCAAAGGGTTAAGAAAATTAGGATAGGAAGCAAAACCTCAAATACAAATAATACGTTGTTTGGCAGTGAAAAAAAGGAAAGAGATGAACAATAGCTGGAATGCATAGCCAAATCACCAAAAATGGTGTCAAATGAAGACTGTTTATGATGCCACCTTTTCTGGGGTATATTGACTTTTATAGAAAATTAATCAAGGATCAAAAGCCTTGGCACTAAAGAATGAATCTCTCTTGGTGGAATTTCAGGCATTTTCCAAAGTTCATGGGAGAAAGATTTTATAATCAAGGGAGGCATTTTCCTAGAAACTTTAAGTCACAGAACTACATAAAACAACCCTGAATATAACAACAGCTTATAAACCAAGTGCCGGCATGAGAACAAAATTAACTAACTTATAAACTCTGCCTACATCTGATCATTCTAAGTGACTAAAATCCAAGCCTGTAAAGGTGAATGTGGTGATGATTTCTGTCTGGCCATGTCATATTACATTGCTTTCCTGAGCTCCTGTGGAATGGTTCCCAGAATAACAGGGGAGGGGGGTACTCTCTAGAATGCAGTACATAATTAAGTTCTTTACTGGTGACTCGTCTGAAAGTGACCTCATGGGAGTTCTGGGGAAAGGCGCAAAGCCAGGTGTGGATTAGGACAAGAAATCATGTCAGTGATCAGATGACTCAGCAGGTAAAATATGTATTATGTCACTGCACTTCAAGCAAAAAATTCAGGCAATGAATACAGGTACACAGTGCCAAAGACTGCCATGTTCATTAACAAAACCAACTCAGTGATGAAAAAACAACTCTAAGAATAGCCAAATAAAGAAAACACATTCTAGGCTTTATATACTAATTCTGTTTTATTTGAAAGGTTGTATTTATATTGTATTTTTTCATCCAGCAAATATTTATTGAGTGATTACTTTGTTTAGGCAGTGTGCAAGGTGCTGGGAATATATTGGTGAAAAGAGATGGATTCTCTGCCTTCATGTAACAGGGTCTAGTGAGAAGACACACGGTGAACACACTTTCCAGTGATGCGAGGCGTTTAGGGGCGGCAATGTGATTGGAAACAGGCCTAGGGGACTTAGCTCAAAGTGGAGTTTGCATGACAAGCACATTCTTTTCACACTTTCTCGCCCCCTCCTCCCACCAACACACACAAATGTTTTGGCAAATATAACAGTCATCTTTACTAATTTGGGAGTCACTTCACAGGAACAGAAACAATGAGAATATTTCACTATATTTACACAAACACTTGGCCAATTTCTCCACTGTTCTAATACATCTCACCAGAGAGTAAAATCAAGTCAACTGATTTCAGAACCTCACTAGTTTATGTCACAGTCAGAACTTATCAACGATGCGCCACATGGCACAGGCTGGATGGCTTTTAAGATCTAAGCTGCAAATTGTAGACGAGTTTGGGCTTTTCAACATCACCTCTAAAAGACCTCAAAGATATACCGACAGAAGCAGCCTTTGATGACATACTGTATCATGTATCCATATTCTCATATGTCCCTAATTCAGCACATTTGCATATGATCTGCATTCTAACATATCCACAAATATGTTTTTATATGCTAGAAGACTGTAATATGATAGAGCCCTTAAGGAGTCACTCTGCTTTGTTGTGTCAATTCTCATATTCATCAGACAGTGATCATTCTACTAGCCACATCCTCCACCTACTCCTTAACCACAATTGGAGGGCTAGACAGTTGTGAAGAGGGCATACTCTTGGATCTTTTTGACATCCTCAGCAGTCTGGTAGAAAGAAATTTGGATCTTGAGTCAACAGGCCTGAGTCTCAGTCTCAGCTTAGCCCCTTACTGCAAAGCTCTCAGTCAAGTTTGTGAGACATCACTAACCTCCTCGTAGCCCTGTTTGTGACTTCAGAACAATATTGTGAGAGTGCTTTGAATACACTCAAAGGCAGAAATAATGAAAATTATTTAAAGAAACATATTATCCATTAAAATATAGGCTAAACAGCAAACTTGGGGTTTTATGACAATTTAGTAATTTCAATTAATTAATGTTTTTCATAGTTTACTGATATAAATAATATATCTAGGAAAAGCTTCTCCCACAAATGGCAAACCAGGTCAGTCAGCTTTAGAAATTCCAAGTATATTTATTGTTTTTATTAATCAAAGAAGAATTTCTAAACTGCAAATTTTTCACCTTTCTACAAATTTTAAACACACATGAAAACTCTATTGGTTTAGAACACCAAAAAAGCATCTGTGGTTTGACTCTAGAGTAGCAAAATTTCTGACACACTGAGGGGGCCTTAATGTAGATGTCACACCAGTGTATGCTCCTCGGTTTTTGTCTCATCATTTCTAATAAGATTTCTAAGACAAGTATTATCAGTTTACCTCCAGAGTTTGTAGGTTGGCAGTTCAATGAGCATGATTCATTGCATTAATGTGTTTTGCTTGGTTTACATAGTATTGGGTTGGCTGAAAAGTTCATTTGGGAATTTTTAGGCCAACCCAATATTTCAAAAACTGAAAGTTGTATATAAAAATTCAGATTTCTTACTTCAAAAAAATACAAATTTGGCTACTCTGGGCTAGCTGTGTGATAGAGAAGGCTTCTCCTGGCTCATGAGAGCCATCTTTCAAACATGCTCAGTAATGATCACATTAGAGACTTCAAATGAGCTATGTAGGAATATTTACACTATTAAAATTGGCAAATTCTATAGATCACAGCTTTTTTTTAATTTTTCTAGTTGGAGTATAACTGCTTTACAGTGTTGTGTTTCTGCTGTACAACAATGTGAATCAGGTATAAGTATACATATATCTTCTCTCTTAAGGCCCTGCTGCCCACCACCCACGTGCCACACACCCCCCACCTCCCCCCGCCAAAACCCCATCCCTCTAGGTCATCACAGAGCTGAGAAATCCGGTTAAACATTACAAGCACACTCTATACTTGGGACCACAATCTCACATGACAGCAACTGGCTGGACTGAGTAGTGAATATGCCCTCAGATAGGATGTGGGCTCTTTAGTCCATATCTACCACTATTCCTTATTGTCTTTTGTTTGGCTTAGTTCACTTATTTTAATTATCTTGCTGGCATATTTCAGCATTTGATTTTGCAACTCTTGGTTTACAGTCATACTCTTCTCAAAAAAAAAAAACAAAAAAAACTCTTAGGATAGCAAAGAAAAAAAGCCAAGCCACTGTGCTCGCTTGACAATTAAAAACAAAGAGCAGGCATAAATTGAACACTGTTGAACAAACTGAAATACCATCTTTAGGTTCCTTTTATTCCCTTTTCTAATCATTGTGTTATTTAAGTAAAAAAGAACACTAACAGATTTCAAGTCATAAATTGAGCAGTTAGCAAAATGAATATTTTTAAAAGATAAGAATATTATTTAATTGCATATTCTCAAGAAACAAAATATGAAAAACTGAGAATTTTTATTTCTAGAGGTAAAAATCATCATTGTCAAAAGTATGAAGGCTTTTTGATCTGTCTGAAGACCTTATATGGATATTTGATGGAAATCTTGAAAACCTGGGCAGAAAAAAATCTTACACAAGACAAACCACTGATTAAATGACTCTATCAATAAGAATGTCTGAACATGAAACCAGATATAATAGCGGTCAAGAAAATTCCCTTTCATGTCACATTACGTGGGTTCATACACAGATGACTGTTGCTTAGCCTGCCCTAATATGTAGGTCTGTGCTTCCAAAGACAATAATGCTTTCATTATCACTCCCTTCCCTTGGGGCATAAGTATGACAGTCCTACCCGCTCGAAGAAAAGCATTTTCTCAAAACCACTTTCCAAGGTCTCAAAAACAAAAATAAAAGACAAAATTAGGGAAAGAACACAGACCAATGGAAGTTCCTGAAACAGTTCCCATCAACAGCTTTTGTATTTCTGGACGGTCTCCTAACAGTAATCACCACCAGGAGAAAGGGGCAATGTGAGCATTTGTCAGGAGTCTCTGTCTCAACACACTGCCTCTAAAATTCTCTTTCCTCTCCTATCTACCACTAAATTTGTTTTCAGTCTCAGACCCAGACCTACTTTAGCTTGCTTACTGATTTTGCCTTTTTTTCAAAATGCTCAAAATGAACAAGTGTTTGGCCTTCTATGCTAGCCCCCAAATTATAATAAGATCATTTTTATAGCAGCAAGAAAACAAGGAAATTAAATAAATAGAAAAAACAGAAAGAAGGATGGGAGAGAGCGAGAAAGGAAAGAAAAGAAAAACTAAAAGGACATAAAGCATGTTTCGAGGCAACATCAGAGAAAGGAATGAAGTTTCTAAAAGAGAACGAGGAAAGCAACTATCCCAAGTCCTTTTAGATTGCTCTTCATATAAACTTTGGGGTAGAATCCAAATACTGTTACTATTGATCCTCTTGATAAAAATTTGCCTCCATACACTCTGATACACATGAGACATTCAAGAGTGAACACAGGAAAGTTAAGGAAATGATCCAAATAAAGTCAAGAAGAGTTTGTGGTAGTACCAAAAAAAAAAACAAAGGAAAACAACAGCAAAAAGAACAAGAGTTTTACCTTCATTTAGTAAAGCACCAGCTGCATTGACTTATGTCGAGCTTTGTTTCAGTGTATTAATTTTTACCAATTTAAAGCTAAAAGCCTCTACTTCATTTACCTCACAAAAAACTGAGTTCTTTTGTGAGAACTGAAATTTTCAGGTTTGTAATACAGTTGACTAGCAAAGAAGTAAATTTCCCGGACTTATAACAAGCTATATCAGTTCTTCTCCTAGTCTAAAGCAGCAGCCAGCATCCTAGAGCCTTACTCCCACATTTAGGCTCAATGGTAAAAGAATCCATCCTGCAATGCAGGAGATGCGGGAGATGCAGGTTCAATCCTTGGGTTGGGAAAATCCCCTGAAGGAGGAAATAGCAACCCACTGAAGTATTCTTGCCTGGAAAATCTCACGAACAGAGAAGACTGGCAGCCCACAATCCATAGGGTTGCAAAGAGTTGGACACAACTGAGTGACTGAAAACACAATATAATGTCATTGGTGGGGCTTCCTAGGTGGCTCAGTGGGTAAAGAATCCGCCAACAATGCAGGAGACACAGGAGATGCAGTTTCGATCCCTGGGTCAGGAAGATTCCCTAGAGGAGGGCATGGCAACCCACTCCAGTATTCTTGCTAGAAGAATCCCATGGACAGAGGAGCCCAACAGGCTACACAGTCCAAGGAATCACAAAGAGTTAAACACCAACTGAAGTGACTGAACGTGCACTCACAATGTCATCAGTACTTTTATCTTAATTTTGGTTGAAGCACTTTAACATGCACATTCCTTCCACTTAGAATCTGAAAAAGAATGAATATGTGCATAGGTATGACTGAATCACTTTGCTGTACACCTGAAACTAACACAACATTGTAAATCAACTGTATTGTAATGTAAAATAAAAATTAAATTAAAAACATCAAGAAAAGCAGTAGCTAAGTAAGACCTTTATTTTTTAATGTTTACGTTCTAAATAACTGCAAGAGGTCATCAAAAGTAAAGACTTTGGGCAAAAAAAATCATTCTTGAGGCAACCAATACACTTCTCTGTCAGTATATAAAGGGTTAAGGGATGTAGTATTGATAAAAAAGTAAGAGTGTGGTGAAGAGACTGGACTTCCCAGGTGGCTCTTGTGGTATTGAACCCACCTGCCAATGCAGGAGATGTAAGAGACTCGGATTCAATCCCTGGGTCGGGAAGATCCCCTGGAGGAGGGCATGGCAATCCACTCCAGTATTCTTGCCTGAAGAATCCCATGGACAGAGAAGCCTGGAGGGCTACAGTCCATAGCGTCACCCAGGGTCAGACATGACTGAAGTGACTTAGCATGCACGGAGACAATGGTAATAATAATAATAAAAGCTAACACTTATTAGTGCTGACTATGTAGTGAGGACTGCTGTCAACACTGTATATATATAAACACATTTTAATCTCCCTAGCAATTCAGGAGGCAAACATTGCTGTTGTCCCCATTTAATGAAGAAGGGAACTAAGGCGAGACCCTGTTTCAAGACTTGCTCAAAGACCTCAGCTACTTAGTGGCATATTGAGGACTTAAACCCAGGAGTCTGGCTCAAGCCTATGTTCCTAACCACCACTCCAGAGGCCTGAAAAGGAAGGTTACCAAATGGAAAGAAATTAATTCAACAATAAGGTTAAAATTAAGTTTTAAAAAAATTGAGATTCTATCTTTTAGAGAAAAATATATATTTTGCATGCAGATTAAAATGTCCTACCTAATAAACACAATATAAATTTTATTGTGTACTTGCCAACAGATAACAAATACAATTACAAACATTAGGATGAATATAAAAAGCCTTCTTCAGAAAGACATGAGCACAATATTTGAACCACCCAAGACGTCCTGCTTTTAGTGCATCTCACAAGCCCATAGTGCCATCCAGTGACAGGAGAGGTGAACCACGTGTGTATCCTCTTCTGCAAGTTTTCATTATCTTTTCTATAACAAATACAGAATTTTCAAATAAAAAAGCAAACTTAGATTAGTAATAATCTTTAATTTTTACTATAACTTTTCCCAAATTACCCTTACATTTAAATGTCCTCTCCATTTTTTCTTAATGAAACATATGACTTAGAAAAGATAATCCCAAACTATTAACTTGAGGGTAAGAAAGCTTGCTTGCTGAAAATTTAGTATTTCATTTTCCCCAAACAATCATTCAAAATGTCTCGTGAATACCATTTAATTCACCCAGTGAGGACATAACATTGGCGCCATATAGGGTACTTCAGTGTTTCCTAATATAATCTTTCAGTTAGTGGAGTTTGGAGTTCAGAAGTAGCCAGTGTTGTTGTTCAGTCGCTCAGTTGTGTCCAACTCTTTGTGACCCCATGAATTGCAAACATGCCAGGCTTCTCTGTCCATCACTATCTCCAGGTTGCCTCAAATTCATGTCCATTGAGTCAGTGATGCCATCCACCCAAGTTATTGGCAAGTATTGTTCATAATACCACAATAAACTGTGGAAAATTCTGAAAGAGATGGGCATACCAGACCACCTGACCTGCCTATTGAGAAACCTATATGCAGGTCAGGAGGCAACAGTTAGAACTGGACATGGAACAACAGACTGGTTCCAAATAGGAAAAGGAGTACGTCAAGGCTGTATATTGCACTCTGCTTATTTAACTTATATGCAGAGTACATCATGAGAAATACTGGGCTGGAAGAAGCACAAGCTGGAATCAAGATTGCCAGGAGAAATATCAATAACCTCAGATATGCAGATGACACCACCGTTATGGCAGAAAGTGAAGAGGAACTAAAGAGCCTCTTGATGAAAGTGAGAGAAGAGTGAAAAAGTTGGCTTAAAGCTCAACATTCAGAAAACGAAGATCATGGCATCCGGTCCCATCACTTCATGGGAAGTAGATGGGAAACAGTGGAAACAGTGTCAAACTTTATTTTGGGGGGCTCCAAAATCACTGCAGATGGTGACTGCAGCCATGAAATTAAAAGATGGTTGCTCCTTGGAAGGAAAGTTATGACCAACCTAGATAGCATACTGAAAAGCAGAGACATTACTTTGACAACAAAAGTCCGTCCAGTCAAGGCTATGGTTTTTCCTGTGGTCATGTATGGATGTGAGAGTTGGACTGTGAAGAAGGCTGAGCACCAAAGAACTGATGCTTTTGAACTGTGATGTTGGAGAAGACTCTTGAGAGTCCCTTGGACTGCAAGGAGATCCAACCAGTCCATTCTAAAGGAGATCAGCCCTGGGATTTCTTTGGAAGGAATGATGCTAAAGCTGAAACTCCAGTACTTTGGCCACCTCATGCGAAGAGTTGACTCATTGGAAAAGACTCTGATGCTGGGAGGGATTGGGGAAAAGAGGAAAAGGGGACGACAGAGGATGAGATGGCTGGATGGCATCACCGACTCGATGGACCTGAGTTTGAGTGAACTCCGGGAGTTGGTGATGGACAGGGAGGCCTGATGTGCTGTGATTTATGGGGTCGCAAAGAGTCGGACACGACTGAGCGACTGAACTGAACTGAACTGATTCATACTACCGTCTAAACGTTTTAATTACTTCTTTTTGCAAATTGATGCTTTTTTGTGTGTGTGCTCCCTGAATGCTTTCCTTCATTATATTTATCTTTTGAAATACTGACTTTCATTCTGTTGATATTTTGAGTCTTTTGATATTCGCTCTTTCTCTTCTTTTATGGAATAGTAAACACAGCTCAATTAATTTTTAGCTGTTCCTCTATTACAAGAATTTAGTTATAAATTTTCCTGTAAAGCCTGGTTTGGTTGCATTGCACAAGTTTTATTTCTGTAAACAGCTTCATTGAGGTATATTTTACATACGGAATTTTCCCATTTCAAGGGTAAAGATTTTTGGTAAATGTACCAAAATGAGCCATTATGACCAGTTTTAGAATATTTTCTTCATTCTAACAGGTACCTTTGTGATCATTTACAGTTAATTTGCATTCCCACTGGCCAGGCAATCATTAATCTATTTCTGTCTTCATAAATTTGCCTTTTTTAGGCATCTCCTAGAAGGCAATGGCACCCCATTCCAGTACTCTTGCCTGGAAAATCCCATGGATGGAGGAGCCTGGTAGGCTGCAGTCCATGGGGTTGCTAAGAGTCAGACACGACTGAGCGACTTCACTTTCACTTTTCACTTTCATGCATTAGAGAAGGAAATGGCAACCCACTCCAGTGTTCTTGCCTGGAGAATCCCAGGGATGGGGGAGCCTGGTGGGCTGCCATCTATGGGGTCGCACAGAGTTGGACACGACTGAAGCGACTTAGCAGTAGCAGCAGCAGCAGTAGAAATGAAATATGTGAAGTGTCTCATGTGTGGCTTCTTTCATTAACATGTTTTGAAGTTCATCCATGTTGTATGTTTCAGTTCACTTCTTTTTTATTAGTGGTGGTTTACCACTCTATAACATTTTTGTCTATCCACTGAGCAGTTAAAAGACATTTAGAATGTTTCCAGTTTGGGGCTATAATTAATGAACATTTGCGTGCATGTTTTGTGTGCATGTTTTGGTGTGAACATGCATTTTTCTCTTGGGAAGAGATGAATGGATGGAGTTGCTGGGGCATAGTTAATTTACTTTTACAATGTTGTCAAGTTTTCTAAAGTGTCTGCACCTTTGTACATTAATTGATATCAATGTATGAGGGCTCCAATTTCTCCATATTCTCACCAATATTTGTTATTTGTGAATAAATTAGGAAGTCTTAATTATACTTTTTCTGATGAGTGTGAAGTGATATCTCAATTGTTTTTATCCCTAATGACTAATGATGTTGATCTTTTCACGTACTTATTAGCTATTTGTGTATCTTCTTTAGTGAAATGTCTATTCACATCTTCCGCCCATGTTCTAACTGGGTTATCTTACTGAATGATTAGAGTTCTTTTAAAATCTGGATACAAGTCCCTTATTAGATATGTGATGCAATCTTCTAGTCTATCTCTTTTCATTTAATTCTGTCCTTTGAAGCACGAAAGCTTTGAATTCTAATGAGGTCCAGTTTGTCAACTTAAAAATTTGATGTACCATTCTTCTGGTATTATTTACAAAATCTTGACCTAACCCACAGTCTCAAAGGAGTTCTGTGTTTTCTTCTTAAAGTTGTTTGATACATTTTTACTGAATTTTTGTGTATGATGGGAGGTAAGCACCTCAGTTCACCCTTTTACATGTGGACATCACTTTCCCAACACCATTTGTTGAACAATTCTTCCCTTAATGAATTGCCTCGCTACTTTTTGTTGACTAAAAATATAAGGATTTATTTCTGGACTCTCAATTCTGTTCAGTGGGTAGCCAGAGAGGAGGTCTGAAAACACCTGCTCCAAATAGCAAAGGAAATTGCAGGCAGATCCCTGACCAGCAGTACCTGCACTATGGAACCTCCAAAAAGAGACAGATGCAGCAATGAGGCACAGGTGGAGAAGGAAAGTGGGCGTGAGAGGAGGGAAGCCAAGCAAGCACAATGTCTACATTATGAAAACTGATTTCTTAAGTCTAGTTTTCATCCCAAACCATATTATGTTGATTATACCATTAAGACAAAATAATTATATATAAAAAAAGTCTCATCAGTGAGTTGTTTGTTGTCGCTGCTGTTTGTATGGGGGGTGTTGTTTTTTGTTTTTACCAGACTCTATTTTTTGGAGTAGTCTTGGGTTCACAGGAATATTGAGTAGAGGGTACAGAGATTTCCCATGTATGTCCTACCCCACATTATACACAGCCTCCCCAACTAAAGATTCCCCTACCAGAGTAGTGCATTTGTTACAACTGATGAACCTACACTGACACATCAAATAAGTTCTTCTATTTTTTTCTGAAATATTCACCAAACATTGAATCATAGTTATTGCTAAGGAGTGGAATGACCAAAAAAGTTTTAGTTCAAAGTTATACATTTGTGTATCTTTGGCATTTTCTCCCCCAGACATGCATTTCTTTTGTTAAAAGTATAGAAAAGTCCTGTGCTCCACTCAACTATAATCATCAGGAAGAAACAATGAACAATAAGATGTTTGTCTCTATTTATATATTTCAATCGTGTGATTGATATTTTTACACAAAGAAAACACAGCTTTTGCTTAAATTAATAAATACCTTCACAGAACTACTTAAAATCTAATTGTTTTGTAAAGTATATTTTCCAATTAGCAGCTAAGCCAACTTTTAAATTCTTTCATTTTTAAAATGCCATGATTAACAACATGTCTGTGGGAGTAAGCATGATTAAAAAGACAAATATGTTAACTCTGATCACCAGTATGTGAGAAATGGAGTCTTGAGGTTCACGTCTGTGGCCCTTTGAAACATCCCTCTTCTGCAGCTGTTTCCCTTCAAAGGTTCAGGATGGGGAGTTCACACAGTCTTAGGGACTGAAAGTCCACCGTCAAACCAGCTGCTGATCTGCAGTTAGTCCATATCATCATTGTTAAAGCTGTGCTCAATGGGCCATAAAGTCATTTAAAGCTATAAGGTTCTTTCTAAACCATTCTTTGCTCTGTTAGTTTCCTGACAAGCTAAAGGCCCCTTGAGAGTTCACAGAACTAAAACTTCAAGTACAGTGACATCCATAACCAAACCCACAGGAACCAGCCAGGAAAGTTGCTTCAAATATGACTTGAGTCTTGAAAAAAAACTTGGGGGGAACTTTAATGCCATTTAACTTTAAGAGTATCAAGATGATATGTGACAGAGATACAGGTTTACTCTAAAACACACCTTCTTTTCAAATGTGACCCACGGGTTCTACTACATCAGAGTCACCTGGGATGCTGCTTCAAACTGTCAGGCTCTTGAATCCTGCCCCAGATCGCTGGATCTGAACAACTGAATATGAGATCCAGAAATCTGTTCTTTTACAAAGCTCCCTGGACACTTACACACCTATTAGAATTGCCAAAAAACAGAACACAGACAATTCCAATTGCTGGTGATCATGTGGAACAACAGGAACTCTCATTCATTGCTGGCTGGAATATAAAATGGTACAGCCATTTGGAAGACAGTTCAGTGGTTTCTTACAATACTAAATAGAATCTTACCACATGATCTGGCAATTGCACTACTGGTATTTACCCAAAAGAAGTTGAAAACTAGGCCATTCAAAAACCTACACATGGATATTTATAGTAGCTTTTTTTTCATAGTTGTGAAAACTTGGTACATACAGGCAATGGAATATTATACAGCACTAAAAAGCAAAGCGTTATCAAGTCATGAAAAGACATGGAGGAAATTTAAATGTATATCAATAAGTGAAAGAAGCCAATTTTAAAAGGCTACATAGTGTATGATTCTAATTATGTGACATTCTGGAAAAGGCAAAACTTTGGAGACAATAAAAAGATCACTGATTGCCAGAGTGGGGAGACAGGAAATTAACTGATAAGCACAGAGAATTTTTAGGACATTGAAAATATTCTGCATGATTCTATAATGATGGGTATATGTCATTACATTTTTATGCAAACCCATAGAAGGCACAACACAAGGAGTGAACCCTAAGGTAAACTACGGGCTTTACCCTAAGGTAAACTATGGGGGATTAAGATGTGTCAGTGTAGGTTAACTCTTGGTTTAAAATAAGTACCATTCTGGTGAATGATGTTGATACACTCTGGTGGATGTAGGCTCTTCATGTGTGGGGCAGGGGATATATGACAAATCTCTGTACATTCCTCTCAATGCTGTTGTAAACCTAAAACTGCTCTAAAAAATATGTTTAAAAAAAAGCTGCCTGGTGACTTTCCTATACCGTAAGTTTGGAAATCATTTTATGGAACAGCAATTCTCAGACTCATCTGCACACTAGCATGATCTGGAGAGCTTTTTAAAATCCCAGTGCCCAGGCCATGCCTCATACTAATTAAACCAGAATCTCTTAGGGTGGACAAAGGCAGTAGTTTTTGAAACTTTCCAGATGATTCCAATGTACAGCCAAGTCGAAGCATCAGTGTTATAAACTAAAGCCTCAACATGCAGCTTGGTGCTGGTGGTGGTTTAGTCACTGAGTTGTGTCTGACTCTTGTGACCCCATGGACTGTAGCTTGCCAGGCTTCTCTGTCTGTGGCATTTTCAAATTCAGTCTTTATGAGTGTCAAACACTACTCAAGTTGAAATTTTTAACAAGAATAAGAACAACAACAGCAAAAATGTTTAATACCCAGTTAGTTATTGTGGCAACAAAAAAGACTTCATATGCTGCCATAAAAAATAATGTTAAGTATGAGTTAAACACAGAAAAGTCCTCATTACCAATATGAAACAGATGAAAAAGAGGAGGAAGTTTTTCAATAATTAATGTGAGTCAAACAAGGATGCTTATTAAGTCCAGGCTTCATTGACAGAAAACTTATGCTCTAAATATTACAAATCAGTTTTATTACATAATATGATGGAGGCAGTGACCAATATTGTGCAACTATTTCATACTATTACAAATCAATCTGCAACAATTTAAGGATATTTAGAAGATATGAAGGAGATTTTCAATAAGGTATCAATGTCAGAGAAATAAAATGATTCAGCAAGCTACTTTCTCAAGTCAAGGCCTTCTGTAGTTAAAAGACTGAACGATGCACTTTGTTTTCCCTCAGTGGCTTATAAGAGAGTAACATATCTTAGTACAGTGGACTTGAAACTACAGTTACAGAATTTTAAAAGCATGTATTTACTCAAAGAATTACAAATTTCAGACTCAAACTGCACTTATAGAGTGAACAAAAGGCCAAAGGAGAATGTACTCATTTTACTATTGCAGCCTGGCTTGAGGTCAATAGAATCAAAAATATAAAAGAATTACAGAGCAATTTAGTGGAAAGGAAGTCATCATTTCAGAAAAGAGTCAATGGTTTACATGATTTCAAACCATGCTTTGTTTCTGCAGCTTCCTTGAGATAAAACCTCAGAATGTATCTGTTTGATCACCCACCCTGTAAGTGTGGTTCAGCTTCAGGAGGAATGGATTGAACCAAAAACAAACTATCCCACCAAGAAGAAGAGTATTCTTGTAATTTTAGAGATAAATATATGGATTCTAGAGCAACACCAAAATTTCTGGCAGTTGTCCCTCAGCAATGTTTAATCCTCTGCCCCTATGAAAATCCACCAAAAAACTAAAATTGCTGAATTAATCATTGATGTAAAACTTGAATCAGAATTAATATAGCCCCTCATTCATATAGAACTCAAGATTTTTTTAATATTAACTAAAATTTATATATAAAACCATAACTTTCTGTAGCCACATCTACCTGCTAAAGCGGTGAACTGGTTT
The DNA here is from genome assembly GCF_029378745.1 of Bos indicus. NCBI lineage: Eukaryota > Metazoa > Chordata > Mammalia > Artiodactyla > Bovidae > Bos > Bos indicus. The sequence goes on from NC_091763.1 coordinate 81,121,866, forward strand.
CCTACTGCTACTGTTACAAATGACCCCAAGCAACATTCCACCACTTACTGCCATTGTCAGATCTTAAACTACTAACTCTGATCTTTCTGCCTCCCTCTTATTAAAAAAACCTTGTTTTTTTAATTGGGCCAAGGGAGATAATCCAAGATAATCTCCCCATCTCAAAACTCATTTTTTTAAGATTTTTTTTTTTTAATGTGGACCATTCTTAAAGTCTTGATTGAATTTGTTACAATATTGTTTCTGCTTTATGTTTTGGTTTTTTGGCCTCAAGGCATGTGGGATCTTAGTTCCCAAACCACCCCCTGCATTGGAAGGCAAAGTCTTAACCACTGGAACACCAGGGGAGTGCCTCAAAAGTCTTAACTTAATCATATCTATGATGTTCCTTTAATCATGTAAGGTAACATAATCACAGGTCCCAGGGATAAGGACATGGGCATCTTTCTTGGCCATCGTTTGGTCTACCACAGGTAATAATAGGGAAAGAGTAGAAAGTGGACAAAGGTTATGGTTAAATACCACTTTTTACTGTCAAACAAGTGGGAAAGGAATAAAGGAAATACTGGACTCTCTATGCATGTTCCCATTCTTCTGCATTCTGAGACTGTTCTGGCCATTGCAATAGCCATTAACTAACTATATGTGGCTATTAAGCCTTTGATGAGGATATTTCAAATTAAGATGAGCTATAAGTATAAAGTACATTTCAAATGTGAAAGACAGTACAGAAAAAAATGTAAACTATCTTCTCATTAGTTTTATATCAATTTTCCATTTTGAAATAAAAAATTGGGGGCCTATTAAATGAAATATGTAATTTAAATTAATTACATTTGTTTTTACTTTCTTTTATGTGGTCATTGGCTTCCCAGGTGGCACAGTGGTAAAGAATCCACTTGCCACTGCAGGAGACGCAAAAGATTTGGGTTCGATTTCTGGGTCAGGAAGATCCCTGAGTAAGAAATGGCAACCCACTCCAGTATTCTTGCCTGGGAAATCCCATGGATAGAGGAGGCTGACAGGCTACAAAGAGTCACAAAGAGTTAGACATGACAGTGACTGAGCATGCGTGCACGTGTGTGTGCGATCACACACACACATACACACACACAATGTGGCCATTAGAAAAACTTAAATTACATATGTAGGGAGGTAGCACTTGAGACTGTTAATTTTATGTGTCAACTTCTCTGGGCTGAAGTCCTAACCCCAGCACCTCAGAAAGTGGCCAGATTTGGACATAAGGTTTTTTAAGATGTAACTAAGTTTAAATGAGGTCACTTGGATGTATCCTAATCCAAAATGACTGATGTCTTTATAAGAAGAGAAAATCTGGACACAGACATACATGTGCAGAAGGAAAATGATGTGAAAACACAGGGAATGATAGCCATCGACAAGCTAAGGAGAAAGGCCTGGAATAGATCCTTCCCTCATGGCCCTCAGAAGAAATTAATCCTGACAACACCTTGACCATAGAGTTCAATCCTCCAGAACTGTGAGAAAACAAATACTTGGTTGCTTAAGACACCAGTCTATGGCACTTTGTTATGGCAGCCCTAGCAAATAATACATCATGAAAAGGGTAACCAAAAACAGACTGAGTATATAAGAACATCGGACAAATAGACTTTGAGACAAAAATTGTTACTAGAGGCAAAACAAACTGCATTGTAGAATGATAAAATGCTCAATTTAGCAATAAGACATAACAATTATAAATATACATTTATTAATGAGAGCCTCCAAAACGTGAAGCAAAAACTGATAAAACTGAAGGAAGCAAAAGACAATCAGACAGTAACAGAGACTTAAAAATACCACTTTCAATAATAGATATTAATATAACAACTAGGCAGAAAATCAACACAGAAATAGAAGACTTGAAATGCAAAAATGCAGATCAAAACCACTTCACACCCATCTCAAAAGCTAAAGTAAAAATTATGGAGAATGGTGAGTGTTGACAGGAATGTGGAAAAACTATAAACCTCATAAATTGCTGGTGAGAATACAAAAATAATACAGCTGTTTCGGAAAAAAAAAACTTAATAGCCCCTCAAGTGTTACACGAAACTTTCCCATGTATACCAATTAGACCTGACAAACATCTATACAACACTCCATAACAACAGCAGAATACACATTCTTCTCAAACACACATGAAACGTGTTCTGTGCATGCATGTAGGCTCAGTCGTGTCCGGCTTTCCAACCCTATGAACTATAACCTGCCAGTTTCCTCTGTCCCTAGGGTTTCCCAGGCAAGAATACTGGAGTGGGTTGCCATTTCCTCCTCCAGGAGATCTTCCTGACCCAGGGATTGAACGTATGTCTCTTGTGTCTCCTGCATTGGCAGGCGGATTCTTTGCCACTGAGCCACCGAACATCTTCTAAGATAAACCAAAAAACAAGCCTCAGCAAATTTAAAAGGCTTAAAACTCCATAATGAATGTTCTCCAACTACAATGGAATGAAGCAAGAAATCAGTAACAGAAGGGTATTTGGGAAATTTACAAACAGGTGGAAATTAAACAAAACATTCTTAAAAACTAACAAATCAAAGAAGAAATCTCAAAGGAAATTAGAAAGTAACTTGAGATGACTAAAAGCAAAGCACAACACACCATAACTTATGATATGAAGCTAATACAGTTCTTAGAGGGAAATTTATAACTGAAAACACCTATATTAAAAAAGAGAAAGACTTCAAATCAATAACCTAACATTCTGCCTTAAGACACCTCAAAAAGAAAAGCAAACTAAACCCAAAAGTAATGCAAGGAAGAAACTACTAAAGATAAAAGTAAAATTAATGAAATATAGAATATAGGAAACCAGTAGAGAAAACCAATGAAATCCAAAGTTGGTTTACTGAAAAGATCAACAAAATTAACAAACCTTAAACTACACTGACCAAGAAAAAAGAAAGAAGACTCAAGTTACTAAAATCATGAATAAAAGAGGGAATATTTGTACTTAATTTATAGGAAAAAAGTATTATATAAGACTACTATTAATAATTATTTGCCAATAAATTAAATAAGCTAAATGAAATAGAAAAATTTTACAATGAATCAAATTATTGACACCGACTAAATAATAAATAGAAAAACTGAATAGACATACAATACCCAGATTAACAGTCATAAAATTTATCCCAAAAAAGAAGCAGCTCAGGCTTTTTTACCTTGACTGATGAGTTCTAACAAACAATTAAATAAAAAGTACCAATTCTTCACAAATTCTTCCAAAACCTAGAAGAGGAGAAAACAACTCATTCTATGAAATATCACCCTGATACTAAAACTGGTAAAAAACAAACAAAAAAAAAATCACAGTAAGAAGAAAACTGCAGGGCAATTCTCCTTTTTGAATATAGACATTAAAATCCTTAGCAACATAGTAGCAAACTAAATATAGCAACTTTACCAAGATTCACACAACAAGATCAACTGAGATTTTCCCCCAGGAATGCAAAATTGATTCAATAAACAAAAATCAATGTCAGTTGCTAATCAATCAATAATCAAATAACATATTAACAGGATAGGTGATACAAACCAGTTAATGATCTCAATAGTCACAGAAATAGCATTTGCCAAAATCCAACACTCTTTCATGATAAAAATATTCAGCAAACAAAAAATAAAAGAAATTTCCTCAATCTGATAAAGAGCATCAGTGTAAAAAGCCACAACTAATAGCATACTGGTGAAAAACTGGATTTTTGGCCCTGAAATCATGAAAAGAAAAGAATGTCTATTCTTGGCACTTCTATTCAACATTGTACTGGTGTTCTTTCTACTTAGGGCAATAAGCAAGAAAAGGAAATAAAAGGCATCTATATCAGAAGAAGTAAAACTACCTGTATTAATAGATGACATGACTTTATATACAGAAAATCTTATTATCCACTAAAATAACTGTTAGAACTAAAAACACAAGCCCAGCAAGACTTCCCTGGTGGCTCAGATGGTAAAGAATCCACCTACAATGCAGGAGATACGGATTTGATCCCTGAGTTGGGATAATCCCCTTGAGGAGGAAATGGCAACCCACTCCAGTATTCTTGCCTAGAGAATTTCATGGACTAAGGAGCTTGGCGAGCTATACAGTTTATGGGGTTACAAAGAGTCAGATATGACTTAGTGACTAACACACAGCAACATTGCAAGATACAAGATCAATGTACAATCATTATGGCAAGTTCTACTGCTCAGTGCTAACCACATTACTTACCAAAATTGCTCTCCAAAAGATAGGCCAAGATTTCTTATATTTGTATACCTCTCTTAAAAGCTAAAATATATTCCCCAGTCAACTTATTCATCGTAACATTGCCAGGAATAACAGCATGCTTGGCACTAAGAACTCAATAAACATTTAAGTAAATAAATGAATGAATGAATACTGGGTGAGCCTTATACTCTTAAGGAGAGTAAAGTATAGCACAGTCTCTGTGCAGATTGAGTTCAGGTCCCAACTCTGCTATTTATTTGTCTGTGTAACACAAGGCAAGTTACAATGCTCTTCTGTTTCTGCTACCTCCTCAGTAAAATAGGGATAACAGAACTATTGGGGAAATAAATTAGTTAATATATACAATGTACTTAGAACAACGTTTAGCATAAAGTAAATATAAGTTTTATTATGTTTTTAATTCAACTTTGGAAAATGTAAACAGTCTATACAATACACCGTCTACTCCAAAGTCAGCAAGTGTATAGCACTTCTCACAATGTTGCACCTTATATTATTATGTTAAGAATCACAGCACTCCTTTTCCAGAACCTGTCTTGACCTTCTCAATACCAGTCTCCAGTAAGCCCAAATAGGAGAAAAAATTTAACACTGTTTGCAATGCTGTGTTGATTTCACTGTCATTCTACAAAAACAGCACCAGAACGCAACATTTGCTCTATAGGCTTGATCTAGTACCCTGCCAATAAATTCTCTCCCCACAAGAATGAACAGTCTGTTACTGACTTCTAACTTCTAATGGGCCTACTAACCACAGAATATTGGATTATTATTTAGATTAAATGTCACCTCCCATTTATTTAGGTGACTATTTAGCCAGATTTAGTGTTAATGTCAACTTCTAAGGGATGTCTTTCATTGGGCCATTTGTCGCTGAAGAATTGATGCTTTTGAACTGTGGTGTTGGAGAAGACTCTTGAGAGTCCCTTGGACTGCAAGGAGATCCAACCAGTCCATTCTGAAGGAGATCAGCCCTGGGTGTTCTTTGGAAGGAATGATGCTAAAGCTGAAACTCCAGTACTTTGGCCACCTCATGAGAAGAGTTGACTCAATGGAAAAGATTCTGATGCTGGGAGGGATTAGGGGCAGGAGGAAAAGGGGACGACAGAGGATGAGATGGCTGGATGGCATCACTGACTCAATGGACGTGAATCTGAGTGAACTCTGGGAGTTGGTGATGGACAGGGAGGCCTGGCGTGCTGCGATTCATGGGGTCGCAAAGAGTGAGACATGACTGAGTGACTGAACTGAACTGAGGACATGCCAAGTTTTGTCCTGTTTCAGGCTTTTGTATTAATTGTTCCCTCCATCTGGAATAACCTTGCCCTGGCTAACAGAACTGTCCCTGTTATCTTTATCAAACTGTTTATTTCCTCATGCAAATTTATGACTTATCATTTGTTTATTGTCTATATATCCAACTACAATGTAAATTTCATGGGGGCAGGAAACTGGCTGGTTTATGTATCACTTATATAATTTGGCATAAGAAAAAAGTGTGGATAAATGGAAAGATGAATAACGGATGGATGAATTTGTTACTTCAGATTCAACTTAATTTCTTAGTACCTAAAATGAGTAAAGACCAAAATTATAACGTTTAAAGTGAAAATATATTTAGTATACAGTATTTACCATAATAGAAAAGTAAACTAAGCATTTTAGAAGATTTTTCTATAAAAATGGTTGAAATCAAAACAGTTTTCTTTTTGCTCTCAGTTATCTAGAAAATAAAAATAACCAGAAAATCAAAATTTCTAAGCACTTTAGCTAATCAGCTGCTGGTAATTGCTGGTATATAACAACTCTAGGCTACAAAAAAAAATTGAAAAAAGCATTTGTCCTTATACCTCATATACATATTCTGTGAAGAACCAAAGTGATTTTCCTAGAAATTAAATGTTTTATCTATTAGCTGCAATGATGACATAAGACTTGGGATCAAATAGCTATGTTCCACCAGGAACCAGTTGGACCATAACTCAGAGCAGGTAAAGAGCCACCATCAATGAGACAATACAGAAGGATGTAATACTATATTTTAGTCTACCAGTATAAAATTTTCTGACCCTAGAAACCACAAAGATGAAGGTGGAATTGATTAACTTCACAACAAAACCAAATTGTTCTAACTCTAGTAAGAGAATAGAACTGATTCTAAGATTGGGAAGCTTACATTTAGGAACAATCGATTAGGTTCACTATTCTACAAGATCCTGCAAAGACAAAACTTAAATTCAGGGAATATTTGTCAAGACCGATGACTCTTTCTCCTATTTCTTTTATATTTTTATCTTAACTATCTTGCTAGTTTTCAGAACATTTTGAAAGCACCAAATTGTTTTAAAGCATCTAATGGGAGAATTAAATTACATCACAATGAAATCTGTCTTCCTCTTTTATTCTTTTCTCCTTTGAGACATTCTCCCAATTACCAATCAGCACAAGTTAAAAGCCCTGGTTTCCCTCACTATGGCCCACGTCATATAAAAATATGACATGTCCATGAATATAAGTAAAGATTTCATCTGTACAAAATCAGAGCATCCTCAACTATACACTTGCATCTTGCCTAAACTTCTTTTAAAAAAAAATAGTGAATGATGTTCTTTAATGCAGTCAACTTGCATTTAATTGAACCAATAGTAAAAAATAATAACATAAAATAATTATATAAAATTCTTCGTAGTTTCCTTTGGAAGTCCTCTGATTTCTCATTTTTTGGTGTGTCTTTACCTTCTTACTTACTCATCCTAATATTAGTTAAATGTTCATATTCATTTATCCCCTAAATTTAAACTCAGAGAGAAATGGGAACTCTTAGCAAGTTACAGAGCAGAAATTAGATGGGGATTAAAAATTGGCCACAAGAATCAAGGAGACACAAGAGATGCAGTTTCATCCCTGGGTTGGGAAGATCCCATGGAGGAGGGCATGGCAACCCACTCCAGTATTCTTGCCTACAGAATCCCATGGACAGAGGAGCATGGCAGGCTATGGTCCATGGGGTTGCAAAGAGTCAGACACGACTGAAGTGACTGAGTGCACACACATGAACAGCCAAGGATTGGCAAGCTGGCAAAAGCCTTCAAGGCAGGAATGCATTAGGCTTCTTGGGGAGATTCAAGCGCAAACCTGTAGTGCCCAAACACTTGAACTTTGTGATAATATACTTTTTTTTTCTCTCTCTCTCTCTCTCTCTCGACTCCAGTCTTTCAAATTCTTTGGTCACAGACTGCTGCTTCTCCATCTTTCCATCCTCTATTCACCCTACAGCATAATATCACCTTTCAGCTTCCACTTCCTTCCTGGATGCAGGATAGTCTTTCTTCACAGATTTGGCACATTTTAGGCTGTTCTCAAGGAAATTCTTCCAGAGCTGACTTATTAATTAGGTACAAATTGCCAACATCTGTTGGATCATAGAAAAAACACAGGAGTTTCAGAAAAACGTCTACTTCTGCTTTACTGACTATGCCAAAGCCTTTGACTGTGTGGATCACAACAAACTGGAAAATTCTTAAAGAGATAGGAATATCAGATCACTTTACCTGCCTCCTGAGAAATCTGTATACAGGTCAAGAAACAACAGTTAGAACTGGACATGGAACAACAGACTGGTTCCAAATCGGGAAAGGAGTACATCAAGGCTGTACATTATCACCCTGTTTGTTTAACTAATATGCAGAGTACATTAAGAGAAACGCTGGACTGGATGAAGTACAAGATGGAATCAAGATCACCAGGAGAAATATCAGTAACCTCAGATACATAGATGGCAACCCACTCCAGTACTCTTGCCTAGAAAATTTCAAGGATGGAGGAGCCTGGTGGGCTATAGTCCATGCAGTCACAAACAGTAAGACACGACTGAGCGACTTCATGACCTTTATGGCAGAAAGCGAAGAAGAACTAAAGAGCCTCTTGGTGAAAGTGAAAGAGGAGAGTCAAAAAGCTGACTTAAAAGTCAACATTCAGAAAACTAAGATCATGGCATCTGGTCCCATCACTTCATGGGAAATAGACAGGGAAACAGTGGAAACAGAGAGAGACTTTATTTTGGGGCTCCAAAATCACTGCAGATGGTGACTGCAGCCATGAAATTAAAAGACCCTTGCTCCTTGGAAGAAAAGCTATGACCAACCTAGACAGCGTATTAAAAAGCAGAGACATTACTTTGCCAACAAAGGTCCATCTAGTCAAAGCTATGGTTTTTCCAGAAGCCATGTATGAAAGTAAGAGCTGGACTATAAAGAAAGCTGAGTGCTGAAGAAATGATACTTTTGAACTGTGGTGTTGGAGAAGACTCTTGAGAGTCCCTTAGACTGCAAGGAGATCCAACCAGTCCATCCTAAAGGAAATGAGTCCTGGGTGTTCATTGGAAGGACTTATGTTGAAGCTGAAACTCCAATACTTCAGCCACTTGATGCAAAGAACTGACTCATTTGAAAAGACCCTGATGCTGGGAAAGATTGAAGGCAGGAGGAAAAGGGGATGACAGACGATGAGATGGTTGGATGGCATCACTGACTCAACGGACATGACTTTGAGTAAATTCCAGGGGTTGGCAATGGACAGGGAAGCCTGGCATGCTGCAGTCCATGGGGTCACAAAGAGTCAGACACGACTGAGCAACTCAACGGAACTAAACTGATAGTGCCTAAGACCAACAATGCTTTAGGGGTACACATAAATGCTTTAATTTTAATTTTTTTTTAAATCAGAAGAAAAAATGGACATAATAACTAATTACATTCAACTGGACATGGAAAAACAGACTGGTTCCAAAAAGGAAAAGGAGTACGTCAAGGATGTATATTGTCACCCTGCTTATTTAACTTCTATGCAGAGTACATCATGAGAAACGCTGGGCTGGAAGAAGCACAAGCTGGAATCAAGATTGCCGGGAGAAATATCAATAACCTCAGATATGCAGATGACACCACCCTTATGGCAGAAAGTGAAGAGGAACTAAAAAGTTTCTTGATGAAAGTGAAAGAGGAGAGTGAAAAAGGTGGCTTAAAGCTCAACATTCAGAAAACTAAGATCATGGCATCTGGTCCCATCACTTCATGGGAAATAGATGGGGAAACAGTGTCAGACCTTATTTTGGGGGGCTCCAAAATCACTGCAGATGGTGACTGCAGCCATGAAATTAAAAGACGCTTACTCCTTGGAAGAAAAGTTATGACCAACCTAGATAGCATATTCAAAAGCAGAGACATTACTTTGCCAACAAAGGTTCGTCTAGTCAAGGCTATGGTTTTTCCAGTGGTCATGTATGGATGCGAGAGTTGGACTGTGAAGAAAGCTGAGCGCCGAAGAATTGATGCTTTTGAACTGTGGTGTTGGAGAAGACTCTTGGGAGTCCCTTGGACTGCAAGGAGATCCAACCAGTCCATTCTAAAAGAGATCAGCCCTGGGTGTTCTTTGGAAGGAATGATGCTAAGGCTGAAACTCCAGTACTTTGGCTACCTCATGCAAAGAGTTGACTCATTGGAAAAGACTCTGATGCTGGGAGGGGACAGGAGGAGAAGGGGATGACAGAGGATGATGAGATGGCTGGATGGCATCACCAGCTCAATGGATGTGAGTTTGAGTGAACTCTGGGAGATGCTGATGGACAGGGAGGCCTGGCGTGCTGCAATTCATGGGGTCGCAAAGAGTTAGACATGACTGAGCGACTGAACTGAACTGAACTGAACTTACACCAGTGCAATTATAAATATATAATTCAAATATGTTTATGGAAGAAAGGATGCATAAAGGCAAAATTTTCTTGGGCCCACAGAAGTCATAATAGTCCTTGAATTCTTCTGCGTCAGCACAACCCTACATCCTCCTCCATCAGAACTTGTCCATTCCAGCAAAAGAGACACTGATGTATAGATCAGTCTTATGGACTCTGTGGGAGAGGGAGAGGGTGGGGAGATTTGGGAGAATGGCAGTGAAACATGTATAATATCATGTATGAAACGAGTCGCCAGTCCAGGTTCGATGCACGATACTGGATGCTTGGGGCTGGTGCACTGAGATGACCCAGAGGGAGGGTATGGGGAGGGAGGAGGGAGGAGGGTTCAGGATAGGGAACACAGGTATACCTGTGGTGGATTCATTTCGATATTTGGCAAAACTAATACAATATTGTAAAGTTTAAAAATAAAATAAAAAAATAAAAAAAAAAGAACCTGTCCATTCTACCTGGACGGGTAATACCCAGACCAGAGGTGACTATAGATTATTTATTCCAAACATGATTTATGGTGATAGTTGCATAACTCACTAAATCTACTAAAAACTATTAAACGGTTACCCTTAATATAGGATGAATTTTATGATATGTAAAATATACCTCAATAAAAAAATTTAAAGATATAGATTAAATAGGAAAAGTAGAAATAAAAGTGTATTTAGAGGTACAAAAAGATGAATTTCAGATTATTATGCTTGCTTGAATTCCAAAGTTTATCCATAAAAATGTGCTGCAATAAGGAGAGTTAAAATTTTATCTATCTTAAATATGAACATCTTAAAAGATGATGCTGTTAAAGTACTGCACTCAATATGTCAGCAAATTTGGAAAACTCAGCAGTGACCACAGGACTGGAAAAGGCCAGTTTTTATTCCAGTACCAAAGAAAGGTAATGCCAAAGCATGCTCAAACTACCACATAATTGTGCTCATTTCACATGCTAACAAAGTAATGCTCAAAAGTCTCCAAGTCAGCTTCAGCAGAACATGAACCAAGAATTTCCAGATGTACAAGCTAGATTTAGAAAAGGCAGAGGAACTAGAGATCAAATTGCCAACATCTGTTGGATCACAGAAAAAGCAAGGGAATTTCAAAAAGCACCTATTTCTGCTTCATTGACTAAACTAAAGCCTTTGACTGTGTGATTCAAAACAAACCATGGAAATTTTTCAGAGATGGGAATACCATACCACCTTATCTGCCTCCTGAAAAACTTGTATGCAGGACAACAAGCAACAGTTAGAATCAGACATCAAACAATGGACTGGTTCCACATTGGGAAAGGAGTACGTCAAGGCTGTATGTTGTCACCCTGCTTATTTAACTTATATGTAGAGTACATCAGTTGAAATGCCGAGCTGGATAAATCAAAAGCTGGACTGCCAGGAAAAATATCAACAATCTCATATATGCAGATGATAGCACTCTAATGGCAGAAATGAAGAGGAAATAAAGAGCCTCTTGATGAGGGTAAAACAGGAGAGTGAAACAGCTGGCTTAAAACTCAACATTCAAAAAACTAAGACCATGGCATCTTGTCCCATCTCTTTATGGCAAATAGATCAGGAAAAAGTGGGAATAGTGGAAGATTTTATTTTCTTGGGCTCCAAAATCACTGCGAATGGTGACGGCAGCCACGAGATTAAAAGATTCTTGCTCCTTGGAAGAAAAGCTATGATAAGCCTAGACAGCGTATTCAAAGGCAGAGACATCACTTTTCCAACAAAGGTCCATATAGTCAAAGCTACAGTTTTTTCAGTCACCATGTACGGATGTGAGAGTTGGACCAAGAAGAAAGCTGAGCACTGAAGAACTGATAATTTCAAATTATGGTGCTGGAGAAGAGTCTTGAGAGTCTCTTTGACAGCAAGGAGATTAAACTAGTCAATCCTAAAGGAAATCAACCCTGAATATTCATTGGAAGGGCTAATGCTGGAACTGAACCTCCAACACTGTGGCCACCTGATCGAGGAGCTAACTCACTGGAAAAGACCCTGATACTGGGAAAGATTGAAGGCAAGAGGAGAAGGGGGCAACAGAGAATGAGATGGTTAGATGGCATCACTGATTCAATTGACATGAGTTTGAGCAAACTCTGGGAGATAGTGAAGGACAAGGAAGGCTGGAGTGCTGTGGTCCATGGGGTCACAAAGTCGGACACGACTTAGTGAATGAACAACAGAATATGAACAATATACAAACAAGGATGAAAAAGTGAATCAAAAATGCCAAAACATTCTATATGTGAAAATAATTACAGGAGTTTGGTGATAAAAAAAAAAAAAAAAACTCATTGTAGTAGTAATTAGGGGAGCCTGGTTGCAATTAAGTACAGGAAGGATATTAAAACTTCCAAAAGATATTTCTGTAAGCCACAACAGAAGAATAAGAGCAACAGAATAATTGGAACCACATCCAAACCCACTTCCTTGTTATTTACCAATATCATCTAAAGAATACTGTCTAGATGCTGGCATTAGACAATCTTCAGTTGACAACTTTAAATCACATTAAAACTAAAAAAAAAAAAAAAAAAATCAAAGAATTTTATGACATGGGTTAAAAGTTTATAGCCTTGAAACTACAAAAAAATTTGTGCCCACTACAAACCACATCCCGGCAACTGTCATGTCTCTGCAGTGAAATGGTTTTGTTGTGGTTGAGGCAATCATCTCTGAGTTAATTATTAGCTACTATTCAAATCAAGTGTAATTTGTCTATTGTACATTAGATCACTTTTAAGAGAAGGGTACAAAATTTCATTTTTAGCAACTGATATTGAATGTTATAATCATTCATTTGTCATCCTATGCAATGCAATCAAAATGAGTAGAAAACTATGTTTTTTATGACTGCATGAAATGGCAGTCATTTTTCAGGCAGCTGAAATTAAGTTCAAATGTTATCTGCTTAATGACAGTGAACATTTATATAAAAAGAGAAAATGAATACTTTTTTTTAAAATGTGCTTTCCTATTATGTTATTTTGAAAAGTATCTAGAACTAGCACTTCCCATTTACATAAAGCAGATTTTAACCATTTTGTGGTTTGGTTTGGGGATCTAAAACAAATCAATGTTATCTTAAATTGAAAGACTAAGTGAAGTTAGTCAAGATTTCTCTATTATGAAAAGATATAATAATTATGATAAAATAATGTCAATAGCCATCATTTTAATCTCAGCATATTTTTAACACTGGAAATACTTTTTCAATAGCCTAATAAAATTAATATTACTCATCAGCAGAATACTTTCGTATATACAAAGAATTTTTCATATTCTTTTTTGCACTAGAACCTCAAAACAACCCAGTATGTTAGCATGGTGAATAGTTTTTGATGAGCTGCCCATCATCCTACTCTTGCATTCCAGTCCCCTATAATGAAAAGGACATCTTTTTGGGGTGTTAGTTCTACAAGGTCTTGTAGGTCTTCATAGAACTGTTCAACTTCTTCAGCTTTACTGGTTGGGCATAGGCTTGCATCACCGTGATATTGAATGGTTTGCCTTGGAAACAAATAGAGATCATTCTGTCATTTTTGAAATTGCATCCAAGTACTGCATTTTGAACTCTTTTGTTGACCATGATGGCTACTCCATTTCTTCTATGGGATTCCTGTCCACAGTAGTAGATGTAATGATCATCTGAGTTAAATTCATCAATACAAGTCCATTTTAGTTCGCTGATTCCTGGAATGTCGACGTTCACTCTTGCCATCTCCTGTTTGATCACTTCCAATTTGCCTTGATTCATGGACCTAACATTCCAGGTTCCTATGCAATATTGCTTTTACAGCATCGGACCTTGCTTCTATCACCGGTCACATCCACAACTGGGTATTGTTTTTGCTTTGGCTCCATCCCTTCATTCTTTCTGGAGTTATTTCTCCACTGATCTCCGGTAGCATTATGAGCACCTACCAACCTGGGGAGTTTCTCTTTCAGTATCCTATCATTTTGCCTTTACATACTGTTCACGGGGTTAGAAAACTAAGATCATGGCATCTGGTCCCATCACTTCATGGGAAATAGATGGGGAAGCAGTAGAAACAGTGTCAGACCTTATTTTGGGGGGCTCCAAAATCACTGCAGATGGTGACTGCAGCCATGAAATTAAAAGACGCTTACTCTTTGGAAGGAAAGTTATGACCAACCTAGATAGCATATTCAAAAGCAGAGACATTACTTTGCCAACAAAGGTCTGTCTAGTCAAGGCTATGGTTTTTCCAGTGGTCATGTATGGATGTAAGAGTTGGACTGTGAAGAAAGCTGAGTGCTGAAGAATTGATGCTTTTGAACTGTGGTGTTGGAGAAGACTCTTGAGAGTCCCTTGGACTGCAAGGAGATCCAACCAGTCCATTCAAAAGGAGATTAGCCCTGGGATTTCTTTGGAAGGAATGATGCTGTGGCTGAAACTCCAGTACTTTGGCCACCTCATGCGAAGAGTTGACTCATTGGAAAAGACTCTGATGCTGGGAGGGACTGGGGGCAGGAGAAGGGGACGACAGAGGATGAGATGGCTGGATGGCATCACCGACTCAATGCACATGAGTTTGGGTGAACTCCAGGAGTTGATGATGGACAGGGAGGCCTGGCGTGCTGCGATTCATGGCGTCACAGAGTCGGACACGACTGAGCAACTGAACTGAACTGCCTATCATCCTTTTCCTCTTCCTCTGGCCAAAAAATAACCCCACTATTCTTTAAGGAAATCACCTCTCCCCAGTCATAGCAGTATAGTTTGGGTGGAGTTAACCCCACCCATTGTACCAGAAATGGCTTAAGCCAATTAGTATTCTTTATCTTTCGGTCTCATTAATTGGTTCAGGAATAGTCACTTAACTCAGTCACTTAACGGTCACTGTTTTGTGTTCTAGGACTTCTAGGCAAGGGCACTTCTTTTTTGTTCCATGGGAACTAATGAAAGATTTTGAAACTTTCCTGAGTAGTACAGTGGAAGGATGTAAGATCTGGAAACAGAACTGCTAACAACTTTTTTTTAAAGATCTGGACCATTTTTAAAGTTTTTATTGAATTTATTACAATCGTGCTTCTGTTTTATGTTTTGCTTTTTTGGCCGTGAGACACGTGGAATCTTAGCTCCCCGACCAGGGTCCAACCTGCACCCTGTACATGCTAAGGCAAGGTCTTAACCACTGAACCACCAGGGAAGTCCTGACAACTGCTAACAACTTTAGTGCCACACAATGAAAGATGGAGAAAAAGGGAGGGAAAAGGAGAAAGGCTGAGAGCACAGAATGAAAGCAGGAAAGTGAAGAAAGACAAGAAAAAAAAAACAGAGAAAAGAGATCCCTAAGTCAGAAGAAGCCCTTATCAGAAGAAAAGAAAGTCCAGAGCCAAAGAATTAGGGTAGAGGCACAGCATCCAAAAAAAGAGAGCTTAGGCTGTAGTGGGTTCAGAGAATGAACAGGCTCTTATCACCCACTGCACAACACTTCAGGAAGGCTTCCGCATAAATTATTACCTGCATGTCACCACCTTCAGAAACTCTCTGATACTGCTCACAGCTCAGAGGTTATTCCGAAGTGGCAACAGCAGCAAGGATTCAAGCAAACATGGTCATTGGTTGAAAAGACCTAACAGAATTTACAGAGAGAGAAACAGAAGTCTTAAAAGTTAAAATCCAAATTCTGAAGCATGACATATAAGGTCCAACCACATTCTATAACCCTGTCAGGGCACCACAGCAAACTATCTATACCTCCAACTTTTCCATCCAACTTGGTTGCCTCTTCTAGTAAACCCTGAACAGCAGCATTGCCTTCCACTCCAACCTTTGGAGCACAGAGGCCGGGACACAGTGACTGTTCAGTGAACTAGAACTGAAACAAAAAAATCCCATCATCCCATGACTCTAAATGCTATTTTTCTCAAGATTCTCATATCTCAACAGAAGCACTTATCTGTAACATTAAATTCCATGACAGTTTTCACCACAGATCTAAACATGATTAGATATTGATCCAGAAGGGCCTACTTGGTTGCACTGTCTTACTGCAGCTCTTGGCAGGCTTTGGGGAAGTAGGGGCAGTCTCACTATTTGTTTCCTTATTACTGAGTGTTCTTCTGCTTCCCCTGCCTCTTACTCAATTTGCCTTCTCTTTAGCTTCACCAAAGGAAAACTGAAGCTTGCCTGTCTCTCAATGCCAAAGCTTTTCCTTCATTAAGCAGGGACAAGAGAACCAGTCAGGATGTCAGAAACCAGAGGTCTTGCTGTGACTCAGCTGCTCAAACAGGTCAACCTCTCTTAGCCTCAGTTTTCTTATAAGTGAAATGAAAATAGAAATTCCTCATCTACCTCTCTCCCTCAAATGATGATTATGAGGGTTAAATAAAATAGTATGTGTGCAAGTGCAAAGCCCTAGAATAAGGCATAATAGATTTTTATCATTAAAGGGTAGTCAATGACATTGGCCAAGTTATGAAAACAAAATAAGTGTCCATCAATGAATCTCACTTATATCTGGAATCTAAATTTTTTTTTATTTTTATTAAAAAAAAATACCAAGTTCATATATATATATAGATGGTTGAAGTGAGGGACGGGGGGTGTGCAAAATGGGTGAAGGCGGTCAAAAGGCATAAACTTGCAATAATAAAATTTAAAAGTTAAGGAGACATAAAGTACATCATGGTGACTCTATATTGCACATTTGAAAGTTGCTAAAAGAGTATATCTTAAAAGCTATCACAAGAAAAATATATCTGTAACTTTATATAGTGATGGAAGCTAACTAGGCTTATTATGATGACCTTTTCACAATATATACAAATACCAGATCATCATGTTTACACTGCAACTAATATAATGTTCTATGTCAATTATTAAAAGAGATCTAATGAGTCTTAAATACACTAGTGATTTTAGCAACCTTTGACTGGGTTACCTGTAACATAATAGGCTAAATCACTGCTACTGTGTTCACCAAAAGCAAATCATTTCATCATTAGTTGTTTATCAAGTTCTTATCCTAAGTCAATCGTTCACTACTTTTTTCTAATTTTCCCTAGCAAATCTAAGGGATATGAGGCATATCCACTGGTAACAGTGGTTCTCTGACTTATCTCCAAAGATTGGTAGACCTGCTATTTGACAAATACTTGGGCTTTGAAGAGGCTACAGACATAAATAAAAATGAACATTATTCCTGCACACATGGAACTTACAGCCTCAGGGAGCAACGCAAACAACAGATTTAGACACACACTCTAAGTATGCGTGAGTCTGTACTTACTGTACTCTTGCTTTGAAACAGCCCCACCTGTGACTTCACCCACCTTCATTCCCACCCCCAGGGAAGCACAAACCTCCAGATTGTGAATCACTGTGTTAGGTGTCAGAAGAGAATTAAACTCTATAATACTCTACAAGAAATTTTTTTCCCAGGTTAAGAATTGATATACTATAAGAAAAGCAGTCCAGGTAGAGATCAGGAGACCTAAGTAGAACCTCAAATACAGAACGAGCTGCATAATTTGTGAGTACTGAGGCAAAATGAAAAATGTAGGGCCTCTCATTCAAAAACTATTACAGATAGCTAGTGGGAAGCTGCTGTATAGCACAGGGAGCTCAGCTCAGTGTTCTGTGATGACCTAAGTTGGGGGCTGGTGGGGGGAGGCTCAAGAGGGAGAGGATATGTGTGTGTGTGTATATATATATACACACACATATACAGCTGATTCATTGTATAGCAGAAACTAACACAACATTATGAAGCAATTATATTCCAATTTTTTAAATTATTAAGAATTTCAAGGCAGTGACAGCAGAGCATTTAAATTAAGCCCAGTGCCTTCTGTGACTGCATAAGTCACAAACCCATGAAACCTTCATGGATTCCATATTTACTGGGTGTGCAATTTTTATGTAGTGACTTAACCTATTTCAGGTTCCTTGCAGCTATAAAATTAAGGCAGGGAAGAAAAGACTTTCAACTTCACTCCATACCTAACCTCTGCCTCTCTGTTAAGGAGATAGATCATTCATTTGGAGAGAGTTCTTTCACCCTTTTATATAACCATTAAAACTCTGACTGTAACTCAAAGCTAGTAATGAAAACCCATTAATAGTATTTATCTTCAACCATACTAATGTTTCTTGCCTCTATATACCACCTTAATTTTGTCTAAAAGAAAACAAAAAGTCTCCAAAGGAGAGTTCCAAGTTTACTATTTTCCCATGAATGCCATTTAAATCTGAAATTCCCAACTGAGGTTTCTATGAAGTATTTTTTCCCTTACTAAAATGTCTCCTTGAACAAATTAGATATTTTCTTTTTTTCCTCTCCCTGAAAAATTATTCAGAAGCAACCTCCACATACAGTACAACATCTAGGTCTCATCCAGTGAAAAGCAGGCAAAATGTCAATTTGAGAGTGAGTTAAATAATCCTTTTATTCTACCTGCTTAGCGCTTAGCACTTGGCATAACATAACTGACAGCAATACAGACCAAGTGTTTTTAATCTGGAGCTTATGGAAAGAATTTTGGGAAGTAATTAACTTGAATGGAAAAAAATATACCTTTATTTTCATTAACCTCTAAATTAAATTTAGCATTTTATTCCATTATGAACGTAAGCAACAAACCACAGGAGTATGTTGTTGTTGTTCAATCGCTCAGTCATGTCCAACTCTTCGTGACCCCATGGACTGCAGCACGCCAGGCTTTCCTGTCCTTCACCATCTCCCGGAGCTTGCTCAAACTCATGTCCATTGAGCCAGTGATGCCATCCAACCAACTTATCCTCTGTCATCCCTTTCTCCTCCTGCCTTCACTCTTTCCCAGCATCAGGGTGTTTTCTAATGGGTCAGGTCTTCATATCCGGTGGCCAAAGTGTTGGAGCTTCAGCTTCAGCATCAGTCCTTCCGATGAATAGTCAGGATTGATTTCCTTTAGGATTAACTGGTTTGATCTCCCTGCAGTGCAAGGGACTCTCAGGGGTCTTCTCCAACACCACAATTCAATAGCATCAATTCTTTGGCGCTCAACCTTCTTTAGGGTCCAACTTTCACATCCATACATGACAACTGGAAAAACCACAGCTTTGAATATATGAACCTTTGTTGATAAATTTAGCATTTTGTTCCATTATGAACACGGGCAACAAACCACAGGAGTATGAGCAGTGCCTAAGTATGACTTGATTACCAGTAAATACTAAGCACATTTTCTTATCATATTATAGTTACTTCAGTCACTACTTTAAAATTGCAATGGTTATTGAATCCTCTAATAGATAATTCTATTTTAATGTATTAATGAAAAATCATATGTACTATTATAACACAATTTGGCTTTTACATTGAAACAACTGTATGTCAATATAATTGGCTTCCTTTGTAATTCTAAATATCTCATTCTATGCCCTCAAAAACATAATTCTGAGGAAAGGTCTATAGACTTCACCAGACTACCCAAATGGTCTATGGCACAAAAAAGATGACAACTGCATTTCTGTCTCAAAAATAGTAACAGACCTAATAAAAACAGTCTTTAGAATTCTGGTTCCACAGCAATATCCACATTACAACAAAATTTTTGTGGTCCACTGATTTTAATATTACAACATCAAGGACACAAAAACAGAACAGCTTTTGCTGTTGTTGGGTTTTTTTGGGGGGAGGAGGAGCAGTTCCTCTTGTTTTGTTTTTTGTTTTTGCACATGACCACAGGATTTGATATGAAAACGTATAACACTGATATATGTTTTTCCTCCATTATCTGAAATGTTATTTGGATTGGTACCTGGGATGACAGTAGGTTACAATCAATGAACAGTCCTTTTCCGGTTTTATATCTTTGTATCAATCCAGTCATAATGGCTCCATACGCATAAAGGCCAGTGGCAAGATCAGTCATGGCCACTCCTGGACGAACTGGATCTCCATCCTGATTTGAGGGTTGGGTGAAGGAAAACACAAATTGAAAATTAAAACCATCATATAAGTTCACAAATATTCTAAGGTCAAATAAAAGAAAGAATTGTATATCATGTGCACATACACACAAAAGAAATACAACAAACTGCTATTGTGGATATCTGTTGGTGGCAAGAATGTATTTATATTTACTATATATTTATCATATTTCTCAACCCACCCACCCCCTACCAACCAAACTAAACAAAACCAAATGAAATAAAAGCTTCCCACTGTAAAATATATTAAGAGGGAACTTCAGACATGTTTTTAAAAATATTTTATTGCATTTGGTTTTGTTTAGTTTGGTTGGTAGAGGGTGGGTTCAGAAATATGATAAATATACTGTAAATATATTACTTATAATTTCAAAGAGTCAAGCAATCAAAAGGCACAGGAGAAGCAGAAGCAGCTTCTAGACATTGAGAGAAGCCCTCACAATGACAAAATATTTAAGTAAAGTTTTAATACTAATTAACATCTTCAATTTATGTCAGTCTTAGTTGACAATCCAATCCTTGACCTTGAATCAGAATCCTTGAATTCTGATATGTAAAGATATCAGAATAGTACCAGGCAAAAGACACTTGCTCTGTAGAAGAAAAGCTATGATAATCATGAAAGTGAAAGTCGCTCAGCTGTGTCAGACTCTTTGCTACCCCATGGTTTATACAGTCCAGGGAATTCGCCAGGCCAGAATACTGGAGTGGATAGTTATTCCCCTCTCCAGGGGATCTTCCCAACACAGGGATCAAACCCAGGTCTCCTGAATTGCAGGTGGATTCTTTACCAGCTGAGCCAACAGGGAAGCCCTAGGGAGCACATTAAAAAGCAGACACTACTTTGACAACAAAGGTCCATCTAGTCAAAGCTATGGCTTTTCCAGTAGTCATGTATGGGTGTGAGAAAAGTGAAAGTAAAAATGGCTCAGTCGTATCCGACCCTTTGCTACCCTATGGACTATTCAGTCCATGGATGTAAGTGCTGAACAATAAAGAAGGCTGAACACCAAAAAATTAATGCTCTTGAGCTGTGGTGTTGGAGAAGACCCTTGAGAGTCCCTTGGACTGCAAGGAGATCCAACCAGTCAATTCTAAAGGAAATCAACCCTGACTATTCATTGGAAGGACTGATGCTGAATCTCCAGTACTTTGACCACCTGATGCAAAGACCTGACCCATCAGAAAGGACCCTGATGCTGGGAAAGATTGAAGGCAGGAGGACAAGGGGATGACAGAGGATGAGATGGTTGGATGGCATCACTGACTCAATGGACAGGAGTTTGAGCAAACACCGGGAGATGGTGAAGGACAGGGAAGCCTAGCATGCTGCAGTCCATGGGTTTGCAAAGAGTTGGACATGACTGAGTGACTGAACAAGGCAAACAAAAAGTATCCATAAAAATTAGCTATCAAATTTTTTATCAACATTATTATTAATCATTATTGAGTCAGTTTCTATTTTTTACTACCTTGAATTATGCTAAGTCTTTCATTGCACATAATGCCTATAAAACCTACATTTCACAGTTCACCTGGTTGACATATTAATTCATTCACCTCCTTATTCATTAATTCCAGCTGTTGTTCAGTCATTTTCAGAAGCTAATTTTTCCTTTTCTGAAATCTATACACAAACTATGCTAATCATCTTACAAGACAGCTGAATAGGTCAAAAGCAAGTAAGTGAGACCCACTCCAGTATCCTTGCTTGGGAAATCCCATGGACAGAGGAGCCTGATGGACTACAGTGTATGGGGTTGCAAGAGAGTCAGACACAACTTAGTGAATAAACAATTTTTTCCCCCTGCTTGTCAACACAATTTCAAGGAAGATAGTGCTACAAAAACTGGAAATTTCTGGGAATCTTCTATTATTACTGGCAAAACTTTTAATGGCATGAATCCATAAATTTAAAATTAATGCCATCATTTGGATTTAAGACTTTAATATATTAAAAGTGAGAGGCGAGTTCAAACTTAAGTTTATAGACATCACCTGCTTTCTCACTATAATATTAATATAATCACATTTTCTCTGCCATACTTTTCAGACAAATAGGGACAAATAAGATAATAAATCCTTTATATTATATTTTAAATTTCCTGAAAAGCAGAGACTATACCTAATATTCTAAAAACATCATTACATTATCCAGCATAATAGTGAGATGTTTGACTATTAAATAAACATTGTCATCCATATATTAGAAACAAAATTGCCACTGCTGAAAAACGACAATTTCTGCCACGTGAAATACTAATTTAAAGAGGCTTGCTCTCTGTGAAGAAGACCTAGGGTGGTGGGATGGAGGGGAGGGAGGTTCAAGTAGGAGGGGATATATGTATACATACAGCTGATTCACATTGTTGTCCAGCAGAAACTAAAACAACATTGTAAAGCAATTATAATCCAATTTTTTTTAAAAGAGTTTTGTTTTCAGGTAAAGAAACTTGCTGACACTTTTTAGATTCAAAGATATGAATAGGCTGAAAATAAAAGCATGGGAATGAATATATCATGCAAACAGCACACATAAGAATGTTGGAGTGACTATATGAATATCAGACTAAATAGGCTTAAAAGAAACAAAAAGAAAGCTACCAGAGAAAAACAGAGAGATTTTATAACAAAAAAAGGATCAATGCACGAGGAAGTATAACAAAAGCATACAGGCACCCAAAAATTGAACCACCAAAATACAAAAAGCAAAAGTAACAGGTCGGAAGAGAGAAATAAACCCTGCAGGAACACTAGTAGGGATGTCAAACCTGAAACGTGAATAGTGAACAATGCAACTAGACAGAGGATTAGAAAGAGAAATAAAAAGTTTAAACAACACTATAAACCAAGTATATCTAACAGATATAAAATGCACATTCCCAAGTGCACATGGAACATTCTCTAGGACAGACCATATCCTAGACCATCAGACAAGCTGAAATAAATTTTAAGTGAGTGACTTCATACAAAATATGTTCTCAGATCACAATGAAATGAATTTCGAGTAAATAACATGCATATTGGAGAAACTCAAAACTATGTGGACAGTAAACAGTGTACTCCCAAAACACCAGTAACAGAGGGAATCATATAATTAGAAAATACTTCAAGATAATAAAAATAAAGGCACAACATACCAGTATTTATGGATGCAGCTAAAGCAGTATTTGAAGGTAATTTAGAATTGTAAATACCAATTTAAAAAAGAAGAAGAATTGTAAATACCAACTTAAAAAAGAAGAAAGATCTCAAATCAGTTACCTAGTTTTCTACTTTAAGATATCAGAAAAAGAAGAGCAAACTGAACTAAAGCAAGCAAAAGGAAGGAAATAATACATATTAGAACAAAACTAATGAAATGCAGAATAGAATCCCAACAGAGAAAATCAACAAAATGAACAGTTGGCTCTTTGAAAAGATCAGTAAGACTGATGAACTTTTAGCTGAATCATCCAAGAAAAAAGGAGACTATTCAAATTACTAACATCAGGAATGAAAGTTGGACATCACTAACAACTTGCATAAATAAAAAGTATTATATGGAAATAAAATGAAGAATTATACACTGACAATTTTGATAACCTAGATGAAATGGACAAACTCCTAAAAAGATACAAACTACTGAAACTGATTAAAGAATAAATAGAAAAAAAGGAAATCAATCCTGAATATTCACTGGAAGGACTGATGCTGAAGCTGCAGCCCCAATACTTTGGCCACCTGATGTGAAGAGCCAACTCATAGGAAAAGATCCTGATGCTGGGAAAAACTGAAGGCAAAAGGAGAATGAGGCAGCAGTGGATGAGATGGTTAGATAGTATCACTGACTCAATGGACATGAATCTGAGCAAACTCAGGGATATGGTGAAGGACAGGGAAGCCTGGGATGTTTGCAGTCAACAGGGTCGCAAAGAGGTGGACACAACTTAGCGACTGAACTACAACAGTCAAGATAAACATAAGATAAAACCCTTCATGATAAAATATTCAACACCAACACACTAGGAATAGAAGAAGATTCTTCAAGCCCTTAAAGGGTAAATGTGAAGAAAAGTTAAAATCATAGTTAAAGGTGAAAGACCGAATGTTTTTCCTCATTAGGAACAAGACAAGGATGTCTGCTCTCATCACTTCAATTAAACATTATGCTGTAGGTTTTAACCAGTGCAGTTAGGGAAGAAAAAAAAGACTGGAAATAAAGAAATGAAACTAACTTTATTTGCAGGTGACATACTTATTTATACAGAAAATACAAAGGAAGCCACTAAGAAAATTCTTAGAACAAATAAGTGAGTTTAGAAAGTTTGCAAGATATAAGGCACCATAGAGAAATTAATATTTTTTTCTACACAGTAAAGAATAAATAAACCAAGAATGAAATTAATAAGCAATTTCATTTACAATAGCATCAAGAAAACTAAAATATGAATACATTTAACAAAAAAAATACAAACATATTCTGAAAGCTACAAAATACGGTTGAAAGAAATTAAAGAAGATCTAAATAAATGGAAAGACACCTCACTGTCATGTTTCAAAAGATTCAAATTTTTTAATATTGCAATACTTCTCAAATTGATCTACAGATTTAGTGCAATTTCACCTATCAAAATCCTAGGTGTCTTAGAAAGTAATTAATATGGAAATTTCAGGGACAAAGAATAGCCAAAACAACCTAGAAAAAGAACAAAGGTGGAGGACACATACCTCCCATTTTAAAACTTACTACAAAGCTATTGTAAACAAGACCGCATGGATAGCCCAGGTAGAAACACAGACAATGGAAATTCTCACCTTCAGTTTTGACAAGCATACCAAGTATAATTCAGAAACGGTCCTCAAAAAGTGCTTAAAAGAATGAAGTTGGACTCCCTCCTCACACTACATATAAAGTGAAAGCTGCTCAGTCGTGTCCAGCTCTTTGCGACCCCATGAACTATACAGCCCATGGAATTCTCCAGGCCAGAATACTAGAGTGGGTAGCCTTTCCCTTCTCCAGGGGATCTTGCCAACCCAGGGATCGAACCCAGGTCTCCTGCAGTGCAGGCGGATTCTTTACCAACTGAGCTATTAGGAAAGCCCCACTATATATAAAATTAATTCTAAATGGACAATAGACTTAAACATATAGGCTAAAACTATTTTTTAAAAAAGAATATAGGAGTAAATCCTCATGATCTTCAATTTGGCACTGATTTTTTAGATATATTTGGTTCCACTGGTAAAGAATCCGCCTGCAATGTGGGAGACCTGGGTTTGATCGCTGGGTTGGAAGATCCCCTAGAGAAGGAAATGGCAACCCACTCCAGTATTCTTGCCTGGAAAATCCCATGGACAGAGAAGCTTGGCGGGCTACAGTCCACGGGGTCGCAAAGAGTTAGACATGACTGAGCGACTAACACACACACAAAAAGACATATGTTCCCCCAAGAAACGTGCACAAATTTTCATAGCAGCATTATTCACAGTAACCTAAGAGTGGGAATAACCCAAATATCCATCAACTGAAAAATGTATAAATAAAGTGTGGTATAGCTATATGATAGGACATTTTAGGCAATAAAAAGAAATGAAGAACTAATACATACTACAACATGGAAGAATTTTGAAAACATTAAGCTAAGAAAAAGAAAACAGTCACAAAATGTCACACATTATATATCATTTTTATGAAACATCCATAATAGGCAAATCCATAGAGAGAAAAAGTAGAACCTGGGGCTGAAAGCAAGACGGAATAGGGAGTACTGTTAATGGGCCTAGAGTTTCTTCTGGGGATGATAAAAATGTCCTAAAATTGATTGCACAACTCTGTGAATATACTAGAAAACATTGGATTGCACACTTTAAATGGATGAATTGTATGGTACATGAATTATGTCTCCATAAAGCTGTTTCATTGTTTAAATATTAATACCATCATGATGCTGGTAATTAAAACAGAAAAATAAACATAAACAAAAATAAAATTAATTTTAAAAATCTTTTTAAAGGCCTGCTAAAGAACTAGTCTCTTGTATTGAAGAAAAAGAGGGCATCAGAGGATGAGACGGCTGCATGGCATCACCGATGCAATGGACATGAACTTGGGCAAACATCGGGAGATGGTGAGGGACAGGGAGCCCTGGTGTGCTACAGTCCATGGGGTCACAAGAAGTCAGACACGACTGGGCAACTGAACAACAACAACAAAAGAACATATATTTAGTGGAACTCTAGAAGTTATATTTCATGCAAGGCTGTTTCAATTCATTTCAGTCGCTCAGTCGTGTCCGACTCTTTGCGACCCCATGAATCGCAGCACGCCAGGCCTCCCTGTCCATCACCATCTCAAAGAGTTCACTCAAACTCACGTCCATCGAGTCGGTGATGCCATCCAGCCATCTCATCCTCTGTCGTCCCCTTCTCCTCCTGCCCCCAATCCCTCCCAGCATCAGAGTCTTTTCCAATGAGTCAACTCTTCGTATGAGGTGGCCAAAGTACTGGAGTTTCAGCTTCAGCATCATTCCTTCCAAAGAACACCCAGGACTGATCTCCTTTAGAATGGACTGGTTGGATCTCCTTGCAGTCCAAGGGACTCTCAAGAGTCTTCTCCAACACCACAGTTCAAATGCATCAATTCTTCAGTGCTCAGCTTTCTTCACAGTCCAACTCTCTCATCCATACATGACCACTGGAAAAACCATAGCCTTGACTAGACGGGCCTTTGTTGGCAAAGTAATGTCTCTGCTTTTCAATATGCTATCTAGGTTGGTCATAACCTTTCTTCCAAGGAGCAACCGTCTTTTAATTTCACCGCTGCAGTCACCATCTGCAGTGATTTTGGAGCCCAGAAAAATAAAGTCTGCCACTGTTTCCACTGTTTCCCCATCTATTTCCCATGAAGTGATGGGACTGGATGCCATGATCTTTGTTTTCTGAATGTTGAGCTTTAAGCCAACTTTTTCACTCTCCACTTTCACTTTCTTCAAGAGGCTTTTGAGTTCCTCTTCACTTTCTGCCATAAGGGTGGTGTCATTTGCATATCTGATTTGGTAACAATAATTAAAGAGGACATACCTGTTCGTATTCTAGTATAATTCAGAGATGACTATGCTCATACACTGGAAATCCTTCATAATCACATTCCTGTCATCTAAGAATTGTCAGCATGCCAGAGGAATAAGGAAGTAAAAATAAATCACCATTTAGCAGGCTGGAAACCCCACAGAGAACCACACTGCGGCTGTCAAATGACTAAGTATTCCCAGGTGCAATCAGGCAGAATCAGAGAAGGGGCTGTGTATACGCTTGAAATGGAGCTCTACATCTGGAGCCCCATTGAAACCCTAATGCTGTGACAGTGCAAGCCAGTGCATCTCTTCTCCTCAAGTCTAAGAAAAATGGGGTGGTACTTTGGCCACCTGATGCAAAGAGCTGACTCACTGGAAAACACCCTATGCTGGGGAAGATTGAGGACAGGAGGAGAAGGGGGCAACAGAGAATGAGATGTTTGTATGGCATCACTGACTCAATAAACCATGAATTTGAGCAAACTCTGAGAGATATGAAGGACAGGAAGCCTATAGTGCTGCAGTCCCTGGGGTCACAAAGAGTCAGACACGATTTAGTGATTGAACAATTTTTTATGTCAATGGGTATAGGAATTCATCCCTCACAATCCTTAATAAATGTATTTGAGGATAAATGGGTAATTCAGGCACAGCCAGTTACTACATGGGTTGTATATGCATCAAAATATTTTGTCTATATATTTTGTCTTGTATCTATAGACACAAGTCTATTTAACTTGTGTGCTTTTTAATATAAAAAGTAGAAATACAACATAAAAAAATGGGTCATCACTGACCTTGTTAAGCAATATGTCCTAGAATCTCATTATAATTTGTTGGAAGAAGTGGGTTTAAACTGATATGTAGACTTCTGGAAATCAAGCAATATTTTTATTTTACTAAATTTTAACTCTAATAATCAACAGTAGAATGATTTTTTTCATGGTCACTTAGGAACTGCTTTGTATATTAAGTTAATGTAGCCTTTGTAAGAACAATTTGTGATGATTTTCCTAAATAGCTAAAACGAGTATGCCTATCATCAACAAAGGTACAAGAAGAAGATTCTACTTAAGAGTTAAGACATACAGTTATAGTTAGAGGACAAAGTACAATATAAAAAATATTAAGAGTCCTCCCAGTTACTCACTTTACATATTCATTTGTGTATTTCTCCATTCTCACTGTTTCAATGTTATTTTCTTTTGCCAACTCAAACCACATGTATTAAAAACTCATTATAAGTAAAACCTGAACATTAGTGGAAAAATTAGGTAGATCTGAATGAAATGTGCAGTTAATAGTATCATTGTTATTGTTGTTATTTGGTCGCTAAGTTGTGGCCAACTCTTTTGCCACCCCACAGATTGAACTCTGCCAGGCTCCTCTGTCCATGGGATTTCCCAGCAAGAACACTGGAGTGGGTTGCCATTTCCTTCTCAAAGAGATTTTCCCCACCCAGGGACTGAACTGTGAGGAGTCCGTCAAGGCTGTCACCCTGCTTATTTAATTTACATGCAGAATGAATGCATGTGTGCTCAGTCATTTCAGTTGTGTTCAACTTTATGCAACCCCATGGGCTGTAGGCCACCGGTCTCCTCTGCCCACGGGATTCTCCAGGCAAGAATACTGGAGTGAGTTGCCATGCCCTCTTCCAGGGGATCTTTCTGACCCAGGGATTGAACTTGCATCTCTATGTCTCCAGTATTGGCAGGTGCGTTCTTTATCACTAGTGCCACCTGGGAAGCCTCTATATGCAGAGTACATCATGTGAAATGCTGGGCTGGAAGACTCACAAGCTAGAATCAAGATTGCCAGGAGAAATATCAACAACCTCAGATATGCAGACGATACGACTTTAATGGCAGAAAGTGAAGAGGAATTAAAGAGTCTCTTGATGAGGGTGGAAGAGGAGAGTGAAAATCCTGGCTTAAAAATCAACATTCAAAAAACAAAGATCATGGCATCTAGTCCTATCACTTCACAGCAAATAGATGGGGAAACTATAGAAACAGTGACAGATTTCATTTTCTTGGGCTCCAAAATTACTGTGGATGTTGACTGCAGACAGAAAATTAAGAAGCTTGCTCCTTGGAAGAAAGCGATGACAAACCTACATAGTGTATTAAAATCCAAAGATATCACTTTGCCAATAAAGGTTCTTTTAGTCAAAGCTCTAGTTTTTCCATCAGTCAAAGCTCTAGTAGTCATGTATGGATGTGACAGCTGGACCATAAAGAAAGCTGAGCACCAAAGAACTGATGTTTCGAACTGTGGTACTGGAGAAGACTCTTGAGAGTCCCTTGGACAGCAAGGAGATCAAACCAGTTGATCCTTAATGAAATCAACCCTGAATATTCATTAGAAGGACTGATGCTGAAGCTGAAGCTTCAGTACTTTGGCCACCTGATGCAAACAGCCAACTCACTGGAAAAGACTTTGATGCTGGGAAAGATTCAGGGCCAGGGGAGATGGGGGGCAACAGAGGATGAGTTGGTTAGATGGCACCAGTGACTCAGTGAACATGAATTTGAGCAAGCTCAGGGAGATAGTGAAGGAAAGGGAAGCCTAGCATGCCGCAGTTCATGGGGCTGCAAAGAGTTGGACACAACTGAGCAACTGAACAACATCTACTATATTAGCAGGTGCATTCTTTACTGCTGAGCCACCAGGGAAACCCTAATAGTATCATACCACTGTTAATTTTTAGTTTTGATCATTGTATTGGGTTGGCAAAAATGTTTGTTCAGATTTTTCCATAAAACGGTACAGAAAACCTGAACAAACTTTTTTGGCCAACCCAATACTATGATTTTGTAAAGCATTAACATTAGAGGAAACCAGATGAAGGGTATAGGAACTTTCTGTACTATGCTTGCAACTTTTCTCTAAGTATAAAATTGCCTTTAAATTTTAAACTTGAAACATAAAATCTGAATTATTTCTTTAAAAAATAAAATTTGACAGTTTCAAAATGGCAGAAATGTTTGTGGTTTTTACTGATAAAATTTTAGAAAATTATTCAGTCTAGAGAAGAAGGTGGTAAAAAAAAAAACTATTCACCTGTAAAGGTGTTCATTTGTTTCCTTTACAGCACAATCTCTTTAATTAAAAAATTAAGAATATAAAAAAGATTATTTCCCAGATACAATTTAAGAGTGTTGAACATTTTGTATTTCCCCATATCTATCCTCACTACTTTCAGAGTTTGCCAAATGAAATAGATTTTTTAAAGGAAAGAAAGGAGAGAAGGGAAAAGGAAAAATGCTGTTTTTCTAAGTTACTTGTTAAAACTTTGGTTAAAAAGTGCATAAGAAACTCTAAATCAGTGCTGGCAGATAGTTAATAAACAGGCATAAATTTGAAAGGTCACCAAGCATTTTTCTCCTTAGTCTATTACCCAACCTAATTACTTCATAAAACAAAAACGTTAAAACTTCTTAAAAGAAGTTGGTTTCATTTCCAAAATAAAAAGTTATTCTTAAATACATCCATGTCTCTATGTCATATTTTTTATTTCACAATGAGTCATTCATTATACAAATGCAACCTATAGAAAATTTTGTTGTTACTCTGGGGCACATGAGTTTTTTCAATGATCTATTTTCTGAAATATGAATTTGACCATTTACTAACTGCATAAGCTTTGGGAAGTTCTGAGCCTTTGTTAGTTTTTTCTCAATTATAAAATGTTGGTAATAAAATATACTTCATCAATTGGCATGAAAATTAAAGAAAAGTTGTATAAAAAAGCACTTTATGAGTATAAAAGACTGTATAAATGTGACTTTTTAAAGAAACTTGGGGTGGTGATAGAAGACCCTCCAGAAAGATTTGAAATGGCTCAGGGGAGAGAGACAATATGGGAACCTCAATCAAGATAGAGGAAAGAGGGAATGTATGTATTCAAAAGATCCTTAGAAATTTGAATTCACAGACTTTGATTACTGATTGGTAAAGGAGGGATTAAAATTAAGTCAATTCGGGGAAAAATCAACAGGAAATTAAGTTTCTTAATATCATGGTAATATTTTGATTATGAAAGCAACTGTAAGTATGACTTGCAGCCCTAGTTAGGAAAAGAATCTTTAAGTAGAAATAGAGCAGTACAGAGAACATAAAATGGTATATTCAGGTCACACAAGGGTTTTAATGAATAGGAAGAACACGGTCACCACGGTCCCTGCCTTCACACTTCATGAGTACAGAGTCTGGAACTACAGTGTCTGAACCTCCTGTTCCAAATAAGTAATCTACTCGAACCATTCATCGATGCTAAAAAAAAAAAAAAAAAAATGCTTATAATGACAATCACAAGTTTTCACAGAGTAACACTTCCTCTACATGAAGAAAATTCTGTTTAATGGCTGAAACATGAAACTCAAAGCTGTAGATTTACCTGTAAGCACCTTCACTTTTTCACCTATAAATGGGCATTAAAAAAATCTATCACCTGTGTGACTTAGTGACTCTGAGTCCTCCAACCAAAATCACCTCTTTTTAGAATTTGAAAAGATTCTATAGTTAATTCCTCTTATCAGTGGAGGCAGAGAAGCAGCAAAGCATACAGGTGTTAAAAGATCAGCCTCTGCTACTTATTGGCAAAGAGATCCCTGGCGAGACAAAGAAAAGAGAGTTAGCATTGTAATGCACTACAGCAACAAGAGCAAGTTTTTAGATGTTCCACCTAGAGCCTGGAACATTTTTATTAATCACATCCTAAAAGGTTCAAAGTTCTAATCCATCTCTCACTCACACTTCCTTCTCAACACCAACAAAGCACAGGTCAGAAGCCAAAAACATAATAAAGTGGGATGCCAGGAGGAGGGAAGTAAAGAAAGATTTAAGACTCTTTTCTAAGAGTCCATTCTCCTGATTCACTTGCACATCAGGCAACTTATGGGAAAATGTAACAAACTGACTTGTGCCATTCTCTGGATTCCATGTGGATGCTTGCTTACCTAACACTAAGAATTTCTTCCTAATAATAAAGCTTTCTGCCCTTCCAAATTTTAAAGGTAACAACTTAGAGATATCAGCCTTACAGAATGCAACATCCTATACTACACTTTAAAATCAGTGTCTAACTAACTTTTTGCACAACCCTTAGGAGGAAGCAATCCTTGTTACAGATGAGAAACTAAGGAACAGCTAGGTTAAGTAAATAGTATAAGATGTAATAAGCATTTAGAAGCTACGTTGGGAGGAGACTCCAAATCAGCTGACCCTCAATCCACTGCCTCCAGCACATTACTGGATTCAACTGCCTTTCTTAAGCCTTCATGACCAGGTTTGGATTCTTAACTATTTTGTATTTAGTAAGCCAGTAATAAACTACCTTCAGGTCTCCTGTATGTTCATAATGTCATGTACGTACAACTTTTCAAAGTGCCTGAACATATGTGGTTACATTTAACTCTCAGTGATAATTCTGTAAGTACCGATCAGTGCTATCAGTGCTTCCCTGATAGCTCAGTTGGTAAAGAATCCGCCTGCAATGCAGGAGACGCCAGTTTGATTCTTGGGTCAGGAAGGTCCGCTGGAGAATGGATAGGCTACCCACTTCAGTATTCTTGGGCTTCCTTTGTGGCTCAGCTAGTAAAGAATCTGCCTGCAATGCAGGAGACCTGGGTTCGATCCCTGGGTTGGGAAGATCCCCTGGAGAAGGGACAGGCTACCCACTCCAGTATTCTGACCTGGAGAATTCCATGGACCATATAGTCCATGGGGTCGCAAAGACTTGGATGTGACTGAGTGACTTTTACTTTCACAAGAACCAACAGTATCCCCATTTTAGTGGATAAATTAACTTGTCAAAGTCATAGAGACCAAAAGATACAACTAGAACTAGAACTCAGGAATCCTGACCCCAAAGCTTCTGTTCTTTTCACTACCATCTTGCCTCCATATATTATCCTAATTCCAATGTTCATCATCACTCCTCTTCAGACAATCCCTAGAAAGCAAATTTTTTTATTTGTTTATATTTCTTGTCCATTCTGCACAGCATGGGGGGATCTTAGTTCCCTAACCAGGGATCAAATCTGCACCCCTTGCATTGGAAATGCAGAGTCTCAACCACTAGACCACCAGGAAAGTCCAAAAGCAAAATTTTTAAATGCGTGAGTTGGTTTGTCATTTGTACTACATTGTTAGTAAGAAATAATCAGTTCTGATGTAGGAGAGTTTGTTCTACAAAATGTAAGTGAGTGGCAAGTAATCGAATGCATCTACAGAGAAACATACTTTAACCACTCTGGAAAATGTAAACCAAAACTTCTTCAAAGAATAACTAGAAGAATCCATTCACTGAGAGCCTGCTAAATTAAAAAGTAGACAAAACTACAAATTTTCAAAGATACATTAACACACAAAACACACTATTTTTTTGTCTAGTGATTAAATACCATCTAAATCATTCTGAGTTGGCTCCCACAGTGAGATGCCCAAAATATCATCCGGCCTGGCTGTCCTCTTGAGTTTAAACAGGGTTAGACTGGGAGAAAATGGAATGGATGGTTGGGGAATTGGGATATTTTAAGGAATGGCCTAAGAAACAATTTGAAAAGTTATTTTGCTTCATGTTGTTCTTCAAGAAAAAGTTTCCCAGTTTTAGTTTCTGCACTATAGCTTCTGAGCTAATGGATCAGAGAAACAAATCTAAACGAAACATCAATGACTCTAATTTCTGAGATGAAACATCTTTCACATCCACTAAGATCAGCATATAAACAATCCTATTTTTAACACGCCCCCTCTGAAGTCAATCTTATATAACTCAGTCAAGAGTTATCTATATCTGGAATGATTTAGGTAAGTCATACCTAGAAGAAACAAAACAGAGGAACTCGTGAGGACTTTCTCTACCCTATAAGTTTACCTATTTCATTTAATTTTCATTTCTTATCAATAAATGATGTCTCAAAGAACTACACTATGGACTTTGTTTTGGTTTTTTTTTAGTGTGTTATATATTTTTTTTTAACCTTACAATATTGTATTGGTTTTGCCACCTATCAACATGAATCTGCCACAGGTATACACGTGTTCCCCATCCTGTACCCTCCTCCCTCCTCCCTCCCCCATTACTATGGACTTTGAATGAAATTATTTGTGATGAAATATCTGTCCACACGAGAACTATAGGTTATCCAATACAATTCTTCCTGAACCCTCCAAGATAAACTGGTTACAAATATTTTATGCAGTTGTGATAACCACATGCATGGAGTTGCCAGAATAAGCCACATAAACCCAACAGATAATCTGGTTTAAAAAATTATTTTAGCCTTATTGAGTTATGACAAAAATTAGATAGAACCAGTGGCTTATTAAGACCAGCCTTTGAACATGATAACAAACCATCAGCATGCAGAACACTTAACATTCTGCTGTCTATGGCAGTGTATTCATTTAATCTACATGGATTATCAAGTCATTAAAATACACATTTGAAAAGGTAGGAATAGGGTGCTCCCCTGGTGTTTAAAACTTCACCTTCCAGTGCAGGGGGTGCAAGTTCGATCCCTGATCTGGAAGTTAAGATCCCACATGCCTTGTGGACAAAAAACCAAAACATAAGGCAGAAGCATTATTGTAACAAATTATATAAAGATTTTCAAAATGATTCACATCAAAAAAAAATCTTTTAAAAAAAGGTGGGTTAGTGCACTGGGACGACCCAGACGGATGGTATGGGGAGGTAGGAGGGAGGAGGGTTCAGGATGGGGAACACATGTATACCTGTGGCGGATTCATTTCAATATATGGCAAAACCAATACAATATTATAAAGTTAAAAAATAAAAATTAAAAAAAAAAAAAGGTGGGAATAAATAGTGAAAGCATCCTTTTTTATTTGCTCTGAATTGCTATCTAATGTATCAAGAGATAGCTGTTCTGTTTCATTCACTCTGGTTCTATCTTTGATAATTAGTTTCAGACACTAAAATTATGTCCATACTGAGATCATAAAATTTAATCCATAACCAATTTTTGCAAAGTCAAGAAAAGAGTAATTAAAGCTACAAAAGTCCACTGATTTCTCCACAAAGTGGAAGGATTGTTCCTAAATCCTACCTGCTCTTTGTAGCATGTTGAGAGACTGTGAAAGATTGCATTTTCCAGAGATGGCTGTAATATCTCCCATTCCACACGTCCCTTTTAGTATCTTGAAACTGCCTACTCCAGCAACAGAAGGAGTCTAATTTCTTTCTCCTTGAATCTGGGTGGTCTTGTGACATGCTTGTAATCAATAAAATTTTGCATAAGGGTTACAGTATGACTTTCACAACTGTGTCATAGAACATGTATATCAGTGACTTTGCCTTTTTTACCAGAACACTTGTGTTGGTAGAGCCTTAAGCCCCATATAAACAGTCTGACTGCTCTGAGGTCACCTACTGTTAGGAAACCCAAAGTAACCCAAACACAGAGACCACATGGAAAAGCCCTGAGATTACATGGAGAGATGACTGGCAGCCCCAAGCTGCCCCAGAGCCGTTGCTTGCAAAACCCCAAGAACCACCCAGCTGAGCCCTCCCCAAACTCCTGACCCATGGAAGCTGTGAAAGTTAATAAAATGATTGCCCTTGTTTTAAGTCATTAAGTTTCAAGGTGACTTGGTACATAATAATTGTTAGCAGAACAGAGATCAAGGCTACCAAACAATCAAGAAAACTGGCATACAATGTAGAAAGAATGCCTGGGAAACAAAAGGACATAAACAGAAGTTTGAGTTTCCATATTTGGGTTAATAGTTCTTGTCCCAGTTTTAAGTGTTCCAAGTTCCCTCTGAAACTATATGCAAAAATTCTGTATGTTAATTTTCTAGAAAAGGTTCAATAACCTTCATCACATTCTCAGAGAAATCTATGACCCTTTTAAAACATATTTAAAATTTATTTATAATTTTGGAGAAGAGTTTGCAAGTAGTTTGGATGACTGAAGCAAAGAATGAATGTGAGGGCATGATAAGAAATGAAGCTGGACCACAACCAAAGACAAATTATGGAGGCCTGATATCACACATGTAGCAAGGTTAGGTTTATTTATTTGTTTCCCTTACTAGGATAGGGAGTAATTTAAAGCTTTCCAGAAAAAAATGCCAAGCTCAGTTGTACTGAATACAAATTAAAATAATCACTGGCATCACTGTGTAGATTAAACAGGAGTAATAATCATAAAGTTTGAGATCTGAAGCAGGGAATCAAGCTGGAAATTACTGCAATTCTTCATGAAAAAGATCAGGGACCAAACTAAGTCAACAGCAGTAGGAATAAAATGACAGAACAAATAGTCACAGAGTTAAAACACAGAACCAATCAGACTTAGTACATGTTTGGACAGAAGTTTAAGCTTCTGGGTTTGGGTTAGTACTTCAATTAAGATAAGATAAAGGGAAAGAGAAGTTTGATGAATTGTTTGCTTATTCAGTTTAAGTAATATATTCAATCAAGAGTTGAATATGCAAACCTAAAACCCAAAGGAAAAAGAACTGAGTGGAAGATACAAAGTTGACACCCAAACATTATATATGGTAGTGGAAACCATGGTAGGTTTGAGACATTATCTGGGAAGAACATATCGAACACTAATAGAAACATAATGTGAGCAAATAAAAATTACATATGTAATTTTCAAAATTTTATTAGCCACACTAAAGAAATAAAAGGAAATCAGTATAATTAACTTTAATAATGTATTTCATTTAACTGAATATATCTGAAATACTATCATTTCCAAATGCAATCCATTTTTTAAATTACTAATGAGAAATTTTACAAGGTTTTGTTGATATGTCTTTGAAATGTACTTTTTACACTTAATAGCACATCTCAATTCAAACTCACCACATTTCAAATGCTTAACAGTCCCATGTGGCTGATGACTGCAGTATTAGAGAGTATAAAAGAGTGAAAAGAATAGATGAGGCCAAAGTACAGAATTCTGGGCGCAATCATTTCAAAAGGAGGCTGAGGAAGAGGAGGCCATGAAGAAAATTGAGGAGAGAACAGACATGTGGGAGGAAAACTAGGAAAGATTGATATCATGGGAGACAAGGAGGAAAAAGAACATTAAGGAGGGGTAGGTAGCCAACACCTGTCTTCTGTCACTAAAGTGAAATAAGAAAAGTGAAGTAAGTCAGACGCAGGAAGACAAATAAATGATATTGCTTACATGTG
Organism: Bos indicus; assembly: GCF_029378745.1. Lineage (NCBI taxonomy): Eukaryota > Metazoa > Chordata > Mammalia > Artiodactyla > Bovidae > Bos > Bos indicus. The sequence continues at coordinate 81,159,063 of NC_091763.1, forward strand.
GAATCTGAAAGAAGACTCACAGATTTAGAGAATGAATTTATGGTTACCAGCAGGGAGGAGAGGGAGAATAGACTGGGAGCTTGGGATTGACATGTACACACTACTATATTTAAAATAGATAACTGGGACTTTCCTTGTGATCCAGTGGTTGGGACTTTGCCTTCCAATTCAGGGGTTGCATTGTAACACTGCTTATTTAACTTATATGCAGAGTACATCATGAGAAACGCCGGGCTGGATAAAGCACAAGCTGGAATCAAGACTGCCACGAGAAAATATCAATAACCTCAGATATGCAGATGACACCACCCTTATGGCAGAAAGTGAAGAAGAACTAAAGAGCCTCTTGATGAAAGTGAAAGAGGAGAGTGAAAAAGTTGGCTTAAAGCTCAACATTCAGAAAATCAAGATCATGGCATCTGATCCCATCACTTCATGAGAAATAGATGGGAAAACCATGGAAACAGTGGCAGACTTTATTCTTTTGGGCTCCAAAATCACTGCAGATGGTGATTGCAGTCATGAAATTAAAATATGCTTACTCCTTGGAAGAAAAGTTATGATCAACATAGGCAGCATATTAAAAAGCAGAGACATTACTTTGTCAACAAAGGTCTGTATAGTCAAGGCTATAGTTTTTCCATTAGTCATGTATGGATGTGAGAGTTGGACTATAAGGAAAGCTGAGCACCAAAGAATTGATGGTTTTGAACTGTGGTGTTGGAGAAGACTCTTGAGAGTCCCTTGGGCTGCAAGGAGATCCAACCAGTCCATCCTAAAGGAGATCAGTCCTGGGTGCTCATTGGAAGGACTGATGTTGAAGCTGAAACTCCAATACTTTGGCCACTTGATGCAGAGTTGACTCATTTGAAAAGACCCTGATGCTGTCAAAGACTGAAGGTGGGAGAAGGGGACGACAGAGGATGAAATGATTGGATGGCATCACCGACTCAATGGACAGGAGTTTGAATAAACTCCAGGTGTTGGTAATAGACAGGGAGGCCTGGCGTGCTGCAGTCCATGGGGTCACAAAGAGTCGGACACAACTGAGCAACTGAACTGAACTGAACTCAGGGGGTGCAGGTTCAATCCCTGGTTGGGAAGCTGGGATCCCACAAGCCTCATAGCCAAAAAAACAAAACATAAAACACAGGCAATGTTGCAGCAAATTCAATAGAGACTTTTAAAATGGTCCACATCAAAAAACAAAAAATCTTTTAAATAATAAATTAAATATAATAGACAGGGACTTCCCTGATGGTCGAGTGGCTAAGACTCCACACTCCCGTGCAGGGGGCCCAGGTTTGATTCCTGGGCAAGGAACTAGATCCCACATGCTGCAACTAAGTCTTCACATGCTGCAACTAAGACCCAGTACAACCAGATAAATAAATAAATAGTTAAATATTCTTTAAAAATAGATAACCAAGAAAAACTAACTGTAAATTCATATTATATATATATATATATACACACACACACACACGCATATATATGCATGCTGTGCCACTTCAGTTGTGTCCAACTCTTTATGACCCTATGTACTGTAGCCTGCCAGGCTCCTCTGTCCATGGGATTCACCAGGCAAGAATACTGGAGGGGGTTGCCATGCCTTCCTACAGGGGATCTTCCCGACCCAGGGATTGAACCAACACTCTTATGTCTCCCGCACTGGCAGGCAGGTTCTTTACCACTAGTGCCACATGGGAAGACTCTCTCTATATATAGATAGATAGATAGATATACACATACACAAAAAAATAAAAGTATCCACTGTAGTTTTGAATTAAGAGGTCACTGGAGAAGGGGAACCCTCTTATACTATTGGTGGGAATGCATACTAGGACAGCCACTATGGAGAACAGTGTGGAGATTTCTTAAAAAAAACTGAAAATCAAACTGCCATATGACCTAGCAATCGCACTGCTGGGCATTCACACCAAGGAAACCAGACATGAAACAGACATGTGTATCCCATGTACCCCAAACAACGCAGCACTGTTTACAATAGCTAGGACATGGAAGCAACCTAGGTGTCTATCAGCAGAAGAATGGATTAGAAAGTTGTGGTACATATATACAATGGAATATTATTCGCCTATTAAAAAGAACGCATTTGAATCAGTTCTAATGAGGTGGATGAAACTGGAGCCTATTATACAAAGTGAAGTAAGTCAGAAAGAAAAACACCAATACAGTATATTAACACATATATATGGAATTTAGAAAGATGGGGATGACGACCCTACATGTGACACAGCAAAAGAGACACAGATATAAAGAACAGACTTTTGGACTCTGTGGGAGAAGGTGAGGGTGGGATGATTTGAGAGAATAGCATTGAAACATGTATATTACCATATGTGAAATAGATGGCCAATGCAAGTTTGATGCATGAAGCGGGGCACTCAAAGCTGGTGCACTGGGAATACCCAGAGGGATGGGGTAGGGAGGGAGGTAGGAGGGGGGTTCAGGATGGGGGACACATGTACACCTGTGGCTGATTCATGTCAATGTATGGCAAAAGCCACAACAATATTATAAAGTAATTAGCCTCCAATTAAAATAAATCAATTATTTTTTTAAAAAAAGAGGTCACTGGTAATCTTCCCAAGTACAATTTCATTGGTGAGGTGCCTATGGAGGCCAGAATTCAACAGATTGAGGAAAGAAACAGAAATAGTATCTCTCGTTACTTAAACGAGTGATTCCGAAACGTAGTGGATCATCAGAACCACTCAGAACGCTTTCTAAGAATACAAATATACAAGTAACACCACCTCAGGTTTCTGTTTCATTAGGTCTAAGACATGGGAATATATGTATTAGAGTTCTCCAAGCAATTCTAAAGATTTCAAGTATACAGAAAAATAAGAATCAGTAGACCCAAATCTGAAAATCCTTAATTCAATCAGGCTGTGTAAATCTTGTAGAATTGCATCTCATAGAACTGTAATGAAAAGTTTCTCAACATTTCTTACCCCTCAGGACAGGAATTATGACCTACTAGCATAAATATAAGCTTTATTACAAGTTCAAAGTTCTTTTCCCGTGACTATGACTGTAGGCCATAGACTGTAGTATTTATTATTTTTGCACTTGCTTATCCTCAATATATGGGTTTCCCTGGTGGCTCAGATGGAAAAGAATCTGCCTGCAATGCAGGAGATGTGGATTCAATCCCTGAGTCAGGAAGATCCTCTGGAGAGGGGAAAGGCTACCCACTTTAGTATTCTTGCCTGGAAAATTCCATGGACAGAGTAGTCTGGAGGGCTACAGTCCATGGGTTTGCAAAGAGTTGGACACGACTGAGCAACTAACACTTTTCACTTTCAAATTCTCAATATATAAAAGGAATGTCTAAAGATGACTAAAAGTACATTTGACTCTACTTAAAGGTATTCTTTTACACAGACTTATTAATCCTTGTAATATTTCAGAGCTCTTCATGCTTAATGTTCAGATGTCTTCTCTTTGACTATGCAGTTAAAGACAGAAATTAAACTTTTTTTTTCTCAAAAGTCAATGTGGAAACTATTCTTCAGTTACAACTAAACAGGGTTATGGTTCTACACTGCCAGTCCAGGGGGTAACATGAGTGAGAAGAAGGTGCTTCAGAACAAAAACTGACTGAGCTAAGCTTATTTTCCTTTATTTCCTCAAAGCTGCATGTTGCCATTTAGGGATCTCTTTATGTTCCTCCTTTATAGGCAGTTCAGTTCAGTTCAGTTGCTCAGTCATTTCCGACTCTTTGTGACCCCATGGACTGCAGCACTCCAGGCCTCCCTGTCCATCACCAACTCCAAGAGATTACTCAACCCCTTGTCCATTGAACCAGTGATGTCATCCAACCATCTCATCCTCTGTTGTCACCTTCTCCTCCCTCCCTCAATCTTTCCCAGCATCAGACTCTTCTCAAATCAGTCAGTTCTTCACATCAGGTGGCCAAAATACTGGAGTTTCAGCTTCAACATCAATCCTTCCAATGAACACTCAGGACTGATTCCTTTAGGATGGTATGGTTGAATGTCCTTGCAGTCCAAGGGACTCTCAAGAGTCTTCTCCAACACCTCAGTTCAAAAGCATCAATTCTTCAGTACTCAGCATTCTTTACAGTCCAACTCTCACATTCATACATGACCACTGGAAACACCATAGCTGTGACTAAATGGACATTTGTTGCCAAAGTAATGTCTCTGCTTTTTAATATGCTGTCTAGGTTGGTCATAATTATTCTTCCAAGGAGCAAGCGTCTTTTACTTTCATGGCTGCAGTCACCATCTGCAGTGATTTTGGAGCCCAAAAAAATAGTGTCTCACTGTTTCTATTGTTTCCCCATCTATTTCCCATGAAGTGATAAGACCAGATGCCACACTCTTAGTTTTTTGAATGTTGAGTTTTAAGCCATCTTTTTCACTCTCCTCTTTCACTTTCATCAAGAGGCTTTTTAGTTCTTCACTTTCTGCCATAAGGGTGGTGTCATCTGCATATCTGAGGTTATTGATATTTCTCCTGGCAATCTTGATTCCAGCTTGTGCTTCCTCCAGCCCTGCATTTCTCATGATGTACTCTGCATATAAATTAAATAACCAGGGTTACAATATACAGCCTTGACACACTCCATTTCCGATTTGGAAACATTCTGTTGTTCCATGTCCAACTCTAACTGTTTCTTCCTGACCTGTATACAAATTTCTCAGGAGGCAGGTCAAGTGGTCTGGTATTCCTGTTTCTTGAAGAATTTTCCACAGTCTCTTGTGATCCACACAGTCAAAGGCTTTGGCATAGTCAATAAAGCAGAAGTAGATGTTTTTCTGGAACTCTCTTGCTTTTTCAATGATCCAATGGATGTTGGCACTTTGACCTCTGGTTCCTCTGCCTTTTCTAAAACCAGCTTGCACATCTGGAAGTTCACGGTTCACATACTATTGAAGCTTGGCTTGGAGAATTTTGAGCATTACTTTACTAGCGTGTGAGATGAGTGTAATTGTGCAGTAGTTTGAACATTCTTTGGCATTGCCTTTCTTTGGGATTGGAATGAAAACTGACCTTTTCCAGTCCTGTGGCCACTGCTGAATTTTCCAAATTTGCTGGCATATTGAGTGCAGCACTTTCACAGCATCATCTTTCAGGATTTGAAATAGCTCAACTGGAATTCCATCACCTCCACTAGCTTTGTTCGTAGTGATGTTTCCTAAGGCCCACTTGACTTTGCATTCCATGATGTCTGGCTCTAAGTGAGTGATCAGATCATCATGATTATCTGGGTCGTGAAGATCTTTTTTGTACGGTTCTTCTGTGTATTCTTGCCACCTCTTCTTAATATCTTCTGCTTCTGTTAGGTCCATACTATCTCTGCCCTTTATCAAGCCCATCTTTGCATGAAATGTTCCTTGGTATCTCTAATTTTCTTGAAGAGATCTCTAGTCTTTCCTATTCTATTGTTTTCCTCTATTTCTTTGCATTGATCACTGAGGAAGGCTTTCTTATCTCTCCTTGCTATTCTTTGGAACTCTGCATTCAGATGGGTATATCTTTCCTTTTCTCTTTTGCCTTTTACTTCTCTTCTTTTCACAGCTATTTGTAAGGCCTCTGCAGACAACCACTTTGCCTTTTTGCATTTCTTTTTCTTGGGGATGGTCTTGATCCCTGCCTCCTGTACAATGTCATAAACCTCCATCCATAGTTCTTCAGGCACTCGGTCTATCAGGTCTAATCCCTTGAATCTATTTCTCACTTCCACTGTATAATGGTAAGGGATTTGATTTAGGTCATACCTGAATGGTCTAGCGGTTTTCCCTACTTTCTTTAAGTCTGAATTTGGCAAAAAGAAGTTCATGATCTGAGCCACAGTCAGCTCATAGTCACTTTACCCTAATTTTACTTAGATAAAAATGCTTGAGTGCAGAGTATTCACTGTGATTTGTCATGCAGTCCAATCTCCTAGGAAAGATACTCACTCAGAATTTAAGCTCCCAATAACTTGCCATCAAAATTCTCTATAATACAAATAGTCATTCAAGACACTTTGCATCTTTCTTTTTACTATGTAAATATTACAGTATGAATCAAACACTATATCCTTGACTACCCAATCTTTCCTACAAAAGAACTTTAGAAAAAGAAAGAAAAAAATTCTACTGTATTAGTTTCCAAAGTAAACAGTACATAAAGACCCCAAAAGCTGAAAAATTCTCAAAGGATCATTTGGTCCAACTTCCTGCCTTTAGGCAGGAAAATTACTAAGTCATCCAGGAAGATGCTTATCCCTCTCTCCTTAAAAATCTCCAGAGGAAACAGAGCAGCTGTTGAGTATCTGATACATGCCAGTCATGCACCAGACAGGGAAAAGGAGGTAGCATTATTTCCCAGGTGTTTGCCTACATATTATCTCATTGAATCTGAGTACCTTTTCCAGGATGTGTGTTAGTACTCTCATTTTTACAAATGAAAAAAAATAGGCTCAGAAGTGTTAAATGGAACTAGGATTTCAAGCCAGGACAAGATCTTTCCATTCCACCATGCTAATAGAAACTGTATAACCAGTTTGCTTACACATGACAATGTTCAATACCCTAATGGTCATAAAGCTCTTCATTCAGCTAACTAAAATGTCTTCTCTGATATGAGCTCATTTTCTCTTATTCCTTGTTCTGTAAATAATAATTATTCCACATCCTCCAAAATATCAATAGCTGAAAACAGTACTCAAATCATTTATTTGCCTTATCTATGGCAAACAAATCCAGTTCTCCACACATTCTCCCTGAAGAATTATTTTTCACTCCTGAGATAATTTTGGCCATTCTTTTTAGGATTTTCTCTGATTATAAAACTTTTTCAAAGCATGGTGACTCAAAATGAACACAATGCTCTCAAAAGTAACCACTTACAAAGATTTAAAAATCTTTCTTAAGATTCAGAAAGCAAAAACATTAGGAAGAAACTTGTTTTATATGCTTTTTAATCATGTCAAGTAGAGGGGTTTTCCAAGTATTTTCACCACATTTTTCCAGTCACAACCCAAAAGTTCTCTATTCATATTTTTTGAGTATGAGGCTTGTATGAAGTGCTCTACTCGATAGAAAAGACTCCTTTTTCATTCAAGTATATCCCTTCAGTTCAGTTCAGTCGCTCAGTCGTGTCCGACTCTTTGTGACCCCATGAACCGCAGCACACCAGGCCTCCCTGTCCATCACCAACTCCCAGAGTTTACCCAAACTCATGTCCGTTGAGTCGGGAATGCCATCTAACCATCTCATCCTCTGTCGTCCCCTTCTCCTCCTGCCTTTAATCTTTCCCAACACCAGGGTCTTTTCAAATGAGTCAGCTCTTTACATCAGGTGGCCAAAGTACTGGAGTTTCAGCTTCAACATCAGTCCTTCCAATGAACACCCAGGACTGATCTCCTTTAGGATGGACTGGTTGGATCTCCTTGCAGTCCAAGGGACTCTCAAGAGTCTTCTCCAACACCACAGTTCAAAAGCATCAATTCTTCGGTGCTCAGCTTCCTTTATAATCCAACTCTCACATCCATATGTGGCCACTGGAAAAACCATAGCCTTGACTAGATGGACTTTTGTTGACAAAGTAATGTCTCTGCTTTTTAATATGCTATCTAGCTTGGTCATAAGTTTCCTTCCAAGGAGTAAGCGTCTTTTAATTTCATGGCTGCAATCACCATCTGCAGTGATTTTGGAGCCCCCAAAAATAAAGTCTGACACTGTTTCCACGGTTTCCCCATCTATTTCCCATGGAGTGATGGGACCAGATGCCATGATGCCATGATCTTCGTTTTCTGAATGTTGAGCTTTAAGCCAACTTTTTCACTCTCCTTTTTCACTTTCATCAAGAGGCTCTTTAGTTCTTCTTCACTTTCTGCCATAAGGGTGGTGTCATCTGCATATCTGAGGTTATTGATATTTCTCCTGGCAATCTTGATTCCAGCTTGTGCCTCATCCAGCCCAGCATTTCTCATGATGTACTCTGCATATAAGTTAAATAAGCAGGGTGACAATATCCCTTAAAGGACTCCAACCAGAATGCCATGGTTGTTGCTACACGTATCAACCTCTTACTATCAAACTGAAGTTGAATCTTTAAAGATTCCAAATTCATATATAACAAATAATCAATAAGCACCAACTCTGTAGTGATCTGTGTTATACCCTAGGAATACAAAAAAATATCAATAAGCAGCAACCAAACCAAATCAAACCAAAAGAATAAATCAATAAGTACCAAGTCTGTATTATCTGTGTTATACTCCAGGGATACAAAACTAAGCATCTCAAAGACACTCTCCCTGAATTAAGGCACTTACATTCTAAAGTCAGACAGACAGACAGATATACAATTAGCAACAGAATGAAAATTACATAGGACCATCAAGAAAGAGGCTAAGAGTAAGTATCTTCCAGCTGAGAAAATCTGAAAGAAGCAAATATGCATGGACAATATTTCAAAACAATGATCCCAATCTATACTCCCTTTCTGTGTTGGTATTCACACATACATAAATGTCCTTTTTGTCCTACAACATTTAAATAAACTGTTTATATTTACTTTTCTCTTTCTAGTTTTTTAAAAATAAAGTTTTTTTTTCACATTTCTCTGGAATGTTTCCAATTTGTTGACATTTCTATGGCATCTTTGGTGCTTATAAACCAACTCAGTATTATAGTTCCAAGCATACCAGTGCTATATATAGATGAGCTATAATAATCTTCTTGCTCTGCCATGTGAAACAAGAAGGGTCCCAGTTCAACACGATACTGCCAATATCAAGAGAATTGACAGAAAGAAACAAGTTGATTAAATAAAATGTTAAACAAAAATAATTTACTCCTATTTTGATTGCATTTACTGGACAGTTTTAAAAGATAGGAATAATAACAGCCTCTGTAACAAGGACTATTGACCATTAAGAATCCTCACTCCCAACCAGACATAAGTGCTGAGCTTCCTTACCCTGATAAAGGGAAGACACCTGCCTCCTCATTCTTTAGTCCCTGTAATCCCAACAAGAAATTTTCTAGATGAGAAAATCTTCTCAGACTGTCATGATCAAAAGAAAACATCAGAGGAAAATGAGACTGCAAAAAAGAAAAAATGCACAAACCTATAGATTGTAAACAGATAATTCAGCCTGGTATTTTTTAACTGTTTCATGGAGTCAAGCAAAAATAAATTGCTTCTTACCTAATCCTCCCTCTATTGTTCTTTTCAATTTGTAGATGAATTCAAACTGAAGGACATGTCTATTGCTATTCTGTTTCAGACTTTAAAGTAACAGTTGATTTTTATCATATGAAAGCTCATCAATCACTAAACATAAATGTGTTAAATTTCTGAAGAACTTTCTAGAAAAAAAGAGAAGATAAATTTTTCCAGGTCATCTGAATTACAAAAACACAGACAGAGATAGAGAATAAAACTGACATCTTAAATAATATGAGATTACATGACCCCCTACAGAATAAATTTTTAGCAAACATTAGATAATTCAGAATAAGATATAATACTTCTAAAATGAATGCTTTCTCTAAAAGAAAAAAAATTTTTTTAAATAGGGGAGGTTTCGCCTCTCACAAGAAATATAGGTTATTTCTTGAAAAATTGGTATTGTTAGTATGGGGGCAGAAAGACATATGTGTGAAATCTCTTACTAGAACACTGCTTTAGAAAAAAAAAGTTTTAGAGAAATTTGAGGATTTTTGCATTCTTATATAAATTTCACAGAGAAATTTCTTTCTCTGGGTTTCCTTCCATTTGGGGGCCAAATGTGAGAAAAGCAAAGTAGAATTACACTGTGATATAAGTTCTATGGAATAATAGCTCAACATTCAAATAAGCTTCAATAATAACTATCAGCAGTATTAATATCAGTCACTGGAATTGAGTTTCTTTTCCATTTTGGAAAACTGGTACATTTTTGGAAAATAGGCAGTATTAATAAAGTTAAATATACACCTAACCTGTAACCCATCTGTTCCACTATGAGGTATATATACCCAAGGGAAATAAGTGTGTATTCAAAATAGACAAAAACTGGAAACAGCTCAAATATTCATTTTCAGAACAATGGATACACTGTGGTATAGTCATACAACAGAATGTTATACCATCACTGATACACACAACAATCTAACGAACCTCAAAAAATCTGTGTTGGACAAGATAAGCCAGACACTAAAACGCATATACGACAGGATTCTATCTGCACAAGTCCAAAATCGGTAAAACTAGTCTACACCAGTAGAAGTCAAAATAGTGTTTACCTCTAGGAGGAGGTGGTATTGTTTGGGAAGAGGTATGAGGGAACTCTCTGGAGTGATAGAAATATGCTGTATCTTGAACTGGGTGGTATTTATCCTGGTGTATATATTTGTAAAACATCACTGAACCATACCTTTAAGATTTTTCATTTTGTTATATGCAAGGTATACTTCACTTTTTATGAGATTTAAAAACCATTAAAGATGGGCTACTACTTGGCCACAAAAAGAATGAAAAGCCATTTGCAGCAATATGGATGGACCCAGAGATTATTGTATTAAGACAGAGGAAGACAAATGTCATATGATATCACCTATATATGGAATCTTAAAAAAAATGATACAAATGAACTTATTTACAAAACAGAAATAGACTCAAAGACATAGAAAACAAACTTATGGTTATGAAAGAAGATAACTGGGGGAAGATAAATTAGGAGATTGGAATAAACATACACACACTAATATATATATAATAGGTAAACAAGTTACTATTATAGTACAGGGAACTATATTCAATATCTTGTAATAACCTATAATGGAAAAGAATCCAAAAATTTATATATATATATATATATATATATATACACATATATACATATATACAGCTCAGACAGTAAAGAATTCACCTGCAAGGCAGGAGACCCAGGTCCAATCCCTGGGTTGGGAAGATCCCCTGGAGAAGGAAATAGCAACCCATTCCAGTAGTCTTGCCTGGAGAATTTCATGGCAGAGAACCCTGGTAGGCTACAATCCATGGGGTCAAAAAAAGTCGGACATGACTGAGTGACTAACACTTTCTTTCATTTGTCACTTTACTATACAGCTGAAATTAACACAACATTGTAAATTAACTATACTTCAATTTTTAAAATGGTAAAATTTTAAACGACTGAGCAAGTGCTTTTACACCTAGAGAGTATTATTCTAAATGAAAAAAGTCAGATAGAGAAAGACAAATACTGTAGGACTTCACTCAATTGTGAAAACTAAAAAACAAAACAAACGAAGGAACATAGTTAAACAGAAACAAGAGTTATAAGGAACAAACAAGTTGATTGCCAGAGAGAAGGAGGCTGGGTAGAGGAGAGAAATAGATGAGGAAGATTAAGAGGTACAAACTTCGAGTTACAAAATAAATGAGTCATAGGTATGAAGTGTACCATGTGGGGAATATAGTTAATAATTATATAATACTGCTGTTTTGTAACAGATAACAACTAGATTTAACAAGGGGATCATTTTGAAATGTATACAAATACTGATTCTTTATGGTGCGCCCCAGAAACTAACATAGTGTTGTAAGTCAATCATACTTCAGAAACAAAGTCATAGAAAAAGAGATCACATTGTAGACACCAGAGACAGCGGGGTGTGAAGAGTGGGAGCTGGATGAAGGCAGTCTAAAGGTAGAAACTTTCAGTTATAAGATACATATGTACTAGGGATGTAACATACAACATGATAGAGATAATTAACACTGTTGCACCATATATATGAATGTAGTTAAGACAGTAAATCCTAAGAGTACTCATACCACAGGAAAAAAAAATTTTCTATTTCTTTAATGCTGTATCTGTATGAGACAATAGTTCACTAAATCTACTGTGGTCATCATTTCATCATATATTTAAGTCAAGTCATTATGCTGTACACCTTAGAGTTAAACACTGCTATATGTTAATTCGGAGAAGGCAATGGCACCCCACTCCAGTACTCTTTCTTGGAGAATACCATGGACGGAGGAGCCTGGTAGGCTGCAGTCCATGGGGTCACTAAGAGTCGGACACAACTGAGCGACTTCACTTTCACTTTTTACTTTCATGCATTGGAGAAGGAAATGGCAACCCACTCCAGTGTTCTTGCCTGGAGAATCCCAGGGACAGGGGAGCCTGGTGGGCTGCCGTCTATGGGGTCGCGCAGAGTCGTACACGACTGAAGTGACTTAGCAGTAGCAGTAGCAGCGGTATGTTAATTATATCTGCGAAACCTGGGAGAAAATTTGAGAAAGTACACTATCAACTGTGTATTTTAAAAGATGGGAGACTACTGTGTTTGTTTTTGAATGGAACACCTCTGAAAGCATGCAAAAGAAAAGTGATAGCATTGATTCTCTCCAAGGAGAAGCAGGGGAATTAAGGACAGAGGGAAGGAGATTTACATTGTAGACTCAGATACAGGGTGACAAAGACAAGTCACAGTGCTATATAATGTTCCACTTGAAAGTGAACGTGTTAGTAACACAGTCATGCCCGACTGTTTGCGACCCCATGGACTGTAGCCTGCCAGGCTCCTCTGTCCATGGAATTCTCTAGGCAACAATACTGGAGTGGGTAGACATACCTTCTCCAGGGGATCCTCCCAGCTTAATTTTATGTAATTTTCTTTCATTTTTTAACTTTTCCATGAGTATATGTCTAATCTAGTCAACCAAACTGTTACTTACAGGGTAACCTTAAATTATTTCCGGTATCTAAAACAACACTACACACAGATGGTCAATACATCTTTTTCATTGATTGATATAATTCTTGATGTTTAAATGTATCATAATATATAGGTGAATTATTACTTAGAAAATGTATTGTGTGAAAGTTACTCAGTCATGTTCGACTCTTTGTGACCCCATGAACTGCCAGGGGTCCTCTGTCCATGGAATTCTCCAGGCCAGAATACTGGAGTGGGTAGCCGTTCCCTTCTCCAGGGCATCTTTCCAACCCAGGGATCAAACCCACGTCTCCTGCAGGCGGATTCTTTACCGTCTAAGCCACCAGGGAACATGTACTACCTATGTCTTTAGTATTTTTACTCAGTGTGTTCACACTTTTTTCTTTTTTTTACTTTATTTAATGGCATGTTTAGTTTTCCCCAGGAGTCCATTTTCTTTGATCAAACTATCCACATTTTGGTCATCCATATACTTTAGAGGAACTCCCCAACCCATCATCATGGAGAAGAGTGTTATAAAGTCAAATAATTCTTTCACATCAGAATCAATGCATATAACAATCAGACACAACTACACCCAAGGCGTTAAGTAACATAGTTGAAAATAAACAACCATTTACAATATTCCAGAGGGAAGAAGAAACCCTCCACTATGTATATAGGTCAAAGCAAAGCTGTTTTTCAGTTGCTCTGCTGCTGGTGCTGCTAAGTCGCTTCAGTCGTGTCCGACTCTGTGCGACCCCAGAGACGGCAGCCCACCAGGCTCTGCCATCCCTGGGATTCTCCAGGCAAGAACGCTGGAGTGGGTTGCCATTTCCTTCTCCAATGCATGAAAGTGAAAAGTGAAAGTGAAGTCGCTCAGTCGTGTCAGACTTTAGCGACCACATGGACTGCAGCCTACCAGGCTCCTCCATCCATGGAATTTTCTAGGCAAAAGTACTGGAGTAGGGTGCCATTGCCTTCTCCAGTTATGTCCAACTCTTTGTGACCCCAGGGAGTATAGCACACCAGGCTCCTCTGTCCCCTTGGACATCCGAAGACTAGTCTAGTCAGCCATTCTATTTCACACAGGAATATTCCAAGGTCACACAAAAGTGCCTTTACTAAGCTTGAGTAATATAATGCATATGGAAAATGTGTTCACCACTTGATCTATTGCTTCTTGCTAATAAGACTGTTATTTCCCATGGGGCCATATTGACATTTAGCATCAAGCACATTCAACACTTCCATTTTTAAAGGCATTCACTTTCCATGGTTTCTTTCTAAAATTGACTCATGTTTAAGCCTATGGGGTCAGTGAAGAGGAACAATTCTTTGGAATAAATGGGGGGAAATTATGACTATTCTAAAGAAAGATACTTACCTCAGGTCCTGTGATATGCATTAGACCAGAAACAGCAGAGGCAACAGCATCGTAACCAGCTCGCTGAGACAGTGGACCTGTCTGACCATACCCTAAGACAACAAGAATAGATATATATTCAGCACCACCCAGGGAGAGCAATACTATAATGTGTGCTGTGCTGTCACTTCAGTCGTGTCCAACTCTGTACGATCCTATGGACTGTAGCCCGCCAGGGTCCTCTGTTCATGGGATTCTCCAGGCAAGAATACTGGAGTGGGTTGCAATGCCCTCCTCCAGGGGACCTTGCCAAACCAGGGATCAAACACGCATCTCTTATGTCCCCTGCATTGGCAGGCAAGTTGTTTACCACTAGCGCCACCTGGAAGTCCAATAGTATAACAGCGTGTTAAAAGCATTTGTATCCAGAAATTCTGCAGCATTTTGTTGTATTAAACCTACACTATCCTTTGAAAGTGAAAGTGAAGTCACTCAGTCATGTCTGACTCTTTGCAACCCCATGGACTGTAGCCTACCAGGCTCCTCCGTCTATGGGATTTTCCAGGCAAGAATACTGGAGTGGATTGCCATTTCCTTCTCCAGATCTTCCTGATCCAGGGATTGAACCCGGGTCTCCCGCACTGTAGACAGACGCTTTACTGTCTGAGCCACCAGAGTTCCTTTGAAGGAGGCAGTAAAAATTTAACCACAGTGTTACACCACAGACGGTTGCAAACTTGTAACTTGTGGGCCATATTCTCCTTGTATGAATGTTTTATCTGGCCTTAAGAGTGTTTTGAAAAGTTTTTACTTAGTTTCCAACGTTTAAAGATCAGGAAATAGCACATAAAATAGGCTTTACCTGAAAAAAAAAAAAACAGAACATACGCTCAAACCTAGGCTCACATCCTCACATGGCAATAACCAATAAGCCACGTTCTTCCCTTTGCATAGGGCATAAATTCTCCAATTTGCCCCAATTTCCACCCCTCCTTAATCCTTGATGGTTTAGTCTGATTCAGTCATTAACCAATAGGTATTTGCTGCTGCTGCTGCTAAGTCACTTCAGTCGTGTCCGACTCTGTGCAACCCCATAGACGGCAGCCCACTAGGCTCCCCCATCCCCGGGATTCTCCAGGCAAGAACACTGGAGTGGGTTGCCATTTCCTTCTCCGATGCATGATAGTAAAAAGTGAAAGTGAAGTCGCTCAGTCGTGTCCCACCCTCAGCGATTCCATGGACTGCAGCCTACCAGGCCCCTCCATCCATGGGATTTTCCAGGCAGGAGTACTGGAGTGGGGTGCCACCGCCTTCTGCAAGAATACTAAAGTGGGTAGCCTTTCCCTTCTCCAGGGGATCTTCCCGACACAGGGATCGAACCCAGGTCTCTCACACTGCAGGCAGATTCTTTACTGTCTGAGCCACTGCTTGTAATGTGGGAGACCTGGGTTCTATCCCTGGATTAGGAAGATCCCCTGGAGGTGGGTTTCCATGCCCTGAAATTTGAACAAAAAGAGAATTAATATATCTCCTGACAGTGCTTTTTAGGATTACAAACAGAAGGGAAAGCTATCACCTTTTCTTTGCCATCAGCAAAAATTAGAAGAACAGAAACATGTTTTATCCTGCTCTCCTCTGTCCTAGGCTTACCGTTGGATAATATGAGGAGCTACATGAATCTGTCTCCAAATTCCATATATTTTGCTTGCTCCTCCAGCAACCTGGAACACCCTCCCTCTATTTCATTCTATATATCTACATACCTCACATCCTCCAACCCTAAACTGGAATGTGTCCTTACCAGAGAGGTCTTCTCTGGAGAACTTTTATGAGAGATCACTGTTACTTCTCACTCTTAATCCCCCTTTCATGATTGTATTTGACTTTATACCTCTCATCACCACAAGATACATAATAAAGTTTATTTATTTTCTGTATCCTCCCTACTCAAAGGTAAGCTCAAGAGATTTTTTTTTTTCAATTTAATTCACTGCAGTATTGCCAACATCTAGAATAGAATTCAGTAATGGTTACCAAATGAATAAATGAATGAATATTGGTTACAAAAAAAAGTTATCTTTTAAGAAAGAAACAAATTAATTACTACAGAAACTAAAGAGGCTTTTTCCTCTGTTTTGTTTTGGACTAAAATGAGGACGTAGAAGGCATTTTCCTCCTTCCGTGCACAGAGTGGATGTACAGCTCCACACAGAGCACTTCCCTCTAAGAGGAATTTGGGAATTGAGAAACTAGAGAAATCGACTAGAATGACTCCTACACATTGGGTAACACAGAAAAGATCCATAAAGGCTGAGACAGTCTCACCATTAACCTTGCTCCAGGCGCAGCACCATACGACTAGGCGGAAACGCCAAACTCCCAGCGTCTCCCTAAGGAACAAACAGTACAGGCGGCACAGCAAGTGTCCCGGCTTTTAAGGCTCCTCCCTGAGGAACGGTCCCCTAAAACTCCTATCTCTGACAGCCAGAATTCATGAGTCCTACGGGACTATGGCAAACAAAGAAGCTAATTACAGGCTCATGAACATTAACCACAGCTATCCCCCACAGGTCTCAAGACTGGAGGAGCAGCAAAAACGGCCATCTCCCAGTCCTCCCCCAGAAAGGCTTTAACTGCATACTCTACAAGCTGCTGCCTAAGGATCCTGACACTAATTGAAATCTAAATGACCCTACCTAATTGACACCTAACTGAAACCTGAAGGAATCAGTGGGCACTTGCCCACCTTCTCTATGCAGCTCACTCCCACAATAAAATCAGGTCACCATCATCTCTCTAGAAGGAGTTTCTAGAGAGATGGGGCACATGTCTTGTGCCCCAACTTTTGCAGATACTGCCTGGGAGATGGGCCCCCATATCACCTGGTTCCGACTACCAACAGTGCCTGCAGTTAATAAGTCAAACTGGATTATGGCAAAGAAATAAGCAGATTTTTAATGGGCTCAGGAATACCCTCCCCCCAACACACACACACAGCTATCTACCCAGATTCAGTGCAAAGCAAGAAGACAAATATACCAATCTCCCAGTTTCTCCCCAGAAACTGCTTGACAGCATACATTCCCAGCTGTTGCCTGAGGGTCTGGCTTCTAATCTGCCTGTATCTAGGCCTCACAACAGTCTTTCCCTTTGGAACATTGACGGGTCTTCACATACCCTAAACTACTAAAAGGCATGAAATAAAAAGACAGTGGCTTGGATAATCACAAAGGTTTGTGAGGCAACCACGAATCCAGGCTGGGTTAATACACAGGATTTATCTCCTATGCAAGACTAATCTGCCAAGACTGAGAGAGGTGCTGTTTTAGCTAATGCATGAAAACCAATACAAGCATTCAAGGAAAATGAAGAAACATGGGAATATGTTCCAAACAAGAGAACAAGTAAAGTCTCCAAAAACCAATCTTAATGAAACAGACAAAAGTCATTTATCTCACAAAGAGTTCAACATAATGCTCAGAAGGATGCTCACAGAGGTCAGGAAAGCAGTGCATAAGCAAAGAAAGATTTTTCAACAGAGATTAATGATATTATAAAGTACCAAACAGATAGTATAGAGATAAAGAATAAAATAACTATACTGAAAAATTCGATAGAAAGGACCAACAGCAGACCAGATCAAATGATAATATCAGTGAATTAGGAGACAGAGCAGTGGAATACAACCAAGCAATGAAGCAAAAAGAAAAAAAAAAAAAAAAGACTAAAAAAGAAGTGAAGATAGCTTAAGAGATTTATAAGGCACTGAAAATGGGTCAATATACACATTATAAAAATCCTAGAAGGGGAGTCAGTTCAGTCATGCAGTCATGTCTGACTCTTTTTGACCCCACAGACTGCAGCACGCCAGGCCTCCCTGTCCATCACCAACTCCCAGAGCTTGCTCAAACTCCTGTCCATCAAGTCGGTGATGCTATCCAACCATCTCATCCTCTGTCGTCCCTTAGAAGAAGAGGAGGGCTTTATTCAAAGAAAAATGTAGAAAGGGAGGGCTTTATTCAAAGAAATAATAGGAAAGATTGAGGGTAAGACGAGAAGGCGGAGACAGAGGATGAGATGGTTGGATGGCATCACTGACTCAATGGACATGAGTTTGAGCAAACTGTGGGAGATACTGAAGGACACGGAAGCCTGGGTGCTGCAGTTCATGGGGTCACAAAGAGTCGGACACGACTTAGCAACTCAGCAACAATGACTGAACACTTCCCTAACCTTTGCGGGGGGTGGGGGGGGGCACAAAACATCCAAATCTAGGCAGTCCAGGGAGTACCAAGTATAACTAAATTGTCAAAAGTTGAAGACAAAGAACCATAAAAACAGCAACAGAAAAGCAACCTGGTACTTACAAGGGAACCCTCATAAGATTATCAGTGGATTCTACCTTGCAGGTCAGAAGGCAGTGGGATGAGATATTCAAAGTACTGAAAGAAAAAAAAAGATTGCCAAACAAGAATACTCAATAAAAGTCCTTCAGACATGAAGAGAGATAAAGAATTTCCAGATAAATAAAAGCTGAAGGAATTTATCACCACTAGACTGTTCTTACAAGGTATGTTAAAGGGATTTCTTTAGTTTGAAACAAAAGGATGCTAAGTAGCAACATTAAAACATGAAAGTGTAAAACTCACTGATAAAAGTAAATATATGGTTAAATTCAGAATGCTGTAATATTATAATAATGGTGAGTAAATCACTTATAACTGGTATAAAGATTAAAACTAAAAGTATTAAGCCCACCTATAACTACAAGAATTTGTTCATGATACATAAGATTTAAAAAGATGTAAATCGTGACATTAAAACATTAAATGCTGGAGAAGAGTGAAAATGTAAAACCTTTTTATACATCTGAAGTCAAGTTGCTATCAGCTTAAAATAGATTATTATAGCTTTCAGATGTTTTATGTAAGCCTCATGGTAACACAATGCAAAATTCCATTGTAGGTACACAAAAGAGTAATCTAAGCATATAACTACAGAAAATCATCAAATCACAAAGGAAGGAAACAAGAGTGAAAGAAAGGAACAAAGAAATTATAAAACAACCAGAAAACAATTAACAAAATGGTAATGGTAAGGCCATTGTTGTTGGTTAGTCGCTAAACTGTGTCTGACTCTTTTGCAACCCCATGGACTATAGCCTGCCTGGCTCCTCTGTCTCTGGTATTTCCCAGGCAAGAATACTGGAGTGGATTGCCATTTCCTTCTCCAGGGAATCTTTGCAACCCAGAGATCAAACCTGCATTTCCTGCATTGAAGGCAGATTCTTTACCTCTGAGCCACCAGGGCTTCCCAATGGAAGCTATAACTATCAAAAATTCCTTTAAATGTACATGGGATAAATTTTCCAGTCAAAAAACACAGGAGTGGCTGAATGGATAAAATGAACAAAACTCAACTATATGCTGCTTACAATACAGCTTTACACAGACTGAAAGTGAAGGCATGGGAAAAGGCACTCTATGCAAATAAAAATTAGAAGAAAGTAACGTATCTATAGTTATCAGCTAAGGTAGGCTTTAGGACAAAGACAAGAGAAAAAAAGGTTATTTTATAGTGACAGAGGGTCAGTCCAACAAGAGGATATAATATATGTAAATATTTATGCACCCAACATACAAGCACCTAGACATTTAAAGCAAATATTAATAGACCTGAAGGGAGAAATAGACAGCAAAGAAATGCAAAAAGATAAAATGGTTGTCTGAGGAGGCCTTACAAATAGCTGAGAAAAGAAGAGAAGCAAAAAGCAAAGGAGAAAAGGAAAGATATACCCATCTGAACGCAGAGTTCCAGAGAATAGCAAGAAGAGACAAGAAAGCTTTTTTAAGTGAACAATGCAAAGAAATAGAGGAAAACAGTACAATGGGAAAGATCAGATATCTCTTCAAGAAAATTAGAGATATCAAGGGAACTTTTCATGCAAAGATAGGCACAATAAAGGACAGAAATGGTATGGACTTAACAGAAGCAAAAGATATTAAGAAGAGGTGGAAAGAATACACAGAACTATACAAAAAAGATCTTAAAGACCCAGATAATCATGACAGTATGATCACTCACATAGAGCCAGACATCCTGGAACATGAAGTCAAGTGGGCCTTAGGAAGCATCACTACAAACAAAGCTAGTGGAGGTGATGGAATTCCAGTTGAGCTATTGAAAATCCTAAAATATGATGCTGCGAAAGTACTGCACTCAATATGCCAGCAAATTTGGAAAACTCAGCAGTGGCCACAGGACTGAAAAGTCAGTTTTCATTTCAATCCCAAAGAAAGGCAATGCCAAAGAATGTTCAAACTACTGCACAATTGCATTCATTTCAAATGCTAGCAAGGTGATGCTCAAAATCCTTCAAGCTAGGCTTCAATAGTATATGAACTGAGAAATTCCAGATGTACAAGCTGGATTTAGAAAAGACAGAGAAACCAGAAATTAAATTGTCAACATCTGTTGGGTCATAGAACAAGCTAGAGAATTCCAAAAAACATCTACTGCTCCATTGACTACACTAAAGCTTTTAACTGTGTAGATCACAACAAACTGTGGAAAATTCTGAAAGAGATGGGAATACCAGACCAACTTACCTGCCTCTTGAGAAATCTGTATGCAGGTCAAGAAGCAACAATTAGAACCAGACACGGAACAACGGACTGGTTCCAAATTGGGAAAGAAGTACATCAAGGCTGTACACTGTCACCCTTCTTATTTAATTTATACGCAGAGTACATCATGAAAAACGCCAGGCTGATGAAGTACAAGCTGGAATCAAGATTGTGGGGGGAAATATCCACAACATCAGACATGCGGATGATACCACCCTTATGACAGTAAGTGAGGAGGAACTGAAGAGCCTCTTGATGAGGGTGAAAAAGGAGAGTGAAAACCTGGCTTAAAACTCAATATTCAAAAAACGAATATCATGATATCTGGTCCCATCACTTCATGGCAAATAGATGAGGAAAAAATGGAAACAGGGACAGACTTTATTTTCTTGTGCTCCAAAATCACTGTGGACAGTGACTCCAGCCATGAAATTAAAAGACACTTGCTGCTTGGAAAAAAAGCAATGACAAACCTAGACAGCATATTAAAAAGCAGAGACATTACTTTGCCTACAAAAGTCCATCTAGTCAAAGCTGTGGTTTTTCCAGTAGTCACGTATGGAGGTGAGAGCTGGACAACAAAAAAGGCTGAGTGCCAAAGAACTGATGCCTTCAAACTGTGGTGCTGGAGAAGACGCTTGAGAGTCCCTTGGACGGCAAGGAGATCAAACAAGTAAATCCAAAAGGAAATCAGTCCCAAATATTCACTGGAAGGACTCATGCTGAAACTGAAGTTCCAATACTTTGGCCACCTGATGTGAAGAGTGACTCGTTGGAAAAGACCCGGATGCTGGGAAAGACTGAAGGCAGAAGGAGAAGGCGATGGCAGAGGACGAGATGGTGGACAGCATCACAGACTCAGTGCACATGAGTTTGAGCAAACTCTGAGAGATGGTGAACGACAGGGAAGCCTGATGTGCTGCAATCCCTGGGATCGCAGAGTTGGACATGACTGAGCCATTGAACAACAACAGTAACAGTGCGTGACGCGTGCTAAGTCGCTTCAGCCGTGTCTGACTCTTTGCAACCCCAAGGACTGTCGCCCACCAGGCTCCTCTGTCCATGGGATTCTCAAGCCAAGAATACTGGAATGGGTTGCTGTGCCCTCTTCCAGGGGATCTTCCTGACCCAGGGAGAGAACTGGTGTCTCAGGTCTCCTGCACTGGCAAGCAGGTTCTTTGCCACTAGCACCACCCGGGAAGCCCCACAGTAACAGTGGGGTACTTTACTGCACCACTTTCAACAGTAGCTTAATCATCTAAACAGAAAATACTCAACTTAAACTACATATTAAACCTAATGGAATTTACAGACATTTACATCATTTTCATCCATCAGCAGTAAAATACACATTTTTCTCAAGCACACAGGGAAATTTCTCAGAATAAATCATATGTAGGCAACAAAACAAGGCTTAAACTTTAAGAAGACAGAAGTCATATAAAACATATTTTCTGACCACAGTGACAGAAAACTAGAAATCAATTACAAGAAGAAAAATAGAAAATTCACAAATAGATATAGATTAAACCTATTACCCGGAGAAGGCAATGGCACCCCACTCCAGTACTCTTGCCTGGAAAATCCCATGGACAGAGGAGCCTGGAAGGCTGCAGTCCGTGGGGTCGCTAAGAGTCGGACAAGACTGAGAGACTTCACTTTCATGCATTGGAGAAGGAAATGGCAACCCACTCCAGTGTTCTTGCCTGGAGAATCCCAGGGACTGGGGAGCCTGGTAGGCTGCTGTCTATGGGGTCACACAGAGTCGGACACAACTGAAGCGACTCAGCAGCAGCAGCAGCAAACCTATTACCACACAATGTGTCAAAGAATAAATCAAAACATAAATCAAAAAATTCTCTGAGACAAAAAAAATAATGGAAATACAACCTACCAAAATTTTGGGATGCAGCAAACACAGTTCTAAAGGTAAAGTTCACCTGGTAAATTCCTACATAAAGAAACAAGAATGATCTCAAAGAGAAACAAGAATGATCTCAAATAAACAACCTAACTTCAAACATCAAGTAACCAGAAAAACAGTATCAAATGAAGCTCTAAGTTAGAAGATGGAAGAAAATATCAACGAACAGTGAAGAAATAAATCTAAGAGGGACTAAAAGAGACAATAGAAAAGATCAGTAAAACTAAGAGCTGGTTCTTTGAAAAGATAAATAAAATTGACAAACTTTTAGACTCACCAAAAAAAATAGAGTAAGAATTCAAATAAATAAAATCAGAAAGGAGAGAGGAGATGTCACAGCTGACACCACAGAAATGCAAAGAGTCATAAGAGACTACTATGGAAAGGTGTATACCAACAAATTGGACAACCTAGGAGAAAAGGATAGATTTCTAGAAACTTCAGGACTGAATCATGAAGAAACAGAAAATCTGAATAGACCAATTACTGGTAAGGAGATGAAATCAGTAAACCAAAACCTCCCAACAAACAAATGTCCAAGACCAGAGGTTTCAATGGTGAATTCTATCTACCAAACGTTTAAAGAATTGATAGTCCAGGGCAGCTAGTTGACAGCTGTAAAGGGCATCCTAAACCAGACCTGGACACAGTGGTTTTCCAACCACCAGCATCCCCAGCATAAAGCAGGCCTCCAGGAGCAGAGAGAAGCTCCACGTAAGGCAGGAACACTCTGTGCTGGTGAACCACCTGTTCTCTCAGCAGGAAGTCAAGAGAAGGAATTGATTTCAGTCCACTCTGAGTAGGGAGTATCAGCAGCCAGGAACCCCAGTGCCTCAAATGGGACAAAAAGAAGGCTCTCATCATCAGCACAACTCTAAATGAAGTCTTCTAAATAAGGCCTGCAGGAAAACATGCTCAGAGAAACAGTTTGCTAAGTAAAAGGCACCATAATACTTGCCTTGTGATACAAATTCTCTTGTTCAGCTTACAACAAGGAGGAGACACAAATATCCTAATTACTTTAAATTACAACTTCCAGACATTTCTATTAAAGAGAAATATAAATAGTTACTCTCACAGAAGCAGCGTGGCATAGTGAATAAGACGATGAGTTCCAGGACTGAAAAAAGTCTGGATTCCAACCAAGGCTCTGCGAAGTACTGAATCCTCAACAATTCATGTAATCCCCCTGAGTTTCAGTTTCCACAGTATTCACACTTATCTCATAGAAATATTGTGCAAGTGTACATGCTAAGTCGCTTCAGTCATATCTGACTCTCTGTGACCCCATGGACTGTAGCCCACCAGGCGCCCCTGTCCATGGGATTCTCCAGGTAAGAATACTAGAGTGGGCTGCCATGCTCTCCTCCTGGGAATCTTCCCAACTCAGGGATCGAACCCACATTTCTTACATCTCCTGCATTGGCAGGCAGGTTCTTTACCACTAGCGCCCCTGGGAAGCCCCCAAAGATATAATTATGAGGGTTCAATTTGATAAAATATCAGAAGCAAAGTACATTTTACATTGATAGCTAAATGTATTTAGTTAATAAATATGCATTGATTAATATAGTAATAATATAGTAGTTTTCCCTTTCCACAAGATATTCAGAATAACAAGAACTGCCTTGAGGTATGTTGAAATGATGAGAATAATATTCTAGGCATTGCAATTATGTTGTTTAAGAACCCATTAAACTTGAAAGTTTATGTACTTGGAAACTAGCACGTGGCCATTTTAGAAAAGAAACTTGACAATAACAAAATATATTTTTGTTGTAATGAGTCAAAACTTATTCTACCTTTCACCTTATACTTGCCTTAAGTACTTAAATACTGACAACTAGTAACATCAACAAATACTTATGACAATAAATAAAAAATTTTACCACAGGAAACTGATATTATCAAAATGGCATTTTGCAAAGATTACTCTGTGGGCAATGTGAAGATTGAATTATTAATTAATAATTTAACAAAGCTGAAAAAATGGTAAGCATGGGATCCAGATAGTTCTTTTTAAATTTTATTTTTAGCTCTACAATTCCAAAAACGATCCTGATCAAATCCAAAATAAAGAGGACAAATTTAAGCATGTTACTTATATTTTATATTCAAGTACAGGAGGTAAGGAAAACTAAGGCAATTACGAAAAATCAGAGAGGAACATCTTTTCCTCTGCTGTTTACTTCCCAGAGCCCTTACTCACTTACCTTCATTTTATGGAGCAATGGCGCCATCTTGTGGCTCTTACGAACACTGACTATAAAGCAAAATGAACTTTCAGACATGAGTAAAATTGCAAGGGAAGGGAACTAGAGGGAAAAGATTTCCTTCCTATCTTTTAATGTTTGCCCTGAATACTCATTTTTCTTCTTAGTCGTGCCTTAACTTTTTGTTTCCTTCTTCTCCTTAACCAAAATAGGAGTATGTTTAAAGTCAGTATCATTCCAGCAGCTATAAAAACTCCAAAAACAGGTTGCTTACTTGAAAAAACAGAAGCAATAAAATATTCTACAATAAATAAGGGAATCCTTTAAAATGTGTACAAATGTCTAGACTTCCTTTCTTTGCCCATTTTCTGGTGTGTAAATTATTTCTGAATTAAAAGATTATACACTCGATGTATTTTATTTTTAAAAAAATATTTATTTTCTTATCTGTGCACTGAAACACTGAAAAGGCCTAGAAGCAAAGACTAACCCAGTAGCAAAGAGCATCCCTAGTATCTAGACTGTGGTCTCTAAATGCCATTTTCCACTAAAAGAAATTAAGATTCTCGGGGAAATGGTTGATTCCAAGACAGGGCAGGAAAAGTACAAAGTTCACCTATAATATCTTATTATGTTGTTGTTTAGTCACTAACTCATGTCTAACTCTTCTGAGACCACGTGGACTGTAGCCCACCTGGCTCCTCTATCCATGGGATTTCCCAGGCAAGAATACTGGAGTAGCCTACCATTTCCTCCTCCAGGGGATCTTCCCAATCCAGGGATTGAACCTGTATCTTCTGCACTGGCAGTCTGTGCCACCAGGGAAGCCCATATCTTATTATATTAGAAATCAAAGAAGTTATCGGACTACTACTCATGTCAAAAGTATGCACAAGCCAACTTAAAAAGGCCTCCACTGACCAAAGATGAGACCATTTTGAGAATCAATAAGGATAAGAGCTGCAGTGGACTGAAACGCATCAAATATGTTAAATTCTGTGAGTTCATAATGATATTTTTTTAATCATCAGTCACCCTTGGAAGATTCTAAGGCATAAATTCATTATTATGATAATTGGTAAATAGAATTTACAGCCATCCTGCCTTTACTTAGTGATCTCTATCTCAGGATAATCAAACAGTTGATGAGGGGAACATTATTTTTATGAAAGTACTCCAATCAATATACAAAGAAGGAACAGCAGGATTAGGATATCATCCTTTTGTAACTCCCAAGGGGCTTTCCCTGTGGCAAAATGGTAAAGAATCTGCCTATAGGAGACTCAAGAGACGCAGGTTCCATCCTTGGGTTGGGAAGATCCCCTGGTGTAGGAAATGGCAACCTACTCCAGTATTCTTGCCTGGGAAATTCCATGGACAGACAAGCCTGGTGGGCTACAGTCCATGGAGTCACAAAGAGTCAGACACACACACAATAGACCTAGGCAATCATCACCAGTGGCTGCTGATACCACAAAAAAGAGACAGGGCCAATCCATATGTGCCTCTGAGTGGAACTACACATCACCTTCTATGACATATTGCAATCCAAAAAAAAAAAACCCCAAATGTGAGCAAACCTATAGATATGTCAATTTGGAAATAACAAGAAAAATTAAACAACATAGGAGTGCAATCAGCAAAATTCAATCTACCAACAGAAAAAAATAAACTGGGTTTTTTAAAACAAACAAACGGTAAGAAACAAGAGACTGAGAAAGAACTATAAATTAAAGGAGATGTAGGGGACATATCAATGAACCGCAATGGTTAGACTTTTATTTGTATCCCAATTCAAATTAACAAACAGTAAAACAGAGAGACAGAACTGGGAAAACCTGAACACCAGTTGAATATCTTGGTGTCATTAAGTAATTATAGTTAGTTAGCATTAGTCACTCAGTCATGTCCGACTCTTTGTGACCCCATGGACTGTAGTCACCAGGCCCCTCTGTTTGTGGGATTATCCAGGCAAGTATACTGGAGTAGGTTGCCATTCCTTTCTCTAGGGGATCTTTCCAACCCAGGGATTGAACCCAGGTCTCCCACACTGTAGGCAGATTCTTTACTGTCTGAACCACCAGGGAAGCCCATTAAGTAATTATAGGGTTGGTTTAATTTACATGTGATGACATTGGGTGTTTATGCTTTAAAAGCAGTCCTTTTATTTTAGGCATGTTTTGAAATATTCAGAAATAAAATAATTTAACATCTGAGATTTGCTTTTAAGTGATCAGGGGAAGAGAGAATAGGTAGGATTGTAGACAAAATAAGATTGGCTGTAACTTGATCACTATTAACCCGGTTAATATGCACTTCAAGAGCCATTATAATAGTTTCTCTACTTTTACGTAACTTTAAGATTTTCCACAATAAAATGCCAAAAAGAAATAAGTTTAAGAATTACATGCAAATTTCATTTCATAAAAGTACACCAAGGTATATTAGAGTTGAATGAAACGGGCAAAAACTCTTGCTTTATAGATAAGAAAACTGAAGTTCTGAGAGGTTAAGTGACTTATCTAAAGTCATAAAGCCAACCAACGGCACACAAGAATTAACACTCAGATTTTCAGTTTCCCCATCAGGTTTTTTTTTTTTTTTTTAAATTTTATTAACTTTTTAATTGAAGGATAAATGCTTTACAGAATTTTGTTGCTTTCTGTCAAACCTCAACATGAATCAGCCATAGGTATACATATATCCTCTCCCTTTTGAACTCCGTCCCATCTCCCTCCCCATCCCACCCCTCTAGGTTGATAGAGCCCCTGTTTGAGTTTCCTGAGCCACACAGCAAATTCCCACAGCCTATCCATTTTATATATGGTAATGTAAGTTTCCATGTTACTCTCTCCATACATCTCACCCTCTCCTCCCCTCTCCGCATGTCCATAAGTTTATTCTCTATGTCTGTTTCTCCATTGCTGCTCTGCAAATAAATTCTTCTGTACCATTTTTCCAGATTCCGTATATATGTGTTAGTATGCAATATTTACTATCTGGAAAGGGAACGGCAAACCACTTCACTATTATTGCCTTAAGAACTCCAAGAACAGTATGAAAAGGTGAAAAGATATGACACTGAAAGATGAACTCCCCAGGTTGGTAGGTGCCTAATATGCTATTGGAGATTAGTGGAGAAATAACTCCAGAAAGAATGAAGAGACGAAACCAAAGCAAAAAAAACACCCAGTTGTGGATGTGATGGGTGATAGAAGTCAAATCTGATACTGTAAAGAACAAGATTGCATAGGAACCTGGAATGTTAGGTCCATGAATCAAGGCAAAGAGGAAATGGTCAAACAGGAGATGGCAAGAGTGAACATCAACATTTTAGGAATCCGCAAACTAAAATGGACTGGAATGGGTGAATTTAACTCAGATGCCATTATATCTACTACTGTGGGCAAGAATACCTTAGAAGAACTGGAGTAGCCATCATAGTCAACAAGAGTCCAAACTGCAGTACTTGGATGCAATCTCAAAAACAACAGAATGATCTCTGTTCGTTTCCAAGGCAAACCATTCAGTATCACAGCAATCCAAGTCTATGCCCCGACCAGTAATGATGAAGAAACTGAAGTTGAACGATCCTATGAAGACCTACAAGACCTTCTAGAACTAACACCCAACAAAAGATATTCTCTTCATTATAGGGGACAGAAATGCAAGAGTAGGAAGTCAAGAAACACCTGGAGTAACAGGTAACTTTGGCCTTGGACCACAGAATGAAGCAGGGTAAAGGCTAATACAGTTTTACCAAGAGAACGCACTGGTCATAGCAAACACCCTCTTCCAACAATACAAGAGAAGACTCTACACATGGACATCACCAGATGGTCAACACCAAAATCAGATTGATTATATTCTTTGCAGCCAAAGATGGAGAAGCTCTATACAGTCAGCAAAAACTAGACCGGGAGCTGACTGTGACACAGATCATAAACTCCCTATTGCCAAATTCAGAATTAACTTGAAGAAAGTAGGGAAAACCACCAGACCATTCAGGTATGACCTAAATCAAATCCCTTACCATTATACAGTAGAAGTGAGAAATAGATTCAAGGGATAAGATCTGATAGACAGAGTGTCTGAAGAACTATGCACAGAAGTTTCTGACATTGTACAGGAGACAGGGATCAAGACCACCCCAAGAAAAAGAAATGCAAAAAAGGCAAAATGGTTGTCTGAGGACGCCTTACAAATAGCTGTGAAAAGAGAAGTGAAAGGCAAAGGAGAAAAGGAAAGATATATCCATTTGAATGCAGAGTTCCAAAGAATAGCAAGGAGAGTTAAGAAAGCCTTCCTCAGCAATTAATGCAAAGTAATAGAGGGAAATAATAGAATGGGAAAGAGTAGATTTCTCCAGGAAAATTAGAGATACCAAGGGAACATTTCATGCAAAGATGAGCACATTAGAGGACAGAAATGGTATGGACCTAAGAGAAGCAGAAGATATTAAGAAGAGGTGGCAAGAATACACAGAACTATACAAAAAGATCTTCACAACCCAGATAATCACGATGGTGTGATCACTCACCTAGAGCCAGACATCCTCGAATGTGAAGTCAAATGGGCCTTAGGAAGCATCACTATGAACAAAGCTAGTAAAGGTGATGGAATTCCAGTTGAACTATCAAATCCTAAAAGATGATGCTGTGAAAGTGCTGCACTCAATATGCCAGAAAATTTGGAAAGCTCAGCAGTGGCCACAGGACTGGAAAAGGTCAGTTTTCATTTCAATCCCAAAGAAAGGCAATGCCAAAGAATGCTCAAAGTACTGCACAATTGCACTCATCTTTCATCCTAGTAAAGTAATGCTCAAAATTCTACAAGCCAGGCTTCAACAGTACCTGAACCGTGAACTTCCAGATGTCCAAGCTGGATTTAGAACAGGCAGAAGAACTAGAGATCAAATTGCCAACATCCGCTGGATCATCGAAAAAGGAAGAGAGTTCCAGAAAAACATCTATTTCTGCTTTATTGACTATGCCAAAGACTTTCACTGTGTGGACCACAACAAACTCTGGAAAATTCTTAAAGAGATGGGAATATCAGACCACCTGACCTGCCACTTGAGAAATCTGTATGCAGGTCAGGAAACAACAGTTAGAACTGGACATGGAACAACAGACTGGTTCCTAATCGGGAAAGGAGTACATCAAGGCTGTATATTGTCACCCTGCTTATTTAACTTATAAGCAGAGTACATCATGAGAAATGCAGGGCTGGAGGAAGCACAAGCTGGAATCAAGATTGCTGGGAGAAATATTAATAACCTCAGATATGCAGATGACACCACCGTTATGGCAGAATGCAAAGAAGAACTGAAGAGTTTCTTGATGAAAGTGAAAGAGGAGAGTGAAAAGTTGACTTAAAACTCAGCATTCAGAAAACTAACATCATTGCATCCAGTCCCATCACTTCATGGTAAATAGATGGGGAAACAGTGACAGGCTTTATTTTGGGGGGGCTCCAAAATCAGCACAGATGGTGACTACAGCCAAGAAATTAAAAGACGCTGGCTCCTTGGAAGAAAAGTTATGACCAACCTAGACAGCATATTACAAAGGAGAGACATTACTTTGCCAACAAAGGTCCGTCTAGTCAAACCTATGGTTTTCCCAGTAGTCATGTATGGATGTAAGAGTCGGACTACAAAGAAAGCTGAGCACCAAAAAGTTGATGCTTTTGAACTGTTTGTTGAAGACTCTTGAGAGTCCCTTGGACTGCACGGATATCCAACCAGTCCATCCTAAAGGAGATCAGTCCTGAGTATTCATTGGAAGGACTGATGTTGAAGCTGAAACTCCAATACTTTGGCCACCTGATGCAAAGAGCTGACTCATTAGAAAAGACCGTGATGCTGGGAAAGATTGAATGCAGGAGGAAAAGGCGACGACAAAGGATAAGATGGTTGGATGGCGTCACCGACTCAATGGACATGAGTTCAAGTAAACTCCAGGAGTTGGCAATGGACAGGGAGGCCTGGCGTGCTACAGTCCATGGGGTCACAGAGATTCAGACACG
The DNA here is from genome assembly GCF_029378745.1 of Bos indicus. NCBI lineage: Eukaryota > Metazoa > Chordata > Mammalia > Artiodactyla > Bovidae > Bos > Bos indicus. Next base: position 81,189,926 of record NC_091763.1, read on the forward strand.
AAAGAGCGACTGACTGAACTGAACTGATATGATATTTATCTTTTCTCTCTGACCTACCTCACTCTGTATAATAGCCTTAGGTTCATTCCCCTCATTAGATCTGATTCAAATGCATTCCTTTTTATGACTGAGTAATATTCCATTGTGCATGTGTACCACAACTTTTTTATCCCTTCATCTGTCGATGGACACCTAGTTTGTTTCCATGTTCTCGCTATGACCCAAGCAGCTGCACCACCTCCACACCTGCCCCATTGGGTTTTCTTTCATCTAAACAAGATGTCTGAAGACTCTAGTTAGCCACTTTCTAAATTCAACTTCATAGGATTGATTCAGAAAAAACTCCAGAGCCAGTCTCAATGTTTTTGTTTTTGTTTATTAGTTTCTGTGCTTTGCTTTTTGGACATCTTCCTTGTCATACATTTTTCCTCCACTGTGAGAATTAAATGAGGCATTTAGTAAATGGGCCAAAGTTTTATATTCTTATGGATTTCACTCAACTTTTCTCAGTTCAGGTCAGTCGCTCAGTCATGTCCGACTCTTTGTGACCCCATGAATCGAAGCACGCCAGGCCTCCCTGTCCATCACCAACTCCAGGAGTTCACTCAGACTCACATCCATCGAGTCAGTGATGCCTATTGGCATTTTAAAAAAAAATCTTCCTATTAATTTGAAAGATTTCCCATTATTATACCTTCCACTTAATAGAGTTTGTCCTTCTGTCACATGCATAACAATTTAGATTCTCCACGGTTACACCATTTTGGTGGATTTTTTTTCTTTTTCCCTTAGGTTATGATACAGAATTTTTGACTATAAGATATGTACCTTTCTACATGCAAGATTACAAAACTAACCTCAGCTGGATTCTACTGAGATTCCTGTAAATCTCAATAGAGCAAGAGACTTCCCTGCAAATACGCCAACCAATCAAGACTAATACTTAACCAAGGACTCCATAAAGCAACAGTGGTAATTTACGGTGGTGACAATAATAATAATAATAGTTAACATGTATAGAATACTTGCTATGTTCCAGGAATTGTGCTGGTACTTTGTATGTGTCATCTGATTTAAGTCTTTGAAGAATTACATGAGGTAAATTGTATTATCCTATTTGAATTACTACCTAGAAAAATGAGGTTTTGAGAGATTAAGTACCTTACCCAAGGTCACAGAGGTACTCGCTATGATTTTATAGGTATTGAAATCTTGACACTTGTTACTATGTAACCACTTTTACAAAATATTTCCATGAGTATTAACAGCTCATACATTTTCAAAGACGAAAAATTCGATTAATACAGTTTGTTACCTCAATTTCAGATAACCTATGAAATTTAGATCCCTTAATGTCTACCACTGAGAGGCAGCAAAATTGGTTGATTAATTGTATAGCAACTAAAACATCTGAAATACTAATAAGTATATGTTCCTAGTCAGAAAAGGCAAATAAATTTGTAAATTAAGCAGCATTACTATAATGCAGGAAAAAAAGCACACTAAGCAAAAAAGTTTTTACTGATGATAGTGATAGCCGTCTTTACTACAGAATTACCACTTTTATGATAGTCAATTTGATGATACTCATATATATAAATATATTTTGATGATTGCTTCTTATACATAGATTTCATTTTCCCCAACTAGTTAATATAACACTAAGCAGACAGTAGAAACTTAATAAACACTCACTTGACTGATACATATTTTTGTATTTTATATTATTTCATGCATGCCTATGATATTCTTCACATAAACTATCAAAACCAATGTTTTTTATAAGACAGACAAGGGTTAGGGGTAACTGGGTGTCAAGATACTATATTGCCTACAATATAGAGTATGTTTTTAATGGAAAAGAAGTAAAAGGTCTTCAAACTTTCATCATCCAGATAAAGTCTACAACTGCAAAAGCTTTGATGATCATGCAAATACAATCTGTTAAAAGTGACTTTAACTACACCCACAATCATGTAAGTCATAAACACACACACACACACACACACACACAGATTATCCTAAATCTCAGAAGACTTATTCAAATAGGGAGGGGAAAAAACTATTAAGAATCACTGATATAATGAAAATAAATTGCAGAATCTGTCCTCAGATTAAGAATTCGAATATATTTTCATGGAATCTATTCAAAAGAAACTACCAAGAGTTATATCTATATCCCAAGACTCAATATTTGCATAAGAGGAAGGCAGCTCACGTTCTGACAGATGCCCCATAAAATTACTAAAGAATAAAGAGAATTATCGTTTTTATATACTTTTCATTTTTAGGAGAAAAATCAAATTTTAAATGACTGAAACATAAAACATGAGTATATAAAACATGAGGAGAAAAGAAAATAAAAGCCCAGCCAGGCTCTCATATAAACCAATTCCCTATAGCGAGATTCCCACACTCCAAATAGCAGCACTACGTCAGCCTGAGAAGGGACATTTTAGGCAAAGAACACAAAAACGTCCAGTACTGACCTCTTTACAGAGACTAAACATCAACTCAAATCAAACCCAGATAAACGGATAACTCAAGTGAGTAACAAATTAACAAGAATCACCTTTAGCCTTGTTCCACTGCCAAGAGAAAAGTACTCAGTTAAATACAGTCCACATCTTTATTTCATAGAGATCAATGAAACAAACAAAAAAATAAAAGGAATCCAAGTAAAAAAGATATCAAACAAAACCCAGTTATCTTTGAACTCCCCAAAGTTGGGAACAATTAAAGTCTTCCCAAAAAGGCAGACTTGTGATTAAGCAATGCTTCCTGAGTGAGCAAATACACATAGTTAACACCAAGGCCAAAAGCAGAGAAATAAATAACATGAGGTCAGGAAAAAATAGTATAACATGTAACGACGCTAGTTAAAATAATCACTTGCAGAATAAACTAATGGGTTTTAAAAGTTTGCAATTATGACCAAAATCCAGTGCTCAGATCTTGGTTCTTAAATATCATTCTCCACTCAATGGAACCAGGGCTCCTTGGAAAAACAGTTAAAATCGGCCTGTGGGCACGGGTAGTGCAGGTGCCGTGGGGGCGCGGAGGAGGGTTGGGGGGGGTTGATGGCAGGGGGAGAATGTGAATAAATGTTGATTATCTTGTGCTAAAAATTAAGAAAGTGCTCAAAGGGTGACAAGGACATATAAAAAAATATACAGGAGATATTTTGAAACTGTTCCCACCAGCCAAATATGGATAGTTCAGTTCAGTCGCTCAGTCATGTCCGACTCTTTGCAACCCCATGAAGCGCAGCACGCCAGGCCTCCCTGTCCATCACCAACTCCCGGAGTTCACCCAGACTCACGTCCATCGAGTCAGTAATACCATCCAGCCATCTCATCCTTTGTCGTCCCCTTCTCCTCCTGCCCCTAATCCCTCCCAGCATCAGAGTCTTTTCCAATGAGTCAACTCTTCGCATGAGGTGGCCAAAGTACTGGAGTTTCAGCTTTAGCCACATTCCTTCCAAAGAAATCCCAGGGTCGATCTCCTTCAGAATGGACTGACTGGATCTCCTTGCAGTCCAAGGGACTCTCAAGACTCTTCTCCAACACCACAGTTCAAAAGCATCAATTCTTCGGCGTTCAGCCTTCTTCACAGTCCAACTCTCACACCCATACATGACCACAGGAAAAACCATAGCCTTGACTAGACAAACCTTTCTTGGCAAAGTAATGTCTCTGCTTTTGAATATGCTATCTAGGTTGGTCATAACTTTCCTTCCAAGGAGTAAGCATCTTTTAATTTCATGGCTGCAGTCACCATCTGCAGTGATTTTGGAGCCAAAAAAAATAAAGTCTGACACTGTTTCCACTGTTTCCCCATCTATTCCCCATGAAGTGATGGGACCGGATGCCATGATCTTTGTTTTCTGAATGTTGAGCTTTAAGCCAACTTTTTCACTCTCCACTTTCACTTTCATCAAGAGGCTTTTTAGTTCCTCTTCACTTTCTGCCATAAGGGTGGTGTCATCTGCATATCTGAGGTTATTGATATTTCTCCCAGCAATCTTGATTCCAGTTTGTGTTTCTTCCAGTCCAGTGTTTCTCATGATGTACTCTGCGTACAAGTTAAATAAGCAGGGTGACAATATACAGGCTCGACGTACTCCTTTTCCTATTTGGAACCAGCCTGTTGTTCCATGTCCAGTTCTAACTGTTGCTTCCTGACCTGCATACAAATTTCTCAAGAGGCAGATCAGGTGGCCTGGTATTCCCATCTCTTGAAGAATTTTCCACAGTTTATTGTGATCCACACAGTCAAAGGCTTTGGCATAGTCAATAAAGTAGAAATAGATGTTTTTATGGAACTCTCTTGTTGTTTCCATGATCCAGTGGATGTTGGCAATTTGATCTCTGGTTCCTCTGCCTTTTCTAAAACCAGCTTGAACATCAGGAAGTTCACGGTTCACATATTGCTGAAGCCTGGCTTGGAGAATTTTGAGCATTACTTTACTAGCATGTGAGATGAGTGCAATTGTGTGGTAGTGTGAACATTCTTTGGCATTGCCTTTCTTTGGGATTGGAATGAAAACTGACCTTTTCCAGTCCTGTGGCCACTGCTGAGTTTTCCAAATTTGCTGGCATATTGAGTGCAGCACTTTCACAGCATCATCTTTTAGGATTTGAAATAGCTCAACTGGAATTTCATCACCTCCACTAGCTTTGTTCATAGTGAGGCTTTCTAAGGCCCACTTGACTTCACATTCCAGGATGTCTGGCTCTAGGTCAGTGATCACACCATCGGGATTATCTGGGTCGTGAAGATCTTTTTTGTACAGTTCTTCTGTGTATTCTTGCCATCTCTTCTTAATATCTTCGGCTTCTGTTAAGTCCATACAATTTCTGTCCTTTATCTTTGCACGAAATGTTCCCTTGGTATCTCTAATTTTCTTGAAGAGATCTCTAGTCTTTCTTATTCTGTTGTTTTCCTCTATTTCCTTGCATTGATCACTGAAGAAGGCTTTCTTATCTCTTCTTGCTATTCTTTGGAACTCTGCATTCAGATGCTTATATCTTTCCTTTTCTCCTTTGCTTTTCGCTTCTCTTCTTTTCACAGCTATTTGTAAGGCCTCCCCAGACAGCCATTTTGCTTTTTTGCATTTCTTTTCCATGGGGATGGTCTTGATCCCTGTCTCCTGTACAATGTCACGAACCTCATTCCACAGTTCATCAGGCACTCTATCTATCAGATCTAGGCCCTTAAATCTATTTCTCACTTCCACTGTATAATCATAAGGGAATTGATTTAGGTCATACCTGTATGGTCTAGTAATTTGAACATAAAAAATAAATCATGATAATAAAGGACTGTAACTGATTGAATAAAATATGAATTTAAGAGTCCACATTGATACAAATCAGTAAAGGAAATGGAGAGCTACCTTCATAGTAAAAAGCCATAAATGTAAATAATAAATGTAAAGAAATTCATAAATATAAAGAAATGATGGAATTAGAAAATCACTATTTAACAACATCCTAACAATAGTAAGCTCAGGCAAGAATCATCAATGTGTGATAAAAACAGTGGATGATAGGCTAGGCAAATGAGAATATTTACACAGTCTCAAAGTATAGCACCCCACCACCACCACCACCCCTCACCAACAACATATTCTTTTTTTGTGACATGACAATCGGATACAATGCAGAGTAGTTTGGGTTTTCCTGACAAGACAATCAGATACAATGCAGAGTAGTTTCGGTTTTCTTTTGCTATTAAGGACATTATTGAAACAACTGACAAATTATCAATAAGGTCTGTGAATTATATAATAATATTGCTTCAATGTTAATTTCCTGATTTGGGTTAATTGTACTCTGGTTACATAATAGAATTACATGTTTGTAAAATGCAAATTGAAAAATGCAGGGGTAAAGAGACATCACCTGCCTGTCTTATTTTTATATGGTTCATAAAAAATGTAAGTAGATTAGACAGATGATACAGATAATAGAAAGATGACAGGAAGGTAGGTGGACGGATACATAGAAACACAGATAGATACACAGAGGCAGAAAGAAGGATGAAGCAAAATTGTATATCCACAACCACAGAATAATTGACTATAGTAATAAGTTCTAAGAGGAACCTGAAAACCATTCGGCTTGCCCCCGTATTCGAGAAAAGAAGAGGAAGAGGAGGAGGAAGAAGCAGCAGCAGCAAAGAAGGAACAGCCAACCCTTCCTCAATATTTCGTAAATGCCAATCGATTCACATACATTATCTCATTTAATCCTTACAATAGACACTGGAATTTGCAGATGAGGTGGCTGCACCTGGGAGGCTCAGTAACTTATCCAAAGTCGTCTAAGTTGCAAATGGCAGGGCCAGTATTTCAGCTGGTCTATAGGGGAAAATGCTCCTTCCTCCTCTCTGCCCTGTCTGAATCTCAGCAGTTCCACTTTATCTGTGTTGGGCCACTAGGTAAGATATTTGAAGAAAAGGCTTGATAATCTTTGAACACTAGATTACACTATTATCCTTCACCATGTTCCTGGCCACACTGACAGCAGCACTTAAGACACAAGACTAAGGTTATAAAGAGGTCAGGAAAGCTAATTAAAGTTGCTTACCAACTAGTGCCTTAACATTCAACTTGAGGAATGAAAAGAACATTCACCACTGTGCTCAAATCCAAAGTAGGAACCTGGAGAGTCATTTCATTTTTAATAATTTTTGTAACTAAAAGTAAAGAAGTATAACACAGTATTCCACTAATACTGATGTGATAAATATCTACTATGTGGCAACAGTACTTTCAAGAAAATCAGTAGCACTTGGGAAAAATCATCAATGTCCAATAGGAACAGAATCCAAATCTCTGTAGCTTCTCCATTTGCTCAGCACAGTTTCTAATGCCTCCATGGTTGGCCAGAACTAGAGGGGTGTGAGGAGAAGAGGTCTGTTCAGCAAGAAAGCTCTCACTTAATTGGTCCCATCATGGTGAGCTATTTTTGTCCCTCTCTGGGCCTGGCAGAGGTTGAAACTCTTCTTGTCACATGGGGGACTTTACTGGGTTCTTCAAAGACCTCCCCTATCCCATCAGTGGGGATCGCTTTACATTTGAATCTATCTTTTTTCCAGGTGATCACTTGTGAGTCCTTCCTCTGCCCCAGGTGTCGTCAGCACCATCAGCTTCCTTCTGCCTCCTGGACAGGATCTTAAACAACCAAACACTGTTTTCCTCTTGCTTACCCTGTTCCACAGGACAGCAGTGACTTTCCAAACTACAGTCCTCCACACATCCACTGGCTCTCTAAATATCTCAGGCATGAATCACATATAAATCCACTTATCTACCAAGCTCTTGGGAACAAATTCTCTGACTTGAGATTATAAATTGTATAGAACTATTTCTTTTGAAACTATAAATGTCTGATAAAAATTATTAATTTAAAAATGACTATGGAAGGACTTCCCCAGTGGTCCAGTGGTTTGCCTTCTGATGCAGGGAGGTGCTGGTTTGATCCCTGGTCAGGGAGCTAAGATTTCACATGCCTTGCAACCAAAAAACAAAACATAAAAACAGAAGCGATATTATAACAAATTCAAAGTAAGTCAAAAAGAGAAAAATAAATATCATAAATTAACACATATATATGGAATCTAGAAAAATGGTACTGATGAAACTATTTGCAGGTCAGGAATAGAGATGCAGATATACAAAATAGACTTTGGACACAGCAGGGAAAGGTGAGGGTGGGAAGAATTGAGAGAGTAGCATTGAAACATACATATTACCATATGTAAAATGGACAGATAATTGGAAGTTGCTGTCTAGCACAAGGGGCTCAACGCAGAACTCTGTGACAACCTAGAGTGGGGGATGGAATGGGGAGTGGGGGTCTAGGGGGGAGGTTCAAGAGGAAGGGGATATATATATATTTATGGCTGATCTTGATGATGTCAAATTGCTAGCATCCAGAGATCAAATGGCCAACATCCGTTAGTTCATAGAAAAAGCAAAAGAATTCCAGAAAAACATCTACTTCTACTTTATTGACTACACCAAAGCCTTTGACTGTGTGGATCACAGCAAACTGTGGAAAATTCTGAAAGAGATGGGAATACGAGACCAGCTTACCTGCCTCTTGAGAAATCTGTATGCAGGTCAAGAAGCAACAATTAGAACCAGACATGGAACAACGGACTGATTCAAAATTGGGAAAGGAGTACGTCAAGGCTGTATATTGTCCCGTGTTTATTTAACTTACATACAGAGTACATCACACAAAATGCAGGGCTGGATGAAGCATAAGCTGGAATCAAGATTGCCGGGAGAAATATCAATAACCTCAAATATGCAGATGACACCACCCTTATGGCAGAAAGTGAAAAGGAACTAAAGAGCCTCTTGATGAAAGTGAAAGAAGAGAGTGAAAAAGTTGACATAAAGCTCAACATTCAAAAAACGAAGAACATGGCATCTGGTCCCATCATTTCATGGCAAATAGATAGGGAAACAAAGGAAACAGTAACAGACTTTATTTTCTTGGGCTCTAAAATCACTGCAGATGGTGACTGTAGCCATGAAATTAAAAGACACTTACTCCTTGGAAGAAAAGCTATGACAAACCCAGACAGCATATTAAAAAGCAGAGACATTACTTTGTCAACAAAGGTCTGTCTAGTCAAAGCTATGGTTTTTCCAGTAGTCATGTATGGATGTGAGGGCTGGACCATAAAGAAGACTGAGCGCCAAAGAATTGATGCTTTTGAATTGTGGTGTTGGAGAAGACTCTTGAGAGTCCCTGGCACTGCAAGGAGATCCAACCAATCAATACTAAAAGAAATCAGTCCTGAATATTCATTGGAAGGACTGATGCTGAAGCTGAAGCTCCAATACTTTGGCCACCTGATGTAAAGATTCGACTCATTAGAAAATACCCTGATTTGGGGAAAGATTGAAGGCAGGAGGGGAAGCGGATGACAGAGGTTGAGATGGTTGGATGGCATCACCGACTCAATGGACATGAGTTTAAGCAAGCTCCAGGAGATGGTGAAGGACAGGGAAGCCTGGCATGCTGCAGTCCATGGGGTTGAAAAGAATAGGACATGACTGAGCGACTGAATGAAATAACATGAGATGCTATTGCAGAAATAGTAACTGTTGCAGCCCTATATTAAATGGGCTTAAAGTGATTTGACTCAGAAGTGATTAAAGACTGAGATTTTGTCATCTCCACATGCAACTTAGATTAAGCAGCATGCTCCTCCATCATCACTCAGGGACTATCACTTGGCCTGATGATCTGATAGCCTGAAAGTACTTGGTAACAGACTTACCACAAAGTCATAAACCAACACTAAGTTTCCTCCTGATATACTCAAGTTCCAAAGCCAACTATATGTTTTTAATTAACACTAACTTCACACCAGATGTAAATAAATATCTGGAACACTCTGGAGATATCATTAGAGCCAGATGAAATAGCAGGGGATATATCAAAAGTGGTTCTTCTAACTTCTGTGTTAACATGAGAGCAGACAGCCATGGCAGTATGCTTTCTCTCAATATTCCATCAAAATACCTATGAAGAGATAAAATAAATATCAAAACTGGAGGAAAAAATGGGAAGGGGGGACCTTTAAAGGGAAGATAACATCACATACCTTCTTTAGTGGAGAATTTCCACTAAAAGCATCATTGATGCATAGGGTTTAGAAGCACATTCCTGAATAACAAATCATATGTGTCCCTCTTATAAACCAGAATCATACAGGCCAACTTCAAATGTATAAGAAAAAAAGGGTTTGTTTTTTTCCATATATTCCATTTTTCAGTCGCTAAGTTGTGTCCCACTCATTGCAACCTCATGGAATGAAGCACGCCAGGCTTTCCTGTCCTTCATGATCTCCCAGAGTTTGTTCAGACTTATGTCTATTGAGTTGGTGATGCCATCTAACCATTCTCAGTGACCCCTGTCTCCTTGTGCCCTCAATCTTTCCCAGAATCAGTGTCTTATCCAACGAGTCGGCTCTTCACATCACATGGGAAAGTACTGGAGCCTCAGTTTCAGCATCAGCCCTTCCAGTGAATATTCAGGGTTGATTTCCTTTAGGATTGACTGGTTTAATCTCCATGCTGTCCAAAAGACTCTCATGAGTCTTCTCTAGGACCACAATTCGAAAGCATCAATTTTTCAGAGCTCAGCCTTCTTTATGTTCCAACTTTCACAACTGTACATGACTACCAGAAAAACCATAGCTTTGCCTATACGGACCTTTGTCAGCAAAGTGACATCTCTGCTTTTTAATATGATGTCTAGATTTGTCAGAATTTTCCACAGTTTATTGTGATCCACACAGTCAAAGGCTTTGGCATAGTCAATAAAGCAGAAATAGATGTTTTTCTGGAACTCTCTTGCTTTTTCCATGATCCAGCGGATGTTGGCAATTTGACCTTTGGTTCCTCTGCCTTTTCTGAAACCAGCTTGAACATCTGGAAGTTGATAGTTCACATATCGCTGAAGCCTGGCTTGGAGAATTTTAAGAATGACTTTACTAGCATGAGAGATGAGTGCAATTATGCGGTAGTTTGAACATTCTTTGGCATTGCCTTTCTTTGAGATTGGAATGAAAACTGACCTTTTCCAGTCCTGTGGCCACTGCCGAGTTTTCCAAATTTGCTAGCATATTGAGTGCAGCACTTTCACAGCATCATCTCTTAGGATTTGAAATAGCTCAACTGGAATTCCATCACCTCTACTAGCTTTGTTCATAGTGATGCTTCCTAAGGCCCACCTGACTTCACATTCCAGGATGTCTGGCTCTAGGTGAGTGATCACACCATTATGATTATCTGGGTCGTGAAGATCTTTTTACAGTTCTTCTGTGTATTCTTGCCACCTCTTCTTAATATCTTCGGCTTCTGTTAAGTCCATACAATTTTTGTCCTTTATTGAGCCCATCCTTGCATGAAATGTTCCCTTGGTATCTCTAATTTTCTTGAAGAGATCTCTAGTCTTTCCCATTCTGTTGTTTTCCTCTATATATTTGCATTAATTGCTGAGGAAGGCTTTATTATCTCTCCTTGCTATTCTTTGGAACTCTGTATTCAAATGGGTATATCTTTCCTTTTCTCCTTTGCTTTTCACTTCCCTTCTTTCACAGCTATTTGTAAGGCTTCCTCAGACAGCCATTTTGCTTTTTTGCATTTCTTTTTCTTGGGGATGGTCTTTATTCCTGTCTCCTGTACAATGTTACTAACCTCCATCCATAGTTCATCAGGCACTCTGTCTATCAGATCTAGTCCCTTAAATCTATTTCTCACTTTCACTGTATAGTCATAAGGGATTTGACTTAGGTCATACCTGAATGGCCTAGTGGTGTTCTCCACTGTCTTCAATTTCCGTCTGAATTTGGCAATAAGGAATTCATGATCTGTGCCACAGTCAGCTCCCAGTCTTGTTTTTGCTGACTGTATAGAGCTTCTCCACCTTTGGCTGTAAAGAAGATAATCAATCTGATTTCATAATCAATCTGTGTCGACCATCTGGTGAGGCCATATGTGATGGGAATACCGACCACCTGACTTGCCTCTTGAGAAACCTGTATGTAGGTCAGGAAGCAACAATTGGAACTGGACATGGAACAACAGACTGTTTCCAAATAGGAAAAAGAGCACATCAAGGCTCTATATTGTCACCCTGCTTATTTAACTTGTATGCAGAGTACATCATGAGAAATGCTAGGCTAGAGTAAGCACAAGCAGGAATCAAGATTGCCATGAGAAATATCAATAACCTCAGATATGCAGATGACACCACCCTTATGGCAGAAAGTGAAAAAGAACTAAAGAGACTCTTGATGAAAGTGAAAAAGGAGAGTGAAAAAGTTGGCTTAAAGCTCAACATTCAGAAAACGAAGATCATGGCATCTGGTCCCATCACTTCATGGCAAATAGATGGGGAAACAGTGGCTGACTTTATTTTTCTGGGCTCCAAAATCACTGCAGATGGTGATTGCAGCCATGAAATTAAAAGACGCTTACTCCTTGGAAGGAAAGTTATGACCAATCCAGATAGCATATTCAAAAGCAGAGACATTACTTTGTCAACAAAGGTCTGTCTAGTCAAGGCTATGGTTTTTCCAGTGGCCATGTATAGATGTGAGAGTTGGACTATAAAGAAAGCTGAGCGCCGAAGAATTGATGCTTTTGAACTGTGGTGTTGGAGAAGACTCTTGAGAGTCCCTTGGACTTCAAGGAGATCCAACCAGTCCACCGTAAAGGAGATCAGTCCTGAATATTCATTGGAAGGACTGATGTTGAACCTGAAACTCCAATACTTTGGCCACCTGATGCAAAGAGCTGACTTATTGGAAAAGACCGTGATGCTGGAAGAGATTGAGGGCAGGAGGAGAAGGGGATGACAGAGGATAAGATGGTCAGATGGCATCACCAACCAATGGACATGGGTTTGGGTGGACTCTGGGAGTTGGTGATGGACAGGGAGGCCAGGCGTGCTGTGGTTCATGGGGTCACAAAGAGTCCAACACGACTGAGCAACTGAACTGAACTGAACTAGTTTTGTCATAGCTTTTCTTCCAAGGGGTAAGTGTCTTCTAATTTCATGGCTAGTCACTATCCACAGTGATTTTAGAGCCCAAGAAAATAAAATCTGCCACTGTTTCCATTGTTTCCCCATCTATTTGCCATGAAGTGATGGGACCAGACGCTATGATCTTCTTTTTTTGAATGCTGAGTTTAAGTCAGTTTTTTCAGCTCTCCTTTTTCATTCTCCTCAAGAGGCTCTTTAGTTCTCCTCTTCGCTTTCTGCCATTAGGGTAACATCATCTGCTTATCTGAGGTTGTTGATATTTCTCCTGGCAATCTTGATTCCAGCTTGGGATTCATCCAGCCCAGCATTTACCTTGTACTCTGCATATGTAAGTAAGCAGGGTGATAATATAAAGTCATGATGTACTGTTTTTCCAAGTTTTGAATCAGTGTGTTGTTCCATGCCCAGTTCTAACTGTTGCTTCTTGACCTGCTTACAGGTTTTCAGGAGGCAGGTGAGATGGTCTGTACTCCCATCTCTTGAATCTTTCTGTCAGTTGTGATCCACACAGTCAAAAGCTTTAACACAGTCAATGAAGCAGAAGCAGATGTTTTTCTGGAATTCCCTTGCTTTCTCTATGATCCAACAGATGTATTCTAGCCTCCTCTTCTTAATCTCTTCTGCTTATGTTAGGTCCTGGAGAAGGCAATGGCAACCCACTCCAGTACTCTTGCCTAGAAAATCCCATGGGCGGAGGAGCCTGGCAGGCTGCAGTCCATGGGGTCGCTAAGAGTCGGACACGACTGAGCGACTTCACTTTCACTTTTCACTTTCCTGCATTGGAGAAGGAAATGGCAATCCACTCCAGTGTTCTTGCCTGGAGAATCCCAGGGATGGGGGAGCCTGGTGGGCGGCCGTTTAGAGGGTCACACAGAGTCGGACATCTGGTCCCATCACTTTATAGCAAATAGATGGGGAAATGTGGAAACAGTGTCAGACTTTATTTTTGGGGTCTCCAAAATCACTGCAGATGGTGATTGCAGCCATGAAATTAAAAGACGCTTACTCCTTGGAAGGAAAGTTATGACCAACCTAGACAGCATATTCAAAAGTAGAGACATTACTTTGCCAACAAAGGTCCATCTAGTCCAGGCTATGGTTTTTCCAGTGGTCATGTATGGATGTGAGAGTTGGACTGTGAAGAAAGCTGAACGCCGAAGAATTGATGCTTTTGAACTGTGGTGTTGGAGAAGACTCTTGAGAGTCTCTTGGACTGCAAGGAGATCCAACCAGTCCATTCTGAAGGAGATCAGCCCTGGGGTTTCTTTGGAAAGAATGATGCTAAAGCTGAAACTCCAGTACTTTGGCCACCTCCTGCGAAGAGTTGATTCATTGGAAAAGACTCTGATGCTGGGAGGGATTGGGGGCAGGAAGAAAAGGGGACGACAGAGGATGAGATGGCTGGATGCCATCACCGACTTGATGGACGTGTGTCTGAGTGAACTCCGGAAGTTGGTGATGGACAGGGAGGCCTGGCATGCTGCTTTTCATGGGGTCGCAAAGAGTCAGACAGAACTGAGCGACTGAACTGAACTGAACTGAACAGAGTCGGACGTGACTAAAGTGATTTAGCAGCAGCAGCAGCATGTTAGGTCCATATCGTTTCTGTCCTTTATTGTGCCCAGCTTTGCATGAAATGTTCCCTTGGTGTTCCAATTTTCTTGAAAGATCTCTAGTCTTTTCCATTCAATTTTTTCCCTCTGTTTCTTTGCATTATTTTTATGCATTATTTCATTTAAGTTTTTTAATCATGATAAAGTACACATAACATAAAAGTTACCAGTTTAACCATTTTTAAGTGTGTGGTACAGTGGCATCCACATTGTTGTGTAACTACCACTACTATTCATCTCTGAAACTTTTTCATCTTCCTAAACTGATGATCTGCATCCATCAAACAGTAAGTCCCCATTTTCCCTTCTGCCAAGCCCCTAACAATCATCATCTACTTTCTTTCTCTATGAATTTGACTACTCTAGGAACCTCATGTAAGTGGACAGTATTTGTCCTCTTCTGACTGGCTTATTTCACTTAGCGTAACATCTTCAAGGTTCTTCTATGTTGTAGCATTTGTCAAAATGTCCTTGCTTTTTAAGGCTAAGTAATATCCCAATGAATATATACCACATTTTATTTATCCATTCATCCACTGAGGGACACAGGTTGTGTCCTTTTGACACTTTTGACTATTTTTGAATAATGCCACTAAGAACATGATGCAAATATCTGTTCAAGTACCTGCTTTATATTCTTTTGGATACATAACCAAAAATGGAATCACTAGATTACACAGTAATTCTATGTTTAATTTTTTGAGAAACATCCAACGTGGCTTACACCATTTTACATCACCACTAACAGTGCACAAGGGTTCCCCTTTCTCCACATCCTTACCAACAGTGTTAGTAGTGACAGTAGTCCTCCCAGTGGGTGTGAGATGGTGTCTCATTGTGGTTTTGATTTGTATTTCCCTAAAAATTAGCAATGCTGAGTATCTTTTCGTGTGCTCATTGGCAATGTGTATATTCTCTCTGTAGAAATGTCTATTCACATCCTTGACTCATTTTTTAATCAGACTGTCAGACGGTCTTTCTTATAACCAAATATTTACAAAATTTTTTTTAAACTTTGGTATTTTTATGAATTTTATGTCATTTGTAAAACAGATTCACTGATTCCACAATCTGATATTCTATTAATATCAACATCCCTTATCTTTCAGGGTACATGACTGTTACTTACTCAATATATTTTGACTTTTGTGAAGTTAATCTGGTTCAAATAAGGGCTGAAAGTTGTAGTATTGCACTAATGCTGGCTCAGAAGGCCATGCAAAGAATGAAAAAAAATCATTAGCATTCATGAAATAAATGCTCTCTAAATTTTATCTAACATTCATTTTTTTCATCCTTTTAAGTATAACATTTCTTCCTATCTAGCATTGCTTGTTTAATTTGTGGGTTTATATCCCAGACCTATTACCATAAGGGGAAACAATTTAGTTCTGATGACAGGATTTCGAGATTGTGGCTAAGTCTTGGCATGTTTATCTGGCATGATCTATGAAGCATTTGATCTATGAAGTTTTTTTTTTTTAATAACTGCTGCTTTGATACTAACAGTGTCATCGTCTTCCCTTCTTTCTGTTGGTCTTTGGCCTCAAGTGGTTCTTTAAACTGGGAAGCAATAGATCCATGCATTAGAAATCAGAGAGCAAAGGTAAAACTAAGTGATCCTAGATTTATACCATATTTCTAGGTCCAGGCTATCTCTTTGCTTTTGGAATTTTAAACCATTGAGAAAAAAGTTCAAGTTCCTTTTCAAATCATGGATTTCTCTTTTATCAATCAACTGTTCAAGGAAAATGGAAGTGTCTGAGAACTGGAGAAGCTCAAACACATATTTATATATATAAAACTGTCATGAGATGGTGCTCACTGCACATCCCTAATTACACCCAGCAGAAAACTTTTAAGAAGAGTGATTTTGTCTCTTTAGCATAATGGGGTATCATTTTATCTATGTTCTAGTTCAGTAGATTTTCTTAATCCCAAGGTTTCACAAAGAATTCTCAAGGAAAATTATCATAATGTTCCCTATACCCAGTAACAATTCAGTATCAGCTTTAAGTTGGTATTTGCTATTGGGAAAAGATATTTATTTAGACCTAACGAATATGGGAATGATTGACTTTTTCATTTGGGTCTAAATAATTTAAAATACATATAAAATTAGTCCAAACACTCTTAGCTTACTGAATAGTATCTTTTCATACTTAAAAATTTTGAAGACAGATATCTAGAGTTTTTTCCTACTTAGTGTTATTTTTACTACTTGAAAAACATATTTATTCAACAAACTTTGAGTTAAAGAATGTTCAAACAGAACTCTCTTGCTTCAGTTTAGTTAAGGCTTCAAATCCAAAAAGAATGCCATAAGTTCCAGAACACCAACACAGGTCAAGCTAAAAGACTATGAAACCAGTTTTGCCATTCTTAGTTTATCATACACTTTAGGGTATGTGAGGAAAAGGTGAAAAGGTAATAAGACCTTTAGCAAGAATTTCCTTAGAAAGAGTTGTCAGTCATACATATGACCAACAGGCACATGAAAAGATGCTCAACATCACTAATTATTTTAAAAATGCAAATCAAAACTACAGTAAGGTATCACCTCACCAGTCAGAATGGCCATCACTAAAAAACCTGCAAATAACAAATGCTAGAAAGGGTGTGGAGAAAAGGGAACCCTTCTATGCTGTTGATGGAAATGTAAATTGGTACAGTCAATCAGGAGAACAGTATGGAGAGTCCTCAAAAACACTAAAAATAGAATTGCCATGTGAGGAGCCTGGTAGGCTGCAGTCCATGGGGTCACTAAGAGTTGGACATGACTGAGCGACTCCACTTTCACTTTTCACTTTCATGCATTGGAGAAGGAAATGGCAACCCACTCCAGTGTTCTTGCCTGGAGAATCCCAGGGAACGGGGAAGCCTGGTGGGCTTCCGTCTATGGGGTTGCACAGAGTTGGACACGACTGAAGTGACTTAGCGGCAGTAGTAGGTGGACCTAGAGATTATCATACTCAATGAAGTAAGCCAGAAAGAGAGAGACAAATACCATATGATATCACTTATATGTGGAATCTAAAATATGACACAAATGCACATATCTGAAAAACAGACTCACATGAGAACAGATTGTGGTTGCTATGGCAGAGAGAGTAAGGGAGAAAAGGATTGGGAGTTTGGGATTAGCAGATGCAAACTCATATACAGAATGGATAAACAACAAAGTCCTACCATACAACACTGGGAACTATACTCAAAATCTTGTACTAACTTATAATGGAGAAGAATCTGAATATGTATACCAATCATATATATTTAATCAAATCATTCTGCTGTACACCTAAAACTAACAACATCATAAACCAATTATACTTCAATTTAAAAATTAAAAAAGGAATTCTACCATGAGGGCTGCCTATAGGAAAAAGTGACCTGAACAGGTAGACTCTATATACAGAAGACCACAAGAAGTCAAGGACTGAAGAGAAGCCTACAAAGCTCCCCACAGAACAAAGAGCCACCAACTGAGCTTCAGGTTCACAGTAGGCCCCCAATGCAGGGTTCAACTACCCCCACCAAGCACCAGTTCTTTCGTACCCATTAACCTACTCTTCCCTACGGAAGCTTGACAATGAAAGAATCACAAACAGCAGCTAGAAACAGGGAAAAGAAGAATTATGGATGAATGAAGAAACTGACTATGCTCTTCCAACAAACACACGCGCATGCACAACACACACACATACACACACACACACACTTCAGGTTTCCAGGAAGTCAGGCCCAACTTGGGGAAAGGGAAAAGTCATAAGTCTGAAGTTTTGATTTTAGATTGGACTGGACCTTTTAATACTTGAAGTAAAATAACCAGAAAAAAATCTGTAGGACTTTCCTGGATTTCGGCCATGAGCAAGGAAAATGAGTTAGAAGTGCAGGTTTACAGAGGTAGGGCGGGAAAGAATAAAGTTTCCGCTTACATGCCACTGAGTCCAACTTGTATGACACATCTGTTACATGTGTAAGGCTAGAAAGAAGTATTTAAAGATAAAAAGGGTACGCCCTTAGAGGATACAGTGAAGGCATAAAGTCACTTTCTGGAGTCTGTCCATGTCTACAGACAAAATATTATCTCAGTCCCTAACTTTATAGGCTGTGTTTTGAAATCTTGTATTTATGTGCTAAGTTTCTCTTCCCCTGCAGAGATGGTGTCATTGTTTGTTTAAACAATGAGTTTGGTATGAAATGGTAAATATCTTAAACCACACTTTTGCTAGGGATCACTGACTATAAAGTTGGACAGATGATCACAACACTCTAAAATTCTGGGGGAAAAAATATGTCCTGTTAGAAGGGGAACAGCAGAGACACTCATAATTTAGACCAGTAGTTTCCAATTACTTTGACTATGAGGACTCCTTTTAATGTCATCTCTGTATTGTTTCTTCAGTCTAGAAAGATGCTTCATGAACTCAACTGGACAATTATTTTTAGAGGTTAAAAAAACTTGCCCACTGTTACTCCATCAAACTTAGTTCTGATTCTGTCTCTTCTTTCCTTATTTCATTTCTTCCTCCCTACCTCCTTCCTTTCCTTCTTCCTTCTCATCTTTTCTCCTTCTCTATTTTTGTCCTCCATCCCTGTTTTCCTCCCTTTCCTTCTTGTTTTTCTCCCCTTCAAAACCTTTATGGGTTTAGAGTGCAGGCAGACTTCTAATTATTCTTTTTTAAAAGACATGGCTATGTGGTGAATATGTAGAAAAAGAGGAGAATATACATAGACACACAGACTAATTCACTCCATAAGAATCTAAGAGCAGCAGTGTTTTGTTTTGTATTATCGTTGCCATGATATGAATGTTGGATGCAGTTGCTAGATGATTTGCCATATCCATTTGGGCTCATCATTCTCTGTTATTGATTCTGAAACACCATGGGAGCCTTTAGTAATCTAAAGAAAATTTTATCTTAATCGTTACTCTCTCAAACATAAACATTATTTCAAGACCAATGTTTATAATAAAGTTCTTCCATGAGTCCATCAGTATTTGATTCCTACCTCTTTTGAAGATGATTTTTGATGGAATTTGAATCATATCCCTCTACTGTGGAAACCCCTTCCAGTCTGCTTGGCACTTGCACACCTCTATGCAGTACCTTCTCAAGCATGCTGTTCCCCATTATTTGTATTCTAGGCACATTGGCTTTCTCTCAGGCCTTTAAAGATAGCTAGATCTTTTCTATCTCTGCACATGGTATTCTCTCTGCCTGAATCGTTCATCCCCTGGCTCTTTGCATAGCTGGCTCCTTCTCATACTTTAAGTCTATTAAATGTTACCTCCCCAAAGAGGCTTTCCTTGACCTTCTCATTTACTTATGCACCCCCTACTCTATTAATTTCCACCACAGTACCCTGTTTGAGTCTTTCATAATAGCATAATTGGATGGTACATATACTGCCTTTTTCACTTGTTTATGAAGTGTCTCTGACACGAGGCTGTAAGCTCTCTAAAGGCATGAACCACACCTGCATTGTTTGCCCTGTACACTCTACAGAAATCCATGGAAACTCAAGAAATATATATGAAGCGGTGGGGGTGGGGAGGAGACAAAGGAAATGAATGAGAAAGGAAGGGAGGGAGGGAATTATTTGGGCATTTC
This sequence comes from Bos indicus, assembly GCF_029378745.1. Lineage (NCBI taxonomy): Eukaryota > Metazoa > Chordata > Mammalia > Artiodactyla > Bovidae > Bos > Bos indicus. The sequence continues at coordinate 81,209,735 of NC_091763.1, forward strand.
TGAATCATTGGGTATTGCTATTTCAAATATAAAAAGGTATAAAATAACATAATAAGTACTTATGCACTGCCAGTTGGTTTATTTGACAAATATGGTTGAAGTCCTATGCACATCCCTTCCCTGTGCCCCATCTCTCCCTCCCCCAGGGGTAATCATTCTCTTAAACAATTTTTCATTACCATGCATATCTTTATACTTCTAATCACATATGAGTAAAGTACCAAGAAAGATATATTTTATATGATTTTAACTGTATATGAATAACATTATTCTGTATATCATGTGTTGCAACTTGTTTTCAAAAATCAAAAAAGTACCTTGCAAAAAACTTTTCTTAAAAGAAAATTGAAAATTTTATTTAAAGGGTATATACAATGTTACTACTACAAAATTAGTCTAGTCAATAACATAATGTAATGTTTATCCTTTTAGAAAGAAACAGCAGTGAAGTTAACATGAAGAAAAAATAAATACTTTAAAATGTGGTAGAGAGCATTCTTATTGCTAAATTTGTGTAACTAATGCTCAGAAGATACAAAGGAAAGAAGGTAAACTCAAGATTAAATTGCCCAGCCTTCAGAATGGGAGAAAATAATAGCAAATGAAGCAACTGACAAAGAATTAATCTCAAAAATATACAAGCAACTCCTGTGGCTCAATTCCAGAAAAATAAACGACCCAATCAAAAAATGGGCCAAAGAACTAAACAGACATTTCTCCAAAGAAGACATACAGATGGCTAACAAACACATGAAAAGATGCACAACATCACTCATTATCAGAGAAATGCAAATCAAAACCACAATGAGGTACCATTTCACGCCAGTCAGAATGGCTGCGATCCAAAAGTCTACAAGCAATAAACAATGGAGAGGGTGTGGAGAAAAGGGAACCCTCTTACACTGTTGGTAAGAATGCAAACTAGTACACCCACTATGGAGAACAGTGTGGAGATTCCTTAAAAAACTGGAAATAGAACTGCCATATGACCCAGCAATCCCACTGCTGGGCATACACACTGAGGAAACCAGAATTGAAAGAGACACGTGTACCCCAATGTTCATCGCAGCACTGTTTATAATAGCCAGGACATGGAAGCAACCTAGATGTCCATCAGCAGATGAATGGATAAGAAAGCTGTGGTACATATACACAATGGAGTATTAGTCAGCCATTAAAAAGAATACATTTGAATCAGTTCTAATGAGGTGGATGAAACTAGAGCCTATTATATAGAGTGATGTAAGCCAGAAAGAAAAACACCAATACAGTATACTATCACATGTATATGGAATTTAGAAAGATGGTAACGATAACCCTGTATGCAAGACAGGAAAAGAGACACAGATGTATAGAACAGTCTTTTGGACTCTGTGGGAGAGGGCGAGGGTGGGATGATTTGGGAGGATGGCATTGAAACATGTATAATATCATATGTGAAACAAATCGCCAGTCCAGGTTCAATGCATGATACAGGATGCTCAGGGCTGGTGCACTGGGATGACCCAGAGGGATGGGAGGGAGGTGGGAGGGGGTTCAGGATGAGGAACACGTGTACACACATGGCGGATTCATGTTGATGTATGGCAAAACCAATACAATATTGTAAAGTAATTAGCCTCCAATTAAAATAAATAAATTTATATTAAAAAAATATACTTCAAAAAAAAAAAGACACAGAAAAGTCTCAAGCAATTTAAACTTACACCTAAAAAAATTAGAAAAAGAACAAATGAATCCCAAAGTTCATAGAAGGAAGATCAGAGAGGATAAATGAAATAAAGACCAAAAAGACAATTAAAAAAGATCAGTGAAACTAAAAGCTGGTTCTTTGAAAAGATAAACAAAATTTGCAAACTGTTAGCTGACTCACTAAGAAGAATAGAAGGTTCTATTGAATAAAATCAGAATATTGCAATAATCTTGCAATAACTTTATATGATATCAGATGGTTACTAGACTTATTGTGGTGATCAATTTCATAATGTAAAAATACAAAATCACTATGTTGCACACTTGGAAGTAATATAAACTGTATGTCAGCTACATTTCAATTTAAAAATTAAAAGAAAAAATATATTTTCACAATACTAAAAAAAAATAAATTGCAAAGGAAAATATCATTATACTTATAAACGTATAGAGAAGTGGAGAACGGTCACCTTGGAAAAAAATACTTCTGAAAATATACAGATATGTCCTTTCAGTGATTCTCTACCCAGTTGTACACAGGCAACACTACAGTTTTCTCAAAAAGGGATTTCTGCTGAATTATAGCTTTTTAAACACTGCCCCCTAATGTTCACATGCAGCCTCTTCTGAAATGTTAAGAGGACCATGCTAATAAAAATAATCAGGTCCTTCCTCCCCTGTGATCAGTCCAGCATTTTTGTCCTGCAGACCAGATTTCACAGACTGAGGCAGTCTCAACCACACAACTGTCAGAATGCATTACAGTAAATCTCCCGGCCATTCTAAGATTACTCTCATCAGTAAGAAGGCCAACATGTGAGTGAGAACAGATTATTTGTGCTTGGAAAGCACTGACAAGACATCAATACTGCTGGGAAACATCAGGCAAGTCCAGGATCCCAATAATAACATGTGCAACTTTAGACTGATCTAATCAGTCTTATTAAAAAATAAAAAACAAACATTTATTACCAAGAATATCAAACTTCTAAAAAAAAGAGAGAGAAATGGCCCTTGCTTTATATACACACAAACTCATGACTCACAAAGGAGGGTTGCTTCCAAAAGAATCTGTTGAAATTTCAACTCCCTGATGAGCAGATTTGTTCATGACTTCCACCAGTGCAAATATGATCAACAACACATGAAAGAGAATAACAAAAATATATAATCTCAAGTAGAGCTGCTCAGTGTCTTGTAGTCACAAAGTCCATGTCATCACTTAACAATGATGTGTGTCTAAACAGAAAAAGCATAGAAGCACTTAACCCTAAGTCAAGGAGCCTGAGTTTTAAACCCATTTTACGTTAAATAGCTGTGTGACCTTAGGTCCCTTAGGTGTTCTGGATCTGTTTCCTTATCAGGAAATAAAAGAGAATGAGCTATGTGAATGTTTTTCTACTGACTGTCAGGAGGTGGGGAGAGGATTATAGAATCAGGAGAGCTGCTTTTTCAGACCACACCTGCCTCTCCACACCACCCCTTCACACCCCATCCCTGTTAGCAAAAAGCATGATACTCCCATTCTCCCCTTAGCTGAGAACCACTAGACTGTATCAGGCTTCCCAGTGGCTCAACAATAAAGAACCCGTCTGTAGTGCAGGAGCCACAGGAGACACGGTTCAATCCCTGGGTTGGGAAGACCCCTGAAGGAGGAAATGGCAACCCACTCTAGTATTCTTGCCTGGAAAATCCCATGGACAGAGGAACTTGGTGGGCTATACAGCACATGGGGTCGCAAAGAGTCAGACATGACTGAAGTGACTTAGCATGCACTGGATTATATCATCTATCTCCAAGGCCCTTTACCACACTAAAATGTTAATACAGGATCTGAGAACTGGAAGAAAATCGAGAAATTCCCCAGTCACAAAACCAAGCCCAGAAGAACTTTTGATTCTAACCATAGTTAGATACAGCTGTGAAACTTTGGGGAGGTGTGAGGCTTTCCAAAGGGATTAACATTTTATTTAGCTGGGTGATGTGATGAAATATTTTATTATTCTCAATCTTCACCCTTCCCAGATTCCAGGCCCTTTTCAATGTGACTTTGTAGTTCCTGTCACTGGAATAGTACACTGAACCACCTGTTGGTGTTAGGTTTGGCCAGATGACTTGCCTTGATCAAAGGAATATTAGCAGGAGTGACATGAGCAGAGAGAGGCCTTAAATGTGCTTGTGAGATTTTGTTCTCTTGTGCTCTTTCCCCATGAGGAGAACTTGCACTTGGTAGCCACTCGTGTAAGGAGTCTAAGACATGTGCGGAGCAGACCTGCAACTTGGAACCCAACCTAACAAGTCTAGATGAACTGAATTCCAGCCAACCCACATTCACAAGAAGGAGAAATAAACACTTACTGTCATGTGAGATTTTGCATTTGGTAGTTATGCAGAATTTTTACAGCAGTAGGGTAATTCGGATAATAGTTCACCTATTTAATATTTTAGACCTCAACCTGTCCATTGTATTGTGAGAGTCTAAGGAAAAATCTCACCCTGTCACTCATATAAGTATTGATATACAAAAAACAAAAGTGTGATTACACGTCTATATAATAGTACATCTATATAATAGTACATCTGAAAAAGAGTCAGATGTAGTGGCAAAGATCTGCTATGAACAGAACCTATCCCTAGTGCTGAGTCAGAAGAGAAGTTAATGGCACCGGGCTGTTCATCCTATCTAAAATAACAATCAGCCAAATGTTGCAATTATGTTTATTTTATATAAAAATACCACCACATAAGATAATTTACCATGAAAAGCACACTTCATACTGAAGTAATATGTCCTAGTCAAAGTATTATATCAATTAACCGAATGAAGAGAAATAGGGGTATTTCGGTTATTATAATTTTACAAGTAATAAATATTTTTAAAATAACATTTTTGCAGCTTTTACAGTGAAACAAGATTTTCAGATAGGTATTAATTTTAAGATAAATTTACTGAAATATAAGAAGTAAAGTTTGCTTGGTTCTTTTTTTAAATATGTTTTTAATATACTAGTTTCCTTTGATAGCTCAGTTGGTAAAAAATCTGCCTGCAATGCAGAAGACCCCAGTTCGATTCCTGGGTTGGGAAGATCCGCTGGAGAAGGGATAGGCTAGCCATTTCAGTATTTTGGGGTTTCTCTTGTGGCTCAGCTGGTAAAGCATCTGCCTGCAATGCAGGAGACCTGGGTTCAATCCCTGGGTTGGGAAGATCCCCTGGAGAAAGGAAAGGCTACCCATTCCAGTATTCTGGCCTGGAAAATTCCACGGACTGTATAGTCTCCAGTGTCACAAAGAGTCGGCCACAACTGAGAGACTTTCACTTTCACTTTTCTGTCTTAGGAAATAATCTAAGGCATAGTGACCTAACAGCAACTGAATATTTACTTCATGATGTAGACCCTGTATGTGTGTGCTCAGTCACTCAGTCTTGTCTGACTCTTTGCAACACTACAGTCTGTAGCCCACCAGGCTCCTCTGTCCATGGGATTTTCCAGGCAAGAATACTGGAGTGGGTTGCCATTTCCTCCTCCGGGGTTAGACTCTTTAGGTACTTTAAATTAATGATCATTATATAGTGCTATGGACAAATTATATAAGAAATAACAGACTAGGCCAACAATGCCCTAAGCCCAGGCTATCCTCTGAAAGCGTCCTTGGAAAATGTAAACATAACTTTTACCACTTACCCTGAAAAGTGGTACTCTAAAAAAATTGCAACTATTAAAAACTCTTCAGTCAAGTTACGATTATTCATTCATTGATTTAAGAAACTCCCCACCATGTGCTCTGCACTGTGGGTGGAACTGAGAATAGAACAAGAGCCGACAGGGACTTCCCTGATGGTCCAATGGCTAAGACTCTGCGCTCCCAGTGTAGGGGGCCCAGGCTGGATCTCTGGTCATGGAACTAGATCCCACATATCTCAGCTATGATCCTGCATGCCACAACAGAGATCGAAGACCCTGCAAGCCACAAGTAAGACCTGGTGTAGTCAAATAAATAAATTTTTTTTTTAATAAAAGAAAAGAACAAAAGCCTGCAAGATAGTGGATGAGACAGACAAGAAAAGTGGCAAATACAAAATATGATCGACAACAGTCAACCCAACCTTCAGGGATCAAGAAAAAATGTCTGCACAGAAGCAATGACAACCAAGGTAAGATCTAAAGGGCAAAGAGAGAGTCACTGGGTGTGGCAGAGGATCAGGGTTTCAAGCAATGGGAACATCGTGTGTAAATGTTTTGCCGTGAGGGCGAGCATGGTGAATCTAGAAGATGCAAGTAATTCAGGTTCATATATTCTTTATGCTTTATGTTTTATGTTTTTCTGCCTAAACCATCTATGAAAATAAATGCTTGCCTCCCTTTACCTCTGGAGGTTCTCCTCCTACCTCATTGAAAATTCCTTCACAACCTCCTTCACTGTTTCATCATTATCTCCTAAACATCTACTACTTGGAATGCATCAGGCTCACACACTCACACTCTCCTTTTTCTGTCTACACTCACTCTATAAATGATCAAACACAGGTTTCAAATACGATGTATTTGTTCATAACTATAAAATTTTACATCTCCTGACAATTCGATCCAAGCAATTACCCTACATCTCCTCTTAGATACCTATAGCGATCTCAAGCTAGACTCTTGACATTCCAAATCCAAACTCTTGACATTCTCCCCACCAAAACATCTTTCCGCAGTCTCACTCAACTCTGTAAACAGCAATTTTTCTGATTGCTCAGGCCAAAACCTTAGAGTCATCTTTAACTCCAGTCTTTCTCTGATACATCCCATCCATCTGAGAACCTCATCTACTTTTCTCAAAAACCTTCAGAATTCTATCACTTTTCAACTAGCTTGCTATCACCCTAATTCCTAATTCAAGTCCCCATCATCTTTAGTCTGGACTATTTCAATAGTTTCATAACTATTCTTCCACTTCTACCCTGCACTCAACAATCTATTCTCAACATAGTAGCTAGAGTGATCCTTTTAAAAATACATCAGATTGTACCATTCCTCTGCTTAAAACTCTCTATTATCTTACAAACTCACTCAAAGTAAAAGCCTAATTCTTTAAGAGCAGTCCACAAGTCTTTACTAGCCACCGTGCCTCTTATTTTCTTTCTGTTACATTTTCCTTCATTTACTGTTTCGGCCCTCCTTGCAGGCCCTCAAATATGCCCAATGCAGTCTCAGCTCAGGTCCTTTGCACTTGCTGGTCCCTTTGCCTGAAACCCTGACTGCCAACATCTATATGATTCACTCCTTTATTTCATTCAAGTCTCTGCTTAAATGTTCCCATTATCAATGAAGCCTTGTCTCACCTCCCAGTATAAAACAGACTATCCTTCCCTCATCTCCCTTGTCCTATTTGTCTCTAGACTCAACTACAAAAAAAACAAAACACAAAAGAGAATCTGTTTACTTATTTAATATCTCCCTAACCTAGAATGTAAATCTGCCGTAGAGCATGAATATGTGTTACTCACTGCTGTATCTCGGAACCTTAGAATACTGCCTGGGGGATCACAGACTTGCAGTAAATATATTTGGTGGATGAATTAATAAAAGCTGAAAATATTATCAATTATTCTCATAAATGCTATCACTATAACTTTATATTTTAAGAATAATTTTTAATACTATATCCCTAATTAATAGTTAAGTGCTTATAAACTATGTAAAGATAACTAATTCAATATTTTTCCCTTTAGCCTAAAGACATAAACACACACACACAGTTCACCACCAAGAGCTGAACAATGTAGAATACTTTATAGCACTCTTTTCCTTTACTTGGCTTAGTACCTTTGAATATATTGAAATGATATGTTGAGTTCCTATGCTATCTTAGAGCCAATGAATATTTCACCTGTAATTCTACATATGAGTTAATAATAGTACTCTGTTGGTAATTGCCAAATTTCTATAGAAAAATTTCCTGTAAAGAATCTGCCTGCAATGCAGGAGACCAGGGTTCGATCCCTGGGTCTAGAAGATTCCCTGGAGAAGGGAATGGCAACCCACTCCAGTATTCTTGCTTAGAAAACCCCATGGACAGAGGGGCCTGGTGGGTTGTCCATGGGGTTGCAAAGAGTCGGACACAACTGAGCAACTAACACTTTCACAGGCAGACAAATTCACAGAAGAAATACAAACAGCCAGTAAATATATGAAAATTGTTCATTTGCATTAATGTTCTTTAATGATTAATTTTCAACAACCTAAAATGGCTTGGCAGGGAAGGAGAGCAGAACCACTTTGAGAAAACCAGTGCTAGTGAGAGGTTTCTTATGTACAGAAAGACACAGAACCTGGAAAAGCTCCTCACTGACAAGGGTGTGGGGTGGAAATACCTGTGATGGAACAGTAGACAATGTGAGGTGCAATCTCGTCTATATCTTCATAGCCCAGCCCCATCGCAGACAGTTTGCCAGGGACATAGTTCTCTACAAATACATCACAAACAGCCGCAAGCTGAAGGAAGAAATGAAGACAAGTCAGACTTAAGGGACTCCCTAACTTTCAACAAATCCCCACATGAATTCTGATTTCAGTAAACACAATTATCCTCACTTTCTAAAAGCTCAGAAAAATCACAGGAAAAGTAGAATTACAAGGTGTAATTAGATAGACGTGAAGGCTCTAATCAACTACTTGAGGTATGACTGTCAATTAAACAATGGCTATTAAAATGTTCAGTTAATACCATAGTGTTAAGTGGATTCTGCTTACATTAAATGTAAGAAATATCTAGGCTGTGTGGTCTGTCCAAGTATATTCTCAGAAATTTTAAAAATTAGACTATAAGGACATAAAATACATGAAAAATATCTTTTAACTCCTTTAAAACTAAACACGTCTTTACAACCCTATCCTTATTCTTATCCTTACTTATCCTTATATTACATGATACATTACATCATTACAACATGTACATATTGGCACCTAACACTTGTAAACTCTTGTCAATTGCTTTCACACTTTCCAGATGCTTCCTTCCCAAAGAGTTTTAAATGTATTTAATGAATGACTAAAAAAAAAATGCTAAACTATAATTCAGTAAATCAATAACTGTCAGAAACAAGACCCCAATTTTGATTCCCAGATTACTAATATATGAAATAGAGGAAAACAAACCACTGAAACCTTAAACTTCTTTTCAAAATCTCAATTGTGACTACGTATCTTCTGAAAATATCACAAAAATTGTACGAGGTCATATAGAAAAATTCATGACATAATTCTTAACCATATCCAAGTGCCTAATAACTATTCAACAATTTTTTAATTGCCATGTAACATAGATACATTCTCACACACACAAACTAATGAAATAGAATAAGTCTGGGCCAGGGTAGACAAACTTTTTTCCATAAAATATCAAACAACAAATACTTTAGCCTTTCCAGGCCACATACATTCCCTGTCACATATTTATTTTTCTTTAATGATCTTTAACAATGTAAAATTCATGCTTAGTCCATGGGCTATGCAAAACAAGTCGGACTTGGTCCACAGTCTGCCAACCTCTGCTCTAGATGGAAAATAACTGAATTTACATAAACTTTAGATGGAAATGTAAATAAATGGACTGCCTATTTGTTATGTTGTCAACAAATTTGGAGTGGATACATGGAACTATTTGACTTAACAAAACTTAGGGAGAGGGGATCTTAGGAGGCATCTCAGGGAAATAAGCTGTCATCCTCCAGATCTCCTGAAACAGAGGTACTGGAGATCCAAGTGACCACCTGTCAGAAAAGGAATGATAAATACATTAAGATACAGGACAGAGAAGAACAGATTCCAGGTATGCACTCCAAATCTCAAGCCATACAGACATCCTTTCCAAATTTCAGGTGCCAATTAACTTTTGAGATGCTTCTCACATGGGCAGTATGCTCCAGGGACAGCCCAAGTTGAGATGTGTTTATTTACTGTTAATGATTCTAACAATTCTACCAAGTATTGCTTGGGAAATGTGGGGGGAGAGTGGGTGTTAGTGTAAATAAAACACAAGGCTACAGTTACACTTCAATTTGTTCCACATACTGTTCTGAGTTTCTGTCTACTACTTACAAAGCTCTCCTGTGGGCGCTAAAGAAAACAAATGACATCAAATACACCTAGGCTTCTATACCAGTCATCTCCTGGCTGCAGAACTTGAATGGCACATATTAACAGTATAGTAGGCGATGGCACCCCACTCCAGTACTCTTGCCTGGAAAATCCCATGGATGGAGGAGCCTGGTAGGCTGCAGTCCATGGGGTCACTAAGAGTCGGACACGACTGAGCGACTTCACTTTGACTTTTCACTTTCATGCATTGGAGAAGGAAATGGCAACCCACTCCATGTTCTTGCCTGGAGAATCCCAGGGATGGGGGAGCCTGGTGGGCTGCTGTCTATGGGGTCACACAAAGTCAGACACAACTGAAGTGACTTAGCCTTAGCCGTACAGTACCTTATGCAAATGACATTTGATAAATTATTTTTAATTTTAAAAACTCTGTGTGTTCCTCAAAAAGTTAAACACTGAATTACCATATGACCCAAAGATGCCATTCCTAGGTAAATACCACAAATATTTGAAAGCAGGGACTTGAACAGGTACTTATATCCAAATGTCCATTGCAGCATTATTCACAATAGCCAAAAGGTGGAAACAACCTAAGTAGTTATCAATAGACAAATGTTCCCATCCATAAAGTCAAATATTTTTCAGTCATACAGAGGAACAAAGTTCTAATACATGTTACAACATGGATGAAACTTGAAAACATTATGCTAAGTAAAATTAACCAGACACAAAAGTACACATATTGTATGATTTCACTTACATGAAATTTCTAAAATAGGCAAGTTCATAAAGACAGAAAGTAAATTAGAGGTTATCAGAAGCTGAGGGAGACGGGAGTGAAAAATTATTGTTTAATGGATACAGAGTTTGTTTGGGGTAATGAAACATATGGGAAATACATAACAGTGACGGTTATACTACATTATGAATGTAATCAGTGCTACTGAATTGTGTGGTACAAATGGTTAAACCACATTTTTATGTTATATATGTTATACCACAATAAAAATTATTTTTGTAGGGCATTTGTATTTTTAGATTTAAAGTTTTGTAAGGTATTTGTATTTTTAGATTTCTATAGGATCATAAGTTATATTTCAAATCACATAAAATAGTCAGATGAATCACAAATTCATCTGAATTTGGTGAATTCAGATGATTCATCAACTTTCAACTTGATTTGATCAATTTTCAATAAGACAAGAAAATAAATGTAATGAATAAGCTATGCTAATAGAAAAGTATTCAGAATGGATAAAGTAAACAAAAAAATTTTAAAAACCAATATACATAATATTATGTTTATCGGAAGAAATGAGCATACAAGGACATAAAGAGATTTTATATTATATGCTAAAATAGTGATCTTTTGCCCATGAACAGACATTACTTGTGTAACAATAGAAAAAAAAATTAAGCTAAAAAGAGCTGTGCTCTAAAAAGAGTCAGTAGTCTAACTCTATAAAGTTATAAGAAAAATACAGAAAAGTTGAGTTTAGGAGCTAAAGAGTTCTACTGATAAAGATGCCCAGTAACTTTTTAAAAAATGTTTATTTATTTATTTGGTTGTGCCAGATCTTAGTTACAGCACATGGGAACTTCTGTCTGCAACCTGTGGGCTTTTTTAGTTGTGGCATCCAAACTCTTAGTTGTGGCATGTGGGATCTCGTTCCCTAAGTAGGCCTCCCTGCACTGAGAGTGCAGAATCTTAGCCACTGGGCCACCAGGGGAGTCCCCCAGTAGCTTTTATTATTACGCAAGATTTCAATACGTATGCATTTGATATTTAATGGTAAAATATCCCTGGAAAAGTACATAGCACATAAGTTATTCTTTTCTCCATTTTATAAACATTTCTTTTAAATAAATGTATACTAGCTATTCGGAGAAGGCAATGGCACCCCAATCCAGTACTCTTGCCTGGAAAATCCCATGGATGGAGGAGCCTGGTGGGCTGCAGCCCATGGGGTCGCTAGGAGTCGGACACAACTGAGCGACTTCACTTTCACTTTTCACTTTCATGCATTGGAGAAGGAAATGGCAACCCACTCCAGTGTTCTTGCCTGGAGAATCCCAGGGATGGGGGAGCCTGCTGGGCTGCCGTCTATGGGGTCGCACAGAGTCGGTCACAACTGAAGCGACTTAGCAGCAGCAGCAGCATACTAGCTATTTTCTAGATACTGATTCTTGGTGAGTCTGCCATATGACATATTCTCCTTCTCTCTCTGTTTTGAGAGAACTCATTTCAAGAACAGGTATGTTCCCTAAAGTATTAGCTAAGGCATTTGTTAAAATTCTAAACAGTGCAGTGCTGAAATCAGACACATCAGAAATCACCCTGAGTTTTATGGATCTCCACACTGTCTACAAGGTTTATACAAGTCAACTGCTTCAGTGGAGACCAAACATTTATCACATTTCCCTGATGTAAGAATTTACTACAAAATAAAGTGAGAGGGAAAAACAACTTAGTCCTAGTTTTACTGGTGATCACCTCTTCCTCACTGAGGTGTTCACAAATCAACTAATAATCTATTCTAGATTTTGCCCACAATAAAAAAAAAAAAGCACAATTTTGCATGTTGGAGAAGCCATCATCCTTTTCATTTCTTCTGGGAAAAAAAAATCTTCTTTCCACTCACATTAAAAAAAATTAAAATCAATTGAAATACCAGATACTTAATTCTGAGTTGTTTTCATTAGATATAATTTAGGAACACATTGGAGGAACAAGACAAGGAATAAAGGGGAATAATGATAATAATTTAACTACATTTATCTGTTTAAAAAAACCATAAATTTTAAATGTACCTCCAAGGATGTTATTACTCATACGAGATGTATTCTACAAACACACACTCTATCCCTGAGCTCTACCCCCAGGAGATATCTTCTGAAGGATTTAAAGGCAAAGTTTCATGATGTCTTCTACTTACTTTGAAATGTAAATCAAAACTACAGTGAGGTATCACCTCACACCAGTCAGAATGGCCATCACCAAAAAAAGCTACAAACAATAAATGCTGGAAAGGATGTGGAGAAAAGAGAACCCTCTCACACTGTTGGTGAAAATGTAACCTGATATAGTATGGAGATTCCTTTAAAAAACTAAGAATAAAACTACCATATGACCCAGCAATCCCACTACTGGGCATATACCCTGAGAAAATCATAATTGAGAAAGACACATGTACCCCAATGTTCACTGCAGCATTATTTACATAGACAAGACTTGGGAGCAACCTAGATGTCCATCAACAGATGAATGAAAAAAGAAGTTTGGTACATATAAACAATGGTATATTACTCAGCCATAAAAAGGAATGAATTGAGTCAGTTCTAGTGAGGTGGATGAACCTAAAGCCTGTTATGCAGAGTGAAATAAGTCAGAAAGAGAAAAACAAATACTGAAAAAAATTCCATAATGAATATATATGGAATCTAGAAAAATGGTACTGATGAACCTGTTTGCAGGGCAGGAATAGAGACAGAGATGGAGAGTAGACTTGTGGACAGAGTCCACAAGGAGAAGGAGAGGATGGGATGACTTGAAAGAGTAGTGCTGAAACATATACATTACCATATGTAAAACATATACATTACCATATGTAAAACATATGGTAATGTTTTACATATGAGAGCTAGTGGGAAGTTGCTGTATAACACAGGGAACTCAACTCGGTGCTCTATGACAACTTAGAGAGGTGGGATGGAGGTGGGAGGGAGGTTTGAGAGGGAGGAGACATATGTATACTCACAGCTGATTCATGTTGCTGCATGGCAGAAACCAACACAACATTATAAAGCAATTGCTTGTGGTGTTTGTTCACTCCATAAGACATATCTGACCCTTTGCAACCCCATGGACTAGACCACACCAGGCCTCCCTGTCCCTCACTATCCCCCAGAGTTTGCACAAGTTCATGTCCATTGAGCTGGTGATGCTATCCAACCATCTCTTCCTCAATTATCCTCCAATTAAAAATAAATAATTTTAAAAGGAATTTGGATTAAAGAGGAGAGAAAAATAATAAAAGCTGTCATTCACCGATGGAAAACAAATTTTAAGAATTCATTGTACTATTCCTGCAACTTTTCTGTATGTTTGAATTTTTCCTGATAAGATTTTAGGGGAAAATAAGACCCATGACACTGCTCTACTGGCCATGATTCATACTCACAACACGGATATAAAACTTATGAATGGTATAACTAGCTGAAAGCAATAGATTTAAGACCCAAGAAAATCTACTTAAGTTTAATTACTTGAAATGTACTTCATTGTTATCAATCAGATCTGAAGAGAAACCCTGCCCATAAAGTTACAATTTAAACCTATCACAGTATGCTGGAAGACATAGGCAGTATCCAAAGAGAGTAAGAAAGACACCTCAGCAAATTCTTTTCTTTTGGTTAGAAGCATACATGCAGGCCTAAAATACTCTAATGTACACTGATGTCTTGAGAGCAAGAGCTATGAATTCCATCTAACACTTTAGATGGAAAAAGCACATCTAACACTTTAGATGAATAACTTTAATGAACTTGTAAAGTATTTTTTAAATCAAGTCTGAAATATTCACAATTCAGGATAAAATATCAGAATATTCTCTCAGTAAGTCACTTCAGTCACTCAGTCGTGTCCAACTCTTTGCAACCTGATGGACTGCAGCACACCAGGCTTCCATGTCCATTAGAATCTCCTGGAGTTTGCTCAAACTCATGCCCATTGAGACAGTGATGCCATCCAACCATCTCATCCTCTGTCGTCCACTTCCCCTCCTGCCTTCGATCTTTCTCAGCATCAGGATCTTTCCCAATGAGTCTGCTCTTTGCATCAGGTGCCCAAAGTTTTGGAGTTTCAGCTTCAGCATCAGTCCTTCCAATGAATATTCAGGACTGATCTCCTTTAGGATTGACAGGTTTGATCTCCCTGCAGTCTAAGGGACTCTCAAGAGACTTCTCCAACACCTCAGTTCAAAACCATCAATTCTTCCATGCTTTCTTCATAGTCCAACTCTCACATCCATACATGACTACTGAAAACACCATAGCTTTGACTAGACGGACCTTTGTTGGCAAAGTAATGTCTCTGCTTTTTAATATGCTGTCTAGGTTGGTCGTAGCTTTTCTTCCAAAGAGCATCTTTTAATTTCATGGCTACAGTCACCATCTGCAGTGATTTTGGAGCCCCCAAAATAAAGTCTTTCACTGTTTCCATTGTTTCCCCATCTATTTGCCAAGATGTGATGGGACCAGATGCCATGATCTTAGTTTTCTGAATGTTGAGTTTTAACCCAATATTTTCACTCTCCTCTTTCACTTTCATCAAGAGGCTCTTTAGTTCTTCTTCACTCTCTGCCATAGGGTGGTGTCATCTGTGTATCTGAGGTTATTGATATTTCTCCCGGCAATCTTGATTCCAGCTTGTGCATCATCCAGCCCGCAATTTCACAGGATGTACTCAGAATATAAGTTAAGTAAGCAGGGTGACGATATACAGCCTTAACAGACTCCTTTCCCAGTTTGTAACCAGTCTGTTGTTCTATGTCCAGTTCTAACTGTTGCTTATTGACCTGCATACAGATCTCAGGAGGCAGGTAGGGTGAGCTGATATTTCCATATCTTTAAGAATTTTCCACAGTTTATTGGAATCCACACAGTCAAAGGCTTTGGCATAGTCAATAAAACAGAAGTAGATGTTTTTCTGGAACTCTCTTGCTTTTTTGATGATCCAATGGATGTTGGCAATTTGATCTCTGGTTCCTCTGCCTTTTCTAAATCCAGCTTGAACACCCGGAAGTTCACAATTCAAGTACTGTTAAAGCCTGACTTGGAGAATTTTGAGCATTACTTTACTAGCATGTGAGATGAGTGCAATTGTGAGATAGTTTGAGCATTCTTTGGCATTGCCTTTTTTTGTGATCGCAATGAAAAGCTAATGCTTAATGAGAGCTAACTATGCAGGCACCCTTCTATACATTTTATACATATTCATTCAATTCTAACAACCCTAAGAAGTGGGTTGGAGAAGGCAATGGCACCCCACTCCAGTACTCTTGCCTGGAAAATCCCATGGACGGAGGAGCCTGGTAGGCTGCAGACCATGGGGTCTCGAAGAGTCGGACACGACTGAGAGACTTCACTTTCACTTTTTCCTTTCATGCATTGGAGAAGGAAATGGCAACCCACTCCAGTGTTCTTGCCTGGAGAATCCCAGGGACAGGGGAGCCTGGTGGGCCACCGTCTATGGGGTTGCACAGAGTCGGACACTACTGAAGCGACTTAGCAGCAAGAAGTGGGTATTATTGGACTTCTCTGGCAGACCAGTGATTAAGACTCTGCGCTTCCACTGCATGGGTCACAGGTTTGATCCGTGGTCAGGGAACTAAGACCCCACATGCCACTCATCCCTATATATATAAAATAAAAACCTTTTAAAAAGTAGTTATTATTATTGCCCTCATTTTACAAATAAGGCAACTGATACATAAAGAAGTAACCTGTTGAAGTCACATGGCTAGAAATTAAAGAAGGCAGGATTTAAATTCTAGGAGAGAACACTAAAATATGCCCCTAACCACTGTGCTTCCCTGTCCCCTCAAGGAAAGATGCCAAGATCAGGTCTGGACACATTAACCATCTGAATAAATGTTAGAAAAAGACTGGGCTCTACAGTGATGTAGACCCAGGGTTCAAATTTCAGCTCTTCCCTTTATCAGTTCTGTGATCTTTAGACAATCATTCAAGCCCCTTGAGACCCATTTTGCCTCTTGTGAAAATGAGGCTATAATATGTCATTTTCAAAGCAAATTATGAAGATTTAAGAAAATAATATTAGCAAAGTGCCCAGGCCTAAAATCTGATGCAAAGGAGGCACTCAGTCAATAGACAACAGCACCATAACTAAACACTCTGACACCATGGAGATGTCATACACAATATACCAGAAAGTATAAAGCAAGTCATACTTACTGTAAAAGCAGTTAAACTGTTGAACTGCAAGGAGATCAAACCAATCAGTCCTAAAGGAAATCAGTCCTGAATATTCATTGGAAGAACTGAGGCTGAAGCTGAAACTTCAATACTTTAGCTACCTGATGGGAAAAGCCAACTAGTTAGAAAGTTGGCTAAGAAGGCAGGAGGAGAAGGGGACGACAGAGGATGAGATGGTTGGATGGCATCACCGACTCAAGGTATATGAGTTTGAGCAAGCTCCGGGAGATGAAGGACAGGGAAGCCTGGCATGCTGCTGTCCATGGGTTTGCAAAGAGTCCAACACAACTGAGTGACTGAACAGCAACAAACTCTTCAAAGACATCTAGAGCAAAATTTCAGACTGCCAACAAAATCATGTTTTAAACACTTTAACTCTGATATTCAAATCCCTAATTACAACCCAGGGCGTAAGATGCCTTCTACAGAGCATACTGTACCTCTTTGACGATTTTCACCCCTTTTGGATCCTTGATATTAACAGCTATACTCTAAAAATTAAAAATAAGCATATTAAAATAATATCATAAAGATGTTTCTTTATGATAAAGAAAAATTACTGACAGTTCACTAAGAGAGCCATTCATATCATCAATTCTCTTCTTAAAGTAAATGTATTTTCCTCAGAAAGAAACATTTAAATCATTTTTACTGATTTTATTTGCAATTTGGATATGTTAAAATGATAGCAAGGATTACAGTAAAATAATTTCAAATAATGATCCCAAATATAAATAATAAGCAATCTCCAAAAGAATAACAAACATAAAAGAATCAAGTGATTTCTCTCCTTAATAAAATTATTTCCATTCAAAATCATTATAAATTCTCACAATATGTTTTAAGTTAGTAGAAAAGGAAAATAAAGAGGTCTACTGTTTCTATTTGGTAACTGGCAAATGAATAGAATAAAACCTCACTTCTTGAAAATATTACTTATATCCACAAAAAAAAAAGGGTAGAAATAAACGAGCCACAATGCTATCAAAAGTTTTGTTACTACAAGACGATTATAGAAAGAAAGCAAAAAGGGGGTAATATTCTTACTTTTTTATTTCGGTTAACACTGAGAAAATAAGTACTTTCTGTCCCCACAAAAGGTGGACCCCAAGTTCGTGTATCATCACCAGCTCCTGAAAATAACAGCATGAGCTATTTTAACCTTGGAACATCACGAGACATTTCAAACCAACAAATTTACTCATTCACACGTTCACAGATGACTACTAAGATCAGCTTAGTTCAGTGGAATTAGCAACCTAAAGGAGCCATGGGAGCTTGTTAGAACTGCCCAAATTCTTTCCCTGTTCATGTAAATCACTCCCATAATTTCTTTCACTAAAACCCAACCCTGAAAGTAAAAATCCAGAACAGAATATCCAAATGCCTTAAGATATATAAACAGCAAGTTTGAAGGGAAAAAATTACTCTCCTTGTTTGATTCAACAAACAAGTCAGCTCTTTCAGTGTTTTTGGCATTAAATGTGCAAACAAAGTGTTAGGTCTGTAAAGGATTTTTGTTATATATAATTCAAATCAGAAAAATGATAAGTAAGTCTTTATAAAGTGGTATTTGAGGCTAGGTATAAAATAATGATAAATAAATCTATTTTTTAAAATCCTGCAGTAATAAATCAGAAAAAGCAAAATAAGCAATTGAGTAGCAAATGTAAATAATTTAAAATACTAGCTTAGAATAAAATTTCAAGGTCTTGCTTCAAAGTAAAATGTTTAAAACCATCAAAAATAGGATATTTTCTTTGAGACATCTATGTCAAATGACCTGAAAAGTACTTATGTTTGATTCAAAGACAACACTATAGAGTTACAGAAAAAAGTTTTCTTTGCACAAAAAGCAAACAATGTAGATGGAACAGAGAAGGTGAATTAACAATTAATAGGCACAAATTATATCACTTAAATTTAAAAATGTATAAGTTCAATTAAATATAGATACTAGAAACTAATCACTACCTAAGCATTACTAGCCCGTCCAATAAGAGATAATTTGTGAGTATGGGCTAAAGTTTAAATTCTAATCTCATTTAAATGATATTGTTAATTTATTAGGCCATTAAACTTTACCCACTGAAACTGATAAAGAAAAACAGACACAGCCTTTTAGAAAACAAAACAGATGCTAAACAATAGACTCCTTGATTTAAAAAGAAAAACAAAAAGGGAAAAAACCTCACAAGAGAAGGGGAGAGAACAAGAGGAAATAAGAAGCATTAGTTCTAACGGGGGATGAACTGGAAACAACACAAAGCAATAAATGCTAAGTATCAAACTGAACACATGTTCAAAACATCAGGGGGAAAAACAAAGTGCAAGAATCCACAAAAACAACCTCCCAGGAATAGACCAGTTAGAGTCTTCATGGAAAATGTATGTGTGAATATGAATCTCCAAGACCAGCCAGGACCTCCCAGAGTCGGGAGACAGTCCAGCCACTTCTATTTTTCTGAAGGTCTCAATACATTAAAAAAAAAAATTTTTAAGGAAGCAACATCAAGATAAGGTTTAAATTAGCTTATTTTAAATGATCACATTCATCTCTGATCACATTCATCTCTCGGGTGGAGATAATGTCAGAAATCTAAATTGGAGGCCCACATGGCTTTCCTGGGGGGCTTCCCCAGTGGCTCATCAGTTAAAAAAATCTGCCTGCAATGGAGGAGATGCAGGTTTGATCCCTAAGTCAGGAAGATACCCTGTAGGAGGGCACAGCAACCCACTCCAGTATTTCTGTCTGGACAATCTCATGGATAGAGGAGTCTGGCGGTCTATATAGTCCAAGGGGTTGCACAGAGTCAAATACAACTGAAGCAATCAAGCATGCACGCACACATGGTTTCCCTACCGGACCTGTCCCTAGTGTATGCTGTTGGTGGTGGTGGTGGTGGTGGTGTTTAGTTGCTAAGTCTTATCCAAGTCTTTTGCAAGCCCATGGACTGCAGCCCATCAGGATCCTCTGTTCATGGGATTTCCCAGGCAAGAATACTGAAGTAAGTTACCATTTCCTTCTCCAGGGGATCTTCCCAACCCAGGGATCAAACCCACATCTCCTGCATGTGGTAGACTCTTTACCACTGAGACACCAGGGAAGCCCATCCCTAGTATATAATCTCTAGTATACAAACCAGGGTTTAAGAGAAGCAGAAAGTGAGTGCTAATGGCACATGAAAGGTTAAAGGTCACAAGCTTGTAAAACTAGCAATTTGAGAAACATGTTTTATTTGACCCACACACTATTTAAAGTTTTTAACTATCTGCCATGATTTCAAAATCCAGAAGCAGTATATAAAAATTCAGACTTCTTTTTTTAAATGATATTTGAAAATATTCATTCATTCAGAAAAGATTTATTGGGTGCCTACTAGATCACAAGCACCACTGTCTGCAGAGCAGACACAGGGCATCATCCTACTTCATTCATTTAGGTTACCTGCCTGGCCCTGTCAGCACACAGTTTACACTCATCAACAAACTCGAAAAAAAGGAGAAAAAAACATACTTAAGCTTGATATGTTCTTTGATTACTCAAGTAAGAACAATCTAAGTCCCAAGTCAGAAAACTACAGCCAAATTTAATTCAGAAACTAGAGAAAGTGGAAGTGTGAAAATGCTAGTTGCTCAGTCGTGTCTGACTCTTTGTGACCCCATGGACTGTAGCCTGCCTGGTTCCTCTGTCCATGGAATTCTCCATGCAAGAACACTGGAGTGGGTAGCCATTCCCTCATCCAGGGGATCTTCCCAACTCAGGGATCGAACCCAGATCTGCACTGCAGGCAGATTCTTTACTGTCTAAGCCACCAACCAAATTTAATTTAAGAAGTGGAGAAGTGGACACTAAAAAAGACTAACTCTCTACTAAAATTTGAAAATACTGCCAAATCACTTTACCCTCATGTCTGTTGAATAATTATCTCAGAAAAACAAAATATATGAACATTAAAATGTGCTGAGCAGAAGGGTTAAAGGAAAGAGAGAAATTAGTTAGGAAAAGAGCAATGAACACCTGCTAGGAAAAAAGTTTGATGCCTAGTGTGTAGCTATGGGACTTAATAAAGTTCTAAATAAGGAAAGGGTCCCCCGGGGTGGAAAGGGAAAAAATAACAAAGGAGAAACAGGTCTAAGCAAATAGGGAAGAGTGATTTCTAAAATTCATAAAAATACAGTCATTCCTTCATTATCCTCGAGGGTTCCAGCACCAACGAGGACTCCAAAATTGGCGGATGCTCAAGTCCTACAACTGGCCCTCTATACCCACAGGTACAGTACCCCCAATTCTACCAAACACAGATCATTAAAGTTCACAAGTCCACAGACTCAAGCAACAAGACACAAAGGGCCAACTGTACAAATACTTAACGTAGAGACCAAGGGAAATAGCAAGAGAAATTAGATTGACTGTTCTGCCTGTAAATGGAAGACCCCATGGCTGAATTAGAAAGTATGTGGCATTGAAACTGGACAGCAATGCGGTAATTAGAAGTTTTGTGGTAACTGTTAAACAAAGAAAGAAAAAAACATGTTCAGCTAGAAACTGAACGTTATTCAGCGTGTATCCAGCAATGACCAAAAGCAATAAATATCACGGACTGGATAAACGAAGCACTATTTCTGGAAAGCAGGATTTATCAGGCTCTTCTATCACCTGGAGCCTGACAAAGGCAGGGTCAGAAAAAATGTAATATAAAATATGTAATATTTCTCATGCTGATCACAGAATCTTCTGCTAACTGCTTGGGCCTCCTAAGAAGATTTAGCAGAAAGTTGAATCTTCCAGATCAGGTATTCAACTTTATAACGTTTAATCACTTACAGTGAATTCATATGTTGACATAATTGCAATCTAGTCTCTTATGGGTCTGATAGAAACATGCACAGTATTCAAGAAGGCTGGACCATTTTCACTGATTTGGGAATTCTGTTCCAAATCCATAAGCATCAGATTTTTTTTTTTTTTTTTTTGCCATGGTACATGGCATATGGGATGTGGAATCTTAGTTCCTGGATCAGGGATCAAACCAGTGCCCCCTTCAATAGAAGCACAGAATTCTGACTATCAGACCACCAGGGAAGTCCCAGCATCAGATCTTGAAAGATAAATAATAACGCTGATTTTTGAAACCTTCCAAAACAAGCTGTTTATGAGACGATGCAGAGAACGTGGACTCCTGGTTTAAGTGCTTATTAGAGAGAAAGGGAAGGTAACACGACACTTTTCTAAGTAGCTTCATCAACAGCAACATGAATTAAACATCAAAGAGTTGAGAAGGCACCAAATAAGAGTGAGAATTATGCACCCAGTATAGGTTTAATTGGTGGACAAAGGGAAGAGAAGAAAGGAAAGTTGTCAGATGAAAAACATAAAAGTAAAGAATTCATCTTACCTTCAGTGTTTTTTCTTCAAAATATTTAAAAGTATGAAATGGGAAAATGTTTCTTTTATTAGAAATAGAAAATAATGACTTAGGTTGGGGTATTTGGGTTCCTTTTGGAAGGACTTTGATTCCTTTTCTTCCTCCTTCTTCTACAACCTATTTCTCCCCTCTTCCCTTCCCCTGGTCCCTGGCTCCCTTTCATCCCGCAGTGAGGGAAGTGGCCAGGCTCACTCGAACCTCAGTGTCAGCAGCAATTCTTGTGTGGGCTCAAGAGGACCAGGATCAGAGATGAATGTCCCAACACTCCTTACTAGCTGTGTGACCGTGGACAAATCCCTTCATCTCTCTGGGTCTCTGTGTCCTTATTTATAATCTAGGAATAATAGCAGGTGACAGGTTGTTGGAAAGATTGAATAAATTAATATAGGCAAAGTGCTTAGAACAGTGCCCGGCACTAAATGTCATTAGCATCGCTGTTATCATATTGCATGTCAGTTTACCAGTGTGCTTAGTCACTCAGTCATGTCCAACTCTTTGTGACCCCATGTGCTGTAACCCACCAGGCTCCTCTGTCCATGGGGATGCTCCAGGCAAGAATACTGGGGTGGGTTGCCATGTCCTCCTCCTGGGGATCTTTGCAACCCAGGATCAAACCCAGGTCTCCCACATTGCAAACGGATTCTTAACCGTCTGAGCCAGCAGGGAAGCCCCAGTGTTTCTAATAGAGGCTTACAGAAACTGGCTTAGGGCTCAACCCTTGGCATGTAAAGAGTAGAAAGAGATCTAACTTTAGTATAGGTTCAGAGGAAAATAAAGAATGGAGAAGAAAAATAATCATTTCATTTCTATTTTTTCCTCGTCCCACATACAGGTACATGGATATTTAAAGAACTATTAAAAATATTTATTAGCTTGTTTCTTTTTTTTTTTTTGACACTCAAACACATCTTTTTATTATATACTAAATTTAAAAATACAAATCTTATTAAAAATGCTTATGAAATATCGTATACATAAGTACTGTCAAATACTATCAGATTATGACATTATGTACACTTGCTAAGGTTAATTAGAAACAGAACAACATTCATAACTTTGCTGATAATGAATTTCAGAAGTCAATATTTTAATTAACATTTGGCAACTTTGAAGTAGTGATCTGCACAGGAAGATGTCTGCAGAGGTAAAACAGTGAGAAAACAAACGGAAAAATGCAGATATTCCTGCCCTAAGTGTTATTAAGTAGATCTCTTCTTCATCCTCTTAAGTCTCAATATAACAGAAATTAAAGTGCATAAGACCACCAGGAATACCTGATTCAGTTGTACCCTAATACATACTACAGCCAATTGTGCTGCCATACTGAGGGCTTCGATCTCTGTACTGTTCCTGAGGTTTTAGAAGTTAATTTTGAAGGTGACTAGGGGAAGAGAGGCCAATACTTTTTAAATTGCACAAAGTGGCCTTAAAGTGTAGAAACACCAAAGATAAAAATATTAATTTGGGAATAGATTCAAGGAGATCATCCCTGTCTATTTTGCCCTAGAAATAAAATTAGGATATGAACCTAGTTTTACCTCTGGAAAATGCTTACTAAAAATCTGTTTCAAAAGATCAGACATGTACAGCAAGTACCACAATACTGTCAGTTACTGTCCACCCACTTACATACTGTATCATAAATACCAGACATCAATACCTGCCCTCCAAAGATTCACAAGAAACACAGGAAGAAGCATGTTATTACTTGACACTAATTTTGCTAATCAACATAAAGTATGATCTGTAAAAATAGGTTGTTTATTAGCTTGTTTCTATGTTTTAAAGAGAACAGTTTTACCTGGTCTTTCCACTTTTATAACTTCTGCTCCAAGATCTCCTAAATTCATAGTAGCAAAAGGTCCGGCCAGTACTCTACAATGTTAACAGTGATAAATAAATTCATTACCATCTTTAAGATTTTTATATTTATTTGTTTCTTAATGGTCCATCAACACAGACAAGCTCATATATATTAGTAAGAATTAAAACTGTTATAAAAGTGAATTGGCCATATGTATCAAGAGCTTTAAAAAGTATATTCCCTTTGATGCAATAATTCTACTTCCATAATTCTACCCTAAAGAAGAAACTGAAAGATTTTCTAAGGCCAAGATTTACATACAAGGAGTCTACTTTATACTAGAAAAACACTGGGGGATGACTAAGTAATTACGTGACAACTATATAATAAAATATTATCGTATATTTTTGTTGAATTTTGAATGACATGGAAAAAACAGCCAAAATATAACATAATGCATAAAATGTGAATAAACCTATAATTTCAATATGGTTTCATTTTTTTAAAGTATACATAGATACGCAGATTAGAAAGAAATGTGTAAATATTATGTGAATTGTCCTTAGAATAATGAAATTATAGGATATTTGTCTTTCCAAAATGTCAATGATAAGCTTACAAGCACCTTCTTATAATCCAAGAAACAAATGCTTTTTTAGAGAAGGGGAAAACTCAATCACCAAAACATAGATAAACCAATACACACCTCGTTAGATCCAGAATCTTTACACCCTCCAGTGGTTTCACATTGTCAGTATCTGGCAAAACAGAGAAAATACTTGAAGATAATTGATTACTAATTTTAGGAAGGAATAATGCATAATTTGGCTACCTGATGCAAAGAGCTGACTCATTTGAAAAGACCCTGATGCTGGGAAAGATTGAGGGCAGGAGGAGAAGGGAATGACAGAGGATGAGATGGTTGGATTGCATCACCGATTCAACGGACATAAGTTTGAGTGGGCTCCGGGTGTTGGTGTTGGACAGGGAGGCCTGGCGTGCTCCAGCTCACAGGGTCACAAAGGGTCAGACACGACTGAGCGACTGAACTGAACTGAATGCAGAATTCTTCATATTCTGAAAGTACTCTCTATTACTACCAAATAAATAAATATATTTTCCTTCAGATTACTAAAGGGAACTGTGTATAACACAGAACCCTTGACCAATCCAATTTATGAATCTGTAAAAATTTTAAAGCCTCTAACACCAGATTATTCCCCATTTAATAAAGTCCAAAGCTACACGTAAAATCATTTGCCTAATGAAAAATAAAAAGTTGGAGGAGAGAGGGTCACAGAGGCTGAGCACAGGATTTTTAGGACACTGAAAATACTCTGTATGATACCATAATGATGGATACATGTCATTACACATTTTCCAAACTCACAAATAGAACTTTCCATCACCTGAAAGTTTCCACCTGCCCTTTGCAAACTACCTTTCCCTCCATTTCCAACCTCAGGCAACCACTGATCTGCTTTCTGTCACTACAGTTTAATCAGCATTTTCTAAAATATTAACTAAAATAATATAGCATACACCCTTTTTTGTGGCTTCTTCCATTCAGCATAATGATATTGAGACTCATCCATGTTGTTGAATTTGTATAAGTACTATCCTGTTCATGGATATACGTTTTTCTTTATTCTTTCTAACCTACTGAGTAGGCTCGTTTTAGGTTCCAGTGGATCAAGCTGCTATGAACATGCATGTACAAGTCTTTGTTGGACATGTTTTCATTTGACGAAATACCTAGTGGAATGGCTGGGTAATATGGTAAGGTTATGCTTAACGTTCTAAGAAACTGCCAAACAGATTTCCAAAGTGACTGTACAGCAGTACATGTGAGTTCTAGAAGCTCCACATCCTCGAAACACTAAGTATTGTTAACCTTTTTTAAATTTATTTATTTGGCTGCATTGGGTCTCAGTTGCAGCACATAGGCTCTTCAATCTTCCTTGCAGCATGCAGGATCTAGTTCCCTGACCAGGAATCAAACCGGTCTCTTGCACTGGGACCTGAGTCTTAACCACTGGACTACCAGAGAAGTCCCTTGTTAATCTTTTTAATGTTACCCATTCTAATGGGTATATGATATTTCTCTGAGGCTTCAATTTGCATTCCTTTGATGATTAATGCTATTCAAAATCTCTTCATGTAACAATAGGCCATTTATGTATCTTCTACTGTGAATTGTCTCACTGTTTTTTAAATACTGAAGCAAAATATTCAAAACAATGCAAAAATCCACCAACATGTGAAATGTTAAATAAGCACTGGCACATCCATATAAAAAAATACCATGCCGATGTTAAGAAAAAATGAGACAGATCTACATACCCTGACATATAAAGTCGACCAAGATATATTCCTAAGTTAAAAAATAAATCAGGGACTTGCCTGGTGGTCCAGTGGTTGAGAATTCACCTTGCAATGCAGGGGAACCAGGTTCAATTCCTGATCAGGGAACTAAGATCCTACATGCTGCAAAGCAACTGTGCCACAACTAGAGACTCCCAGTGCCACAGCCAAATAAATAAATAATTTTAAAAATTCAAGCTGTAGAATAGAATGTGTAATATGAGCCTATGTTTGTAAACATAC
Organism: Bos indicus; assembly: GCF_029378745.1. Taxonomy (NCBI): domain Eukaryota; kingdom Metazoa; phylum Chordata; class Mammalia; order Artiodactyla; family Bovidae; genus Bos; species Bos indicus. The sequence goes on from NC_091763.1 coordinate 81,236,347, forward strand.
ATAATAATATTAATAATAATGTTGGTACCTGGAGCATTCATAATGTTCTACTCTTGGCTAAGTCTTGGGGTAAGAATTTATGGAACACTTTCACTAGCTAAGTTACTTATTTCTGTAATTTTGCTTAATCCTTAAATCAGGGGAAAAAAAGAAAAAGTGAAAACATGAAGAACAAATTGAGAGAGAAACAAGATATTTTAGAGAAAGTAAAACATAGAAAAAGATCTTAAATATGAGAAGATATTTTGATATCATTAGGAATGAACTGACAAGCAATTATTGTCCATAAGACTCCAAAAATATGAGTCTTCTGTACTCATCTCTTTGGGAGCCCCTGTTTTACTTCAAATGATACAGGAAATATATTTAGAGATCTCTTCAATTCATAAATCTCTTCTCATCATAAATCTATAAAGAGAAGTCTATATTTCACTACCAAGGTCAACTCACAACCGTAATAAATTAGTAAAATTTTATTTAATGATGCAAAAACTTTTAAATGAATTCATTTAACATCAACCAATAGCATTTTACTTTTATGATCTGCGAAGATAACCAAAAAGGACTTCTAAAGCATATTTAAAGTGAAAGTGAAGTCGCTCAGTCGTGTCCGATTCTTTGCGACCCCATGGACTGTAGCCCACCAGGCTCCTCCATCCATGGAATTTTCTAGGCAAGAGTACTAGAATGGGTTGCCATTTCCTTCTCCAGGGGATATTCCCGACTCGGGGATCGAACCCGGGTCTCCCGCATTGCAGGCAGACGCTTTACCGTCTGAGCCACCAGGGAATCCCCTAAAGCATATTTAAGTCATAATCAATTAATGAGTTTTAAACAGGTAAGAGCATAAACCTTAGAGACTGAATTTAATTCTCTGCTTCACTATTTACTATCCTAATGACCTTGACCAAGGTAAACATTTCTCTGTTTCAATTTCCTCATTTGAAACACCTACATCATAGAGTTTGCAAAGATTAAGTGAAATGTTATATGGGGGCTTCCCAGTGGTGTCAGTGGTGAAGAACCCGCCTGCCAATGCAGGAGACATAAGAGACTTGGGTTTGATATCTGGGTTGGGAAGATCTCCTGGAGGAGGGCATGGCAACCTTGCGGTATTCTTGCCTGGAGAATCTCATGGACAGAAGGGCCTGGCAGGCTATAGTCCATGGGGATGCAAAGAGTCAGATATGACTGAACCGACTTAGCACACAGGCACACACAAAGTACACTTCCTGCTGCTGCTGCTGCTGCTGCTAAGTCGCTTCAGTCCGACTCTGTGCGACCCCATAGACGGCAGCCCACTAGGCCCCTCTGTCCCTGGGATTCTCCAAGCAAGAATACTTGAGTGGGTTGCCATTTCCTTCTCCTGGCATATAGTAAATGCTCACTAATACCAACAATTGTTGTTATCATCCTCATCACCAATGTAATATACAGTCCCAATACCTATTAAGTAAATAATCCAGATTTGAAAGCAATCACATGACTCATGATTAAGGAACAGAAAATAATATTATTCTCAATATTCTATACTTTAAAAAGATATCTACAGCCGTATTTTGTTTCCTTATGAAAGACCAGAATAGACTGATTTCAGGGTGAAAAACAGTTGAAAAGAGCATCCTTTATAACGTAATTTGTTGAGATATAGTGAGCAGCTTGTATATCGCTCTATCTTATTTGGCCTCTAGGATGGAAAGCTATTATGTTGATATAGCTGAGTAACCATGCAAAGAAATATAATTATAATGAAGCTGCCATCAAATTTATGCTTGCCAGAGTTGCTTCTAGGACTCCTCTGGTATTTGGCCCTAGGTTTCCATGACACAAATAAATTTGAACACCAGTGTGGATATAATTGACAGATGCCCACACAAGTGGCTCATTTGTGTGGCAGCAACCATGACATCCCTCTCCCACTGTACTAGCCAACTACTGAGACATTAAACAAAAAAGTCAAGTCCTAAAACAAACTGATCGAATATCACTATCAAATACAACATGTGATATACATCAGAAGGCTTTCTTGATTTGATATTTTTACAGAGAACTTAATTACCAGAACTTAGGAGTGAGCCAGTAGATGGATATCTCTTCCAAGCTTTATTTAGAAAAGTTAGCAGGATATTTTCTTTCTAGCACAGGTTGAGTCTTGAAGGAATTCTCTGTTCCTAATAGTATAATTTGGCAGGAAATTTTAGGGGTTCAGAGTACTTGGAAAATCAGAATCCACTGGAAAACATTCCAGGGAAACTAAAATTTTTGAGTGGTAAAAAGATAGTGTGGAAGTGACACTCAAGTTATGAGACATTTAGAGACAATTCGGTTCAGCGGTAAAGTCTACACCTGCAGTGCAGGAGCCGCAGGAGACATGGGTTCGATTCCTGGGTTGGGAAGACTCCCTGGAGGAGGAAATGGCAACCCACTCCAGTATTTTTGCTTGGAAAATCCTATGGACAGAGGAGCCTGGCAGGCTACCATCCATGGGGTCACAAAGAGTCAGACACAACTAAGTGACTAAGCACACAGAAAACAATAGAAAGATGGGTAAGAACGTATAATCGTTTATAATTCATGCTTCATTGACACTCAGTTTCTTCAGAACTGCCCTTCCCTTGCAAGGACTTGGCTATTACTGTGGGATTTGCAATCAAAGAAGTTTTAAAATGGCTGGATGCTACTATTTTAATGAAAACTTGAAGAAAAAATGCAAAAAGACTAGAAATAAAGGGCTACCAAATGATAGGTAAAGCATTACACAACCAAAGTACCAATGGGTGCTAATCCCTAATCCCTCTGCTCTTCTCACTTCCCAGTTTCTCTTGCAATTAGATTGGGGCCAAATGCCTGGGGTCTGGCCAATCACACATAAACAGAAGCAATATAAGCTTAATTCCAGCCCTAATCCTTAAAAACATCCCATTAGGTCCTCCAGGCTTCTATGGTCCTACTGCAGTGACTGTGAGCTAATTTGTACCACAGCCCCATCTAGCCTTTCCTGACCAATGAAGAAATGAGGCATGGGCAGAAGAAAAATGGTAGTCTCCTCTAAGCGGATGTAGAGTGTCCAAGCCAACCAGTTAGAGTTCCATTTCAGGGGTAAGTTGCTTCACTGCTAGCAGCAGTCATCAAACGGAGATACGTTAAGACTTTCGTAAGAAATCAATGAATCATTTTAAAGAAATCAATTTCCAGATCTTAAGCTTCCATACATATTTTTCCCCAAAACTGATCAAAGAAGACCTACAAATAAGCCTTCTTTCATGACAAGGCTTCTTACACTGGGTAAAAGGAAAGCATATTCCTCACACATTACAGATCTTACCCTCACCTTAGTTCTTACTATAAAATTTATTTGTGATAAACAAATTTTTTAATATGAACTTAGTATATGCAATGCGTTGCTAATCAAAAGTCATTTAGGAGAAAGACCACTAGTGTAGACTGGAACATTGAAGGGTAGAAAACAGTACCAACTTAGAGACTTTATAAGTAATCAATTTATAGTTATAGGATTCACAACCAAAAGTCAGGAAGCCAGAGAAAAAAGCTTCAGGGTTGAGGCCTCTTTAATGAGCCTGAAGAGAATAACTCAGGGATAACAAGTGGCTGAACCAGGAACTCGTGGAGCAAATGACAGTTGTAAACTACAGAATATGAATGCCCACAAACCCATGAGACCCCTGAAACTTCACCATGTAGGTGATGAGGCTTTCTTCCAGAAGAAGACCGACCAAAGGGAAGACCTTCGTGCGAATCAGGGAAAGTCATCCATTCCAGGGGACAACCAGCAAAACACCATCATAGGTACTTGAAGGGCATTCTAATTATCACAGAAAAGAAGACAACATGCGAGTGCGAGATGTGGGAGGGTGGGAACCGGGGGCAGTGTTAGATGGTGAATGTGATGAGCCTATTTTAAACACAAAAAGGGAACGGAACCCTATTTTACAGACCAACTGCAAATAAAACAGGAGGAACAGATGGAAAGGGAAGGGACAGCCTGGGAGAAGTGAGTAGACAGATACATATGTCAGAAAAAAATGTTTATGATTTGATTTGTTTTCAACAGCTTCCAATAGGTCATTCTGAAGAGAAGGAGATGTCTAGAAGAACTTAGGATACTTGCTGTGAAGTGCTATGGAACCCTCCCAGGGATGTCTCTTTAAGTAGTAAAGATAAAAATGATTCTCTAAGCCTTTTAGAGTTTGGCAGGGTCCAGATCAGATCAGATCAGATCAGTTGCTCAGTCGTGTCCGACTCTTTGCAACCCCATGAAGCGCAGCACGCCAGGCCTCCCTGTCCATCACCAACTCCTGGAGTTCACTCAGACTCATGGCCATCAAGTCAGTGATGCCATCCAGCCATCTCATCCTCTGTCGTCCCCTTCTCCTCCTGCCCCCAATCCCTCCCAGCATCAGAGTCTTTTCCAATGAGTCAACTCTTCGCATGAGGTGGCCAAAGCACTGGAGTTTCAGCTTTAGCATCATTCCTTCCAAAGAAATCCCAGGGCTGATCTCCTTCAGAATGGACTGGTTGGATCTCCTTGCAGTCCAAGGGACTCTCAAGAGTCTTCTCCAACACCACAGTTAAAAGCATCAATTCTTCAGTGCTCAGCCTTCTTCACAGTCCAACTCTCACATCCATACATGACCACAGGGAAAACCATAGCCTTGACTAGACGGACCTTTGTTGGCAAAGTAATGTCTCTGCTTTTGAATATGCTATCTAGGTTGGTCATAACTTTCCTTCCAAGGAGTAATCATCTTTTAATTTCATGGCTGCAGTCACCATCTGCAGTGATTTTGGAGCCCAGAAAAATAAAGTCTGACACTGTTTCCACTGTTTCCCCATCTATTTCCCATGAAGTGATGGGACCGGATGCCATGATCTTCGTTTTCTGAATGTTGAGCTTTAAGCCAACTTTTTCACTCTCCACTTTCACTTTCATCAAGAGGCTTTTTAGTTCCTCTTCACTTTCTGCCATAAGGGTGGTGTCATCTGCATATCTGAGGTTATTGATATTTCTCCCGGCAATCTTGATTCCAGCTTGTGTTTCTTCCAGTCCAGCGTTTCTCATGATGTACTCTGCGTAGAAGTTAAATAAACAGGGTGACAATATACAGCCTCGACATACTCCTTTTCTATTTGGAACCAGTCTGCTGTTCCATGTCCAGTTCTAACTGTTGCTTCCTGACCTGCATACAAATTTCTCAAGAGCCAGATCAGGTGGTCTGGTATTCCCATCTCTTGAAGAATTGTCCACAGTTTATTGTGATCCACACAGTCAAAGGCTTTGGCATAGTCAATAAAGCAGAAATAGATGTTTTTCTGGAACTCTCTTGCTTTTTCCATGATCCAGCGGATGTTGGCAATTTGATCTCTGTTTCCTCTGCCTTTTCTAAAACCAGCTTGAACATCAGGAAGTTCATGATTCACATATTGCTGAAGCCTGGCTTGGAGAATTTTGAGCATTACTTTACTAGCGTGTGAGATGAGTGCAATTGTGCGGTAGTTTGAGCATTCTTTGGCATTGCCTTTCTTTGGGACTGAAATGAAAACTGACCTTTTCCAGTCCTGTGGCCACTGCTGAGTTTTCCAAATTTGCTGGCATATTGAGTGCAGCACTTTCACAGCATCATCTTTCAGGATTTGGAACAGCTCAACTGGAATTCTATCACCTCCACTAGCTTTGTTCGTAGTGATGCTTTCTAAGGCCCACTTGACTTCACATTCCAGGATGTCTGGCTCTAGGTCAGTGATCACACCATCGGGATTATCTGGGTCGTGAAGATCTTTTTTGTACAGTTCTTCTGAGTATTCTTGCCACCTCTTCTTAATATCTTCTGCTTCTGTTAGGTCCATACCATTTCTGTCCTTTATCGAGCCCATGTTTGCATGAAATGTTCCTTTGGTATCCCTGATTTTCTTGAAGAGATCTCTAGTCTTTCCCATTCTGTTGTTTTCCTCTATTTCTTTGCATTGATTGCTGAAGACGGCTTTCTTATCTCTTCTTGCTATTCTTTGGAACTCTGCATTCAGATGTTTATATCTTTCCTTTTCTCCTTTGCTTTTCGCTTCTCTTCTTTTCACAGCTATTTGTAAGGCGCTTTGTCCACAGCCTTGTCTAACTCAATGAAACTAAGCCATGCCCATGGGGCAACCCAAGATGGGTTGATGGAGAGATCTGACAAAATGTGGTCCACTGGAGAAGGGAATGGCAAACCACTTCAGTATTCTTGCCTTGAGAACCCCATAAACAGTATGAAAAGGCAAAATGATAGGATACTGAAAGAGAAACTCCCCAGGTCAGTAGGTGCCCAATATGCTACTGGAGATAAGTGGAGAAATAACTCCAGAAAGAATGAAGGGATGGAGGCAAAGCAAAAGCAATACCCAGCTGTGGATGTGACTGGTGATAGAAGCAAGGTCCGATGCTGTAAAGAGCAATATTGCATAGGAAACTGGAATGTCAGGTCCATGAATCAAGGCAAATTGGAAGTGGTCAAACAAGAGACAGCAAGAGTGAATGTCGACATTCTAGGAATCAGCGAACTGAAATGGACTGGAATGGGTGAATTTAACTCAGATGACCATTATATCTACTACTGCGGACAGGAATCCCTCAGAAGAAATGGAGTAGCCATCATGGTCAACAAAAGAGTCCGAAATGCAGTACGTGGATGCAATCTCAAAAATGACAGAATGATCTCTGTTTGTTTCCAAGGCCAACCATTCAATATCACAGGAATCCACGTCTATACCCCAACCAGTAACGCTGAAGAAACTGAAGTTGAACGGTTCTATGAAGACCTACAAGACCTTTTAGAACTAACACCCAAAAAAATGTCCTTTTCATTATAGGGGACCAGAATGCAAAAGTAGGAAGTCAAGAAACACCTGGCATAACAGGCAAATTTGGCCTTGGAATACGGAATGAAGCAGGGCAAAGACTAATAGAGTTTGCCAAGAAAATGCACTGGTCATAACAAACACCCTCTTCCAACAACACAAGAGAAGACTCTATACGTGGACATCACCAGATGGTCAACACCGAAATCATATTGATTATATTCTTTGCAGCCAAAGATGGAGAAGCTCTATACAGTCAGCAAAAACAAGACCAGGAGCTGACTGTGGCTCAGACCATGAACTCCTTATTGCCAAATTCAGACTTAAATTGAAGAAAGTAGGGAAAATCACTAGACCATTCAGGTATGACCTAAATCAAATCCCTTATGATTATACAGTGGAAGTGAGAAATAGATTTAAGGGCCTAGATCTGATAGATAGAGTGCCTGATGAGCTATGGAATGAGGTTCGTGACATTGTACAGGAGACAGGGATCAAGACTATCCCCATGGAATGAAAATTGGGGGGGTTAAGAAGGCACAATGAGGAGCATGTTTCCAAGGACAGAGGCAGGTCTTAAGGTGGCCTAGCTATGTTCTTGTTGTAAATTCATTCAAACTTTTCATACATACTATCAAACTGTCCACCAGAAAAGCAGCACCAATATATACCAGCATCAGCCGTGGAAAACAATGTTCTCCACTAGCTCCCATAACCCACAACGGCTTAGTTTTGGGAGCTTTTTGTTTACTTGTTTGTTGTAAATTCAACAGTTAAAAATTTGCACATTACTACCATTTTAATTTTCATTTACTTAGTGACAAGAAATTACACTGCTTTTCATACTTTCTCTTTTTTTTTTTATCTTCTCCTGTAAATAATGTTTTCTTCTTGTTGGCCCATATGTCTACGGGCACATTTATCTTTTCCTTATTGATCTGTACGGGTTCTTCGTGTAGTAAGAATATTAACCTTTTATGAGTACAAAACACAAAGATACAAATTCTAGTGACATTAAAATTTTATTCACTCTTTTAAAACAAAAAATTGTATCTGGAAAAGAATAATTACATTCTTTAACATTTTTCTTCATGTCAAAGTATTCTGTCAACAATTTTATTATATTCAATAAAAACTTTCATAAGTGACTTAATGCATTAACACGTATTACACATGGCTGAATATTAATCAAAAAGAAATACACTTGTATAAAACATTTCACCTGTGCTTGACTACTATGGACAATGGAAACATGCTTAGAACTGAAAAGAAGATCATTAACAGTAGTTTGGCTCTCAGAGACAAGAACAAGTTGCTTCCAACACCTGCTTAATCAATGAGAACATTACATAAGTGATAGTTAAGTGATCTACTGTGTTCAATGCAGACCTCATCCTATTAATGAATGAACTAATCATATCCTAGAGATGCATTTACTTTTCTACTCTTGACAGTCTTTAACATGCAACAGCTAAACAGCTAACAAGAGAAGAGGAAAACAGAGATAATCTGAAAGGCCTCAGGGAATACTATGGTAGCTTATGCTCTAAGTATATCACAGTAGCTCCACTCCACCCCCCATCCATGGGTTCCTCAACTACAGATTCAACCAATGGTGGATTGAAAATATTGGGGAGAAAAAAATTCCCAAGAGCAAAGCTTGAATATGCCTCCCACGACTATTTACAGAGCAGTTGCATTGTATTTACAACTATTTACATATTATTTACATTGTATTCGGTATTATAAAGTAAACACAGAACATGTGGTTATATGCAAATACCAAACCATTTTATATAGTAAGGAACTTGAGCGTCCTTGGATTTTGGTATCCAAGGGGGTGGAATCCTGGAATCAATCCTCTGCAGATCCCGAGAGATACCAGAACAAACATTTCCAGGACTAGCTTCAGGAGCACATATACTAAAATTGGAACAAACATTTCTAACATAGAAACTATTAAATACACTCTCCTGTCCTAAGAAGTGCTTTCATTAAAAATACATGGTCTTTAATACCCATACTTATTCAAAACCGTGGTTTCTGAAACAGAGATCAGAGTTATTATTTCTTACATCAAGACATGCACCATTTTCTCGCCAATTAATAAGTTGCAGGAGTCATAATGAGAGCTGGTGGACTTCACCTGCACGTCCAAGGACTGAACCCAAGGAAAGGTCCCCCAAATTATAAACCAATCAGTTTGTATGAGACAGCTGCTGGCACTGCACCTTCCCGCAAAAAAGCAGAGACCACTAATGGCCCTAAAGTAAGCAAATTCTCCTCAGGAAGAAAGGGGGATGGTCCCTGGGCTGACTCTCTGGAATGTAAATAAATGTCTCCAGGGGGAAAGATAAACTTCACTGGGTTAACAATCTCAATCTTGGGAAAGTATCCAAGGCTCTGAGTTTTATACCCCTATGAAATATAAACATAAATTTCCTGGAAGCTCTCTACCATTTCAGTCATCTTTTAACTTCCAAGGCTTGGCCTTTAACCCAAGTTCTAGTTTTCTTAGCGTAGAAAGCCCTGACCATGCAGAAACATGAAAATATTCACTCCTTGGTAATAAGTAGTAAAAACTAACCAAAGTATTTACGTTTTCAGCACTCATTAATACCTGATGCCTACCAAACATATTGGGTTTCAAATCCTTTCTGGAGAGCCCTAGAAATTCCTCAGAGGTGCCAGAAGTGTCTTTTCAAGGAGGCAGATAAAGGAGGAAACAGAGTGAGCAGCTCTGGGAATCCCAATTCCTCCTTCAAACACGAAGCCATATGCTCTCAAAAAGGCTCTACCAAAAAAAAATTGTTTTTAATCTACTGAAAAAAAGAAACACTAAAAAAAACTTTGGTAACCCCAATAAAGATTTTCTGTCTTATAGAAGGAGAAGGCAATGGCAACCCACTCCAGTCTTATAGAAACGGACAAGTTCCCATTTTCACTTACACTTAAATTTACACTTAAATCTGTGATACTCTTACTTGCATTAATATAAAACGTGTAAAACATGCATCATCAGAAAGTTAGCCAATTATTTTGGAGATCCCCATATACTTCATAGGTACTGAGAAAGTTCCTTAACGCTTTGCTTGTTGATGTCCTCTGAGTACAATGTCACTTGAAGACATCACCTAGCCATTAATAGTGTCTTCAATAAATGCACTATCCTATTTGGGATCCTGTTTTCTAAAGGTGGTCCTCCCTAAACAGTTCTACAATTCTCTTTTTGTCAGAACAATACTCGTGTTACTCACACAAATGTTAAAGTGCCCTTTTCTCCTCACAGGATTCCGACTTCATTCATGGAGCAGCCACCATACTCTCACGTACATCATCCCACTTCACTTTTCTATTTCCAGGTAATACAACATAAAACTTCCTACATTTCTCTCCCCCGGAACTCACCACCACATAAACAAATTGAAATATGCGTCTTGGGACCTCAGACCCATCAGCTCAGGCTGTTAGATTGCAATCCCCAGGTTAACACCCGTGAAGACTCTAGCTACATTTACAAATGTTCACAATTAAAGTTATATCTACTAATCTCTAAATGTCTAAAAAAGATATGCCATGAAGTACATATTATGAAGCCATGAAGATGTTAAGTTAAACACTTTGACCTTTAAATTGATTGGTCAAAAATGATGTACTTTAAGGACAGGAGCCAACCAAAAATGTACAGATTAATACTGGTAAAGATATAAGACTGCTGTAATCCCCACCTTCTTAGGGACTCTTTAATACCCCCCACCCCCAGTGTCTATGCTGAGAGCTTTGTACTTTCCTCCTTTCTGATAAATCCTATTTGCTTGCTACCATGAGAGTCTGCATGTTCGTGGATTCCATTCTTCGACTCCGTGAACAAGAAGTTAGATTCCCGTTTCAGTCACTTAATTTCTCTTGGACAATCTTTCTCATCTGTAAAAAGGCAAATTGCCTATACTCAGAAGTGATTCAAGTGGAATCTTCAGTTTTCATACAATTAAGAATGTGCTCTCCCTCACTCCTCCTATATATTAATACCTGAAAACATAACGGAGAGCACAATGTCATACATAATCTACTCGTCAAAAATTTCACACTTTATTTCTTGTTTCTAATACAAGTTCATATGTGTGGAAGATAACAAGATATCGCTACAGGGAAGAACATTCCAGAAGTGCAAGCCAAGTAAAAAGACAACTTACAGTACTTCACTCAATTCAACAAATCATTTGCTAATTATTTAACTATTAACAAAGGTAATTTAGTCCCTGCCACCCTCATTTCTCTGCGCCCTCCCACCAAGAGGTAGACTGGTGACCTACCTCTTGATGACATTAAAGGTCATTACAAGTGAGACTCACTAACCCACTCATGTGGGTTATGATGTGACCCACTCATTCATTCAATAAATATCTGAGAGCCCAATTACCAGGCATTAAACTATGTCCAGGAAGGTGAATTTCCGGACAGGACAGTGAAAGAAAGAAGTCGCTCAGTCGTGTCCGACTCTTTGCAACCCCATGGACTGTAGCCTACCAGGCTCCTCCGTCCATGGGATTTTCCAGACAAGAGTACTGGAATGGGTTGCTATTTCCTTCTCCACGGAGTCTTCCTGACCCAGGGATCGAACCAGGGTCTCGGCATTATAGGCAGACGCTTTACCATCTGAGCCACCAGGGAAGTCACTAGGATAGAGGTATGTTTAAAGAGGGTACTCTGGGAGGATCCTCAGGCCTTAATTGCATCACAAAGCCTCAACGTGATTACCCTGCCTTGATTGATTCTACAACTTGTGTCTAAAGGAGAAATCTGAAGAACCAAATTCTCTCAAACAATGGCAAAAAAACTGCGTGTTTCTCCATTCATCAAGGATAGAAGCTAAGAAAACAACACATTCTTCAGCTTGCCACATGCCACAGAATATGTCAAACGGAAGGTGAGGAGTGGAAGCTGCAAGAATGTTCATAGGCTGAAAGGCACAGATCCACGCTACCCATTAGGCTATGATTAAATGAGTCCTAAAATTCTCTAAGATTCGTTTTCCTACAAGCTGATTTCAAGGCTCACCGTAGACTTTCATCCCCAAATTCGAAGGGAGTCAAGATAGTTTCAGAAAACTGCAATAAATCCAAATTTCATCTTCTAAATAAAATTCTGAGCCAGGTCTTCGGTTCAAAGGTGTGTTTATACCTTAGGGGTCATTTCTTGAATGATCACATTTTTCTTTATAACCAAAGGTCTGTGAAATGGCCATTATTTTAAGAGCTCTGGACAAATGTTCGTTTTGAAAATCAGGATCTCTGCTTCCTAATCACCTCCCTTACCCGACTTCATTTAACAAGAACAAGGAAGGGAATAAAGTCCGGCATCTGCGAACAGTCTCACCCCCGAGTTATTTAAAGATGCAGTCTGAAATCCTTTCTGAAATGCAGCTGGTTGCAGGGGTGGGGGGTAGGGGGTACATTTTTCAAGTTATTTAAACATGGGAGACGAGGAGGGATGAGTAAGGGAGAAAGGCGAGTCCGCCCGGTAGGCCCGCGCGGGGCCCGGACCGGAACCCGGACGTCGGGCAGGGTGACCACCCGGCGATCGCGGAGCCAGGGCGCTGGGGAGACGCGAAAGGTCAGAGGGCGGGCGACGGGGTCAGCGGATACTACAGGAAAGCGCACCGCTCTGCTCAGATTGCCGCCTGAGTGGGAAGGCTGGGACTGGGGTCTCTTTCGCCACCTGGACCGAGTTTCGGAGGGTACCTGACTGCGGGCGGCCGGTCCACAGCCCCGTCCCGCCGCCCGGGCGGGAGAAAAGGCCGGTTCTCCGCAGAGCGGCGACCCTCGCCAGCGACGCCAGCATTGCGCGCCGCTCACAAATCCTGGCTCCCCGAGTGGAGAACTCCGCGCTCGCGCGGCCACTGGGGGCGCCCGCGGACAACTCATCCCTCTCCCGGCACCAGGTGGGAGGGGCCGGGCTCGGCCCGGCCGAGCTCCCTTAACCACCCACCCAGCTCTGGGCAGGCGTCTAGTCGGTGGGTCAGTCCCAACCAAAGCCCGCGAGACTTCAAAGGCCATTGCTGGGGCTTCCCCGGTGTTTGGCCTTTCCTTTATCCATTTTCCGCCTCCTTCCTTCACTTAACTCAATCTGTACCCAATTCGATAACGTACTTATCCTGCCGCCCTAGAGGAACCTTTGTGAGCCCGGAACCAATGTGCTATATAATGCTGGAGGACGGAGGAGTGTTTTGGTGAAGGACCGCCAAGTATAAGAGAAGGGTTGCTCGCGACAGTTCCGGCAGGAGAACGCGCCAGTGAGATCCTTGTCGTCGTCCGCTGAGATGCAGCGACAGAATTTTCGACCCCCGACTCCTCCTTACCCCGGCCCGGGTGTAGGAGGTTGGGGGAACGGGAGCAGCTTCCGGGGTACCCCGAGCGGAGGCGGACCGCGGCCGCCATCCCCGCGGGACGGGTACGGGAGTCCACACCACACGCCGCCGTACGGGCCCCGATCTAGGCCCTACGGGAGCGGCCTTTCTCCGCGACACGGCGGCAACTTCCCTGGGGGCCGGTTCGGGTCTCCGTCCCCTGGCGGCTACCCTGGCAACTACTCCAAGTCCCCCGCGGGGTCCCAGCAGCAATTCGGCTACTCCCCAGGGCAGCAGCAGACCCACCCCCAGGTAATAATAGCCAGCGTTTGCCGAGCTCTTACTGTATGGCAGGCATGGTACTCCCTTTACGTGGATTATTTTGACTCCTCTATGAGGTGGGATACTGTCGTTAGCCCTGTGTTGCCGATGAATAAACTGAGGCTCAGAGAAGTGTAGCTTTCTTTGGAATGCTCTACAAAGTGGCAGAGCCCGACTTGTTTCTGGAGCCCTCCTGCTTTTTCACCAGTACCGTGCCGCTTGTGCACAGGAGGTTTCCCTAATTCCCTCTCCTTTGTCAGGGGCATGGCCTGTTGGTAGCAGTAGACTATGCCGAGTCCCCGCTCTCCGAGGGGGAAAAACAGCGAATGAATCCCTAGCGTAGAGCTCATCTGTCTTGAGTTATAGGCTAGTGCCATATCCCTACTGTTGGCACCTTTTTCTTTTCTTCTTCCACTTTTTTTTACCTTGGTTTTCCGAATACAACTGGCTTCTGCTCCAAGTCTTTGTAGTGTTTCTAGGATTCTGTGGTTTACAACTTAAATGTGCTTAGTAGTTTTCCAACTTTATGCTAAACCAAAACACCTCTTTGAGTGTGGAGCTAATGAGATGGGAAGGTTTAGAAATTTTGAAGCTGTAGGGTAAAAGAATTTTACCTCCAGAAATTTGCCTCCAGAAAAAATAGAGAAATAACAGAAAACTACATTTCTTATTTCATCATCAGCTTTTCATTTGGCAAAGTTAACACATTAGAAATCCAAAAGAATTTGAACTGACAGTGGGCATAAAATTATTAAGTATACCAAATTGGTTTACTTTTTAAAAACACTAGATTAAAAGAAGCATGGACTTTGAAATTGAACATAACTGGGTTCAAGACATAATTTTTAACTAGCAGTGTGACCCCCACTAGCCGCTAAAGAAAAAAGTTCCACTCTTACCTCTGCTAAATGTCTTTAACTAATGATTTTTTTCCTAAAGGGTTCTCCAAGGACATCTACACCATTTGGATCAGGGCGTGGTAGAGAAAAGAGAATGTCTAATGAGTTGGAGAGTTATTTCAAGCCTTCAATGCTTGAAGACCCTTGGGCTGGCCTAGAACCAGTATCTGTAGTGGATATAAGCCAACAATACAGCAATACCCAAACATTCACAGGCAAAAAAGGAAGATACTTTTGTTAACATTTCTGAAATTCAACTGGACGCTTCATGTGTCAGGAACATCTTGGACAAAACTTTTACTTGTAATTAAATTGAAACCTAACATGGTGACTTTGGGTAATTAGTTGTGTGTTTCATCATATCAAGTATTTTTGGTATTACAGAAGACATCTGGTAGGATAATTTGCAATATTTAGCTCTCTGGAAGTGCCTACCACAATTTAGAAGATTAACATTTTCCAAATGCTTAACATTCTTGGTTATATAATGGACATTTGCCTTTTAATGTTTTTTCCAGTGTTTTAAAATAAAGCAGTTTGTCTTTCTAGCTATATTGTGCTTTTGTCATATGCTAAAAAAGAATTATTAAAATAATGCTTTGTAATCACATAGTTAGAATTCATAAGAATATATTTTGGATACTGCTTTTGAAAATAGACCATACTTTGTGCTGTAGACAGGTCTATATATTTGTTCATAGGGAAAAGGGGGTAAAGGAAGAGAATAAAAAAAATTTCTATTCATATTATAACCATTGTTCTGTGTCCATATTTTATGAAATGCTTTTGTAAAAATGCATTGAAACTTGGTAGAAAGTTAGAGAAACCCACTTACGCTTAAATTTAAAACTATTTCTAGCCTTTATACTCATTTAACTGAAAAAGGCAAGGATGGACCTATTTCTTGCATAGCTAGATTAAAGAATTCTGCGTCTGAATTTCTCTACTCCATATCTCCCAGTATTGTGGAATTATTTTCTCTTGAGTCTAGGAAGATGGCTATCAGCAGTCTCAAATCACTTCCATTGTGAAGAGAATATTTCCCAACTCTCGTCAATCCCAGTGAAGACAGATTGGTCATGCTTGGTCTTTTTTTGTAGTCTTGATCCAATAACTATGATCAAGGCAGCGTAGCATAATAAATTTGAACATGGACCCATCCCTAGAATGAGGCAGAGTCCCATGATCTTAGACCCACTAGGCCTACCGGGACTAAAGAAAGGTTTTCCAAAGGACGGAATGCTGTGTACCTATGCCTGTGGTAATGAGAAAAATATAAAGGGATTTTCATTTTCCCCAACTATTTAAACAAAACTAAGTCTTAGAACATTCAAGCTTTTTAGGTATTTTGGGGTCAATATAAGATGAAAGTATAGCTCATTAAAATTTTGTTTAAACATTCCCAGAAAGAAACTTCTAAAAGGGAAACGGTCACACCAGTTATTTGAGCCATAACCAGTTCTATTTGTATGTTAGGTCTTTCACAAAGGCAAAACAGAAAATAAGGATTTAGATTAATAAAAGCTTCATGAGACTCAGGACTACTACTGTTACTATATTCTAATACTATTACTATACTGAAAGATGAAGAATAGAGAAATTCAGAGGCAGGCTAGTTAGGTGAGTTATTTAACTTCTCTGTGCCTCAATTTTCTTATGTGTAAAATGAAAAAATTAACAGTACCCATGTCATAGAGGTGTTGTGTTGAGGATTAAATGGGTTTATATGCGTGAAGACTTAGGCCAGAGCCTGGCACATAGTAAGCACTCTAAATGGCAGCTGTGACTTTCTCACTTACCCCTATATCCTCAGCTCTGAGGATGATGCCTGGAAAATAGTAGCTGCTTAATAAATATTTGGCGAATGGATGCTGACATTCTGATTACAACTACTATATTGCTCTGCCTTTATCTGCTGTATACAAAGAAGATAGTAATTTTCCCCCCAATATTCTAAAGGGAATGTCCTACTTTTCTTAACGTCTTTCTAGATGATTTGAGGTCATGATGTGTGATGAAAATTAGAGCAAGTAGAATACTTTTATTGAACTTTGTAGGTAAGAAAATCTCTAAGAAATGGGATTTAGAAATAATTATTAGGCCATTGCTTAGAGATCACTGGATTATTGACAAAAAAAAAGTCCGATGTTTTATGTTAATATATATTAGCATATTTGTAAGACATTCAAATTATAATTTTCTAATGGCTTATGTACATTTTTACTAGCTATAAGTGTGATCTTAAACAACTAAATGTAGAATTTATTTTTTGCCAAGTTACCAACATCTGCTTCCAGATATCTGACCTTTCTGATTTTAAAAGAAACATTTTTGTCCTCGGTAAATGTAAATTGCTTTTTTGCTCTGGTTATTAGTGTACATAGTTATCAAAGGTCTTTAAACATTGATATTGATTTGTTTATGTTACTAGCCTATTTTGTTTAGCTGAGTGAAGAAATTGATCATTCTTTTAAATGAAAAATGACTTTTAATCGTTTCAGAATGCACATTTTTACCTCTGTAGAAATGTTAAATAACTTTTTTAGGGAAATTTATAGTTAAGCATGCTTCTTAAATATTCATATAGTTGAAGAACAGAAGTATAATCTATAGCTGGGTCTTAAAGACAGAGATACCTTTAAGGGATTCAGATCCAGATCCTCAGATCCCAAATGTACTCTTTGTTAAAATGATGTGTTTAAAAACATTTCTGTCATCAGTGGATGATGCTAGTTCTCTATTTTCCCTTCTGCCTTTTCATAATTACCCTTCTCCCACTTGACAAAAGATACCTATGGCAGCTTTTGTTTTTCAAAAATGATACCAACAATATTTCAGGTCCCTGAGACTCCTAGAACCTTTCTGTACCTCATCAAGATGTAAACTTATGTCCCTGGCCTTTCAACTTGAGCAGACTGTTCTGACTGCCCAAGGAAGTATAGTGAAAGTTAATTTATTTTCATTATGGGTGAAGTGTGGTCTTAGAAATCAGTTATATTGGCCGATGTGGGGATACAAAGATAGAGCTATGACAGTTTTTGTTTAATGACCTTGCCTTTCCTTTTTTGTCTACTGACTATTCAAAAAAGGATTTTTCCTTTGTGTGAATCATGTGAAAGTAAAACAAAGAGAGCATGAACATAACATGAAGAGAAAGGCACCTTATTTTTAGGAAACAAATGATAAAGTTGCTTGCCTTATCTATCTGTCTAATCTATTCAATATTGGTATAAAAGCATGATGTGTTTTGGTGAATCTGCTGTCAGGCAAACTGTCTTTTCCCCACTTTCAATAATGATAAAGAGCCTGATGAATATGTCTCAAACCTGTCTTAATAATATAATTTGCATGATTTCAAGAAGAAGTTAAAATTTCCATGTTTATTTCTGATATATTAACCTTAGATCTTCAAGTTAAAACATCTTGTTTCAGAGGTAAGTTTGTGGTTTTTATATTTACTAGAGCATTTTTCAGATTCTTTCAAAAAACATTATTATCCTTTGCCAGTTCATTATTAGATTCTGTAAATCCATATTAATTTCTTACGTGGCCCAAGCCAGCTACTTACTGTCTTTGAGACATTTCTCTCTTTTTTTTTTTCATTTCTACTTTGTGTTTACATTTAAATTAACTGAAACATATTGTGGATTTTACCCTAACTAAAACATTGTAGTCATAAGTATGTGTTGTATAAACCCTGAACTTAGTAGTGACCCAACATCTTTGCTGATTTGCTCTTAATTTTTATTCTAACATTCATCTAAGAAACTGTTATTACATGATTATATATAATCCCTTATGTACCACTTAGTAAAAATACTGCCAACTAAACTATAATATGCTATTGATTATAGGTTGCATCTCAATTTCAGAGATGTTAAAATGTGCATCTTAGTTTGATAAAACACCTTAAACAATACTTTAAAAAGCAGAACATCTATTCATGTATAGGTGTAAATGTTTTACAAAACAGTCTAGGAAAGTTCATGTAAAAAAAAAAAAAAAATGTTCATGTAACATTAGAAATCCAGCTTTACTTAATTAGGATTAATTCTTCTCAGATATTTATATTCTGTTCTAATTCTGTAAAAGGCATACTTTTTAAATGTAAAATCATGCTTCTAACCTATGTAGAGTTATCCTCAATAAATATTTGCAATTTCCAGTTTTATGGGGATATTTATGCTCTAGATTGTCTTAATTTTAAGCTCCATAAGCAAGATGATGCTCAGTGAATAAGTGATGTCTTGGTAAAGACATCTTGATGTCTTAAGTTTCCAAGGAATTGAGAAAGAAAATGGCCTGAGCAGCAAAAGACTTCAGTGAGGGTGGTTCTTCAATTGTTTTCAACAAAATTGAAAAAAGCTTAATCAGATTATCAATTAAAGATAATTAAAAATAATCTGATGATCAATTTATTATTTCTGGCATATAACTGAAAAAGTGACATCACTATGACAAAATTTTGTCCCTTTTCACTTTCAGCATTTTTATCTATAGTTTAAAAATAGTAATATAATTGTCTCATTCTAGCAATTAGTAATATTTATGGTGTCTTTATTTATTGTTTGAATAGTAATGATAATCCAGATAACAGTCTTCAAACTTGAAGGTTTATAGCCGTTTGAAATAGATTTTTTAAATTTCAATATATTTTTCACACATTTTTGAGAAACAGGTGTATGACAGGATATCAGTAAAGGACTTCTAAACATTACACTTTCATTACAATGAGATAAAAGTTACGTGGGGAAATAAAATAGAAACATGAATTGGGAATAAGGTAGTGTAAAATTTCCTACTATGTTAAGGAGTGTTTTTAGATAGCAAATTACTATGACAATTAGCTTAAAAAGTCAGTGTTACTGAATTGACTTTCTTTGCAAGATTTTGAAACTTAAAAATGTTGTTTTTATGTTAAAGTAAAAGGGTACATCACTTCTCAAAATTACTTTAGAAAATATATGACTAAAAAATTTAAAGCTCTCAAATCATCAGAAGAGGGAGAAAGAGGAATATGGTAAACCATAAATCTAAGAGATGTCAGGGAAGGAGGAAAAGAAGTAAATGACAAGAGTAAATCCAGATGTTCCAATAATAACACTGAATCTTAAAAAAGTAAAATCTTTTCAAAGGCATATTTTCAGATAAGATTAGAGATAATGTAATCTATTTGCTGGTTAAGGAAAGATACATCTAAAAAAACTATAAAAAGATTCAAATCACAGAGGGGATTTTAGCACACCTCTACATGGTCCATAGGGTTGCAGAGAGTCGGACACAACTGAACCAACTAAGCACGCACTGGACATGGATATAACAAGCAGATATAGGATTTGCAGGGAGAAAAAAACCTGGTATATAAAATAGAAATTATATGTAATATATACATATTTTTTCAAGTACTTAACAAATTTTTTATAAATGTTCCAAATCACAGAGTCTGCACATTTCAAGGATTTGATGGATTATATTTCCTGACCGAAAGTGTTCAGTAAATTTAAAAACAAAAATATCCTCCCTCAAAAAATTAGTAAAACAGAAGACAAAATTATGGAGAATGTCAGCAAAAACAAACCTATTCATTGGATTAACTGAAGTCTATAGAAATTGATGAAAAGGAATTTCCCTGGTGGCCTGTTGGCTAGAATTCTAGGCTTTCACTGCCATGGCCTGGGCTCAATTCCTGGTTGGGGAACTGAGAACCTTCAAGCTGCATTGTGCACCAAAAAAAAAAATAGTATTGATGAAAAAAAGCAAACATATAAATATTAAGCTTTGCTGTGACATCAGGAATTATGCTTGGAAAAGGACTACAGTAGGGAAACAATAGTGATGGAATCACCTAGAAGAATAGTGAAATGAATCATCAGTTGCATCATCCTTCTGATTTCTTTGCATTGCCTTACTAAATCCTACATCACCTGTCAAGAGGGTAAAAGAGGTCTAGAGACACAATCTCTGTCAACGTTTACTAAGCTTTTACTTGGGGACAATTAGGAACTTGGCATTTTTCATTTTTCATCCATAATGGTAAGGAAAAGAAAATTAAGGGCTTCCCAGGTAGTGCTAGTGGTAACGAACCTGCCTGCCAGTGCAGGAGACACAAGGGATGCAGGTTTGATCCCTGGGTTGGGAAGATCCTCTGGAGAAGGAAATGGCAACCCACTCCAGTAATGTTGCCTGGAAAATCCCATGGACAGTCCATGGGGTCACAAAGAGTCAGACACAACTGAAGCGACTTAGCCACAGCAGCAGGAACTTAGCATTTTTCTTTTTTCATCCATAATGGCAAGGGAAAAAAAACTGGTTTTTCATGATTATTAAATGAATCAGCACTCTGGACTCTTAAAAGCAAACTCAGACTATAAATTTTCATATGACAATATCCTAGAAAATTTTTCTCACGCTCAAGAATCAATGAATGAACAATACTTCTAAGGACAAAAGAAATAAGATGCTCTCATTTACTCAGTTATCCAGAAGGAAAGATGTCGTCATCACTGTACTTTGTGACAAGAACATCTTTTATGCTTATTACTCAAAATTGTAGGTAGACAAATACTGAAGGCAGATGTATATTCATAATTTATTGAAAGGCAATAAATGATGTAAAAGTGAAAAATCAGTTGGAGTCACTATTCTAATTGCTGTTTATAAATCTGAAAGTGAAAGTGTTTTGCAATTATGAGGCAAAAAAAAAGATGATCTTTTTCTTTACAGAAACATGACATTAAAGTTCTTAAATGTATTGCATTATGAAGACGCAAATGTGAAAAGAACAAGAAGTGTTAATAAACACTAGTGTGAAATACATTAGAGATGTATTTAAACTCTGGAGTCAGGGTTCATAAAATGAATATAGTCTAGGTTCATGACAGTGGATGAACACATATTTATGTTCATGTGATTGATGCTACCCATCTTGAAAATTAAATACTCTCAAAACCACAAAAATAATAAAATTTTGGGTTTCCTATGTCGAAAATTAAATACTCTCAAAACCACAAAAATAATAAAATTTTGGGTTTCCTATGTTTACATTATTATTAAGATGTCTAATAACATTGTTAGTAACTCCTTATTCTCTACATTTTTGCCAAATAACTTAAAAATGTTTTTAAAAATGAAAAGGATCATTGGACCCAGATAACAAATGATGACCAGTTTTTTCTGGTATACTGATGATTAACTGAAGAAATCATACTTCTTCAGAACCAATAAAGGCATTAAAAGTCACCCAAAGATGACTAACTTTACACCAAAGTATTTGAAAGCATAGGTGAAATGTATATTTTACAAAGATACATCATTAATATTGACTCGAAAAGGAATAGAAACTCAGAATAAACCAATAACCATTAGAGATACCAAGCTGATAATCATGAGTATTCTCCCCACAAATGATATCAGACTTACTGAGCCTTCAGAGAATACTTAACTCCTATACTATAAAAACTTTAGTTAAAAAAAGTATCCAATACACGTATAGTATTAACTGATCTCAAACCAGGCCAAGGACAATATAAATGGAAATTATAGATCATTTCACTTAATGGACATTGCTGCTCAATTCAACAGTTGCTCACAAACCAAAAAACAATAGGGTGTATCTCAGGGTTGCAGTGATGGCTCAACATCTAAAAATTTGTTTCTATAATATACCTTATTAATTGCTTAAAGGAAAAAATCTATACTAGTAACTCAGTGGAAAAAGAAAATGCATTGTTTAGGCCTTCCCTGGTAGTCCAATGGTTAAGAATTTGCCTGCCAGCGCAGGGGACACAGGTTCAATCCTTGGTCCAGGAAGTTTCCACATGCCTTGGGGCAGCTAAGCCTGTACACCCACAACTACTGAGACCACACTTAGTCCATGAGCTGCAACTACTAAAGCCCTGCTCTGCAAAAAGAGAAGTCATCGAAATGAGAAACCCACTCACCACAACGAGAGCGCAGCAATTAAGATCCAGCACAGCCCCCCCAAGAAAATTTGTATCAAGTATGAAAGAACAAAAGAGATGACACTGATCTTATTTGCAGATAATGTTACTGTCTGTGTACAACTCCGTGGTTTAGTCAGTAAGTCTTGTCCAACTCTTGGGACCCCATGGACTGTCCTGTCCATGGGATTCTTCAGGCAAGAATACTGGACTGGGTTGCCATACTCCAAGGGAGGCAAATTTTTTGAAACTATTTTTCTGGACCCAAGAACAATATACAATTACAGCATTCCTACAAATCAGAAAATGCAATAATATGCCCCACACTCCATACAGCAAGCTGCCGTCAATCTAGGTTGGAAGAGAAGAAGACCACAGAAGATTACAAAACATTTGGGAAGAATTCCTTTAAAAGCATGACTAAATGGAGAGGTAGATACTCATGCATGGAAGGATACAGTATTGTACATATGTCATTCTCCCTAAATTAATCTATAAATTCACCTCCAGTCGAATCTCAAAATAATTTTGTTGTACCCTGCAAAATGATTCCAGTGTTTAAATGGAAGAGGAAAATGTTGAGGTTCGTCATAAAAATGTTGAAAAATGTAAGCAGGCTTGCTCTACCAGATAAAGAAACTTGTAAAACTAATGACTGATAGGTGTACTCTGAGAGTAAAGAAACCAAAGAAACAAAAATAGAGAACTCAGAAACAAATTCACACACATATAAAAACTTGATACTTGGTTGACACAAATCAGTGGGGGAAAGGACAGATAATAAGTAGTAATAGGTCAATTTTTTGTGATTATGAAAATTACAAACCCCAATTAATGTAGCTGAAACTTGTCTAAGTCAGAAGATAATGAGAAAGCTCGCTGTAAGACTGTCAGAAGTACTTGAGAAATGCAAATATGTTTATAGAGTTGTTTTTTTTTTAAGGTCAGAGAATACATAGCAGTTACCAAAAAATCTAGGTTAAATATACTTTAAGTGTTTACTCAGAAGGACAAAGACTATTCCTATAACATTCTTAGATTTGTATTTAATATTGTTCTCCAAGTATTGTTAACTATCAACATTAGAGTATAGAAAAGAAAACTCTAATTTGTGCATAAAACTTATGTTTATTTACTTAGCATTGTGATAGTAGATTGGATTTGCTCATGAACTTTGTATAATAACCTGCTGGCCATGACCTCGTTTTTATACTTAAATCCAACAATGTATTAAAAGAATTATATACCATGAACAAGTGGGACTTCAGGTGTGCAAGGCTAGGTCAATATTGAAAAATCAATTAAGATAGTCCATCATATCAACAGACTAAAAAAGAAAGAAAAAATTATATTATCAATAAATGTAGGAAAAGAATTTGACAAAATCCAGCACCCGTTTATGATTAAAACTCTCAGCAAACTAGGAACAGACCTTCTTTAACTTGGTAACATCTACAAAAACCTACAGCTAATATCATACTAAATGGTGAGAAACTAAATGCATTTCCACCAAGATCAGGAACAAGGCAAGGATGTCCCCTCTTAGCACTGCTTTTCACATCTTAAGACATCTTTCACATATATAAAGCAGGGGAGGGATAATGATTATAGATTGAGAAGGAAGAAATATTTTCAGATGACATGCGTATCTACATAGAAAATCACCAAAAACAAAACAAAAAACCCGGAAGCAGGATTAAGCAGTTACAGTTATAGCAGTTTCAGTATACAAAGTTAATAGACAAAGTCAATTGCTTTCTTATATGCCAGTGATGAACAATTTAAATTTGAAACTTAAAACCCAATACCAAACAAAAACAATAAAAAAAAAAAAAACCTTAGGTATAAATCTTAAAACATCCACAACATGTATACAAGGACAACTAATAAACTGGTGAAAGCAATTTTTTAAAAAATAAATGGAAATATTCCATGTACATGGATAGAAGACTCAATATTGTCAACATATCAGTTCCTCCCTACTTGCTTTGTAGATTCAACACAATTTCAATTAAAACTGCAGAAAGTTATTTTATGGATATTGACAAGTTTATTCTAAAGTTTAATTGTAAAGACAGAAGACCCCAAATAGCTGATATAGCATCGGGAAGAACATAGCGGCATGACTGACACAGCCAGCCCTTGACTTACTATAAAGCTTCGGTAACCAAGATGATGTGGTAATGGTGAAGGAATGAGCAGCTAGTCAATGGACAGAAAACAGAGACCAGAAATAGACCCCACAAATATAGTCAATTGATCTTTGACAAAGGATCAAGGCAATTCGATGGAGAAAGGATAGTCTTCAACAAATGGTGTTGGAACGGGACAACTGGGAATCCACATTTAAAAAAAGTGAATCTGGACATAGACCTTACACCTTTCACAAACTAAACTCAAAATGAATAATAAACTAAATGTAAAACACAAACCTATAAAGAAGATACATAGAAAATTTAGGTGATCTTCAGTTTAGCCATGACTTTTTTAGATACATAGCTAAACACATGATCCATAAAAGAAGAAAAAGTTGGACTTCATTAAAACTGAAAATGTCTGCTATCCAAAAGATGTTGAATGAAAAGATAAGCCACAAGTGGGGAGTAAATATTTGCAAAACAATGAAATACTGTTGTTAAAATAATTAAATCCAATGGCAAAAATCCAAAACACTGACGACACCAAATGCTGGCTGGATGTGGAGCAACATGAACTGTCACTGCTAGTGGGAATGCAAGACGGTAGAGCCAAGTTGGAAGACAGTTGGCAATTGAGAAAACTAAACATACCCTTAGCAAACAGTCCAGCAATTCAATGAGTCGAAAACATGTCCACACAAAAACTAGCACACCAATGTTTACAACAGCTTTATTCACAAAGTCCTTCAGTAGGTAAACGGATAAACACACGGGTACATCCACACAATGGATTGTTATTTGGCAATAAAATGAAACTTACCAAGTCACAAAAAGTCATGGAAGGCCCTTGAAAGTATAACAGTGAAAGAAGCCAATCTGAAAAGGCTACATACTATATAATGCCAACATGTGACAGTCTGGAAAAGGCAAAACTAGGGAGACAGTAAAAAGAACAGATGGCCAGGAGTTGGGAGAGGTGGATTAAGTGGAAGGAGGAATGAACATGTGGAGCATGGGATTTTTAGGCCCTTGAAACTATCCTGTTACCCTGAAACTATCCTGTTACTGTAATGGTGGTTACATGTTATACATATGCCCAGACCCATAGAATGGATAACGCAAAGAATCTACTCTGATTTTAGTTAATAATGTGTTAGTAATGGTTCATCAATTGTAATAAATGTACCACTAATGCAAGATTTCAATAATAGAGGAAACTGGAAGTGGGAGGGAGATGAGAGGGTGTGGGGGAACTCTGTATTTCCTGCTCATTTTTCTGTAAACACAAACTCAATAAAATCTGTTGATTTTTAAAGATGTTTTACTCCGGCTTCTGTGTGGAAAACAGACTAGAAGACTGACAGACTGAAATGATTCCCAACAAGCATTTAGTAAACTCCTGAAATAGTCGGGGCTAGAGATGGCCCTGATAGCAGAGCTGGATGGAAATGCACGGTTCCGGGCATAAGAACTGAGATTATTAATCTCACCATTTGTCACTGTGTAATGTGTGTTAGTCGCTCAGTCATGTCCGACTCTTTGTGACTCCACAGACTGTAGCCCGCCAGGCTTCTCTGTCCATGGAATTCTCCAGGCAAGAATACTGGAGTGGATTGCCATTCCCTTCTCCAGAGGAACTTCCCAACCCAGGAATTGAGCCCTGGTCTCCTGCATCACAGGCAGATTCTTTTGTCTCTGTGTAAAGGGAAATGTAATTCTTTTTCTCTAGTTCCTTATGTGTATGATCTGTGTTAAATATTTGTATCAATGTATGCCAATGCCACAAATTGAACTGTCACTATAATCCTTTCTATTTACTTTTAAGTATACATTTATAAAAATTCTTCAATACAAGTCATTTTAAAATAGTAAATAAATTGGTCCTCAACTTTACACATCACCTTCCATTTGGAAAGGTTAGAAAAAAAATTTTTCAATGCCCTGACTCCCTTGCACCCACAGAGTTCTGAATATAAATTAAGGGTTGCGAGTTAGAGGCACTTGCTTAAGATTTACGAAACAAAAGTGAATCAGAGGCCATCTTCAGTTGGCTCTGGTTGTCACCAGGGGTTAAGGAAGGCTGCAGTTTTCCTGAGATTCCAGTTTTCATTTGCCAGGTTCCTAAGGATCCTCAGCTCCTTGTTCTAATCTCCCTGGTTCCTAGGTGCAGCTTCCCTTGTCTTCCTGTTGTCTAGTTGCTGTTGCTGGTGGTGGTGTCTCACAAGTTCTAGCCTGGCCTTAGATACTGTATCCTTCCTAGTGGACTACTTACTGTATTTTCAGAGAGCATTCCAGGAGGCCCAACTTAGATCGTGCTCCTTCAGGTTGTCCAATGTTTTTTTTTTTTTTCCCCTGGGTTTGTTTTTGTTTGGGCCACATTGCAGGGCATGCAGAACTTCCCAGGGATTAAGCCTGCACCCCCTGCAATGGAAGTACAGTCTTCTGAACCAGTAGGGAAGTCCCCTGATGGTTTTATAAAAACTTAAATGTTTGTATTAAACCCTTCACACTTATAATTACAGTGAATTTTGTTTTATGCCTTTAATCCTGATTGGTTAAATGTATAATCCATAGAGATTTTAAAAGTATAATTTAGCTGTTACCTGGAAATGCCTCTGTTTTTGGAATGAGAAATAGGAAGAAAAAAACAGAGGGATGTCCTATGAGGGTGAGGTTGTTAGGTTGTTAGGGCTTCCCTTGTGGCTCAGCTGGTAAAGAATCTACTTGCTACCCGTGAGACCTGGGTTTGATCCCTGGGTTGGGAAGATCTGCTGGAGAAGGGAAAGGCTATCCACTCCAGTATTCTGGCCTGGAGAATTTCATGAACTGTATGGTCGATGGGGTCGCAAAGAGTCGGACACGACTGAGCGACTTTCACTTTGACTTTGATAGCTCAGTTGGTAAAGAATCCACCTGCAATGCAGGGGACCCCAGTTCAAATCCTGGGTCAGGAAGATCCCCTGGAGAAGGGATAGGCTACCCACTCCAGTATTGTGGCCTGGAGAATTCCATGGACTATGTAGTCCTTGGGGTCACAAAGAGTTGGACACGACTCAGCAACTTTCACACACTTCATTACATCAGTGTACAACATTAGTGAATGTTTGGGCCACATACACTAACCAAATGCTGCTAGGTCACTAACTTTGCGACACTTAAGAAATAGAGTAATATAAATAAATAACAAAATAACTAACATCAAAGCCTCTAGCTTATGAGGCTAGAATAATAGAAGACTTCAAGGAAACTGTTAAGAGTTCTATTTTTTTTTCTTTTTTTTAGGTGAGCACATTGTCTGGGATAAATGCATTTTGTTGGGTTTTATGACTCCAGCCTTCAAATTTCATTTCCTTTTTTTAAACTTTATAATTAGGGTTAACTTTCATCATAAAGTATCAACATGTTTTTGGTTTTACCAGGTGACTCTTACACATATATGTAATTTGATAATGCAGAAGCAGCACTGAGATAAATATTGCATATTACCTTTCCCTTTAGTCTTTAAAATTGTTATTAATCCTTTGAAAGTCATAATCCCTAATCCCTCAAGATTCAGCTACCAGAGAGAAGGGGCAAGAGGAGGAAACACTGCTCTTGCCATCTTTTTCCTAGCTCTTGTTACATGTGAAAGCAGCTGAGAAATCAGTCACTTTTTAAGGGTGTACTAACTTAATGCCCAGTAGAGAAGTGCAGTGTTGCCAGATTTTCCCATTTTTTAAACAACTTGTAACTGGCAGAAATCTGGACTTTTTTACACAAACCCTCTCAGTTTTAAACTAATTTTTTTAATGTTTAAGCACTGAGTCAAACAAAACTACCTATAAGCTGAATTCCAACCCTGGATCACCAGTTCATTCGAACCTTCGTTCTGAGTGATTAACAGGAAAATGTACACATTTTCAGTAAATGCTTTTTATATACTTGTTAGACCAGGGATCTTTGGGGGGGGGGGGGGTGGGGGGGGAGGGGAGGGAAGAGTTATTTTTTAAATTGGGATTATAATCAATTGAGTAACTGTCATAAATATTCCCATAATATGTAGATATAAAGGAATTCTCATTGTTGGTTAACATTCTACATATTAGGGCCATTTTGAAATTCAACAGTTTATTGGGAATGAGTGATTGTGAATTTTTTTTTTATTAACACCATGACATGAGCCTATAGAATAAGGGATGAGATTCCTGTAGAAGGATATGCTTGTATTACAAATCTTGAATTTAAAGCAGTGACAGATTTCTTCTCAGACCTTGGCACACAGAGGAAAGACTATGTGAGAACAAAGCAAGAATGCTATCTTGGCAGCTCTAGCAAATAAAGGAATGAAATACTGAAAATTTGAGTAGAGCAGAGAAAAAGTATTACATGATCATGTGAAGAAACAAGAGAATGAGAAGAACTAGAGAATTATGCTGTACTTTATCAAAGATACCCTTGATTTTAAGATACCCCATTTTCAGTAACACTAAAAAAGGGAAAACCTACCAATTAAAGTATGACATACCCTAGTGGCATATATAAGATATCCTCATTTCACAGATATTATGAAAATGTTATGTTTTTAGAACTGGTGAACCATTTAATTGCAGTGTAATTGCTGGGTAGCCTTAAGGGCCCACATGAGGTTAGTATGAAGTAAAGTGAAACTACTCATCATGGTTGAGGCTTTTTCTAGCAGTGTCCAGCTGCATAGGTGCAGACATAGAATGGATTTAAACATTGTTTGTGGAGACTGAGTTTGAACAGAGTTTTGGCTTTTTCATGTGAATACAGGAAAGCAAGAGGGTGACAAGGCAGTTGAAGATGTGTATTAGTGAGTGAGTGATTTTAGTAAGAAAGGCAGTTGGAGGCAGAGTAGTAGAGGAAGTGGGCTGCAAACTTGTGGGAGGGGTTTGTTCGAAGAGTAGTATGAATAGAGTGCTTGAATTGAGACTTGTAGGGGTAACATTACTGGTAGCCATAAGGTCGAGAGAATGACTAGGACAGGAGTAGCTGAGATGAGGGGGAAGGTAAGATCAACAGAGAAATGGCAGAGAAGGCTAAGATTTGAAGGATCATCCACATGGATATCGAAATCAAGATAGAAATGAGTGACAATAAAACATTAAAATCTTCAAAGAATGGGTGAGGTAACAAGGGTAGGTAGGGTATGGTGGGGAGGGTGGAAGGGGAAGAACAACTCAGAGGTCAGTAACTGCAGCTAGGAGGCAAGAGTGGAGCAGTCTGATGACACGAGCATCAAAGCTCCATAGTTTTAAGAAGCAACAAAGTGAAAATGAAAAATGAGCATCAAAAAGGACACTTAATTAAACTTGAAGCCCAGTAGTTCAAGGGAGAAAAAACAGCCATCACTTGAGAAGGCTACAGGGCAATCAGTCCCCCCAGGGAAGAGCTGGATTTCAATCAAGCAAGAAGGCTGAGGGAACCCACTCCACTGAGGATGGGATTCCAGGCTCAAAGGTGTTTGCCTTTCAGCATCCAGTGTTGGTGGTGAGGGCCCAGTCTGATTCTGCTGCTTTTGCAAACCTATTTTCTCAATATAAGTAAATGTGAAGTTCTAATAAAATTTAAAATTCTGAGATATTACTTTGATGTATTTCAAGTATGACTCATCATATACTGTGCTTTGCATTCCGTGGACTTTTAATTGAAGATTCATGTCTTTTTTAACTCTGGAATATTTTTTTCTATTTCTCTCCATTTTCCCTATTCTCTACTTTTGGAACTGCTACCAGATGAATAGTGGGATATCTAGATTTAGTCTCCATTTCTCAATTTTCCTTTTAAACTTTGGTAGTGAATTTTAAAGTAGGTTATTTTCAACTCACTCAGTTGATATTCCAGCTCACTAATTTGATCTTCAGCTGTGGATACTCTATTTTACAGCCCATACATTTTGTTTATGATCATGTTTTTAACATCCAAGAACACTGATTCTTATTTTTGTCAGCCTTTTTAAAAAACAATTAAATACAGGTGACTCTCCAACACTGCTTCAATCCTGGTCTAAGGTAGTCATGGTAATTCATCTTTTGAGCAATCTTTTGATAAGAGACAGTCTATAACAACTGTTAAAAACTCCTGAAGTTCTCCATTCAAGGAATAGGTTTATGTCTTTTAAATGCTTTAAGCTGAGAAGAAAAGTCTGTATACACTACAAATCAACAGAAGCTTCAAAATACAAATTTCTAACAAAGGGAAAAAAACAGTTTCAGCAAAAGATTAAAAACAATGACAGCAAGGTAGCATTAAAAAAAAAAAAAGGTCAAGCAGACCAATTAACTAGACCTAGTAGCATTCAAAATGTTTTAAAAGCTTGAATAAATGGAATAAAGTTTAAGTAGTTATGAACATGTATGTGTTGAATATACAGTGCTGAATATAGCACTGAACATATAAAGCAAAAAGCATTAGACATATAAGGAAAATACATTATAGCAGTATAAGAATTTATTTTACATTTCTCAATCTTTGAGAAATAAGATGTTAAGAATCTCACCAGTGTTTAATGATATTCTTATGTGACAAACTGTACCAAATGACATACTTTCTAAAGAAATATTTACAATATTTGCTTACTTAGCAGGCTAAAAAGATATCCTTAATAAACTCCCCAATGCAGACTACATATACTGACTAATATTAGAAAATATGTTAACAAAAAAAAAACATATCCAATGACCTGGAAATTGAAATGCACTATTCAGAATAATCCTTGGATCAAAAAAGCAATCACATTTGCAGCCATCAAATATTAAGAAAACAATGAAAACACAATATTCTTAACCTATGGGATGGAAGTAAAGAAATAATCAGGGAATTTGTACAATTAAAATGTGGTTTGTTTTTTTTTTAGAATTGGAAGGAAGACAAATGGTCAATTATTCAACTGAAGAGAGTAATAAATAAGGGAATTAGAAAGGAATCAAAGTCACAATGCTAAAATAAATGAGAAGGTAAATGATTAGATTTTTCTTCCCTGGTGCTGAGAGGACAGAAGTGGAATGGGGCAAATCCTAACTAGTCTAAAAAAGAAAGAGAAAAAACAAAGGAAATGGAATAATAGACAATGTTTTTAAAACACTGAGATTATTAAGTGCAACTATATGCTAAAAGAATTTTAAATATAAGATGGACTATATGATGAATTCCAGAAAAAAGAAAATTACCAACGTTTACCCAAGAAATAGAACCCTGAAAAGATGAAGGACACATGAGGAAATAGAGATACAGTGAAAGAATTGCCTTCAAGAAAAAAGTCAGGTGTTTCTGGATATAAAATAGCATCAACTTAAAAAAAAAAATCAGTTTCAGGATACATAAACCATTCTAAATCAAAAAACATGAGTTTCTATTTTATTCTGTAACACTATCAAAACCTGTTAATTAAAACCAGACCTGCCTCTCATAATAAGTACAGGGTTAGTCAACAGAAGGCAACGGCACCCCACTCTAGTACTCTTGCCTGGAAAATCCCAGGGACGGGGGAGCCTCGTGGGTTGCTGTCTATGGGGTCGCACAGAGTCGTACACGACTGAAGCGACTTCTGAAGTCAACAGAAAACAGCAGTATTTCTAATGAATGGCTCAGTATTAGATTTTACTAAGTGGTGCCTGTCATAGGAGAAAATACAATGAAAAAGCATTGGGGAAAAAAATGAACATCTGATCCTGATAAATGGGTTTCATAAATATTAACATTTTATTTCTAATCTATAGTTTATACATGAGTAAAATACTAAAAATTATACATTCATAAAATCAGAAATAAGAATGCCCATTAACATTCAGTCAACTAGAAAAAGTTAATGTGGACAGTTGTTTTCTTTTTTTAATGACAGCTTTCCTGTATAAGCAGGTGGCTTCCCAGGTAGCGCTAGTGGTAAAGAATCTGCCTGCCAACGCAAGAGATGCAGGTTTGATTCCTCGGCTGGGAAGAGCTCCTGGAGCAGGAAATGGCAACTTCCTTCAGTATCCCTGCCTGGAAAATTTCATGGATGGAGAAGCCTTGCAGGCTAACAGTCCATGGGGCTGCAAAGAGTCAGACATGACTGAGCAGAGCACATACAAGCAGACTAGCTTAAAATACATTATTCATAGCAATATGAAGAGCCCATTTCTAGAAGCAATAACAAATTTTGGAAACTCAGAAAACCAACATGTCAGAACCATAGTAAACTTTCAGAAATTTGAGGAACATGCGAAAAGCAAACAAACAAAAACCCTCATTTAAACAACTGATACGTTTCTAGTTAAAATCCTAAAAGGATGCCTGATAAAAGGGAGTCAAGTGATTCCAAAAGTAAGAAAAAAATCGGCAGAAATAGACAAGAAAGCTTTGGGAAAAGGGACAATTCAATGATCTTCTATCTCAAAACAAATACTATTTCCTGCTATATAGGTGCTACACACAGTTTATGAAGAAAAAATACAAAGGTACTTCTACCAGAAAAGATAGATCAGGGGTGGAACATAACTGAAAGCTCAGAAACAGACCCAAATAAGACACATGATATTTTAAAACTAGGGATAGGATGAAACTGTTTAACAAATGCTGTTGGCATAATTAGTACAGCCATTCAGATAAAGTATAAAGTTGGACCCTTTACCTCACAAGATATAACAATTTAACAAGAACAGTTTAGAATTAAGTGTAAAAGCAGAAAGCCAGAGAGTAAAATAAAATTGTGTAAAAAGTAAAATAACCTTGGACTAGGATAGACTTTTCTAAGAAACCAAAAGGAAAAGATGAATAGACTTGACTACATATAATTAATAAATTTTTCTTTATCAAAATACACCACACAGTATTTTTAAGGTTACAGTTTACAAAAGGCTACCCTCTTTATATAAAAAGCTCTTCCAAGCTACAGGGAGAAATGCCTAATAACTAAACATATAAACAGTTAATAAGAGACACCTGGCTAGCATGAATTTGAATTTCACTAGTAATCAAAGAAATACAAATGAAAATGACTTCTTACCTGTCAAACTGGTAATGATTCAAAATTTTTAAGTACCCAGCATAGCTAAGTGAAAAAGGAAAGTAATAGGAATGTAAAACTTGTGAACCTTTCCTGAGGGCAATGTGAACCTAGCAGAAGTTCAGATGTGTACAATTCACACCAGCAACTCCAAGGAAATTACGTATATTTGTATCCTTCTACTTAGGTAGATTTTCCCTCACATTGTTATTTGTAACAGAAAAGTTAGAAATATTTTGTGTCTAGCAATGAGGAATTGTTAAGTTATGTTTATTCTATAAAGGAGTAATATATAATCACTAAAAAGAGAGTAGACTTGAATTACTGACAAAGATGGATTTTCACAAAATATTAAATGAAAACTAATTACAAAGCTATGGGAAGTATAATCCCATTGTTTTAAAAGATATCCACCAAAGGCAAAATATTAATAGTGGTTATCTCTGTATATGTTCCTACATTTTTGAATATGTAAATATATAAGGAAAAAAAATAAGGGTTCCAGGTTTAAAGTATTGTCTGTAAAACATTACACAACGGTTATAACAAATGGTATATTCCTCACATCAGATAAGCTTATTTCTGAGTCTATTCTGTATATGAGGCAAGAAGAAAACAAGGATAAAAGTAGCCTGGATTTTTAGGGCAGTTTATTTACAGACTATCAAATACAGTCTTTTTTCTTTTGTTAAACAAATGGCTTATATTAAACACATTGGATTTAGGAGTTACGAGACTTGCAAAAAAACCACACCTTGACAACAAATTAATTGTGAAAAAAATATAAAGTGATTCACTACAGAGCCTCATTTTCAATGTGGCATTTTCAATTAGAAAATTCTTTTTTAATGGGACATTTGATATGGTAAAAGGAATAAAACCCACAAAATGTTCTTCTACATAATTCAAAGAACAAGTTCTTTCCAATATGATCAAAATTTTGTTTTCCCCACCTTCAACTGGATCCCCTGACAGCTTTTTTCTTAATAGCTCTTATTTTTAATTACACTAGAAACAGTTTAAGAATTACAAACTTGAAAGAATTTAAAAGCAATGTTTGCAGGCCTGCTGATACCGATCTTCCTCCTACAAACAGAAAATAAGTTTAAAGATTCAGTCTTACTATCTAATTGTTAGGTAACTATTGTCTTAAAAAAGAAAATGAGGAACCTCCCTTCTAAAGACTATCCATATATGAAAAAAACTGTCTCTAGAGGCTCCTAAGTTTTCTAAAATTTTATTTGCCTATTTTTTGAGGCTTTTTTTAAGTTGACTTTTTAAAGTCATCTGTTAAACTAGTTATTCAGTATTTTAAATTATTTTATCAAAAGTATTTTAACAGTTAATTTTCTCATTAAGAAGCATTTACTACAGAATTTAGATATAGCTAAGAACAACCCTGGTAATCCATCTAAGTCTCATTTTTCTTAGCTGTAAAGAGATGGACCAGATTTTAGACTTTGGGGACATCCTATTCAGACTTTTAAAATATCAAAATCATTAACCCAGGGAATCACTGAATCTTTATTCAAATCTCATATTTCAGCTTTACCTAAAAAGAAAGGCAGGGGCCAGGTAAGGGAGCCTAGGGAGAAAAATAATCTAAAATTGGATTAAGTTCATACCAAATACAAAAAAACCTTAACTCAGAAATACCAGATTAGTTTGGAAGCATTTAGGCCATTTATCTTCTACTTTTCTTAAGAAATCTTGATACTTCTTACCAACTGAGCTGCAAACTAGTCAGATCCGATTTAAATTTTGCTTTTATCACTGAATTTCCAATTGTTCTATTTTGCCAGAACTTTGTATCTATTCAAATTTGACTTCAAAATTTGACAGACACATTTTTCTTACTTTCACTTATGTGAAATTTAGATACAGCTGAAGAGCTGCAAATACTACTTCGCTTTTTAAATATTCCTGCTCACTATCAGTGCACTGGAAGTATTATTTAAAGCCTTTGATGTTGATTGATGTACCCCAAGTACTAGAATAGTACCTGGCACTTGGTAGGCACTGAATATTACCCAGAGTTGAGCTCTGAATCATAGCTAAAGCCCTATCCTAATTCACATTCCACAAACTATTAATCAATAAACCCTTAAAACATGAGTCTTTTAAAAGTTCGTGGATGACTGGGACTCTCCAAAAAAAAAAATGGATTGAAGACTTGGGAAACATACTGAGTTACATGCAGAAAAAGCTGCTGTATCAAGAAATACATAAGGGAATTTCACATGGGAAATAATATTTTCTTTTAGTAGGTCAATTTTTTGTATTTTCATTTCATTTGCAATCTGACTTACCTGTTTCTTCCCAAAAATATTTTATGCTCCTTCAATTTCACTCAAGAATACTGATTACTGCAGTTATAACACACAGAATTATTGATTTCATAGCCCTGTTCTTTTCATTAATCCAAATTTACTGAAGTATTAGATGATACTGAAGAAGGCATTAAGAGTTTTACTACCATATTTCATCAATTTTAAGAAGCCTTCTTCCATATAACAACATCTCTGAACTTGGGAAGTATCTTAGCCTTGAGTTGTGTTTAATTGGCAACATTTTTCCTAAGTAGTGTATCTCACAATCAGTGCTGTCTTAGGGTAGTATCAGGAGCTGTAGTTCAAATTTTCAACCTCAAGCAACAATTTCCTTGTCCTCCCAGCCACTTTCCCAATATAAATATATAACTGAAATGTTAGGAAAAACTATCCAAACACAATTCAATTTTATATAAAATATTTAATTTTTAAAACACAGGCTATTCATGTCACATAAATATCTTCAATTTTAGGTTAGCTGCTATGGTCAGCAGAATTATCAAGTGTGACTATTAAGAATAACTTAGATACTGTCACTTATAGGAAAGTCTAAAGCTCTAAGACTCACCATATTAAAATTTCAGATACTTGAATACTGTAGCTATTTTGCTAAATTTCAAAATATTTCTTCACTTCCTGCAATGTAGTTTTAGTATAAGTTGTTAGTATTCAATATTCAAATAAAAGCATAATTATTTTCTTTCATTCATTTCTTTCTCAACAACAAAAAAACTCCATCAAAAGATAAAATGGTCAACTGACATGAACTCATTTTATAGCAGTAAAATGGTAAATTATTCACTTTACAAACTATAATGCTTTCCATATACTGTTTGCAATGAACGTTCACAAGTCAGATAGAGGGCACAAGATTAAAAGACTGACTTTAGAACTGGAGCAATATTCATTCAATAACAGTTGTTCCAATTTAAGATTCCAATCAAAAAATAAGTTACCAGGAGAACGATTAAAAAACAAAATGGTTAATTGGCATTTAGTGCTAATGGAAACACTGGTTATTTACCTTTGGTTCCTTTCTAGGATTACTATAATGGTACATGTGTTTGAGTGTGCACAAAAGAACTTGACACCATTACAGTTTAAATAAGGGTTAGTCCATCATTCTAAAATGAACTAAAATACAGTTACTCTAGGTATGGCAGATGTTGTAGTAAACCTTACAGAAAGTGAGAGAGAGAATAAGAGGGTTTTTTGCACTACTTTTTCTTTTCACTTGAATAAATTCAATCTAGGCAATGTTTCTAGTTAGCCGGTAAAGTGAACAGAGTTAACTTTGTGTTAGATGGCAATTATATAATTTAAAAAGTGGTGTTTGCCACCCCTCCCCCCATGAACTGTACCTGAATTATGCAAATTCTGTTATTAAGCCTTGTTGCTTTGCTATTGCCCTCCAACTACCCATGACAAAAGGAAACAGGGACAATGCGGCAGCCTGAAAGAAAACGAGACTCTCAAATGCTCATTTAGCTATTACTCTCCACCATTTAAATGACGAAACTTTTTAGAACTTTTCCTCAGAAGTTAACAGAAGGTGCTGATGGGAGCTGGACTTTTATTCTCTGCTCTCACTCCCCTGTCAAGAGAAGGTGGTGTTGGAAGGTAACAGAGCCCAAAGAAAAGGAGAAAGTGTGACAGGGAGAGGGAATGGACCTAACAGGAACTGAACAGGCAGCCCCTGGACACTTGAGAGCCCTCTGCCTCTTCAATACATTGATTCCCTTTAGAAGACAAATGGGTGTAAAGGTTAACTACTTTTTCAGACCTTAAGCTTACCTGTTAAGGCACTTACTTACCCTCCCCACCCCACCCATATTTTTCATATAAAACCCACTATTTCGTTTGAATGCATTTTGCTAGGCTATGATAATCTGCAAAATAAAACAAAAATAACATTGACCATTTTTTTTATATAAAACTGTTGCATCAAGAGAAAGGTTGTGTTTTATTTTCTGAAATGAGCACAAAGTACACCTTTCACAATAACACTGAAAGCAGGTGCAAAGACTGACAGTGACCTTTGACTAAAGGTAGCTTTGTAAAAAGAAAAATACCAAATAAATCAGTGCCCTTTCTGATTGTTGTAAAACTGGAGGGGGGAGGGGCCGGGTGGTTGTTACATAAAAGTTGGTCCAAACTTACAAAAAAGCACAAATGTGCATAGTTCAGAAGATCTGCAAGAGGGCCATAAAAGACTTTTATGTCCCTAAGATTAGCATCCACTTAAAACTGCAAGAATACAAAATAAAATTGTTAACTAGAATTTGTGAAGATGTACAATCAATAGATCTAGGTTTTAGAACAGCATGAATTTAAGCAAAGGTTTTTTTTTTGTCTTTTTTTTAACTATTGTATGCAAGACCCTTTTCCACATAAAAATAAAGCTGTTGTTGAATTAATATTATTCAAGTCTCTTGGATTGCTGCTTTAAATTGCAGCTAGAAAAGTCTTTCCAGATAAAAATGATGTGCCTGAGGAAAAACAGATACTCAGTATGGTAACCCTCTGCCTCGACCTCTGCCAGCTGATGTGCTAATGTGTCCCCTGTATCCTTGTGAATACCCAGGTCCTTGGGCAGGAGAAGTCCAGGTCTGTCCATGCATGAGGCCATGGCCACCTGGGGTTTCCTGTAAGGAACCACCATAGTTATAGTTGTGCATCTTTGCTGGCAAAGGATGAGTACTCTCTGGCCCTGTGGAAGGGTCACTGCTGTTTGCCAGCACTGCAATGGGGCCATGGCTATATTCAAATCTATGGTCCTTGTCTCCACTAAACAACATGGGACCTGTATTGAGGTAAATGTCTCCGTATCCAGCTACCGAACTGGGAAATGACTCGGAAAAGGCAGAAGGCTGAGGTGGACCACCAGAATGAGATGAAGTAGTACTGTAGTTATCCAAGGACTGAATATCTGAGTTTCCCATGAAGCTACGTCGTTCCAATGGTGGAGCAGAGGCGCTTCCAAGACCGTCATTGCTAACATAAGGAGCAGAAGAGAAAGAAGAGGATCCAAAATTGTCCTTGTAGTCTGAAGAAGGTACATAAGTATCTCCTGCTTGGTAATCAATACCACTTTCTCTTTTGGGGTCGTCCTGGGGCTGATGCTGAGCAAGGAGCTGTAACAGGGCTGCTTTCACTCCGGCATGAGGGTCAGTTAACGAAGAACTAGTGGTGGGTACATGCTGGTTTTCTGTCCGGTAATCTAGATCTTCTTCAGTGACTGGTGGTGGCTCCGGAGGTTCAGGAGGTCGCTGATCGGGAGGCAGAATACGAGGCCGGTCCGGTTCTGGTGTGAGCTCCAATAGCCTCATATCTTGGTGCTGAATCAGGTCATCTTGCCCTAAGTGAAACAAAGCAAAAAAGAGAGTTGAAAGTTACCATGGAAAACAAAAGTTTCAAAATACTCAGTGTTCCCTAAATGGCATAAGAAGTTCCATCCCTAGCAAAAAAACAACCAACCAACCAAAAACTCAAACAAAAACCACCCAAAAGTCAAATGAAAAATTAAAAGGTATATGTAAGTACTAATATTCATTTGAGTTTATGGTGACAGAAAAATTTTATTGTATTTGATTTTTTAAAGTCATCTCAAATGTACCTATCTATGGCTTAAACAAAAGCTACTATATATGTAAAGTTCCTGCTTTGGTCAATCATCCAGTTATAAATGGAGTAAAAGATTACTTTTTTAGCATAGATTACATGAGAAACATCTACAGCATTATTATGAGTTCTACTTACTGCCCACAGACAATTAAAGAATCAATTCCTAGGAGTATACAGACTAAGAAACCAACCTATAACCAGTAACCTGAGTATTTTCAGGACATCAGCTAGCAAAGCTAAACAATACACATTACAGATAATCAGCAGCAGCAAGAAAAGAGCGTGAGAGCAGCCGGGTCCGCGGTCTGCTATCTGCACACTCACCCGACGCCGGCGTGGCAGGCTCTGGAGGCGGCCGGAGCTGTAATGGTGCTTCATGACCCGACCCATTTTCCCTCTCTTCCAGCAGCACGTCTTTCTGCTTTGACTGCTGAGCCTTTATTAACTGAGTCAACAGAACCGCAAATGCGCTCTGCACAGCCGCCTGGGCCGCATCAGGCTCCACTTTAGGCTGCATGTTCTGAGAAGGCTGAATTCCTCCCAATGGTTTCGAAGACTCCTGTTGTGGTGTTGATGGATCTGTCTGTTTTTCACCTGTTGCCAAAATTCCAGCAGGAAGGTTTATTTTATTTAGCTGCTGCTGAGTCTCAGAGTTTACCTTAATGTTCAACACTTGGACAAAATCAGCCATATTAACACTTGTTTTAGACTGTAGTAGGTTTAGCAGAATTGCCAATTCACTGTGGTTTAACTGCTGTCCAGGGCCTGTTTTTACTAAAACAAAATTTGTATTGGTTAGAATTGCCATAATTCACAGCTCCCCCTCCCAACAAAATGCCTCTGTATCACCATTTTAAAAGGTACATGTGTGGGACAGTGTTTAAGAAATACTGTGAAAAGGGAATCTTATTCTAGTTCAATTTCATGTACATTTAAGATGTTCAGTGCACATAAGTTAAAAAAGAAAAAGAACTGCAGCCCATTTTGAATAAATTATCTTTAAGGGTAAATACTTCAAACGGAAAATCAAGACCAGCATTAGAAGCCCATACTATAGACATGACCAGGAAATCGCACCTGTGGATGGGCACTGGTGATGATGACAGCTACAATTTCAGGTTACTCTCTGAGCATATCCTTTATTCCTCACAACAACCGTATAAGGCATGCTTAATTACTGGCCCCACTTTTAAAAAAAAAAACAAAAAGCAAAACTGAAGAAGAAACTGGCATCCAGAGAGACTGAATAACTTGCTTAAGGTCACAAACTCTGTAAGTGGCAGAAATGAGATCTGAACCCAGATATTATGATTCCAGAGTCTGAACTTTTAACCATTTTCTATACTGCTCATCTAAAATAATGCTTCTTTTTTAAGAACCTAACCTTATCTTTGCAGTAAATTCAAACTGGATTTTATAGACTGTCTGATATAATGTCTTTTATTCAAATTGCCTTTATTTAAAGTTAAGCCCTCTGGGTAAATTAGGAACTTCTACAGAAGCATGCGTATCATGTACATATATATGTGTGTGCTTAGTCACTCAGTCGTGTCCAACTTTTTGCAACCCTTTGGACTGTTGCCCACTGGGTTCCTCTGTCCATAGGATTTTTCAGGCAAGAATACTGGAGTGAGTTGCCACTTCTGACTCCAGGGGATGTTCCCTACCTAGGGATCAAACCCATATCTCCTGCGTCTCCTGCATTGCAGGCAGATTCTTTACCCACTGAGACATCGGGGAAGCCCATTTACATATACCATGGCATTAATTCATCACCTATAAAACAGGTTGTCTTTCTTTTTCTAATTTTCTATTTAGACTTGTGATGGTTTATACAGGTTCTTATGCAAACTTACCTGAGTCATAATAACACGAAGGCCCTGTACATAATACTATATACATTAAGTGATAATACAGATACTGATAAGCAATTTCTATAACCACAGATGACAGACTAATAGAATTCTAAGATGAAAATGTGATGATTAATTCTATTTTTAATATATTCTCTTTACATATTTTAGTCTCCATGTGAGCTCAGAGTACCCTTTAACTATGGTGTCTCATCTACAGAAGGGACATTTTTAGTTCATGACACTTACTGATGATGTAAAAAAATGGAGCTAAGAAGATTCATTCATATTTCAAAAAAAAATAGAATAACAGTGACAGTTTGAATAGAGAAGAAAGAAAAATGAAATTCTACCATTAACAGAGTTGTAAACATGTAGAGCTAAGAAATAATACAAAATGAGCCCAAATTTCATTTTTAATCAGCTAAAATAGAGTGCAGTAACTCTCTTCTATTCCACTAGGCTGCCAGTGGAATAAGGACATGAGTTCCATGAAGAGAAGTAGAAATACAGACCTGGTATTTTTCTTAAGGAATATAACAACTGTTACCTGGGACAAGTGACCACCATCCAAATTACTTATAATCATCTCAAAGCTTTTTTTAGAAGTAGATGGTATATAAAACAAGTGACACAAACACAAACCAAGAAAACTTCTGTTGCTTCTCTTTTGTCTTTCTCCAAGTTTTACTATTTTAAACATGAAGAGAAATGATATTGAACTTGATATAGATAGCCCTCACTTTGTATAACAAAGGTGTTTTCTCCTAAGCTACGAATATCAAGTATTTCCATGTACAAGGGGAATTCACTATTTCAAGAAACTCTGAAGAATACTTCTGAAAAACAACTAATTATTTTTCATTTTTAAAGTAACATCAACACTTTATATGTAATCTGACCAAGGTCAAGTCTAGCTTGTGGATTACATGAGAAAGTATTAAAGGTAATCTTCCTCAAGCTTTCTCAGCTAGTCTACTCTCTATTTATACTTAACCACCAAAAGTTCAATCTGATCCACAGATCTGTTTTAATCAACTAACTCATAGGTCAATATTTACTCATATCTTAATAAGTTTAGGGCTATTTGTCATGTTTAATAAAACACCACACACAACACATTTATTTCTTATATCTGTCTTCATAAAAAAAGTTAAAGTGAAAGTTTTCTGGATGCTTGAGGCAAAATGAGGGAGTGGATTCTATTTTTTTTTAATTGTTAACTAAGAGAGAGAAAAAACACTTCTAACAACACTGAAGAGATTGGTTTCTCATAAAAAAGCTTACTCTTGTAACAGATTGAATCAGAGGAAAAAATTTAAGTTTCCTCAAAATACCCTTCTTTATCATACTTCAAATCATTTTGGACACAATGTCAGATTCCAGTGTTTGAGATTCTGTAATAGAGTGGGAAATATTTTAAAAGTGACCTGAGAACATTATAAATAGTATGAAAGAGCTTTGAGTATGATTTATGGCTGTTTTCTTGTATCTTTCGTCCTCCTCCTTAGACGCATCCACAGACACTGAATGCGGAGCCTCAAAAAGCAGTGTTAGTAAAAGATCTACTGACTCTCGCGTCAAGGGAAAAAGCAGAGAAATCTGACCAATCACTAATTATATGTAATCTGATACAGTTTATAAATTAATCTTACCTTGAGAGTGCTTAATATTATGTTGCTATAGCAGTGAAACATCTGTACTAGCACAATCAAATAATAAGGAATGTCAAATTCAGTGCTCAACTTTTAGCCACAAGAGCTTTAACACTACAGCAATACAGTTAACGGCAACCACAAAACAATGTGAAGCGAACCAACCCATGAAGTACTACTGACCAGGTGCTGCATTCGAGTTGCCCTGAGGTTTCAGCTGTGAAGACGGCAGCACACTCTGGGGCGTGCTAGTTCTGCTGTCATCCATGCCCAGAGACAAGTCC
The DNA here is from genome assembly GCF_029378745.1 of Bos indicus. Taxonomy (NCBI): domain Eukaryota; kingdom Metazoa; phylum Chordata; class Mammalia; order Artiodactyla; family Bovidae; genus Bos; species Bos indicus. The sequence continues at coordinate 81,279,572 of NC_091763.1, forward strand.
TTTCTGGGGGCTTTAACTGTGGAAACATCATCAGTCATGCCCATCTGCTTCTGTCGTCTTCGCTTTTTACTCCATAACTCATGACAGTCTTGCCATAATGGAAGGCTGGGGGAAAAAAGTATTAAATTGTTTGTCAATGGCATCTCTTAACAACAACAAAATGCTAATACTTAGCGTTTGCTAATATACAGCAAATATATAGTGAAATGCCAATATACATCACCAAAGCTGCCACCCCCACTCCCCTCCAAGTTTTCTTGGAAGATTTCTCACACAGGTCTTATAAACTCCTCCAACACAAATCATTCACGTGTCTGTATAGGTTTCACCTATACAGACAAACTGTTTTTCTGTGGCTTCTGTATAATCAATGAATAACAACTTATTAAAACTATGAATGAAGAGTAAATGTTCATAAAAGTAGGTTACTATTATCTTTGGTGCAATCTTTTAAAGCCAATTCTCACACTGTACATCATACACTGAATAGGACATGAAAAAAAGGTGAAAAATATGCCACTTGCAGAAAATAGACACAGAATTAAAAAGTAGCAGAGGCTAGGACATAACGTTTGTGAAAAACTTTCTAGTACAAGCTTTTTACTTTTTGATATCCTCTTATTTGCTTCTATAATCAAATGCTCTAGAATTAAACTGATGCTAAAGAGGAGTTTCAAAAACAGATTGTAATCCAGGCTTATCACTTATACTTATCATTGAGAGTTTTGAATAACTAGCAATTATCAAAGTTATCCACAATTCTGAAACAATTTTTTTGTGTAATTTCACAGAATTCACAACACTGAAGAATAACTTTTGCTTAAAAAAGACATAAATACTTGATTTATAAATATTTTCTTCTTACCCTAATAAAAAATCCAATGGGAAGTTACTATGATATCTATTTTAAAGATAAGAAAATTGAGGCTTGGAAAGGTTAATAAACTTGCCCAGAATATCTATAAATTCCCTTAAGCAGCCCCAACCTAGTCTTCAACCTGGATATGTTAACCTCTAGGGATACAATAATATTTTCTGATGGAGTATACCTGAAATTGTTCTAAAAGTTCCATATTCATGTGTCCGCTTTCCTAAAACTGATCTTTGAGAAGGGCCTGCATGTTCAGAAAGTTCTTTCACACGTCCTCTTTCACAGTTTTATCTCATGTTATAAAATAAAGGCATATGCAACAATATTGTCGAATCTTAGCAATATAATATTAAGTTTAAAAAAAAGTCATTCCCAAAAGATTACAAACAGCATGACACTTTCATAAAATTAAAAGCAACTAAAATTGTAAAATATAACTTTTTATGAGTACATTTAGATGGCAACAAAAAGTATATACAAAAGAAAACAGGGATGATGGTTACCTCCAGTGGAGGAAGGCAAGGGGGATAGGTCATGGGCGGAGAGGATACGATATGAGTAAAGTAAGTTATTGTCAAGGTTCGAGCTTTTATTCAGTAAGTTCATGGCTGCTTATTAACATCATTTAAAATAACTAAGTGACTAAAAGAATAAAAGAGAGCCATGCATGGACCAATGATGAGTGACACAAGAATTATGATTAAACCAAATCTATGCACCTGAGGTCCAAAAACAAAACAAAGGCATACCTCTCAGTCATCTTACTATGATGCATTGCCTCAGCGTGTAAAAACCTCCTGGAGTAACAAACAAAGGGACAATTTGAAATATTGATATTGGGAAGCTTTAAGGCATCATAAACCTGCCAAAGACTTTGCTTTCTGTATTTGTGTGTGTGTGTGTGTGTGTCTGTATGTATGTGTATTGTAAGGTATGTAACCTTAGCCACTGTTGGGGTTATTCTGAATTCAGACATACTGCAGTACTGTCCTAAGGAGGCTAGAGTGATTTTATTTTTTCCATGCTGATGTTCAGAGAATGCATTGCTCTTGTGGGAGAGTCCCATAAGAATAAAGCAAAGAAACCCACTAAGAAGGGATTTTGTTCCCTTCCACAATTTAACGGTAAGAGATTTGTTATGGATGATCTCAACACTCGGAAAGATAAACATTACCCAACAAATAGTAATAGGTTAGTGATGCTATTACATGTACTGGGAATGTTTCCCGGACAACCTAATTTTTAATGTGCTCTTTTCTAAATGTTCAAATACAGGCTCAGGTACTTACTTACTGTGTCTCATAGGCAAGTAACTTGACCTCTGTGCCTCACTTTCCTTATCTTTAAAAACGGAGTTAACAAAACAATCTACCTTGTGGAGTAGAAGTAAATGTATGTTAACATATGTGAGCACCTAGACAGTGCCTTTCACACAGCAAGCATTATATTCATGTTTCATCATTCAGAAAGGTAGTTTCAAAGTATTTTGTATTTAATTATATCACAAAATATTTATTCCATTTACAGTTGATATTTATCTTATGAATTGTTTAAAGCCTTTTACTTGCTTTTAAGGAAAAATAAAATTATAGACTAGCTGCTAGCCTAATCCACTTTTTAGCAAAGTGCACTATTTCATTAAATACATTAAAAAAGTTTGACAGGATATCTAGTAAAATTAATGACATTTATTTTTAATACCATACTCATTTGATTATTCCTAAAAAGCTGTTAACAAGAGTTTAATACATACGCTATTTCCCAAAGGAATACCAATGCCTTTCTTTATAGTTCTCACCTTCACATTTTACAATTTTAACTACCATTACCATAAGAAAATAATAAAGAGATACGTTATACTATTTATATAGCCTTTTATTTAAATATTAGATCAATATCATAATTTCAACCTGACTGCTTTAGTGATTGATGTACCTAACAAAGATAAATCCCATAATTTATTACTGGTTGAATAGAATGTTCACCAAAATGTGTACTAACATGTTTATTTTTAATGGAAAAATATAGTCCAGTGTGTTCTGATAAAAATCAAATCAATTTAGGTTATGTGTTTGATAGTATGAACAGTTTCCTATTAGGTTATGTGGCAAATATTTTCCATAAATCAAATGGGATGCACCTACAGTTTCAACAATTCTGACAAAAGCATATATTTTTAATATGTAATAAGAAATACAATTTAACAAAAGTATTAATTGGTTAAGTAGCACTAAAATTACATGTTGACTTCCTAAGTGCAAATAAAAAGTAAAAAGTATAAGAAGTCATGTAATAAATATTGGTAAAGTTCTTTGGCTTATTCTTTCAAAATTTGAAAAAAATAAATGATTAATGACTGGTTAAGCAATCTTTTGCAAGTCATGTGGTTTCTAATTCTTTGCTGTCAAGAAAATTAGAGAAAGAATCTTGAATTGACATCTGAAAGATCATTAAAATAATTGTTGATGACAGAGCACTGTGATCTTGGGGACGTAATATGTAAGAAGTTCAAAAAACTCAGTGATTTAACTATGACAAAACTCCATCCGGTCTCAAATGCTTATTTTAAAAGGGTACTTACAAAATTTTTAAAATTACCATTAATGTGCAACTACATCTCATTCTAGAATATGTAACATTAATAAATAGATACGCAAATCACTTGAAAAAAATCTCAACTCTATTTCATTAAGGTTGCATCTCTGATAAAATGTACTGTTAGTTTATTTTCTTTTAACTAAAATATGCACTGCTGATTAAGAAGAAAATGCTTCATAGTCAGAGGAAATTTTTAAAAATTCCCACTCATATATATATACTTGTTTTAAAGAAGTACAACAGGGTCATCAATAAAATATTTTCAAGCATAAATATATGCTACATTAAAAACCTGCAGAAGCAATGTAAGTTCATACACACAAAAACCCAATGATGTCCAATTGTTGAAAAGTCTGTTCATACATTTCTAAGTGAATATTGATTAATATCAAATGTAAGGTATTTTGATTCCACTAGATACATTTACAAGATAACTACTGTATTTAAAAGTGTCTACAATTACACACTGAAAGTCGTATCTTTTGTACCTTGATTTTAAAAGTTTAGATGGCAGTTTAAAATGTGCTCAATCCAGTTTTACCAGAATTTTTTTGTGTGGACCACTTAAACCAAGATATCAATTTAGCACTACCAATAATGGGAGAAAAATTACGTTACATTCCTCTTGATGTGATACAGCAGGAAATACATATCATCACCCTAAGTAGTATTCTTGCTAAAAAAAAAAACAAAAATATACTCCAATTACTGGTTACACTAGTTCTGATCATGAGGAAGTAATTAAAGCCAGACTGTAGAATGCTTTACAAAATAGCTAGCTTATCAAAAATGTCAATGTCATAAAAGTCTTCCCTGGAGACTGAAGAGACATGACAACTAAATGAAATGTGTGAGCTTGGAATAAATTCTTCACCCAAATAACCAAACCAAAACAAAACAAACAAAAAACAGAGTATAAAGGCAATTATTGGGCCAACTAGAGAAATTTGAATATAAAATCTATTAGATATTTAAATGTTAAATTTCCTCTGTTTCATAATGATATTGTAGTTATACAGAATAAAGTCCTAATTCTTATACATAACATGGTGAATGTGAAATGTCATTTCCACAATAATCAAATAGTTCAGGAAAAAAGATAGTGATAAATATGTCCAAATATCAGTTGTGTTGAATCTAGATGAAGTATATATGAATGCTCATTGTATTATTCTATTTTTCTGTATAGAGTTGAAAATTTTCAAAATCAGAAGTTAAAAGGGGTACTAAAGCCAAAATTTCAAGACAGCTGACATATACTATAAGCAAAAAAAAAAAAAAAAAATCCATGAAACAATTCAACAGTGAGTGATTCAGGTTCCTCAGCGTGTCAGATGATAGATCCTTTCTGCCTTTCAAAACATCTCACAAAGGCTATTCATATACAGTTCAATAAAAAACAAAGCCAAGTATGATGGATCTCACAGAACTGTAGTAAGACCAGTTTCATTAATTAAGTGGAAGAGTCAGGATTTGAACTCCAAAGCCCATGTTTGTTCACTCACAATATGCTAACTGTTATTACATGGACACACTTTGTTATTATAGGAACAGGTTTGCTTTTATGACACTCATCATCATTTTCAAAATTACTAACAAAATCTCTACAAACTTCCCATGTTCTATCAAGGAGAATGAAATGGACTGCTTTATCCCCTTCCCCAAATCAATCCTAGAGAAATTACAGGAACCACAAAGGAGTGAAAGAGTCAAGAACTCAGCCACTCTGACTCCCAAACTCTATGCATTTCCTGCCTCCCAACCCCACCACAGACAGTGAACTCATTCTATACAGGCTTTTGATACTAATATTCTTTCACTCAGTGGTAAGAATTTTCTATTGTATAGTCCGCTAAGGAGTATTTCAGAACCTCTTTTTGTTACAGAACTAACTCAAATTTGATAGCTGGCTTCACCCTTTACTAGATTTGTATTCTTGGGCAAGTTTCTTAACCTCTCTGAACCTGTTTGCATCTCTGTAAAATGGTGATAATAATACCCACTTCCTAAGATTATAAAGATTAATGTACTACATGAGAAATGCTTAGCATAGCACTCAGGATTTTAGCTACAGCAAGTAATATTGATAGAAGCAGTACTACAATAGCAGCAGCAGTGACTTTTTTTTTAAGAGTTGAACTATATTAATAAAAATAGCTACAGGAAAGCTGCTTTTGCTGGTCTGATGTTTACCTGAACATTTGATGTGCAAATTATATGTACTACTGCTATCCTATTTATTCTTTTTCTTTTGACTTAACTAACCACATAATAGCTTGATAGTTCCATACAGATATTATTAAAATTGTCCACATTTTGCATATGGTAAAAAGTTACTTACTCTGGTGGAGGCATTTTTGAGGGTTCCACATCCCGTAGGAACTCACACTGAAGAGCCTGCTCTGCAGTGCAGCGCTTACTAGGATCCAAGGCGAGCATGTAATCAAATAAGTCTAGTGCGGCTGCAGGAATACTGGCATGAGAGGATTACAAAAGTCATGCGAGTTCTTTTGACTCAAGTTTAATGTTTCTGTAGGAGCTTAAAACATTAGCATTTTGTAACACATTTGCAACAGTTTATTCCAATAAGTTACAAATCTTCCTTTGAAGTAATGCTTATTTTTTACATAATTTTGTAAGTATTATCCTAAATAATTTGAAAACTGGCAAACAAGAGCATATTTATTACCCTATGGGCAATTTGCTGTTTTAACATTAACTAAGAACTGAACAGAATAGTTTCCTACAACAAAATAAAAAGCTGAATTCAAGTATCTTGAAAATGGTTTCATTAAAATTTTAAATGATATTGTTAAACTTCTCTCAGGTAAACACTAAATCAAACACACAACCCAAATAACTGATTTCATAAAGATGGTGAAATGCTTACTTGCATGTAGCAAAGGGACATTCAAAATTAAATGATATAGTAGAATTGTGATAGGTCTACCTTAGGTCAACAGAGGCTAGAATTACATTTAGAATTCTAAAGAAGTAACTTTGTAAAAAAATCAATGCAATATGGATGTTTAAGCATCCCCTTCTTACAAAACAAATTCTTCTCTTAACTTTCGACGATATTGCTTCTTTGGTTTCATGGTGTTGAAATACGGTAGTTTGATTACATCAGGCCACACTGCAGGACATGGACTCCCACATATACGGCTAAACAACACATAAAAAGAAGTACATCAATATAAACTACATCGAGAAAATAATACATACAAATGCTATACAAAACAACTCCTTTTTAAATATACAAAAGCTGAAGTTCTGATATAATGTATAAAAGTTTCATTAAATATTTTTGTCATCCCAAATAAACTGTTTAAAGAATTTCTTTTCAGTGAATGCTTTTAACACTCTATAAACATTCCAATTTCTAGAAAGAAAACCTTCGTATTTGCAAAATCAAATCTTAAAGACACAGGTAATATTCAAAATATGTTGAGCATATTTTTAACCAAAATTTTAAATTTTTATACCAACTGAGGAACTAGAGTTTAGTATATGTATCCTCTGGTTTTGCAGGTACCTATCATTACCACTTCTCATTAATATAATGAAGCTTGCAATAACCGCAGAAAAGATTTCCTACACTGAAGACACTAACTAAACTGTATAGACTGCTGCTGAATTTGATCAACTAGAGAACACTAAAAGTCACATTCCTGAAACATGTTCTTCAATTTCAGTAGCACCTCTGATTTCAAGGTATTTAGAACTTTTAACTGCTTTACTCTCTGTATCTTGAAATCCCTCACTATTCTTATAGTAAGTCCTTCATAAACTAAAGAAATGCTGTTAACAGATAACTCTAGCTGGTAAACATTTTAAAATGCTTTGGTAGTATGTGCTTAACTCAAGTATACTGAATCTCAAGAATAAATGTGTATCTTATATAAAATTACCAGCTGACCTTCATATACAAAAAGAAAAGGTCCATGCATCACTGACTTAAAAGTAAAAATATTCTACACATAAATACATGTACTAAGGTACAGAAGCAAGTGACAACTAAAGTTGCCATTCTTCAGCAGACCTTAAGATACTACATTAGAAACATTTATACCAGATGATGAGAGCATTTTTAAAGCTGTGTCACTGAAACTGCATTTTGTTTCAATACAGTTTATGATTTTTGTAAATCCAAGCTTTTAAGATCTTACTCTTCAATATGCCTATCTCTTCTTCCTTTCAACCTCATTCTCACAACCTCCTCAAAAGGAGAGAAGGCCAAACTCAGGAGCATGGTTCTCTATGATCGGGTCCCAAACTGTCTTCCTCATTCTCATCTTTCAACTCATCTCTCCACAGGCCAACCACTCCTCCATGTCTTTGTTCATACTCCTTCTTCCTAGATTCTACCTAGCTGAATCCTTTTCACTCCTGAAGATGCACATCAAAAGTAATCTATTTACAATGTTTTCTGTATCCTCGCTGCCCAGAATAGTCACTTTCTACATGCTCCTGATATCTTTTTATTTCTATTTATTTTAAAAGTAATCTGTTTATTTTCTGTATCCTCGCTGTCCAGAATAGTCACTTTCTACATGCTCCTGATTTCTTTTGACCCTATTTCATCCTGCTTTACATGTTAGTTGTTTACATGACTTTATCTTACTAAATTATGGTAAGAGAATCACTCTTGCACTTTCATATATTACATAAATATAAATAATCAATCCCTTGCAGATTGATCTGCACCGTAATAGAATTATAAAGTACACTGGAATAAAGAAAATGAAAGATACTTTAAACTACAGAAATATAAGAAAATGTACTTGAGTTAGAGAAGAGATACAGACTTTTGCCTACAACTCAAAGGATAAGTAAACAATAAACAGGAAAGGGAATAAGAGAAATATGTTACTGGCAAAGGTTAATGCACAGGCAAAGTCATGACAATAGCAAAGTATAACATTCGGGAGGCAGATCAACGAAAGTGGTATAGGTGGAGTTTGGGGCTACAGAGGTTTATTTGGAAACACAGACAGGGGTCACACAACAGTCTTATGAGGCAGCCTGCCTAACTACAATGAAGACAGACTTTGAAAACAAACTTTAGACCTAAACGCTATCTGTGTGATATTGGTGAAACTGTGCTGCTTAGAATCTGTTGCTCTTTTGTAAAATGGAGATTCATTTTATTTCAGAGCTGTGAAAGTAAATGATCCAGTATCTGGCTCATTAATAGCCTTATAATAGAAATCAGCTTCATTATCTCATACCTAAAGACTTCTATTTTATATATTCTGGGAAGATAGTTGACTGGGAAAGTTATCTAACTGGGAGCAGCATACAGGATGGAATACACATTCTAAGATAAGGAAAAATTTTAGAAATTAGGAAAGTAGACATGACAGCAACTGATAACTGCATTTTAGCAAAATCAGTGTCTGATAATCAATTAGCTATCCCTAAATCATTTCTGAAGACATTCTGAAATTCATCATATGCTAAATCCCTAAATATCTGAGATCTGTTATGGGAATCTATTTTGATCTGATTTATCTATTCTGATGTCAATATCACATGAAAGCTTTACATTTTTCTTAAGACAACCCCCCCTATGTACTCATTCCTCTAATTATCCTTTTCAGGATTTCCATACAGATGAATTGTAGAATCAATACCGTCACATTTCAAAAGAGAATCCTGTTGGGATTCAACACAGCTGCTCTGGATTAAAGAACTGTGATGTTTACAAAGCTTAATGTTTCAATTTTTATATTTCCTTTGGTTTTATACATGCATATCTCATTTTATTACACTTTACATTTTTTTATTTAAACAAATTTCAAGTTTGTGATAAGCTTGTGTCAGCAAGTCTACTGACACCATTTTTCCAACAGCATTTACTCACTTCATGTCTCTGCAATCACATTCTGGTAATTCTCACAGTATCTCAAATCCTCCTTCACAAGAAGTTCACAACTTGCTCAAGGCTCAAACGATGGTAGGCACTTTTAGCAATATAGTATTTTAAAATTAGGGCATATATACATAATACTATTGCATATCTAACAGACTATAGTGCAAATGTAACTTCATATGCATTGGGAAACCAAATAATCTGTGAGTCACTTTATTGTGATACTCACTTTATCGTGATAGTCTATAACCAAACCTGCAATAGCTCCAAAGTTTACTTGTATAAAGGTTTTCAATTAGATCTTGTGTTTCTTTTTATGGGGTTTAGTGTCATTTTTTGAATTTGTTCCTATCCCTATTATATTTCCTAAGCAATAATTAGAAGAGTTTTGTTAAAGGAAATGGTCAAAATGTGGCAAAAATTTTTTTAGAATGCCATCTGAGATCCTACGGTGCCTAATAGTTTTTTTAAACAGTTGTTTATTTGAGGCTTTCCAGGTCTATTATCATCACCTATAATCTGAATACATCTGTTATTTTTTCAAATATGTATTCTTCTTTATCATTATGATATGCTACATTATGTGGTAATTTCCAAAAAATGTTAAAATGCTAATGATGCTACACAATATTTGGTAATTTTTTGGTTTCTAATTTTAATGAGAGTACGTTATTGTTTACCAGTGGGAAGAATGAGAACTTCTGGTTTGAGAAATACAACACATGGTAAAGATAGTAACAGAGAGATACAAATTCACACATACCTCCTGCTAAGCATTAATTTATTCCTTTTTACTTTGGGTTTAATTGTTGTGACTTTCAAATTTCAAAAGAATGCTTCTTTAGTTCTATCAGTTTGATTTTTAGAAACTCTATTGTAGCCATCATCTGCATTTTTTGACTTGGGTTACTAATACCATGAATTATATTAAGAGATCTTCTAATACCTAGTCATCCATACATTCAAAGGAACTTCCCTGGTGGCTCAGATGGTAAAAGCATCTGCCTACAATGCGGGAGACTTGGGTTTGATCACTGGGTTGGGAAGATCCCCTGGAGAAGGAAATGGCAGCCTACTCCAGTATTGTTGCCTGGAAAATCCCATGGACAGAGGAGCCTGGCAGGCTGCAGTCCATGGGTCGCAAAGAGTCAGACACGACTGAGCAACTTCACTTTCACTTTCAATCAAAGTACAAGTTTTTAGCGTAATGCTGTATTCTACTTTTTAATTGGTCTACACCAGCAGTTTGCAAAAATGGGGTTCCCTAGACCCTTCAGGTGTCTGGTAGATCAAAGATACTTTTAAAACATTATTTACACTTTTCAATGTGTTGACTTTGCACTGATAGTATTAAGCCAATGGTATAAAACACTGGCACTTTAGCATGACTTGAGCCAGAGATGCCAGACTATTAGAAGTACATACTCATCAATACCACTTGATGGGGTGGGGAGGGTTGTCACTCAAGAATGCACTTGTTGAAGCAGGAAAAATTATTGTTATTAAATCCTTATACTTGAGTATGTATCTTATTAATATTCTTAGTAATGAAAGAGAAGATACTCATAAAGCACTTCTGCTGCACAAAAAAGTGACGATCTCTTAAGAAGCACTTGTACAATAATTGAGTTGCAACCTGCTGCTTTTCTCATGAGCCACCATTTTTACCTACAAAAAGAACTATCAATCTATGGTCACTGACTTGGGTATCTGCCAGACATTTTCTTATACAGGAATGAAGTCAGCTTGTTACTTCAAGGAAGACAACTGCAGTGTTGTCAATTATAAAATTCAAGTTTTCAGGAGAAAAGTCAAGAATACTGAAAGACTTACGTCTGCACTGTAAACTTAAAAGCTTCAAAATAAATACCTAAAGGCTTTTCTAATGAGATTAGTGTCATAACAAGAACTATAAAATGAAATGTTACATTTAGAAGATCTGCTCAATTCAGTGATCCAATATAGATTAAGTGACCCACACATAATGTTACAAAATCATCACGGGTAAAAGACCTATTCAGAGTGTAAGATACACCAATCTGTGGTTACAGACTGAATATTTAAATAACCTGCTTTAAAAAAAAACTGCCACTCACTGCAGTTTCAAGGAAGAATGAATATGTACACTTATTTGAAAAGACTACTGAAAACATCATATCACAGATGTTTATCCATATGTTTATTAAGCCAAACATGCAAAATTTATAAAAATGTAAAAACAATCTTATTCATTTCACCATTTATCTTAGTTTGGAAAAATATAAACTTTTTACAATTAAAATATTATGCTAACATATTGTTTTAAAAAGAATTAATAAATATTTTTAATTCTCAGTTTTAAATTTCAATACATTCCATCAACATAAACAAGCTCCTGGGATTTTTCACAATGTCTAACAGTGTAAAGAAGTTCTGAGACCAAAAAGATTAAGAAGTACAAGTCTACAGAATTCTTTATGCTACTGATTTATAAAAGTACACATGCTTCACTTTTTAAAATATGCAAATGTTCCCTCATTTCCAATATTCTGGAACAACCAAAGCCTATGCCTTTAAAGTTTTAAAAATTTTACCTGTGTGACCTGAGGCTTTGTGTATGTGTAGGGCAGGAGAGAGGGTAGATTCTTTTCATTCCAAATCTACTTTCTTCCATGATTAGTTTTTTATTCCCTAAGCAATATACATTGTGTGATATAAGGTTCTTTCACTGGCTGCCAGAACACCTAAGAGTTAAAAGTGTGACTCTCATGTAGAAACATTTTTGCCCTCGTTTATCCCTTTTTTGTCCCCACCTATGTTTTTCACTCTCTTTGCCATTACTTTTCAATTCAAGCCACTTATCACAGAATTTTTGTAATCTGCCTAAAACATTTTCTGGAATCAGGTGAAGTACAAATAACTTGACCACTACAGTGTAAAGCTTTTTAAGACAGATTCTGATTAGTATTACTATCCTTAATACATTTATATGTATTTGTTCAATGCAGACCCCAGAACTCATCATTCCTGAGGCTTCAGACTGGGGAAACATTCCAACATTACTGCAAGTAAGATAAGGGAACGAGTATGTATTAGCAAACTTACATTTATTTAATTTTTATAATCCTAAGCATATTTGTCCTGTTTTACTTGTGAAGAAAGAAACTTACAGATTATGGAACTTACCCTAAGTCACAAGAGCAGGAAGTAGCTGAGATGGCATTAGCACCAAGGATTGCATCATTCCAAAGCCCACCCCTTTCAATATATTCTGCTGCCTTCTTCAAATCAAGGAGACATGTCTCTTTTACCAGAAATGTCCCCTTTTCTTCATGTTTTAAAAATAATTAATGCTATAAAATCAAACTTGAAGCATTTTTTCATAATATAAATATTTGATATCTTACCAAAACCTAAAGACATTTTGAAATACATAAAGTAGAAAATAGTCCCCTCCCTAACCCCCTCACAAGCCCATGTTCAGATTAACAGATCCAGACTCTTCTGATATGTTTAATTTGTCTCCTGTATATGGGATCAAACCAATCACAGTTTCTGTAAAATTTATCTTCTCGTGTGACAATGTTGCATCTCCATGTCAGGATCTCCAGATCTACTACCTCCTTTTTAATAACTGCAAAGTATGCCACTAACGGAATGAACTTTCTGTTTCCCATTAATTGACCTAACATGTTCACAAGATAATCCAAACACACTCACGTCTGAAGATCATGACTTCTCTGTTGACTCAAATCTCTACTCAAATGATACCTCATGAAATTTTCTCTGGTACCATATACACACTACCTTCTATTGCTTTCTACCCCCTTACACTTATCACCACCTGATACATTTTATTCTTTGTTTTCTTTCTGTCTCCCCCAACAAGAAAGCAGAAAAGGATGTGTGCCAGTTACTAGGCACTGGAGATACAATCCCCACCTCTGCTGTATCAGTACCTAGTAACTGGTACATAATCAGCACTCAATAAATACTGTTGAATTAACTCCTTGATTTGAAATGTCCTCTGTATTATATTTTAAGGTCCATATGAACTTTCTTTACTTCTGAATTTACCATATAATTCCACTGATTCATCTATGGTATCTTGTGCCAGCACAAAATAGTTTTAGTTACTAAAATTTGGTTTTAACATATGATATGCCAAATTGTCCCTCTTTTTAAAAAAATTTTCCTGTTACTTTCAGGTTCATCCCTCCAGATAAAATCAATCAGTATTCAAAAAACATCCTCTGAAATTCTCATTAGGACTATAATGACTACTAGAGGATGAACTGCCATCTTAAAAAAAAAAAAAAGGAAAGCTTCCTAGCCAAAAATAAGATATGCCTCTCCAACACTTACTCAAATCTTCTTTAACATTGTAGGTGAAACTGGTTAATATTTGTAAATAATCTTTAAAAGCTATTTCTTTTAAGCTATTTCTTTCAGAATATATGTATTAGTATATATACCTCTATTGAGTTCACTTTTCTAATACTACCAGTTAACTTATCAGTGCCTCTAAAACACTCTTAAAATAATAATACCACAAGTTAACTTTTTCTAATTCTTATCTTTGCTTCTAGTATTTTACCACTAAACATGATTTATTCAATTTGTGATACATACTTTTATCACAGTAAAAAAATATGCCTCTATACTTAATTAGGAGTTTATAATTTCAGCAAATGTCTATTCAACAGCTATTAAGATAAACACACTATTTTTTGTCTGTTAAAATGATGAATTATAATAAAGGAATACCTAAAGATAAAACATTCTTGTATTTTTAGGATGACCCTACTTGACTCTGTAATTTTTAATAAAACATTAGATACCACAGGCTAATCAGTTCTTTTAGAATTTTTATATTAATGTCCTGTAGAAATTACTCAGACTTTCTTCATTAATTTTTGGTGTTTGTGTCATAGTAACTAAAAGCTCCAGGAAGTTTTATTTCCCACATAGTATAGAGAATGAATAGCTTCTAAGACAAAACTACTTAGATTCAAATCTCAATTTTGCCACTTGCTAGTTTAGTTGTATGACTTTGAACAAATTCTTCACCTCTATAAAGTTCAGTTTTCTTAATTATAAAGACAAGACACAACTGAAGTAATTCAGGTGAATTCTTAGAACAATATTTGCATCATGTATAAACTAAATAAATAGCAACATCATTGATAGAAGCCTAGTATGCAATCCAATTAGGAACAATATTTGGCTAATAGAAAAAAATGGGTTAGAAGAAATCACTACCAAAAGAAAAAGAAAGGTACACAGATACATGATTTAAACATTTTATTTTAACTAAAAACATATAAATGTATATTTCCCAATGTTCTGACACAGAGCCATGGCCTTCTCTTTTAAGAGAGGATTCACTGAATGGGGTTCTACATTAGCTTTCTTGCACAAACCACAGCCATAACATATCATCAAGAATTCTAAGCCATCTGATTATTGAATTATTCTAAATTTGTAAGACTTTTCTTTCTTATAGTACCCTGCACATACCTAAATAATTTAATAGCAATGTTGTTAAGTCTTTGCAAAGCACATCTGTCCATAATTGAACAACATATGTACAATAATAGAATATTTGTATACAAAACTGGAAACAACTCCCTCTTGGTCATTGTACTCTTCAACTGCTGGAATAAATACATAGTCTTAAGAAGAGAGTGTTAAGCTACTAACTGCAAATATTCAGTGCGCTATGTTATCAAGCTAGTAGTATTTACAGATGGAATGGAGAGCACTAATGAGTCCACTAAGTCTGCTAAAGGGAAAACTGATAGTATATGGGTATTTTTGTGTCTCATACTAATCTTTCCTAAAAATTCTCAGCCATATTTTCAAACACTCATCCAAATCTTACAAGTTGCGAATTAATATTACTATAAATAAGAAAACCAAAGCTGTTTTTTTTTTAATTTATTTAAAATATTAGATGAAGAGAAAGATGACTACCCTATGACCAAGGTCCTACAATAGGCTTCAAATAATGAAGACATATGCTAGTGAGTACATGAATGTATTTCAGTGTGTGCATACATATACAGATACATATAAACATGTATGCATATACGTATATAAAAGAGTATTTCTTTCTAATATCCCCAAACATTAATTCTTCCATATGCCACACTCTGAAAAACAGAATCTACCATTCATTCTCTCCTCCTTCATATTTACTCCTCCTTCCCAGTCTTATTTTTAGGGCCTCGAACATGTTAATTTAACCACAAAACATTTATGGACTTTAAGATCCTTAATTTTACTAGAACAATCATCAGAGTGCCTGTAACATAGTCTCTCCTCCTTTCAGCACTCACTTATCTTTAAATAGAAACGTGATGTTTGCCTAGAAACATAAGCCTGAAAATTTTTTAATTTCCTACAGATATTACAATCACAAGCTTACCTTATTAATTCTAGTTGTGCAAGCTCCTGATTTGCTTGAAATATAGGTTTTTTAGTGAAGAGTTCACCAAGGATACATCTAACAGGAAAAAACAACCATGATTATCAAAAGGTATGATTTCACTTAATTATCAAAAGTTTCAAATTAATTATTCAGGAAATCTATCTTACCCACAGCTCCACACATCGATAGCTGGTGTATACCTTTCTTCTCCCAGCAGCAGTTCAGGTGGACGGTACCACAAAGTGATGACTTTGTTTGTATATGGCCGACTAAAAAACAGAGAAAGCACTCTTTAGACTTAATATGTGTTAGAATAAGAGAAATTCTCTTTGTTGGTGCTGCTGTTTACTCATTAAGTTGTGTCCAGCTCTTGCAACCCCATGGACTGGAGACGGCCAGGCTCCTCTGTCCATGGAATTCTCCAAGCAAGAATACTGGAGTTGCCATTTCCTTCTCCAGGGAATCTTCTCAGTCTCTTCCCAAGGATCGAGCCTGCAATTCCTACATTAACAGGTGGATTCTTTACCACTGGACCACCAGGGAAGCCCCTGAAATTCTCTTAAGAAATA
Organism: Bos indicus; assembly: GCF_029378745.1. Classification (NCBI taxonomy): domain Eukaryota; kingdom Metazoa; phylum Chordata; class Mammalia; order Artiodactyla; family Bovidae; genus Bos; species Bos indicus. Next base: position 81,295,897 of record NC_091763.1, read on the forward strand.
TTATTTGGCCAATCAAAACCATCCTACAATCCTAACTAAAACCATTTTCATCTGCCTGCGTACATGCTATGACATCTAACATAGGATCATAAAATAGATCCGAAAGCAATGTAATTAACTGAAAAATTCAGTCAAGTATTAAAAAAAAAAGTCACCTTGTTTTAACTGTAATATGGTCAAAGAAAGATCTATATATCAACATAACTGTTGGCAGATTGATCTTCATCAAATCTGGCAAATTACTAATGTGTGGCAAGATACAGTTCAAACTGTAACCACCTAACAAAGTTTTCAACTGGGCATACTTTCCATTGACAATATTTTATTTATTTTAACCCATTTTGGTATGTGAATAGAAAGTACAGACAGGTAAACTGTAGTTGAGTTCAGTTCAGTCGGTCAGTCATGTCCAACTCTTTATGACCACACCGACTACAGCACACCAAGCTTCCCTGTCCATCACCAACTCCTGGAGTTTGCTCAAACCCATGTCCATTGAGTCGGTGATGCCATCCAACCATTTCATCCTCTGTCGTCCCCTTCTCCTCCTGCCTTCAATCTTTCCCAGCATCAGGGTCTTTTCCAATAAGTCAGTACTTTACATCAAGTGGCCAGAGTACTGGAGTTTCAGCTTCGGCATCAGTCCTTCCAATGAATATTCAGGACTGATTTCCTTTAGGATGGACTGGTTGGATCTCCTTGCAGTCCAAGTGACTCTCAAGAGCCTTCTCCAACACCACAATTCAAAAGCATCAATTCTTCAGCACTCAGCTTTGTTTATGATCCAACTCATACATCCATACATGACTACTAGAAAAACCATAGCTTTGACTGGGTGGACCATTATTGGCAAAGCATTTATAATATGCTGTCTAGGTTTCTCAGATTTTCTACCAAGGAACAAGTGTCTTTTAAAATTTCATGGCTGCAGTCACCATCTGCAGTGATTTTGGAGCCCAAGAAAACAAAGTCTCTCACTGCATCCACTGTTTCCCCATCTATTTGCCATGAAGTGATGGCACCAGATACCGTGATCTTAGTTTTTTGAATATGGAGTTTAAAGCCAACTTTTTCACTCTTTCGCTTTCATCAAGAGGCTCTTTAGTTCATCTTCGCTTTCTGCCATAAGAGCAGTGTCATCTACGTATCTGAGGTTATTGATATTTCTCCCAGCAATCTTGATTCCAGCTTGTTGCTTCATCCAGGCCAGCATTTCACATGATGTACTCTGCATATAATTTAAATAAAACAGGGGACATATACATCCTTGATGTAATTCTTTCTCAGTTCACAACCAGTCTGTTGTTCCATGTCCGGTTCTAACTGGTGCTTCTTGACCTGCATACAGATTTCTCAGGAGGTAGGTCAGGTGGTCTGGTATTCCCACCTCTTTAAGAATTTTCCATAGTTTGTTGGATCCACACAGTCAAAGGCTTTGGCATAGTCAAATAAAGCAGAAGTAGATGTTTTTCTGGAACTCTCTTGCTTTTTCTATGATCCAATGGATATTGGCAATTTGATCTCTGGTTCCTCTGCCTTTTCTAAATCCAGTTTGAACATCTGGAAGTTACGGTTCATGTACTGTTGAAGCCTGGCTTGGAGAATTTTGAGCATTACTTCACTAGTGTGTGAAATGAGCGTCATTGTGCAGTAGTTTGAACATTCTTTGGCACTGCCCTTCTTTGGGATTGGAATGAAAACTGACCTTTTCCAGTCCTGCAGCCACTGCTGAGTTTTCCAAATTTGCTGGCATGTTGAGTGCAGCACTTTCATGGCATCATCTTTTAGTATTTGAAATAGCTCAACTGGAATTCCATCACCTCCACTAGCTTTGTTCGTAGTGATGCTTCCTAAGGCCCACTTGACTTCACATTCCAGGATATCTGGTTCTAGGTGAGTGATCACACCATCGTGGTTATCTGGGTCATTTCTGTGTATTCCTGCCACCTGTTCTTAATCTCTTCTGCTTCTGTTAGGTCCATACAATTTCTGTCCTCTACTGTGCTCATCTTTGCAAGAAATGTTCCCTTGGGATCTCTAGTTTTCTTGAAGAGATATCTAGTCTTTCCCATTCTATTGTTTTCCTCTATTTCTTTGCACTGATCACTGAGGAAGGCTTTCTTATCTGTCCTTGCTATTCTTTGGAACTCTGCATTCAGATGGGTTTATCTTTCCTTTTCTCTTTTGCCTTTAGCATCTCTTCTTTTCACAGCTATTTGTAAGGCCTCTTCAGACAACCGTTTTGCCATTTTGCATTTCTTTTTTGGGGGGATGATCTTGATCACTGTTCTCCTGTACAATGTCACGAACCTCCAGTTCTTCAGGCTCTCTATCAAATCTAATCCCTTGAATCTATCTGTCACTTCCACTGTATAATGGTAAGGGATTTGATTTAGATTATACCTGAATGGTCTAATGGTTTTCCCTACTTTCTTCAATTTATGTATGAATTTGGCAATAAGGAGTTCATGATCTCAGCTACAGTCAGCTCCTCGTCTTGTTTTTGCTGACTGTACAGAGCTTCTCCATCTTCGGCTGCAAAGAATATAATCAATCTGATTTCAGTATTGACAATCTGCTGATGTCCATGTGTAGAGTCGTCTCTTGTATTGTTGGTAAGGGGTGTTCTCCTATGACCAGTGTGTTCTCTTGGCAAAACTCTGTTAGCCTTTGCTCTGTTTCATTTTGTACTCCAAGGCTAAACCTGCCTGTTAACTCCAGGTATCTCTTGACTTCCTACTTTTGCATTCCAGTCCCCTATGATGAAAAAAACATCTTTTTTGGGTGTTAGTTCTAGAAGGTCTTGTAGGTCTTCAAAAACTGTTCAACTTCAGCTTATTCGGCATTAGTGGTTGGAGCATACACTTGGATTACTGTGACACTGAATGGCTTGCTTTGGAAATGAAGAGACATCATTCTGTCATTTTTGAGACTGCACCCAAGTACTGCATTTCAGACTCTTGTTGACTATGAGGGCTACTCCATTTATTCTAAGGGATGCTTGACCACAGTAGTAGATATAATGGTTATCTGAATTAAATTTGCCCACTCCGGTCCATTTTAGTTCATGATTCCTAAAATGTAGATGTTCACTCTTGCCATCTCCTGTTTGACCACTTCCCAATTTACCTTGATTCATGGACCTAATGTTCCAGGGTTCCTATGCAATATTGCTCTTTACAGCATCGGACTTTACTTCCATCACCAGTCACATCCACAACTGGGTGTTGTTTTTGCTTTGGCTCTACTTCTTCATTCTTTCTAGAGTCATTTCTCTACTCTTCTCCCGTAGCTTACTGGGCACCTACTGACCTGGGGCTCTTCATCTTTCAGTGTCATATCTTTTTGCCTTTTCATACTGTTCATGGGGTTCTCAAGGCAAGAATACTGAAGTGGTTTGCTATTGCCTTCACCAGTGAACCACATTTTGTGAGAAGTCTCTTGCTATGACCCATCCGTCTTGGGTGGCCCTACACAGCATGGCACATAGTTTCATTGAGTTAGACAAGGCTATGGTCCATAAGATCAGTTTGGTCAGTTTTCTGTGATTTTGATTTTCATTGTCTGCCCTCTGATGGATAAGGATAAGAGGCTTATGGAAGCTTCCTGATGGGAGAGACTGACTGCAGGGGAAACTGGGTCTTGTTCTGATGCCTGGGACCATACTCAGTAAATATTTAATCCAATTTTCTGTTGATAGGCGGGGCTGTGTTCTCTCTCCAAATCAGGTTTATTCTGTAAAGAACCACTGGCAATAGGTGAGAGACTTTTATCATCTTCTAACAATGAACACATATATATGTGTCTTCATACACATACACATATATCATATACATCTTTAGATCAATTCTAAACTTCTCTTTCTTTCCAGATAGCCTCCAAATCACAAGAACACAAAAGCTATATCAGGAAATTCCCCAGAACGGCTGTATTCCAAGCCAGGCCACCTGAGGTTGGCTTAAACTTGGACCAGTTTGGGAAAGGATAAAAAGGAGCATGTAATTTACAAAGCAATTCCCTCTTGCCATCTTGTAGGTCTGAAGTTCCAAGCAGCCTGCTTCCACACAGCCAAATTTCTCCAAATAATTTAAACACTTATACTATAAGGCATTGATCTAGACATCACAGCATTACCACAGTTAGGACTATAAAGCCAGGAAAACAGAATACTTGACCTTGTGAAAACAGAGAAGATAGTCTGTTTTCAACAGCCAACAAGCATTAGATTTTTCTAACATTACTAAATTATTTTCCTTAGTGATTTTTGCTTGTTTTTACTAGCATCACTTCGTATAATAAGGAAGTCTCTTAAACTCTAGATATTCTAATTAAGCTGGATTTAACCATTTAAAAATATGTTCACCTCTTGATGTCCTACCTCCTTTTAAATTTGAAGTGCCTTCCCATTTTACTCGCACTCAAACCTATACCTCCTTTAAAACACAGTGAAAGATCCGTCTCCATAAGGTCTAATCTCGTTTTAACAAGAGACTTATTCTTAAAGAGAGATTCATTTTCATATTCTTAAACTTACACCATACTTACCATTGTATTGAACTATTTTGTTTTCTCTATGTTCCAAGAAAGTCAAAAGGCCTCAGAGACCATTCTTTATTATGAACCCCACAAACTAAGCCCAGAACGGTGCTGGACATAGGGAAGACCTTTTAATGTATATGGCCCCAACTTTAGGTGACATACAAGAATTAGCTGGTGGCAGAGGGGAGGCAAAGTATTAGAAAAATATGATAAGTAGTTTTCTAAAACATTTCAAGGGTCTGTGAGCATATGAAACCTGTGGTCTTGTTATTAAGGTACAACTAGTCTCAAGAAAAATGTTTAATTAAAATGGCCAAGTAAATAGTTAACCTTTAATCTTTTCATGTTTAGAAATGTTTTTATATTTAAAAAAATAAAAGGGTGAAATATGTGGAAAGATTATACAAATTAAGGTTAGTAAAGTTCATATTTAAATGAAAGATTATTTTACATAGTTTAAAAAGAAACAATAGATCCAAAATGGGTCTGTTACTTGTGTAAACCCCACACCAGCAAACCAAGACTTAATATCTAACCTAATTGCAGGTTCAAGCCATCCCAGAAACTTCATCTTAATCAATCAGTCTGGAATTTCCTGGTCAGCACTAGTGAGGTAATCTATCACATAGACAACCCCACCATCCCTTAAAGGAAAACAACCTTGCTACAACCAATCTGCTTTCTGCTAGTATAACTTCCTTGTCCCTACCCCCTCTGCCTTTAAAAATCTTCCATTTTGTATAGATCTTTGGAGCTCCTTTCTACTTGCTAGATGGGATGCTGCCTGATTCATCAAGTGCTTAATAAGCCAACTAGATCTTCAAATTTACTCAGTTGAATTTTGCTTTTTAACAATACTATATAACAAGTTCTAGGCAACATTCAGAAACAGTCATCTTTAGCAGTTAAAATTAGAGTAGTTCACTTTTTTATTAACTCATCAAAATCAGAAGTGAAAATATTTATTTTCACTTGAAAAATATTTACATACTCAAAAATGATTAACAGAGACTAGTGGAATATACTTCCAGGTACATAGCAAAAGAATTTAATGTATACCAATTAGCAGCTTTTCCAAATATATCCAAATATTTAGTTGCTGTCAAAAGAAAAATTACAACTATGTAAATACTGGAAACATTTAACTGTAATATCTGACATAGAAAGTTCAATTTTAAAACACTAGTATAATCTATATTGTGAAAATTCTTTCTTCATGAAGTAAATATTGAAACTGATGTATACATTTTATAAAACAAAGTACCATCCGCATTTCTCTTTACATTCAATTAAGTATCAACAGAACAGAGATCAAAGGTTATCAGTAGTAGATTCCAACACTGCCCTTAAGACTGGGGACCTCAGGGGCCTTTTGATGTGGTTATGGTCTTCCCGACCCTACTGCCCCACAAGCGTCACTGTACTTCTAACAGAGCCAAGTACTGCCCTAACGGTGTATCCCCAGGCTGGCAGGCAGCTCGGTCTTCTGTCTGGTCTAAACAGGTAAAAGCTAAGGCAGATGATCAGAGCAAGATTTTAGGCCCTTGATGTGTTTAGAGATCCTGGATAATCCAAGTAAAATTCACAAACCATAGTTGATAACTTTGTTAAAGATACTCTTAAAAAATGAAAAAAGAAATCGCATAAAGGGAAATAACTAAATAAGCTCTAAAATACTTCACTTTTCCAACAATACATCAAGTCTACACTTAATTCTTTTAGAGCATCACTTATATGAGGAAAACATGGAAAGAGTTCAGCTAAGTAAATTCACTGTATGACCAAATGTCATGTATCCTTCAGAATCTACTACATAAACACTTACCAAAATTACAAAAGAAATCTGGGACCTATTTCTAATACTAACCCTGCTTCTAAAGTCAAAAACCCAGGAGTCCTCTTTGATTCTCTTCTCCGTCAAATCTCATATCTAATGTATCAACAACTCTGTCAACTCTACAACCGAATAGATCCTAAATCCAACCATTTCCCACAATTTCAAGGAAATCTGAGTCACTACTCACTTTGAGTATGAGCCACTATTATCTTTTCTCTGGTACTCCTACAACAGTCTCTTAACTAGTTTCCCTGCCTCCATTTCTAGCCTTCTTCCCCCATTTTTATGGTTTTTAAGCATAAAACCAGGTCATATCAGTCAGCTGCTTAAACTGTCCAGTGATTTTCCATGGTAATTAAATAAAATTTAAACTTTATCTCCAGTGATAAGACTGTAACCTGGAGTACCTGTTACACTGGGAAACATCTTGGCCCCTTAACTTTGCAAGTCTGTTTCCAGGCCTTGCAGGTGCTGAGTTCCTTCTATTTGGAATGTTATCTGCCTAGATCTTCATTACGTTCTTCTCTTCTCATCCCTCTGGTCTTAGCTCATTTTTACTTCACAAAGAGTTCTATCCTACTATTTTAGCTAAAATTACCCTAGCACCCCCCACCCACCGCCACCCGCCACGCTCACAACGACCCTTCAGAAACTATTTTATTTGCTTTTTAGTATTTAGTACTTTAAATTCTTTCTTCTACCCAATAGGTTCGTGGTCTACCTTCTTTCATGATCGTGTAAATGAGACCAGGGACTTGGTCAATCTTCTTTATCTCTTAATACGCAGCCAACAGGTATTACCTGGGTCAGTGTTTGGCATATAGTAAGTACTTATTAATATTCTTAATCAACTGACTTATGCCATAACTATCAATATATAACAATAAACACAATCTTTTCTTCATGCCCTTTTCCCATTCCCTTCTAATTTTATCCCACTTTCCTCCTTTTGATATTTTCTTAGAAAAATAAATTTCTGTATCATAAGATTGCTACAGAAAAATATAAGTAATTTTTTTTCCAATTGCTGTCATCTTAGGATCACTTGCACATTATAACACATGCAAATTTAGAAGTCCTATAAATACCTATGTCTTAACATAAAAGGAAATTTATTATCTTGTAAACCTGCTTCCCATTTCCTGTCTCAGCAAACAGCATCACAGTTTATGGCAGAGACTACAAAGCTGTTTCCTAAAATCTGTTCTTCCTTTCTTTGACGGGAGCTGCCCACCTACACTACATCTCTCATCCTCACTGCAGTTAAGTATGGCCTTGTGCCCAAGTTCTTGCCAAAGGAAAGTGAACACAGGTACCATTTCTAGCTTGGCTCACAACACCACTCCTTTCTCTTTTCTAGCTTCAAGCTGACAGACATGGTGACCAACTTGGAAGGCATGTGAAGAAAGACAGCAAATCTTCCAATCTGGATCCTTAAATGACTGTGTGAAGCAGAGTCAACATTTCCTCTAATAATATGGTAAATTACTCTCAATTTTGCATCAAGGTAAAGTAACAACTATTCCAGATTATTGAGAAATACAAACTTTTTATTCTTTAAGCCACTGAATTCTGAGGTTCTCTTTGTTATAAATTTAGTTTACCCTAATTAATAAGTCATTTATTCAGTTCCTTAAGCAGAAATCTTACCATAGGGGTAAAGGCAGGAATATGTCTACCAACATGTCAACCATCAAATTCTAACAATTCTGTATCTTATGATGAAATTCATCTCCATCTTTACAACAGCTATGCCCATTGCCTAGTTTAGCTATGATTATCCTACCGAGGTTTATTCAATAGCTTTATAACTGATTGCCCTTGCTTACAGGCTTACAAGGTCAATTTACTTTCCAAAGTACAGCCAAAGTGATAATATAAAATAAAATGCTGATGTTTACACCTTCAATACACACTGCTGTCTCCAGGAGAATATCCACATGAGACCTATAAAATTACTTGGTTTTTGCTCTGACTACACTTGACTATCATTTCCCTGAGAAGGCTGAGCAAATGCTTATTTCTAGAACTAGGAGACAGAGCCAGGGAGAGAAGAGAACTGGCAAAAGAACTTTAAAAAAGACAGGGATGTTTTAATTATGTTTTAAATGTTTTAATAAACATTGAAGTAAGTTTTTAAATATATTTTTAAAGTTAATACTCTCCCTCCCTCTGGGTCGTCCCAGTGCACCAGCCCCAAGCATCCATGCATCGAACCTGGACTGGCGACTCGTTTCATACATGATATTATACATGTTTCAAGGGGGGAGGGAGGAGGGAGGAGGGTTCAGGATGGGGAACGCGGGTATACCTGTGGCGGATTCATTTCAATATTTGGCAAAACTAATACAATATTGTAAAGTTTAAAAATAAAATAAAATAAAAAAAAAATAAAGTTAATACTGACCAGAGACAACAAAAATGACTTTTTATTAAAGTCAAAGAAAAACTTATGATAATTTACACAAAACTTTCACAAAATTGTGTCATGCCTCAGTTTTATCTTAGTGCTTAATGAGGAAAAAGCAAACACAGAAGTATGCAGACAGGACTCTAATATAAAAGAAAACTCAAAGGTAAATGGAATTAGCAGTGAATAAGACCAATCTTGAATTACCCAATGTAATAATCATTTATAGTGTTATCAAGAGAATATTTCATTATATGATTAGGATACTGTGTTTACAAATGTAAAAACAAAAGTATAAGACACTGAAACTGTTTTGAAACTAGGACATTTAAATTCCAAGAAAGCTAAAATACTGATGTAATAATGAAAATAGATCATCCAAAGTTAAGACAAATAAATGAAAATCCAGAGTCCTCAAAACTAAACATTTAGAACTTGGTCTACTGGTTTGGCTACTCACAATCAACATCCTAAAGATGGTTTTGTTTAGATCACAAAGAGAAAACACAAACTGAAGTGACACCATACATCTGACGATTTTTTTTTGCTTCATGGACTAAAAAAATTGTGGTATTGACATGTCTACCCAGTCTTTTCACACACACACAGAAAAAAACAAATTCACCCCTACTAAAAAAGAAACAACATTGAAAAATATACAGTGAGGTTCTTAGTATTACAGAATAAATTAATACTTAAAACAATCCTAAAAATAAAAAAAAGAATTTTTTCATTCCAATTTATTCCCACAATTAAATTCCAAGCAATAAATTCCATATCCTAGCAGACAGACACACATAAAACCCCTCAGACATTAAATTAGAAAACAAAGAACAGTAACTCTAACAAGCTGTTACTCTCAGATGGCTAGAAACTAACTTTGTAAAAATCCAGAAATAATGGTCTCAACATTGAATATTCTGATTTTCAACTTCTACTGAGTATCTTCTGCAAATAAGTCTCATTAACAGTTTTTGGGGAAAAAAAGCAGACACTATTTCTTTAGTCCACTAGGGAAGTGACACCACCACCAGTTATTTTTCAAAGCTTCTACTTTAATGTGGCTAATTAGATAATAAATTGTAAAGTCATCAGACTTATAAATAATTTTCATGGTAAATTGCAGGTAATTTTAAATATCTGATGCTATCAAAATATTGTTAGATAGACAAGGTGATTTAAGGGAGATTCAGAAATGGAAGTATCACACAACTTGCTGGAAGACTAAATGAGTATATTTTATTTGGCAAAAATAAAATATAATATTTGAAGGGCCAACAACTAATCTTAATTAATACAACATATTCAAGGATCAGAATTAATCAAGCAGTTACCATGAACGTGTTTTATGTTTTAAGGCATATAAAACACAAAAGTTTAAAATAATGATACCTATCTTTAAATAATTACAATTTTAGCTCTAGTGAAAAGACAAGAACAGAAAACGACCAGCCCTAAGGAGGCAATTAATTCTGAACATAATTTCATCTAGAACCTGGACAAGCAGCAACAGGTGGCTCTCCCATTCATACCCTACATAGGTTTGGGAAAATTTAGTTTTGGCTTTAACGGCAATCTTATGAAAAGCCTCTAGATGGCGATATTGTCTTCAAATGTTTAAAAATCTTTTATTCATGTTAACTTTCAGAACCAAGAAATAATACATGTTTTTCAATAAACTATAAATATCTTAGATATTTGAAATCCTTTATCTTAAAAGTTGAGAATAATGAAATACAGAGAGATTAACTGACTTGTTCAATATTCCACAACTGGTAAAACAGCAATGCCAGGCCTAGAGCCAAAGTTTCCTGATTTAGGCCTAAGGATTTTGAGTTCTTAGCATTAAAGAAGTAAATGTTCTAAGCTATAGTTTCTTCTCTAAAAGTGAAATTAATTTCAACTTCTATACAAACTGTATTTTTTTCTTCATATGAGTCAATCACATAAAGAGAAAAAGAAACCCCACTACTTAGAAAAGCACTGGGGCCAAGACCTAGTAAAATAAACACTCAGAAAGAGGGTTTATCATTGTGGCTGAAAGTCCTGGGAAAAGTTGGACCTAAACAAGCTACTAAAAAACTGAACGGATATGAGAAATGGGGCAAAAGCTCCCATTCTCAAGTTCTTTTTTTCCCCCAAGGCCAAATAAGGCAAAGCATTAATACTGATGTTCAAAATGAGAAAATGATTCTTCAACTTTAAAGCAACTGTTTTCCCCCCAGTGGTTCACCTTTTTTCTATTGTAGCACACAGGACAGAAGAGATTCATATTGGTCACCCTCTACTTCATGTTCAATTCCTACACACTAGCTATAGCTCTGTCCAGTTTTTCTCCCTCAAAAAAAAAGACATACCAAATCAAATTACAGTGATAAGCTGAAATTTGCTCTATTTTAAAACCAAAAAAACCTAGGATAATTTCTTGAATACTTCATTCTATCTGTAATAGCTAATTATACTCAGAAAGTTTTTCAAAGTTATCTTAATATTTAGATCGGGATATTATGGTTTCTTTCTGGTTCTAATAACAAAGAAATATGGATGAAAATCATTTGCTGTGTATTTCAAGAAATATCTAGAGAATTTGGGATAATACAGTGAATCTGCTAAAGGCAGTGAAATTCAGTATTCTTAAAATTTACTAGAATATGTTTAAAGTCATTCCATTAAGTTAAGCCTACTTCTTTACTGATTTTAAAGAAATCAGAATTATTTGAATCTGAAAAAAGTAATTTTTTAAAACTATATAACCCTGAAGGATAGGATATCTGCTTGTAAAACAAAATGATACACCAAGTTTTTAACTTGCAAATTTGAATAGGCAGAAAATTTCAGTATACATTACCTGAAAATGCAAAGTTATGGGATTTTAAATTCTCAATTCAGCAAGACAATGAGGACCAAGCCTCAGTTAACACACCAAACCCCTGACACTTCACTGAAACCCTACATTCCATTAAAAAAAAAATTTCAGTGGGAGAGTGGATTCAGACATAAAATTTGGCTCTATAGGTTTTCTGAAACATACTTATTCCAATGTAGACAAATATCTGCATAAAAAGAATCATCAGATGGAAAATGGTAATTTAGCTGTTCTCCATCTCCACTGAAACCTAATATGAAAACAAGAGGAATAGGATTTCTAGTCAAAGTATGAGACATATACTTTTATTAAGAAAGGATAACAAAACTACTATGAAATCTCAGTGAACCAGCTATGCAAGTGAAGTTTTGGATTAAGTACACTTATGAACCTATATATTTTTTTTCTTCAAATTCTATCAAGAGGCATTATTATATATGATGGAAAGAATAAATAAGTGGAAGTTGGAAACTTCAAGCTACATACTGTAGATGATATTAACAAATAGTTTTGAATATTTCAAGTCACTCAATCCTTTCTGGGTCTGTTTTCTCAAATGGAAATGAAGCTGTTAAGCTCTAGAACAACTTAAGCAAACAAGCAAAAGCATACAACCTTTCCTTTAAATATTAATTAGGTAAAACAAACAAAGGCAGAAAAGCTAGGGCTAAAGTACATATAGGGGACTGGAACACTGTCTGTTACAACCTGTCCATACCATGGTCTGAGGTTAAAAAGAACTCTAATGTATCCCAAACATACCATTTAAAAACCTCTAAATTCTAAAAATAATTTTCAGAGTTATGTCACAGGCACTACAAGATTAAAATATAAACCAATTTTTAATTCTAAAAAAGTACTTTTAAAAAGAATTTTTTTTTCAAGTAAGCAGAAACTGGCAAACATTCAGTGAACATAAATACTTATTGTTAGGAATTCCAAATTAACTGACACTTTACTATATCTAATTATGATTACACTAAGTAAATTACAGAATTGTCATAAACAATTTACATATATATAACATATATCAATATAAAGAAACAACACTGTCTGACAAGAAAGGAATGGGCTAAACTGGAGATAATAAACCCAGTTAAATGCATAGTTTATCTACATAAGCTGCACTATTTCAGAAAAATATTTTATTTTGAAATTCCGTATTATTCTTCTGAGAATAATCCTTGTAAGACAAGTCATATTTCAGTACCATCATCCCTTGGAGCTAAATGGGATACAAATCCCAACCCTAGCCAGAGACTCCACACAAAGAAGTAGGTTGTTTAAGTAAAAGGTTCTAAGGAATTTAACAGACACAACTAGAGATATAACTATTGTTAAAAAAATGTTTAAGGAAGTTCAAAATAATAACTAAAACAAAAAATAAGCTTAAACATGTAGCATAAACAGCATTTACTAAGGTTTTTCATTAAACACAAAATTACAAACATCTTAATGTCTAGATACACATTAGAAATTTAAGCATTAATTCTTTTTAAAAAATTCCTAAGCTCATTTAAGAAACCTTTAAAAGAAAATTATATTTACCTCGAGATATTAAAAATCTTTTATTTTTACACTGATTTAATGTACAAATTCTTATAAATAAAATAGTCAACCCAACATGATATAAAACTTCATTATTTTATGTATTTAACCATGAAAAGAAAATTCCCCTTTTGTTAAAAAAATATCAATAAGGTATTCTTAATATAGCTTCTAAACTGTTCACTAATGTCTACAATATTCATTTGAAAATATTCTTACCTTTCTTCTGAGCTATACAATCGAGCAAGTCCAAAATCTGCAAGCTTTATCTGTCCTCTGATGGAAGTAAGATAAAATCAACAAAAAGTATTAGTTTATTCTGAATTGATGGTACACATTCTCTTCTATTTCTAAAACTACTTAGTAACTTTGATTACATTGCAGTACCCAAGGCTCTATAGGAAAAAGCAAACAGATAAGCTCACAACAATATAAGGCAAAAAAAATCAGTACTTTTCTTTGAATAATTTCAGCTACTATTATATCAGTACTATTATTATATATATTATTATACATAAAAGTACTAATATAAGAAGTTTCTCAGTATTATCCAGTTCCTATTTAGAAAAGTACACTTCAATGAAAATTAACAAAGTGAAGCAACTTGTATTACTTTAGTAATAATACAGATTACCTGTTAAAGTCCAGCCAAAAATGCACAAAACCAAATCATATCATTTTAAATTTATGTTCAATTTTCCAATTCTTAAGAGTGACTAGGTGCTCTACAGAATACTTCCTATTAACTAAAATCAGGATCAGGCATGCCTCACTTTAACAAACATTAGCAATTACAATAGAATTATCAGAGTTCAGCTTATGCTACCAGTAAAATATTTAACATAAACTTTGACTACATATGTAGGTACATACATACATGTATATAAACACTTCAAAAATAGTTCACTTAAAAACTGTGATGACTTTTTAAAAAAATCCAAATTAAGAAAGATTCTAAAATCCATTTTTAATCTAGAACTAAAATCATATTGTTAGAAGAACCATTCATATCATTTGGAAGACTATCACACAAGAAGGTCAACTAAGTATTGGGAGCCGGGAGGTGCTTATAATGCTCAGTAGTCTTTCCTTCCCTTTCTCTGCTCCATTGAGGTATGACAGTTGTTCTTCAGCAACAACAACAAAAGGAGGGGTTAAATAGTTTTCCCCAGTTCACTTTAACTAGTATATCGTTTATGGATACTAGTATATAGATTCAAACTACTCTGTGGATTCAAACTCAGGCCTTTATGACTCCTAAATCCCTATAAGGTTAAAAAGAGTCTAAAGTTCTTCAGAGGTTTGATCCACTTTAATTCTATTAAATTGCTTAGATTGAGGAGATGGAATTTCAACAAGTCAACAAAGTTTATCCTACATACATTACAAACTATTACTGGAAGTTAATTAATTGAAGTATATTTAACACAACTTCAGATGCAGTCCAAACTGTAATACTGATTACGTTAAAAATATTTTAAGCAATAAAAAACTAATTTTTAAATTTCATCAAGGTAGATAATATATGATTCATTTTAAAAATATATGTCAAACTTTTATCATACCTATTGTTTAGAAGAATATTTGAACATTTAATATCTCGATGCAAAAAGTTCTTCTTATGACAATAATCCAGACCTTCCATGAGCTGTCTCATAAATGACTTTATGTGATTTTCATTAAAATGAACCAAGCCTGATTCCAACAGTCCCATCAGATCATGGTCCATATATTCAAACACCAAATAAAATGCACCTAAGAACAAGAATAATTAATACATTGAAGATTTTATTCTTATAACTTTACTACAGGTTCAAAATTTAAAAAAAAAAAAAGTGCTGGGGAGAAAACTAATCCTTTAAAAGAACTGATACTTTTGTCATTTAATAATGTTTACTCTCTTCTCTCTGAATCTAGTATCAATAACATCCAAAGGAGATATCTAACCAACTTTCCTCCCCTAAAGAAAATTGCTATGATATAAAATCAACACGGCTAATTTTCACACTGCATAGTTTCTGGGTATGATTAATATAAAATAAATTCTTAGCTGTTTTACTTACTGAACAAACTGTTTCTTGGCAAAAGCTGAAAAAAATTAGTATAGTTCATCAAAGAAAATTTAAAGATGTTACAAGGGTTACTTTTAATTAAAAAATTAGTCTGGGTCCAGTTGGGCTTTATATGTCTTCTAGTAAGTCTTCAATAAATGCAAAATTTAATTCTTTTATGCAGCTCCAGAGTATGTGAAAGCATACAAATTACAGCTTAATTTTATAAAATCAACGTATTAATCCTACTGCTAAAACATACAACAGCACATAGCACACACACACGATACAAATGATAAATTCAAAATTCTTAAACGCAACTTGCGGAAACTGAGTCCAAAGCTATTGTCTATACATATCTAACTCAAGCAGTTTAATTTACCAATTCGAGACTGAAAAAGCTAATAAAATTCCATACATCTATCTTTCAAAGTAAAAAAGCTATCAATACACCAAAAAGACATCGGAAGAAAGTTCACAATCAGTTCCTGATGGAAAACAGAGCAAAGGGGATTGCCTGGCAGTCCAGTGGTCAGAACAAAGCAATTTCACAGCAGGGCCTAGGTTTAATCCGTGCTCTGGGGATCCTGCAAGTCAGGTGGCAAGGCAAAAAAACAAAAATAAAAAAACAACTAGAGCAAAGAGTTCATAGTAACCTTCCATTAGGATATTTTCTTAAAAGTTTATAATGGTATTTCCCTGAAACAAACAATTACTGTCATATTTAACAGTAAAATGCAAGTGTTCCAAACAAGACTAGAATGTTCATTATTACTAACTATTCTACAACTTAGTAAGTAAAATTAAAAACAAATATTGAAAGTGAAAAAAACAAGATTACTGGTAGAAGAGATGACAATCTCCACAGATTCAAAAGAATTTTTAAAAAAGAAAAAGATACATTAGAAACAGTGTACAAAAAAGGTTAGTCCAGGGGCTTCCCTTGCGGCTCACCTGCTAAAGAATCTGCCTGCAATGCAGGAGACCTGGGTGCGATCCCTGGGTTGGGAAGATCCCATGGAGAAGGGAAAGGCTACCCACTCCAGTATTCTGCCCTGGAGAATTCCATGGACTATATATAGTCTATGAGGTTG
Organism: Bos indicus; assembly: GCF_029378745.1. NCBI lineage: Eukaryota > Metazoa > Chordata > Mammalia > Artiodactyla > Bovidae > Bos > Bos indicus. Next base: position 81,312,242 of record NC_091763.1, read on the forward strand.
CAGAGAGTCGGACAGGACTGAATGACTTTCACACAAAGACTTCTTACATGCCAGCAACAATTAGAACTTAAAATTAGAAACAATTAGAAAATAAAATTAAAATGACTCCACAACAGAAGAACAAATACTAAAATTGACACATGGACATCACCAGATGGTCAACACCAAAAAAAAATTATCTTCTTTGCAACCAAAGATGGAGAAGCTCTATACAGTCAGCAAAAGAAAGACCAGGAGCTGGCTGTGGCTCAGATCATGAACTCTTTATTGCCAAATTCAGACTAAAATTGATGAAATCAGGGAAAACCACTAGACCATTCAGGTATGATATAAATCAAATCCCTTATGACTATACAGTGAAGTGAGAAATGGATTTAAGGGACTAGCTCTGATAGACACAGTGCCTGATGAACTACAGATGGAGATTTATGACACTGTACAGGAGACAAGAATCAAGACCATCCCCAAGAAAAAGAAATGCAAAAAAGCAAAATGGCTGTCTGAGGCCTTACAAATAGCTGTGAAAAGGAGAGAAGCAAAAAGCAAAAGAGAAAAGGAAAGATATAAGCATCTGAATGCAGAGTTCCAAAGAATAGCAAAAAGAGAGATAAGAAAACCATCCTCAGCAATCAATGCAAAGAAATAGAAGAAAACAATAGAATGGGAAGGACTAGAGATCTCTTCAAGAAAATTAGAGATACCAAGGGAACATTTATTGCAAAGATGGGCACAATGAAGGACAGAAATTGTATGTACCTAACAGAAGCAGAAGATATTAAGAATAGATGGCAAGAATACACAGAAGAACTGTACAAAAAAGATCTTCATGACACAGATGATCATGATGGTGTGATCACCCACCTAGAGCCAGACATCCTGGAATGTGAAGTCAAGTGGGCCTTCGGAAGCATTACTACGAACAAAGCTACTGGAGGTGATAGAATTCCAGCTGAGCTATTTCAAATCCTAAAAGGTGATGCTGTACAAGTGTTGCACTCACTATGTCAGCAAATGTGGAAAACTCAGCAGTGGCCACAGGACTGGAAAAGGTCAGTTTTCATTCCAATCCCAAAGAAGGTTAATGCCAAAGAATGTTCAAACTACCACACAATTGCACTTATCTCACATGCTAATAAAGTAATGCTCAATATTCTCCAAGCCAGGCTTTAACAGTATGTGAACCATGAACTTCCAGATGTTCAAGCTGGTTTTTGAAAAGGCAGAGGAACCAGAGATCAAATTGCCAACATCCGTTGCATCATCGAAAAAGCAAAAGAGTTCCAGAAAAACATCTACTTCTGTTTTATTGACTATGCCAAAGCCTTTGACTGTGTGGATCACAACAAACTGAGGAAAATTCTTAAAGAGATGGGAATACCAGTCCGCCTGACCTCTTGAGAAATCTGTATGCAGGTTAGGAAGGAACAGTTAGAACTGGACATGGAACAACAAATGGACTGATTCCCAATAGGGAAAGGGGTACGTCAAGGCTGTATACTGTCACCCTGCTTATTTAACTTAATGCCAAGTACATCATGGGAAATGCTGGGCTGGATGAAGCACAAGCTGGAATCAAAAGATTGCTGGGGGAAACATCAATAAACTCAGATATGCAGATGACACCACCCTTATGGCAGAAAGCGAAGAAAAACTAAAGAGCCTCTTGATGACAGTGAAAGAGGAAAGTGAAAAAGTTGACCTAAAATTCAACATTCAGAAAACTAAGATCATGGCATCTGGTCTCATCACTTCATGACAAATAGATGGGGAAACAGTGGAAACAGTGACATGCTTTATTTTGGGGGGCTCCTGCAGATGGGGACTGCAGCCATGAAATTAAAAGACGCTTGCTCCTTGGAAGGAAAGTTATGACCAACCAAGACAGCATATTAGAAAGCAGAGACACTACTTTGCCAACAAAGGTCCATCTAGTCAAACCTATCGTTTTTCCAGTAGTCATGTATGGATGTGAGCGTTGGACTGTGAAGAAGGCTGAGCACAGAAGAATTGATGCTTTTGAACTGTGGTGTTGGAGAAGACTCTTGAGAGTCCCTTGGACTGCAAGGAAATCAGTCCTGAATATTCACTGGAAGGACTGATGTTGAAGCTGAAACTACAATACTTTGGCCACTTGATGCCAAGAGCTGACTCATTTGAAAAGACCCTGATGCTGGGAAAGATTGAAGGCGGGAGGAGAATGGGACAACAGAGGATGAGATGGTTGGATGGCATCACTGACTCAATGGATATGAGTATGAGTAAACTCCAGGCATTGGTGACGGACAGTCCATGGGGTCACAGAGAGTCAGACACGAACGAGTGACTGAACTGAACTGAACCAACAAAAGACCAGGACAACAATAGAAAATGAAAAATTAATGAACTGTCAATATGCAGATGCCTGTGTATTTAATCTCACTATTAATAAAAATATACAAATCATATACCACTTTTAACTAAGAGGAAAATATTTCCAAAGGAAATCAACACAGTATTAACAAAGGTATGACGTAAACATACACTGTTATATGCTGCCAGTAGTAAACTGGCATATTTACAAAATATAACTTGACAAAGGCACCCAAAGCTTTAAAAATCCTGTACCCTTTAACATAGCAAGGGCTTTTATAGATATTTAGCACAAAGAAATAAAGACATAAAAGATTTTTCTATAAGCATGTTCACTAAAAGTAATAATACCTAAAAACATTAAGCAAAAAAGAAAAACATGGTATATCTATACCATACCATGCACTCTGAAAAATATTGCAGAAGTATGTTGCTGATATGGAAATATACTGATGATACTGAGTTAAAGTAGATTATCAAAGATTACGCAGCTGATACCTCTATCTCACTATCTTTGATGGTATTAAGTAACACAGTTAATTATACAAAGAGTATCCACAATTGAACAGCCCAATACAGTGACTACTAGCTACATATGGCTACTGCTTACTTGAAATGTGGATGTTCTAAATGTCCCTGAAATGTAAAACATACACTGATTTCAAAAACTCACTACAAGTAAAAAAATTAATATGTTGATAATTTGTTAAATTGTTTCCAAATGAAATAATTTATTGATATACTAAGTTAAATAAAAATATTATTAAAACTAACAGTTTTAAAAAATAAGTCTAACAGATTGTGTTAAGTTAAAACATAATGTCTTGCGTTCTATTTATACTTGTCTGACTCTTTGTGACCCCCTGGACTGTTGCCTGCCAGGCTCCTCTGTCCATGGGAATTCTGCAGGCAAGAACACTAGAGTGGGTTGCCATGTCCTCCTCCAGGGGATCTTCCCAACCCAGGGATTGAACCCAGGTCTCCTGCATTGCAGGCAGATTCTTTACTGTCTCAGACACCAGGAAAGCCCATACTGAATTAGAGTAAGAACTGAAACATGAGCGCTAAAACTATCCCCACATGTAGATGACATGAACTTTTGTTCTCTGAAAAGACATACACATTCAATATAAAAAAATTATTAAAAACTTTTTGGATCATTTGCCCTATGAAGCCAGCCTCCAGGCTGTCAAATAATCAACTAACACTTGTGAAAGGTCCACACTAACAACTGAGACCTTCCCTCAACAGTGAATTACAATTTGCCAGCCACGTGAGAGAGCCAACCTGGAATAGATTCTCCAACCTTGGTTACACCTTCTAGTGATGATGCCCCAGTCAACATTTCACTGCAATTTTATGAAAGAATTCAAGTCAAAACTGACTAGCTAAGGTTCCCAAATTCCTGCCCACAGAAACTGCAAAAAAAAAGTTTCCAGCATCACTTTTGAAGTACAGATGCCAAAGATGTGAACTTACATCTAATCATCTATCATCTATAGCTAACTTCCATTTACAGGATTAGAAGAATAAGCTCAGTCAGTTCAGTCACTCACTCATGTCTAACCCTTTGCGATCGCATGGACTGCAGCATGCCAGGCTTCCCTGTCTCTCACCAACTCCTGGAGCTTGCTCAAACTCATGTCCATCGAGTTGGAGATGCCATCCAACCATCTCAACCTCTGTCATCCCCTTCTTCTTCTGCCTTCAATCTTTCCCAGCATCAGGGTCTTCTCCAATGAGTCAGTTCTTCATATCAAGTGACCCAAGTATTGGAGCTTCAGCATCAGTCCTTCCAATGAATATTCAGAATTGATTTCCTTATGATTAACTGGTTAGATCTCCTTGCAGTCCAAGGGACTCTCAAGAGTCTTCTCCAACACCACAGTTCAAAGGCATCAATTCTTCAGTGCTCAGCTTGTCTTTATGGTCCAACTCACATCCATACATGACCACTGGAAAAACTACAGCCTTGACTAGACAGACCCTTGTTGGCAAGGTAATGTCTCTGCTTTTTAATATGCTGTCTAGGTTGGTCATATATTTTCTTCCAAGGAGCAAGCATCTTTTAATTTCATGGCTACAGTCCCCATCTGCAGTGATTTTGCAGCCCAAGAAAATAAAGTCTCTCATTGTTTCCATTGTTTCTCCATCTATTTGCCATGAAGTCATGGGACCAGAAGCCATGATCTTAGTTTTTTGAATGTGGAGTTTTAAGCCAGCTTTTTCACTCTCCTCTTTTACTTTCATCAAGAGGCTCTATAGTTCTTCTTCGCTTTCTGCCATAAGGGTGGTGTCATCTGCATATCTGAGGTTATTGATGTTTCTCATGGCAATCTTGATTCTACCTTTTTGCTTCATCCAGCCAGGCATTTCGCATGATGGACTCTACGTGTAAGTTAAATAAACTTGTGACAGTATACAGCATTGACCTACTCCTTTCCCAATTTGCAACCAGTCTTTTGTTGCATGTCTGGTTATAACTGGTGCTACGTGACCTGCATACAGATTTCTCAGGAGGTAGGTAAGGTGGCCTGGAGTTCCCATCTCTTTAAGAATTTTCCACAGTTTGTTGTGATCCACAGTCAAAGCCTTTGGTGTAGTCAGTAAAGTAGATTTTTATTCTGGAACTCTCTTGCTTTTTCGATGATCCAGCGGATGTTGGCAATTTGATCTCTGGTTCCCCTGCCTTTTCTAAATCCAGCTTGAGCATCTGAAAGTTCTTGGTTCACTTATTGTTGAAGCCTGGCCGAGAGAATTTTGAGCATTACTTTGTTGGCATGTGAGATGAGTGCAATTGTGTGGTAGTTTGAACATTCTTTGGCACTCCCTTCTTTGGGACTGGAACGAAAACAGACCTTTTCCAGTCCTGTGGCCACTGCTGAGTTTTCCAAATTTGCTGGCATATTGCGTGCAGCACTCTCACAGCATCATCTTTTAGGATCTTCAATGACTCAGCTGGAATTCCATCACCTCCACTAGCTCTGTTTGTAGTGATGCTTCTTAAGGCCCACTTGACTTCACATTCCAGCATGTCTGGCTCTGGTGAGTGAGCAAACCATTGTTGATATCTGGGTCATGTAGATCTTTTTCGTATAGTTCTTCTATGTATTCTTACCACCTCTTCTTAATCTCTTCTGCTTCTGTTAGGTCCATACCATTTCTGTCCTTTACTACCATGAAAGACAGCATCTGTCAAACCCAAAACATGGTCTATTCTTCAATCAATGTTCGATGCTCAGTCATGTCCAACTCTTTGTGACCCCATGGACTATAGCCCACAGGTTCCTCTGTCCATGGAATTCTCCAGGCAAGAATACTGGTGTGTGTTATCATTTCCTCCTCCAGGGGATCTTCCCAACCCAGGGATCAAACTGCAATCTCCTGCATTGTGGGCAGATTCTTTACTGTCTGAGTCACCAGGGAAGCAATAAATAGAGCAAAAATTTTAAAAGGCAAGAGTAGATACTATAGATCACAAGAGACTTATGATAATATTAACCACACAGTGTGCAGATCTCTTGCTTGCATCCAGATTCAATGAAAGCCAATTATGAAAAATATTTTTTGAAACAACTAGGTAAATTTAAATATGGATTGCTCAATAAAACAAGATTAGCAAAATGTGATAACTGCTAAATGTAAGGCATGGAGACAGTGGGATTCATCATACTACTTTGTCTACTTTTAATTATGTTTGAGCATTTCAGTAATACTGAATTTTTTAAATGTCTGAAAAAAACTAAATAAATGAAAAACATAGGAGACATTCAAGTTATCTTGAATTAAGGGATATATTTGTTGTTCTCATATTTTTATTTTTCTTTTATCAAGGTTGCATATTTACATAGTTTTAGGCAATGTTTTCAAACTGTGTGTCATGAAATCAATTTAGTAGGTCATGACCTACATTTCAAAAAGCTTTTTTCTCTTGCTTGATATTTTTTCTTATTTTGTATTTAAACATAAAATCGCATGTAATAATATTTTTATATAGCACGCCAAGTAAAATTTCATTTTGGTAGGAATTTATATACATACATATGCTTAGAAAAATGTCCAATATCAAAATTCTAAGAGCAGTTTATCTCTGTGAGCAGATGGGTGATTTTTACTTTCTTCTTATGCTGCCATTTTCTGACTTTTCTATAAGGAATACAAATAATAAGTTTTAAATATATTAACAACTGGGCCTAGAATACAAATTTATAAGGAATAAGCAAATAACCCAAATGAAAGAAATGGCAATATCACAAATAAAGATGCACTCAGGAATCTGAAATGGCAGACAAAGATGCTTCAGACCTCACTCTAATTGGGAAAGTACTAATCAAAAAAACAACAAGAAACCATTTTTACCTATCAGGCTGACAATATTTAGTGATATCCAAATGAAAGGAAATTCATACACTGCTACAATTTTTTGACAAAGTAGGCTAACGAAAGAAAATATCATTTGACCTGGATATCACACTTTTGGAAGTAAACTAAGGAAATGACATAAGCAGCATGCAAGGATACATGTATAAACACATTTCTAGCAGTACTGTTAGTAATGGGAAAAGAGGGGTAAACTGAGTGCCCATCAAGAAGAATGGTTAAATCAGCCCAGTTTATGCATACCATGCCATATTATGCAGCTAGAAAAAGAAAGCTTTATCACCTTGAGATATGTTATATTCTTTAGTAAGATAAGTAAAATATAGAATAAATAAAAGCAATCATCACAGGGGGCTTATGGTTTCCAATCCAGCAGTCAGGAGTTTGGAAGTTCCCACACCCATCCTCATAGCAAATAGAAAAACAAACTAAAAATCAACAGTTCTTAGATTATCAGAGAATTGGGGTCACAGAGCAAACCACTGCCCCCAAAATTGGTGACAGAGATAGGCAGATACAGAGAATCATCAATTCAGCAAAGCTCAGAAGTAGAAAACACCACAACAACCATTACCAGCATAGGAAAGCCTAAATTGTGATTGAAAAATTGCTGAAGACTCAGCATGAACAAATTTAAGTTAAAACTCCAGGAGTTCCAGTCTTAGGGAAGCCCCCCACCACTTTTGTGAATTTCATCACCAGGAACCCTACCAGGTTATCTATCACACTGAAAAGCAAGTTGTTCTTCCAGGAAAGTGAGGGGGAAAACAGTCATCATGAAATAGCCCTAAAGCATTCTGTTCTTGAACAAGGTCTATCCTCAAGAGAAACTGTTTTACCAGAGTCTAACCAACTGGGCTTCAGTAAGAGCCTCATCAGCCTAGCAAAAAGGAAATATCCAATTCCAGAACACTCTAGTCTTTGACTTAGGGTAAAGAAACACTAAACTCCAGTTCCTTTTAGCATTCCTGTCTCACTTAAGAGGGAACAGAAACAAGAAAACAGGTAAATATGTCTTGAGGATAGAGACTCTCTAAAAAACTAAGGCCAAATCATAGGACTACAGAACACTTCCCTTCCCCCTATAACTTACCATCATATGTAAGAACAGGGTACTACAAAATAACTATGCATCTCAGACCTTATTTAAGAAGAAGTCTCCAAGGAAACCAAAAGACAACAGGGAAGGAAATTTTAGCCTCTGATACAGCTTCAGCAAACAGCAAACACCAAACACAACCTAACTGCTAGCCAGATAAATATAAAACCTTACACTGAAAGTCAATTTATCTCATTTTCTTTTACTAAATATATTATATATGCCTTTCAACAGAAAATTACAAGGCATGCTAAAACACAGTCTGAATATGGAAAACCAAGCATAATTGAATTATCACACCAAGAATTTTTAAGTAACAGTGATTAATATTCTAAGGGCTCTTATGGAAAAAATAAACAACATGCAAGATGGGTACTGTAAGCAGAAAAATGGAAATTTCTAAGAAACAACCAAAATGAAATGATGGAAATAAAAAATACTGTAAGAGAAACAAAGAATGGCTTTGTTGGTTTCATCAGTAAACCAGATTTAAACAAGCAAAGAATCAGTGAGCTTGAAGATATGTCAAAAGGAACTTCCAAAGGCTGAAATGCCAAGGAAAACAAGAAAGTGAAAAAGAAAGTCCAAAGAAACGTGGAACAATAACAACATAGATGTAAACAGGAATGCCAGAAACAAATAAGAGAATGAGGAAAAAAGGAAGGAGGAAGGGGATGGGGGAAGGACAGAAAAAAACCTAAAACTAATAATGACTGAAATTTCCTCAAATGATAAATACCCAAGCACAAATCCAGGAAACTTAAATATAAAGGAGGATAGATAACAAAACATCTACACCTAGGTCTATCACATGCAACCTGCGGAGAATCAAAGACAAAAAGAAAACCTTGATAGAAGCCAGGTTAAAAAAAAAAAAAAACTTACCTATACAGTAGGAAAGATAAAATGCATATTGGACTTCTCCTCAGAAGCTATACAAGCAAGAAGACAGTGAAATGAACTATTTATAAAGTGTTGAACGAAAAAAACTGACCAACTTAAATGAAGGTAGAATAAAATATTTTCCTTATTATTCACTGACCAAACAGTCTTTCTGTTTAAAGCAATAATAGCAAAAATGAGTTGAGTGATTACAGCTTGTAGATAAGTAAAATGAATAACAATAATGTTATAAGGGATAGGAGGGAGGAAATGGGAATCCTCTGTTAGGAGGTACCTAAAGATCCTCTGGAAGAGGGCATGGCAACCCAATGCAGTATTCATGCCCGGAACATCTCATGGACAGAGGAACCTAGTGGACTAGGTCCACAGGGTCACAAAGACTGTCGGACACAATTGAAGCATGAACTCATGCATACAACCTAAAGTAGTATAATGTTATTTTAAAGAGAACTTGGACCAATTGTAAATGTACATTGCAAACACAAGCTCAACTAAAATAAAATTTTTTAAGGATTTATATGCTCAGAAAAGAGAAGAAACAGAGTCATATAAAAAGACAAAGACAAGAGAAGGCAGAAAAAGAAAAGAAGAAAAACAAGCAAGGGTAACTAATGGAAAACAAAACAAATTACAGTCGATAATAATTCAGATACATCAACAAGTACTTTAAATGCCAATGGTCTAAAATATACCAATTAGCAGAGCAGAATGTTGTACTGAATTTTTAAAAAGGCCCAACCCAATTGTATGTTGTCTACAAAAAAAAATCCACTTTAAATATAAAGACCGACAGAGTAATACTAAGCAAAAGAAAGCAGGAGAAACTATATTAAACTTCAGATAGAGCTGAGTTAAGAGCAAAAGAAGTCAAGAGGAATAAAGTGGAGAATTACATAAGGAATGCTCATTACATAAAGGAATCAATTCTCCAAAACATGTGTATAATGTGTATAATCCTAAAACAGTGTCAAAACTCTCCATTGCAGTTGGACACTTCAAGACCCCTCTAAGATTAACTGGCAAATTCAATACAAAGAAATTAGTAAGAACATATTTGAACACCACTATCAGTCAGCTGGATCTAATTTATGTCTGTATAATACTTCAAAAACAGCAGAATAAATACATCTTCTCAATTCCCCATGAAACATTCACCAAGACAGACACAGTCACACACATAAAATACACTTAAGCAAATTTAAAAGAATAGAAATCATACAAAGTATGCTATCAGACCACAATGGAATTAAACTAGAAATCAGTAACAGAAAGATAGCTGGAAAACTGCAAAATACATTAAAAAAATTTTTTTCTAAATAACAGGTGGGTTAAAGCAGAAATCTAAAAATTAACTTTTAAATATTTTGAAGTAAATAAAACACACTTCACCAAAACACTTGGGATACAGCAAGGCTATCGCTTAGGGCAAAATTATAGCATGGAATATATGTATATTTTTTATTGATTTTAGATGTTCTTTTCTAAAATCAATTACCTCTGCATCCACCCAAGGAACTAGAAAAAGAGCTAAGTAAGCAGAAGAGAAATAATAAAAATTGGAACAGAAATCAGTGATATTGAAAATGGGAAATCAATACAAAAAGAAAAATCAGTGAAACTGAAAACTGATCCTCTGAAAAGAACAATATAATTGGTAAGGCTCTAACCAGGTTAACTAAGGGAAAAAAGAGAAAAAGTTCAAATTATTAATATTAGAAATGAAAGAAGAGACACATCACTATTGCTCCCTCAAACATTAAAAGCATAGCAAAGGAATATATGAACAACTCTATGACCACAAATTGTATATTCTAGATGACATGAACCAACTAGAAAGACACAACCTACCAAAACTTACACAGTGAGAAACAGATCATCTTAATAGGCTCAAATCTATTACAGAAAATGAATCAATAATTAATAGCCTTTCAAAACAGAAAGCATAGACCCAAACAGCTTGACTGGGAATTTCACCAAACATTTAAGAAAGACATTGTATCAGTTCTCTAAAATCTCTTCCAGAAAATACAAGAAGAACTAAGAAAGACTACATCCAAACTTATTCCAAAAGGCCAGCATTACTCTAATACCAAAACTAGACACCTGATCTTCAACAACAGAGCAAAGGCATTTTGGTGGAAAAACAGAGTCTTCAACAAAGGCTGCTTAACAAGTGGACATAGACATGGCAAGAACAAAAAAGAAAAAAAGAATCTAGATACAGACCTTAAACACTTCACAAAAATTAACTCAAGACACATCATAGACCTAAGGGCAAAATGCAAAACTAAAAAACTCCTGCTGCTGCTAAGTCACTTCAGTCGTGTCTGACTCTGAAACCCCAAAGACAACAGCCCACCAGGCTCCTCTGTCCACAGGATTCTCTAGGCAAGAATACTGGAGTGGGTTGCCATTTCCTTCTCACAAAAAACTCCTGGAAGATAACAAAACAGAAAACCCCTGACAATGACACCAAAATTGCAACCAGGGAAAAAGAAATGGGGTTCTTGTGAAGGAAGCTGGACTTGATTAAAATTGAAAACTTCAGCTCTGCAAAAGACAATTAGGAGAATAAAAAGACAAGCCAGACTGGGGATGATCTTTTTAAAATGTATCTGATAAGGTCTGGTATACAACACATGTGCTTTCCTGGTGGCTCAAACGGTAAAGAATCTGCCTGCAATGTGGGAGACCTAGGTTCGACCCCTGGGCTAGGAAAAATCCCCTAGAGGAGGGTATGGCAACACTTGCCTAGAGAATCCTCATGGACAGAGGAGCCTGGTGGGCTATACAGTCCATGGGGTTGCAAAGAGTCTGACACAACCAAGTGACTAAGCACAGCACAGCACAACACATATGACATATACAAAGAAGCATAAAAACTCAATAATAAGAAAACAACAGTAGCAATGAGAGACAAGAAGCCCTTCTTAAGTGAACAACACAAAGAAATAGAGGAAAACAACAGAATGGGAAAGAGACCTCTTCAAGAAAATCAGAGGTAACAAGGGAAAATTTCATGCAAAGATAAACACAATGAAGCACAGAAACGGCAAAGACCTAACAGAAGCAGAAGATGCTAAAAACAGGTGGCAAGAATACATAGAAGAACTATACAAAAAAGGTCTTAATGACCCGGAGTTAACCACAAAGGTGTGGTTACTCACCTAGAGCCAGACATCTTGAAGTGTGAAGTCAAATGGGCCTTAGGAAGCAAAACAAAGCTAGTGGAGGTGATGGAATTCCAGAGGAAGTATTTCAAACCCTAAAAGATGAGGCTGTTAAAGTGCCGCACTCAATGTGTCAGCAAATTTGGAAAACTCAGCGCAGCCACAGGTTTGGAAAAGGTCAGTTTTCATTTCACTCCCAAAGAATGGCAATGCCAAAGAATGTACAAACTACTATACAGTTGTACTCATTTCACATGCTAGCAAGGTGATGCTCAAAATCCTTCAAGTTAGGCTTCAACAAGTTAGGCTTCAGAAGTACCTGAATCAATAACTTCTAAATGTACAAGCTGGGTTTAGAAAAGCCAGAGGAACCAAAGATCAAATTGCCATAATCAGTTGGATCACAGAGAAAGCAAGGGAACTCCAGAAAAACGTCTACTTATGCCTCAATAACTATGAAAAAGCCTTTGACTGTGTGGATCACAACAAACTATGGAAAATTTTTAGAGAGGGGAATACCAGACCATCTTACCTGTCTCCTGAGAAAGTTGTATGCAAGACAAGAAGCAAGAGTTAGAATCTAACAGCAGAAAGCAAAGAGGAACTAAAGAGTCTCTTGATGAGGATCAAAGAGGAGAATGAAAAAACTGGCTTAAAACTCAACATTCAAAAAACAAAGATCATGGTATCCAATCCCATCACTTCATGGCAAATAGATAGAGAAAAGTGGGAACAGTCACAGACTAGATTTTCTTGCTCCACAATCACTGTGGATGGGGACTACAGCCAGGAAATTAAAAGACGCTTGCTCTTTGCAAGAAAAGCTATGACAAACTTAAACAGTATATTAAAGAGAGACATCAGTTTGCTGAAAAAGGTCGGATAGTGAAAGCTATGGTTTTTCTAGTAGTCACGTATGGATGTGAGAGTTGGATCATAAAGAAGGCTGAGCGCCGAAGAACTGATGCTTTACAACTGTGGTGCTAGAGAAGACCCTTGAGAGTCCCTTGGACAGCAAGGAAATCAAACCAGTTGATCCTAAAGGAATTCAATCCTGAATATTCATTGGAAGGATTGATGCTGAAGCTCCAATAATTTGGCCACCTGATGTAAAGAGCTGACTCACTGGAAAAGACCCTGATGCTGGGAAAGACTGAGGGCAGGAGAAGAGGATGACCGAGGATGACCGAGGATGAGATGGTTAGATAGCATCACCAATTCAATGGACATGAATTTTAACAAACTCCAGGAGACAGTGAAAGACAGGGAAGCCTGGGGTGCTGAAGTTCATGGCATCACAAAGAGTCAGACACAACTTAGGGACTGAACAACAAGAAAACAAAAAGCCTAATTTAAAAATGAGTGAAAGATCTGAAGATGCTTCACCAAAGAAAAGACACAGATTGCAAATAAGTACACGAATATCATCATGTTTCAACAGAGAAAGGCAAATTAAAATAACAATGTCATACATACTTAGAATGACAAAAATCCGTAACACTGACAATGCCAAATGCTGGTGAGGACATGGAGCAACAAACTCACTCACTGCTTGTGGAAATGCAAACACATCCATTTTTGAAGACAATTTGGAAATTTCTTACAAAAGCAAACATACTCTTACATACAATCCAGTAACTTCACTCCTTGATATCTACCCAAAGAGGTTTAAAATTGTTATTTACATAGAAACTTTCACATGAATGTTTATAGCTGCTTTATTCCTAATTGTAAAAACTTGGAAGCAACCAAGATGTCTCTTAGTAGGTGAATGGGTAAATAAATACATCCACACAACAGAATACTGATCAGCACTAAAAACAAATGAGGTATAAAGCTATGAAAATTCATGCAGCAAACTTAAATCTCTATTACTAAGTGAAAGAAGCCAATCTGTAAAGGCTGCATACTATGTATTTCCAACCTTGATGATATTCTGAAAGAGGTAAAAAAAAAATGCAGACATTAAAAAAAATAAAAACCAAGTGTTTGCTAGGGATAGTGGTGGAGGTGGGCAATGAAAGGTGGGCACTGGGATTTTTAAGACAGTGAAAGTATTGTGTGTGTGTGTGTGTGTGTGTGTGTGTGTGTGTGCGCGTGTGCGCGCGCGCGCGCGTGCGCCTGTTAGATTCTCTGTGGGGCTTTCTGTGCCTTTGTCTTTACCTCTTTGTGTCCCTTTCTGTGGCTCTATCAAACTGTTTTTGTTGGATTCTGTGTCTCTGCTTGACTGACTGCCTGGCTCTCTCTGTTTATATACTTAAATATAGTTTTTTATTATTTAAATATAGTTTTTCTTATTATTTCTATTTCCATTTCTATGCAGAGACAGAGGTCTTGAAGATATATAACAGGCTATTAACTCTGAGCTGGGCAAAGTAGCAAGAGAAGGGAAATTAGTTTTTTCTTTATATATATTATTTCAATGATTGTAAAAAAACTCATGTTTCTACTTCTTACAGAAGAACTTCATTTTCAAAAGAAAAATATTAAAGAATTTACAGTTAACAGTCCTTAAAATACAAAATTTCTAAATTTAGTAAAAGTTGATGGCATTCTACAATTATAGTTAAAGCAATAAAATGCAATGAAAGCACCCTAGGGGGAATAAATTATAGTGTTACTTGCAGTTCTGATCACCTTCATTGAGTAAAAAGTACAGTCATCATTTTTCACTGTAATTAGATTGAATCCCTTAAATGTCTACTTCTCCAAAAGGTCCAGAACAACACTTGACAGAAGACAACTCAAGCATGTGAGGCCTGGGAATCACAACTGGAAAACCAGTGGAAGCCCTCCCATCAACCTCCATCAACCTCAGAACAGCCCTGTGCTACTGGGGCATTCTAGGACCACAAGTTATTTAAGAGAGACCTCCTTAATCCAAACCTCTCATCCAAGTTTCAGTTAAACTTGGACTACTTCTACAATTCAAAGTACAATGATTTGATCAAAAAAGGTAATTTGTCAATCTCCTAAACATTCTATTTTGTTTTGGGTATGGAGCAAAACGGCTTTCAAAATCCTATGGCAAGGTTCCCCCTTTCCACTTCTCTGTGCTGGCTCTATCCTCAGACCACATACTGTCTCAAGGTGATTGCTACAGTAAGAGCCCCTTCCTGCTCTCAGGTGCACAGGTTACAGGTAAGAGACCTCACTCAACGTACATGCAGGTGTTGCAGTGAAAGTTGCTCAGTCACGTCCAACTCTTATGGATTATACAGTCCACGGCATTCTCTAGGCCAGGAGACTGGAGAGGGTAGCTGTTCCTTTCTCCAGGAGATCTTCCCAACCCAGGGATCAAACCCTGGTCTCCCACATTGCAGGCAGATTCTTTACCAGCTGAGCCACAAGGGAAGCCCAAGAATACTGCAGTGAATAGTCTATCCCTTCTCCAGTGGATCTTCCCAACCCAGGAATCGAACCAGGGTGTCCTGCATTGCAGGCGGATTCTTTACAACATGGAACCTTAGGAAAAGTCTCAAATCCATGGACAGAAAGACTGTAAGGCCCAAAGCTAGCCAAACCTGAGTGACATGTATCTAGGGAGCCAGAAGTGAAGTCAGCTCCACAGTTTCATGGACAAAGAAGAGATAAAAGCTGGAACCTCAAAAACAAACAAAAAAGCTCAAGGCTACTATAGAAAGTAAATTAAGTAGGAAGTAGGGTAAATTGGTTGGGATTGGAGGCAGGAGGAGAAAGGGACAACAAAGGATGAGATGGCTGGATGGCATCGCTGACTCGATGGACGTGAGTCTCAGTGAACTCCGGGGGTTGGTGATGGACAGGGAGGCCTGGCGTGCTGTGATTCATGGGGTCGCAAAGAGTCGGACACGACTGAGCGACTGATCTGATTTGAGGGTAAATTGGTAGGAGATGCCAAAATATGTCCAATACAGTAATAACCTACTCCAAAGAAGGGCCAATATCAAGCTACATTCATGAAAGTTGAGAGATTATCAACCTATATTAAATCTAGAAAATAATGTACAAATCCAATTCACTTTCAAGAAACTCATGTAAAGCCATAAACAAATAACAAAAAAACTTTGTAAAGTACAAAATTCATTCAATTCCTGTTACCCCAAGTTATCCGTAAAAACAGACAAATCTTATGAGTATATAACAGTTGTTAGAAAATCCCATTATACACTAAAATGACCTAAAATCCCCAAATCGGAAATTTGGTAACTGAAAACCCCAGAGTGAAATGAACTTAAGCCTTATAAACAAGCCCAGTGACGGAAGATGAGTCAGTAAACAATTATTACATTCACTAAAATAAAACATTAAAGTCACAGCATTAAAAAAAAGAGGATACTGGAATTTCCTAGTGGTAAGTTCTGCCCGTTGGATAAGAATCCGCCTACCAATACAGGGGGACATGGGTTCAATCCCTGGTCTGAGAAGATTTCACAAGGCACAGGGCATCTAAGCCTGTACACCACAACCACTGAAGCCCACGTGCCTAGAGCCTGTGCTATGCAATAAGAGAAGACACTGCAATGAGAAGCCCGCGCACAACAGAGCCCTCTCACTACAACTAGAAAAAGCCTGCACGCAGTAGACTCAGCACAATCAAAAAATTAAAAAAAAAAAAAAGGATATCAATGCAACTTGCCACATTCTATATTAAAAATGGTCTATAACTCCATTATCTTTATGACTCAGTATGTTTGGCTGCCAGTTCCCACCTGTCCTAGACAGACTACTAATTTAAATGGAAAAAAAGGACAAAAGGACAAAACCAGTGCGTAACCTTTACATTGCTTACCAGAACAGATTATTTCTCAATCTTCTTATGTTACACTCTAGTGTGTATCTTTGGATTTCACATAAAGCCAATGAACTGACTCTCTATAACTTCGCTATCTCCTCTCCAAGTAAGCTCCTGAGTTCTGAAAGTGGTAATTTTCTTAGTTTCTTTCCTTTTTATGATATTCTAAGTTTGGGCATATTTTATGTTAAGTAGTTTCTTGGCAAACCTCCTGCTGGTGACTGGTTTACAGATGTGCAGGCACAAGTACATCTCCAAAGAGCCATGGGAAACCAGGATGCCTCTCCAGCTATGAACAACTGCCTCTCCAAGCCACACTACAGTGAGAATGAAACAGACAGTATGGGTAGTGAAACCAGGGTCTTTGATGACATCCTGAAGCCACTGAATCAACTTACCCTAAACCCTGCTCAACCTCTGGGCCTCCTCTTATGAAAGTTAAGAGATTTCCACACAGTTTAAACCATTCCAACTGCATTTTCTGTTACTCTGCTGAAATCACTCTAACACAAGTGAGATGGCTAATTCTACGTGTAAACTCAGCTATACTATAGTACCCAGACCCATACCCAGTATGCTTGCTCAAAACCAGTTTAGATGTCATTGTGTACAGGTATTTTAGATTTAATTAATTTTTCTATCAGTAGACTTTGAGGACAGACTTCATACGAAATCTTAAGAGAACGGACTGCAGTCCCTTAAAGAAGAAAGAATTCTGTTCCAGACCACCTTTGAACTCAAGACTGCAACAACAACTCCTGCCAGAATTTCCAGCTTGCCAGAAGGCCTTACAAATGACAGACCTGCTGGCCTCTACAATCATGTGACCCAATTCCTTAAAATCAATCTTTCTTTCTCTCTCTCTCTCTCTCTCTATATATATGTACTAAAGGTTTTATTTCTTGAAGCAATAAGCTCAACAGTTTTCCTTATATTTATTACATTTAAAGAACAAAGTTGTTTTTTTAAATAGATTTGATATTATTAGTTAATAATAATAAACTGCATATATTCAGAAGGTAAAATTTAAGTAGTTTTCACACAGGTATTATACACTTGTGAGACTTTGGCTACAATTAAGATAATGAATATATCACCCCCACAGGTTTCCCAGTACTCCCAGAATACATTTTTAAAACAAAAATTGGATTAAACTTCCTTTGTGAACTTTCTCCAGTTCATAATATAGAGGGTAAACAATTTTCCGCATTATCATTTAATTTTTACATAATTTAAAGAGCTATACAGTATTCCACAGTAATAATACACCCTAGTTCTGTTTAAGAATCCTTCATTGTTAGATAACTGTTTCTAACATTTTGCTACTATAAGCAATGCCACGAAGAACAGTTTCACAGCTTTATCTATATAAAGTCATGATTACTTCCTTATATGCTTCTTTTGAAAAAATAATTCATTTATTGGTTACACTGGGTCTTCCTTGCTGTACACAGGCTTTCTCTAGCTGCATTGAGCAGGGTCTACTCTTCGTGCGTTGCATGGGCTTCTCATTGTGGTGGCTTCTCTTGTTGCGGAGCACAGGCTCTAATGCACACGGACTTCAGTAGGTGCAGCACATGGACTAAAGTAGTTGTGGCTCATAGGCGCAAGAGGGCTGGCTTAGTAGTTGTGGCACAGGGGTCTAGTTGTTCCGAGGCGTGTGGAATCCTCACAGACCAGGGACTGAACCTGGGGCCCCTGCACTGGTAGGCAGATTCCTATCCACTGTACCACCAGGCAAGTCCCCTTATATGGTTCTAAAACTAGAATAGCTGATTTATAGGACACATTATCTTTTAAGAAATAATTATTATAATATCAACATCCAATATTTACACATCATTTAGTATGTGTCACACACTCTACCCTTAACTACGCTCTGAAAGTTATACCAATTTTCACTCTCAAGCATCACATAAACATACCCATCTATGATTCTATCAATAAGTTTTTAAAAATCCCTGCCCTTCCCCAAATGAAGCCCAATGTAATTCCAGTCAAATCTCTATACTGGTAAGTTTTCACACCTCATCTCCACCTAAATGCATAAAAATACATAAGACCTTCTTGTAAGGGGGAAAGGAGAAGAAACCTTTATTTACAGAAATTAAAAGGTAATATAAGGTTGCAATAATTGCAACAATGTGGTATGGTAGCAGAACATGCAAAAGGGTCAATAAATAAGGAGAGCACAGAACATAAGGGAACTTGGTTAAAGATAGCAGAACAAAATAAAATAAAAATGATTTAAATATCTAAAAATTTGAAACTAAAACAGAAGTTGAAAAAAACTTCAGAAAAACATTCTCATAATTTTCTAGAAGACTATGCATAAGACAAATCACTTTCCCTCAAAAAGCCCCAAACTGACAGAATGACCATATATAAAATATAAATTAACAAAGAATATAGAAAAAGTTAAAGGCAAGCAACAGAATGGGAAAAATTAACTATGATATATGAAACATGTGAAGCATCAACATCTATATTTTAATAAATCTCCCCAGATGGTAAGAAAATGTCAAAGGAACAAGCAATTCACAGAAGAAATGGCAAAAAAAAAACATGAAAAAAATATTTAACCTCACGAGTAACAAAAAAGTATTATTTTCTCTTGTGAGTTGGACAAAAAATGTAAAATCAATAATGAACTGTGACTCATTAAACAAGGCATTCACACAAAATTATAATGAATATGTAAATTGGTATAAGCTTTCTTATATGTTAATTTGGCTGTAATTAGTAACATTAAAAAGCTGTATCATTTAACCTAACAATTCCACTTTTAAGAATGTATCTATAAAAAGACTCAAGAATTATACATAGATTTACATTTAACGGTGTTTGATAAAGCATTACTAAAAGAAGCTAAAAACCAATAGTCTCAATGCCTATTTACAGAGGAAAGTCTAATAAAATATATCCAAATTACAAAACTACAGGGAAAAAATGGCTATATGATATAGAAAAAAAAGTCTATTTCACAGAATATTGATTATGTCAACTTAATGATTAAATAAGGTGTATACTTATTCACACAGACAAAAATGCCTGCCAAGAAACTAAAATGAGGGAGCCAGTTGGCGTCTCTTTGCTGTGCTTCCCTGTGCTAGCCACTCAATTATGTCCGACTCTAACTCCACGGACTGTAGCCCACCAGGCTCCTCTGTCCATGGGATTCTCCAAGCAAGAACACTGTAGTGGGTTGCCATGCCCTCCTCCAGGGTATTTTCCCAACCAGGCGATCAAACCCAGGTTTCCCACGTATCGCAGGTGGATTCTTTACCGTCTGAGCCACCAGGAAAGCCTTTATTGTTGGCCAGATGTCAGAGCATCTATGTCTATGTCTCTATTCTACTCATTTATGTTCTTTATTTCTACATTTCCAGGGCTTTAATTCACCAGATGTTATTTTTTTATAATTCTATATAGAATCAGGTGAGAGAAGTTCACCAGTTTTTGACAGGTAAAAAATATGTTGTAC
This sequence comes from Bos indicus, assembly GCF_029378745.1. NCBI lineage: Eukaryota > Metazoa > Chordata > Mammalia > Artiodactyla > Bovidae > Bos > Bos indicus. Next base: position 81,332,401 of record NC_091763.1, read on the forward strand.
TTAAATTATGTTTCCTTTATGTATGTGTGTGCTCAGTGGCTCAGTCATATCTGACTCGTCAACCCCATGGAGTGTAGTCTGCCAAGACTCTCTGTCCATGGGCTTTTACAGGCAAGAATACTGGAGAGAGTTGCCATTTCCTATTCCAGGGGATCTTCCCAACCCTGGGATCAAACCCATGTCTCCTGCATTGGCAGCTAAATATTTTTGCTAATACTTACTAGAAATTATTGGGGTTTTGTTCCTGGTTTATGTCTTCTTCTAGTAAACCTTTTTTGAGTTATAAAGGAAAACTGCCTATGTGTTAAAAAGAACACTGATGCTGCAGATATTTCTTTTAAACATAAGATACATCTCTAAAGATATGACATACGGCATAGTACCTTCCAAATTCTAACAAATGACTTTCAACAAAATTCTGCACACAAATGAAAAGAAATAAGAAATCTGAAAGTCTTAAGTAGTAATTGCATGATTAGCAACTATTATATTAAGTCTCTTCTATAACATTCACTTTAAGAGTGACATACTAGTATGGAGGATGACACTACAGTAAGCATAAAAAATGGTAAACTACTACAGAGGTGAAAATACTTCACATATTATCTCATTTAAGCTTCACAATTACTCAACAAGTATTATCTCCTTGTAACACAGAGGCTCAAGAGACACTAAATAATTTGCCCATTATCACACACCTACTAATGGCAAGAGTAAAACAATCCCTCAGCCTGAGTGTCCCATCCCCTTTTCATCGTGAAGCAAAATGGGTTATTTGCTTTCTCAGAGAGGGCTCAAAAACCACAGAGCAATCTAACAGCTGTCTTTTAGTTCACTCCCTTTCCCTTTCCCCACCACAGAATTTAACTGCAGACTTCTTTCAGCTTACTGACACCCATAGCAGTCTATGGCTTCTGCAACTGGCTTCTGTCCTACTGCCTGCTACTGAGTTTTACCCTTTCGACTTCCTTTTGGCTGCTTGGGTTTGATCCAACCAAAGAACTCTGGGGCTTGCTTCCCAGGTGGTGCTAGTGGTAAAGAACCCATTTGCCAATGCAGGAGACTTAAGAGACACAGGTTCGATCCCTGGGTCAGGAAGATTCCCTGGAAAAGGAAATGGTAACCCACTCCAGTAATCTTGCCTGGAGAATCTCATGGGCAGAGGAGCCTGGTGAGCTACCGTCCATGGGATCGCAAAAAGTCAGACACGAATGAAGTGACTTCGCACAAAAAATTCATTTTTTAACTTCTGGTGGTTAACCAGTCAATCACAGCTGATCAGATGTGACAAGTTTTTTACTCTTAACAACTTTTGCTGTTAATAGAGACTGTTTTTAAGCTTTCAGGAAAGTTTCTTTACTTCAACTTCTGGGTCAGCACCATTCCTGATATCTGATCTCCACATAGTCAAATTTCACTAAAGACTAACACTAAAATATTCATTTCTCCCAAACACCTACCCTCTGTGCTTGGTTATAAACAATTATTGTATTATTAATCTATTTCTGCCCTCACAATCAACCACCAAGCTATAATAACAGCAAACTTTACTGTGTGCTTACTATGTGCAAATGTCTAGGTTTAGCCCTTCACACAGTTTGTCTCATTTGATACAACAAACCTATGAGTTAGGTATTGTTATATCATTTTCCAGGTGAGGAAAACAGAGAGGACATAATAGTGCAAGAAGCACAGATTCCAACTATGCTCTCAACCATTACACATAGTTCCCATTACTATTACCTTATAACATCTGCATCAAAATAACCTATTTCTTGTTCAGCTATTCAGGAAATACCAGCAGGGAAACGGAATCCCCACACCCCTTCCACGTCCACCTTACCCTTTACCTACTTTCCTACAGATTCCTTTTAAACTACTGACAATCCTCTTGCCATACATCACCTCCTAATGGGCACCTACACATTCTAATCTATGTACGTTACCTCTAAATTTCAACACATGAGGCTAACTCTTTATTTCCTGTAACTCAAAGAAGGAAGTCATTACTAGTTAAGATTTCGATTTCTTTCCTTTAAAAGCACTATTTGTGTTTTATTGATGTAATAACTAAAAGCATCTTCCTATAACTTTTACTGATCATGCAAAATTCACAATCCTGAAAGGTTCATTTAGTTATTCTGGAACAGAAAACAATACAGTATTTGTTTCATAAATATTTTTCTCAATTCAACTCAACAAATACTAAGCAATAACATAAGAAAAACACCGAGAACAACAAAACCAGATCGCAGGATACTTTCCATATAAATCACTAAAAAGACAAACAGTCAAGATGGCCATCATTAAAAAGTTTACAAATAATAAATGCTGGAGAAGGTGCGGAGAAAAGCAAACCCTTCTCCACTGTTGCTGGGAATGAAACCGATGCAACCACTCTGGAGGAAGGGGCCAGAGGTAGTATTGATCATCAATGGCCAGTAAGTTAATAATCAATTTTGGCTATGTAATGAAGCCTGCATAAAAACAAAACAACAACAACAACCAAAAAAACGGGGGCCAAGGGTTTTCAAGAGTTTTCCCCTTTAGGGAAGCAGTATGCCTCCCTGTGTACCATGCCAGACCCTAAGCTTCACGAAGACAGAAACTCCCCCTTTTGGACCCTCACCATATGTATCTGTTCATCTGATTGTTGATTCATATCGCTTACTGTCAAGTTGTAATAAATTTGTAAGCCAATGAATAAATGAAGTTTCCTGAGTTCTTTGAGCTGTTATACCAAGTTAAATGAACCCAAGAAGGGGGTTGTGGAAACTTCTGATTTATAGCTGGTTGGTCAGAAGTGCTGGTAACAACCTGGGATTGTGACCAGCATCTGAAGTAGACTGCAGTTTTGCGGGACTGAGCCCTACACCTTTGGAATCTGCTTCTAACTTCTAGTAGACAGTGTCAGAATTGAGACACCACACCAGCAGGGTGCTTTAAGAATTGACTCTTGAGGTGGGGAACCCTACACACACACACACACACACACACACACACACACACACACACACTGGGTCCAACAACCCTTTCACAAAGGTTACTCAGATTTATCATTGCCCTGCTTTTTCTCCCCTTTGAGGAATGTGTCCATTTCCTCTAAGTTGTTGAAATTATGAATATAAAGTTGTCATAATTCCTGTATCATTTTAACATCTGTAGGGTTGGAAGTGATATTCCCACTTTTGAAGTGATATTCCCACTTTCGAACAATCACATATTGGTTTTATTCTACAATGTGAGAGACCTGGGTTCAATCCCTGGGTTGGGAAGATTCCCTGGAGAAGGAAATGGCAACCCATTCCAGTACTCTTGCCTTAAAAATCCCATGGACGGAGGAGCTTGGTGCAGGCTACTATCCATGGGGTCACAAAGAGTCAGGCACGACTGAGCGACTTCACTTTCACTTTCAATCTATTACCATATTTGTTTTCTATTTCACTGATTTCCACTCTTGATTTTCTTGTTTTTATTTACTTGGAGATTAATTTGTTCTTTTTCTAGATTCCTAAGATTGCAGTTTAGATCACTGTGATATGGATCATATACAAACAAGACTGGCCATGAGTTGATAATTGGTAAAGGTGGGCCATGGGTACATGGAGTGTTATTTCATTATACTATTTTTAAATTTATGCATAGGTTTGATATTTTACATTATACTTTTTAAATAAAACAAATAAACCTTTTTCTGAAAAAAAATCACTGTTGGAATTTTCATTAGAGTTGCCCTGAATTTGCAGACTACCTTGGGTAGTATTACTACCTTACAACTATTAAGTCTTCTAATCCATAAACACAAATATCTGTAATTTATTGGTGTCCTTAGCTTCCTGTCTTGTAATTTTGAGTGTAAAACATTTTCATTTCCTTGACTAATTTATTCCTGTTATTCTTTATGATGCTATTGTAAATAGAATTGTTTTCTACATTTTTTAATTCATATTTTTCACTGTTAAGAGTATAGAAATGCAACTGATTTTTGGATGTTGATTTTGTTCCCTGCTACTTTGCTGCATTCATTAATTCTAACTGTGTGCATGTGTGTGTGAAACAGAGTTTTCTACACATAAAATCATGTTATCTATAAAAAGACATAATTTTATTTCTTATTTTCCTATTTGGGCATCTATTCTTTTTCTTGCTCTGGAAATTCTATCACCATGCTGAACAGAAGCATCAAAAGCAGGTACAGGTATATCCCATTTTTAGAAAGTTCATTTTACACCACTTTGCTTTTTATAGAAGACCTACATTAGTATCTGTTTTCACTAACTGTAAGAGGAGTTTTACTGTTACCAAAAAAGGTAAAAAGCAAAAATAGCATTCAGTATTGATTTTACACTGATCCATTACAGAGGCAGAATGCACTCTGAGCAATGAGAGTGGCACTACCAAGCTCCTTCCCTCGCAACTATACTCACAGTCTTAGCATCAGGTTGCCATAGCTGTACTTTATCTCAATTTATTTTTTGATTTTATTAGCAAGATGTGTCCTAAAGTAATTGTTTCTTCCCTTTACACCATTCACTTACAGAAGGCTTCACAAGATCCCTCAGTTTTCAGATAGCATGGGGAAACTATAGTCTTGTCTTCTACGTGATTTTAGAAAAGCTTTCAGTCTTTCATCACTAAGCATCATGTTAGCTGTGGAATTTTCATATATGCTCTTTAATATGTTGACACAGTTTCCTTCTATTCCTAGTTTGTTGACTGTTTCTATTATATAAAAGTGCATTAAATGGCCAAATGTTTTTTCTCTTTTTGAGAAATAGAGACTAAGAGACTAAGACAAATTTTTAGTCTCGATTATCATGATTTTTTTTCCCCTTCATTGTAATAATATATTACATTGATTTTAATACACTGAATCATTTTTGCAACCCAAGAATAAATCTCACTTGATCATAGTGTATAATCCTTCCAAAACATTGCTGAATTTAGTCTGTTGAATATTCATCAGAAGTATTATTCTACAGTTTTCTTGTAGTCTTTGCCGAGCTTTGGTAACAGAGTAATGCTAGGCTTAGAGAATGAGTTTGAAGTGTTTCTCCTGTTAAATTTTTTGGAAGAGTCTGGATAGGATTAGTGTTAATTTGTCATTAAATTTTTGACAGAAATCATCAGCAAGACCATCTGGACCTGGGCATTTTTTGTTGAAAATTTTTTTATGTGTTGTGAAATATGAACAAAATCTGTACTTAGTTAATAATACTGTATCACATGTTAATTTCCTGGGTTTTTTTTTTTTTTTTTTTTCAGCAACATGGTATCTCTTTATATTCTCAGAATTGGGTTAGAAATTTCAAGCCTCATTCAAATTTTTTATTTAAAGATAACTAACATAATAAACTTCCTAGATTTTTAACAGCAATATTAAATGCCGAAATATATGGAATTATATCAAAGTTCGAGTGAATATAAATTATAAATCTAGCAAACTATTCATACTAACTCAAACAAGTGGTATCAAAATGTCATAAATATTTTGGCTAGGCAAAAACTCCTCAGTTTTCTGAAACATATATTATACATACTATTTATATACATATATATTTATGCAAAATCTTTTATACTTTCTTGATAAAGGGTTGAGAAAGAACATCAAAAAAAAGAGAGAGAACCTAGAAAACAAAAACTAAATGAAATGGGAACACTGAATATGAAATACAAAAAGTGAAACAAACTAGATAAAAGTAAAGTCATACAGTCCAATTCTTCTTAAACATGGCTGCTCATTAGAAACACATCTGGAACCTTGGAGAAAGAAGCAATACTTGGGCATTTGTATTTTCCAAAATTTTCCAAGATAATCCTGATATGCATCTGGATTTTTAGAAGTGATTACAGGTTTTTCTATTAAATGCTAGTTTCAGTGATAAAGAATTCAATGATTTTCTGTTGACCAATCATAACACAATGGTACTAAGCGAATAGTTACATAATCAAAGAAAAGATTTTATCAATTTTCACAATCAATAGCCAGGCAAAAATCAAAAGATAATTATAATCGCAAGCCATAATGGAAACATGACTAACCTAACAAGAGAAAATAATTACATACAATTTAAGGGGTTATGTAGAGTGATGTGGTAAGTGGAAGTGCATACATGCACGTTTTCATCCACACAGCCAATCTATGTCTTTTGATTGGTACACTGAATCCATTTACATTTAAGGTAATGATCAATATTTATCATCCTATTACCATTTTCTTAATTGTTTTGGGGTTATTTTCTGTAGGTCTTCTCCTTCTCTTGTGTTTCTTGGCTAGAGGAGTTCCTTTAGCATTTGTTGTATATAGCTGGTTCGGTAGTGTTGCTCTCCTAACTTTTGCTTGTCTGGAAAGCTTTTGATTTCTCCATCAAATCTGAACTACAGCCTTGCTAGGTAGAGTATTCTTGTTGTAGGTTCTTCCCTTTCATCACCTTAAACACATCATGCCATTCCCTTCTGGTTTGTAGAGTTTCCGGTGAGAAATCAGTTGGTAACAGTATGGAAGGTCCCTTGTGTGTTACTTTTTGTTTTTCCCTTGTTGGTTTTAATATTTTATCTTTGTCTTTAATTTTTGTCAGTTTGATTACAATCTGTCTCATTGTGCTCCTCCTTGGATTTATCCTGCCTGGGGACACTCAGCACTTCCTGGACATGATTGTCTATTTCCTTTCCCATGATAGGGTAGTTTTCAGCTATTATCTCTTAAAATATTTTCTTGGGTCCTCTCTCTCTCTCTCTTCTCCTTCTGGCACCCCAATAATGCAAATGTTGTCCCAAAGGTCTCTTAAGCTATCTTCATTTTTTTTCATTTTTTCTAAATTCTGTTCTGTGGTAGTGATTTCCATCATTCTTCTTCCAGGTTGCTTATGTGTTCTTCTGCCTCAGTTATTCGGCTATTGATTCCTTCCAGTGTAACGTTCATCTCTGTTTGTTTGTTCTTTAGTTCTTCTAGGTCTTTGGTAAACATATCTTGCATGTTCTCCATTCTGGGTCATCTTCACTACCATTATTCTGAATTCTTTTTCTAGAATGCTACCTATCTCCACTTCATTTAGTTGTTTTTCTGGAGTTTTACCTTGTCCCTTCATCTGGGACATAACTCTGTGCTTTTTCATCCTAATTAACTTTCTGTAATGTGGTTTTCGTACTAGCAGTTATGGGAATGTGGTTCCTCTTGCTTCTGTTTAACAGGAGATGAGGCTAACAGGCTTGTGTAAGCTTCCTGATAGGAGAGACTGAATGGGAAAAACTGGGTCTTGCTCTGGTCTTGCAGAGCCTTGATCAATAAAGCTTTAATCCAATTATCTGCATATGGGTGGGGTTTCCCTCCTTCTCTGTTAGTTGTTTGGCCTGAGATGACCCAGCCCTGGGCTCTATGGTAGGGTTAATGGCAAACTCCAAGAGGAATTACTTCACAGGGCACTTTCCAGGACTGCTGCTTCCAGTGCCCCCATCCCCACAGCAAGCCACTGCTGAACCACACCTCTACAGGAGACCCTCCAACACTAGCAGGTAGGTCTGGGTTCAGTCTCCTGAAGGGTCACTGTTCCTTTCCCCTGGGTCTTGGTGTACACAAGATTTTGTCTGTGCCTTCCAAGAGTGGAACTTCTGTTTCCCCCATCCTGTGGAAGATCTATCTGTAATCAAATCCCACTGGTCTTCAAGCTCAGATTCCCAGCTGGATCCCCAGGCTGGGAAGCTTGACATGGGGCTCTGAACCTTCACAACAATGAGATAAGTTCTTTGCTATTACTGTTCTCCAGTTTGTAGCTTGCTCATCCAGCAGGTATGGGATTTGATTTTATCATTATTGTGCCCCTCCTACCATCCTATTGTAGCTTCTTCTTTGTCTTTGGACCCGGGGTATCTTTTCTTGCTGGGTTCCAGTGTCCTCCTGTTGATGGCTGTTCAACACCTAGTTGTCACTGAACCAGAAGTCTAGAGATTTTTTTTTAGTACAGATGCTTCTCTTTAATAGTTATATGTCTATTTAGATTTTCTATTTCCTCATGATTCTTGGTAGGTTCTGTGCTTTTATGAATGAGTGCATTTCATCTAAGTTACCCAATTTGTTAGTGTAAGTACTTCAATCCTTTTAATGGCAGAGTAATACTCAACTGTATAAATATAACAGACTTTGCTTATCATCAACTGATTCACATTTGGGTTCTTTACACTTCGGAGCTACTGTGAATTATCCTGCTATGAACATCAGTATACAAGTTTTTGTGTAGACCCTGTTTTTATTTCTACTGGATATATCCTTAGGAGTAGAAGCTGTTCTGGGTCACATATAATAATCTGAGGAAATTCCAGGCTGCTTCTCAAAGGAGTCCACTGTACTATTTACAGTCCACCAACAATGTACGAGTCTTCTGATTTTTCCACATCTCCCCCTACACTTGTTATTACTTATCCTTTTAATTATGGTCAACTGATAGTGTGAATAAGGTGGTATCTCATTGTGGTTCTGATCAGTATTTCCCTAATGACTATGATCTGGAACATCTCTTCATGTGCTTATAGGCTACTTGCATATCTTCTTCAGAGAAATGTCCACCGAAATCCTTTGCATTTAGTTCTAAGAGTTCTTTATATAGTCTAGATACAAGCCTCTTATCAGATATATGATTTATATATTTCTCCCATTGTGAGTTCTCTTTTCACTTTTCCAATGGGTCCACCAAAGGAAAAAAGTTTTAAATTTTCATCGAGTCCAATAAATTATTTTTTTCCTTTGGTTTCTCCTTTTAGTGCCGTAACGAAGGTGGCTTTGGCCAATCCAAGGCCATGAAGTTTACTCCTAGATTTTCTTCTAACACTTTTATATGGTTTTAGCTCTTATATTTAGGTTCCTGATCCATTTTCCGTTAATTACTGTGTATACTGTGAGAAAGGGGTTCAATTTCATTCTTTTACATGTGGATAGACACCCACTTGACCCAGCACTAATTGCTAAAAAAACTTATTTTTTTCCATAGACTTGTCCTGGTATCTTCATAAAAAAAATCAACTGACCATAACTAAGAGGGTCTGTTTCTAGACTCTCAATTGTATTTCACTGATCTCTATATTTATCTTAAAGCCAGTACCACACAGTCCTGATCATTCTAGTTTTGTAGTAATATTTGAGACCACTTTGTAGGAGCCCTCCAATTTTGTTTTTCTAATTTTTTTTTTGCTTTACTAGTTCACATTTTGAATTTTCATATGAATCTTATGATCAACATGTCAGTTTCTGTAAGGAAGCCAGCTGGGATTCTGAAAGAGACTGAATAGAATACGTACATCAAACTGGGGAGTATTATGAATCTGATCCAATGTCTTGCATTGATTTAGGTCTTAATATTTTTTCAATGATATTTTGCAGTTTTCAGGGTACTGCTGCTGCTGCTAAGTCACTTCAGTCGTGTCCGACTCTGTGCAACCCCATAGATGGCAGCCCACCAGGCTCCCCTGAGCCTGGGATTCTCCAGGCAAGAACACTGGAGTGGGTTGCCATTTCCTTCTCCAATGCATGAAAGTGAAAAGTGAAAGTGAAGTTGCTCAGCCATATCTGACTCTTAGCAACCGCATGGACTGCAGCCTACCAGGCTCCTCCATCCATGGGATTTTCCAGGCAAGAGTACTGGAGTGGGGTGCCATTGCCTTATCCGTTTCAGGGTTCAGTTCAGTCACTCAGTCGTGTCCGACTCTTTGCGACCCATGAATTGCAGCACGGCCAGGCCTCCCTGTCCATCACCAACTCCTGGAGTTCACTCAGACTCATGTCCATAGAGTCAGTGATGCCATCCAGCCATCTCATCCTCTGTCGTCCCTTTCTCCTCCTACCCCAATCCCTCCCAGCATCAGAGTCTTTTCCAATGAGTCAACTCTTCGCATGAGGTGGCCAAAGCACTGGAGTTTCAGCTTTAGCATCATTCCTTCCTAAGAACACCCAGGGCTGATCTCCTTCAGAATGGACTGGTTGGATCTCCCTGCAGTCCAAGGGACTCTCAAGAGTCTTCTCCAACACCACAGTTTAAAAGCATCAATTCTTCGGCACTCAACCTTCTTCACAGTCCAACTCTCGCATCCATACATGACCACTGGAAAAACCATAGGCTTGACTAGACGAACCTTTGTTGGCAAAGTAATGTCTCTGCTTTTCAATATGCTGTCTAGGTTGGTCATAACTTTTCTTCCAAGGAGTAAGCGTCTTTTAATTTCATGGCTGCAGTCACCATCTGCAGTGATTCTGGAGCCCAAAAAAATAGTCTGACACTGTTTCCACTGTTTCCCCATCTATTTCCCATGAAGTGATGGGACCAGATGCCATGATCTTCATTTTCTGAATGCTGAGTTTTAAGCCAACTTTTTCACTCTCCTCTTGTGATCACTCACCTAGAGCCAGACATCCTGGAATGTGAAGTCAAGTGGGTCTTAGAAAGCATCACTACGAACAAAGCTAGTGGAGGTGATGGAATTCCAGTTGAGCTATTTCAAATCCTAAAAGATGATGCTGTGAAAGTGCTACACTTAATATGCCAGCAAATTTGGAAAACTCAGCAGTGGCCACAGGACTGGAAAAGGGCAGTTTTCATTCCAATCGCAAAGAAAGGCAAGGCCAAAGAATGCTCAAACTACCGCACAATTGCACTCATCTCACACGCTAGTAAAGTAAGGCTCAAAATTCTCCAAGGCAGGCTTCAGCAATACGTGAACTGTGAACTTCCAGATGTTCAAGCTGGTTTTAGAAAAGGCAGAGGAACCAGAGACCAAATTGCCAACATCCACTGGATCATCGAAAAAGCAAGAGAGTTCCAGAAAAACATCTATTTCTGCTTTATTGACTATGCCAAAGTCTTTGACTGTGTGGATCACAATAAACTGTGGAAAATTCTGAAACAGATGGGAATACCAGACCACCTGACCTGTCTCTTGAGAAATCTGTATGCAGGTCAGGAAGCAACAGTTAGAACTGGACATGGAACAACAGACTGGTTCCAAATAGGAAAAGGAGTACATCAAGGCTGTATATCGTCACCCTGCCTATTTAACTTCTATGCAGAGTACATCATGAGAAATGCTGGACTGGAAGAAGCACAAGCCGGAATCAAGATTGCCAGGAGAAATACCAATAACCTCAGATATGCAGATGACACCACCCTTATGGCAGAAAGTTTCAGGGTACAAAGGCTTACAATTTTTTAGTCAATTTACTCCTAGATATTTCATTCTTTTTAATGCTAATGTAAGTTTTCTTAATTTCACTTTAGACAGTTCACTACTAGTGTAAAGAAAAACAGATTTCTGTATATTGATCTTCTGCCACCTTGCTGACTGCATTTATTAGTTCTAACAGATTTTTAGTGGATTACACAGAATATTCTGTACTGTGTATACATGCACACAAACTGATTAGAGCTGGTTTTACTTCCTCCTTTCCAAATGGTTACTTTGTGTTTCATTTTTTTACCTAATTGCCTTGGTAATGTTGAATAGAAGTGGCAAGAGCAGACCTCCTTATTTTTCACAGATGCCCTTTAACAAGTGGAGGCAGTTCCCTTTTTTTCCTATTCTGTTCTATTGCTGCCCTAATTTTCAGAGCGTAAATGGACACAAACTGTCTGGAAAACAATGTGGTTATGTGTCAAGAAATTTCAAAAGTTCAAATCCTTTGACCTAGTAATCCCATTTCTATAATGAAGTTAAGGGAATAATCAGATGCAAATTAAGTTTTATACAAAAAGGCATATGGACTCACTGACTGCTGGAATTATACGTGCTTATTATACAGAATCGTTTATCACTCATTACTTCATTTCTCATCAAATCTATAATTCAGAACTTGTTAGGACTTTTTCTAGCAGATAAATTTCTGTTTGGTTAAAGGTATATGAAAAGCTACAATAACTACTAGAATTATCCAATATAACTCTTCAGTATAGGAAACTAGTTGAAATGCCTGAAAGAAATAAAATGTGCAACAATGGAGGAATGAAATATGGTCTATCCAAGTGACACTATGCCAATAAAAAAGCAAGTTATTAATGACAGAAGCAGAACTTCAGTTTGGGAATAAATAATCACATGTATAGAGAAAAGAGATATTAAGAAAATTACAGAAAATTTCAATAGTGATAATATCTGGGTCATTTTATTCTTTATGTGTTATTTCCCAAATTTAAACCAGTAAACACCACTTTTTTAATCAAATAAAGTCTAGTATTTTTCTTTCTCCTCCTCTGCCTCACTTTAAAAAGTTGCTATTGTTGTTCAGTCCCTAAGTTGTGTCCAACTTTGCAACACCATGGATTGCACACAGCACCCCATTCTTCCCTGTCCACTACTCCTGGAGTTTGCTCAAACTCATGCCCATTAAGTCGATGATGCCATCCAATCTTCTCATCCTCTGTCGTCCCCTTTTCCTTGTGCCTTCAACCTCTCCCAGCATCAGGGTCTTCTCCAATGAGTCAACCCTTTGCATGAGGTGGCCAAAGTATTAGAGCTGCAGCATCAGGCCTTCCAATGAGTATTCAAGGTTGATTTCCTTTAGGACTGACTGGTTTGATCTCCTTGCAGTCCAAGGGATTCTCAAAAGTATTCTCCAGCATCACAGTTCAAAAGCATCAATTCTTCAGCACCCAGCCTTCTTTATGGTCCAACTCACATCCATACACAGCTACTGGAAAAACCATAGCTTTCACTATACAGACCTTTGTCAGCAAACTGTTATCTCTGCTTTTTAATATGTTATTTAGGTTTGTCATAGCTTTTCTTCTAAGTAGCAAGAATCTTTTAATTTCGTGGCTGCAGTCACCCTCCATAGTGATTTTGGGAACCCAAAAAATAAAGTCTGTCACAGTTTCCATTTTTTTCACATCTATTTGCCATGAAGTGATGGGGCTAGATGCCATGATCTTAGTTTTTTGAATGCTGAGTTTTAAGCCAGCTTGTTCACTCTCCTCTTTCACCTTCATCCAGAAACTCTTTAGTTCCTCTTTACTTTCTGTCATTAGAGTGGCATCATCTGCATATCTGAGATTGTTATTTCTTCTGACAATCTTGATTCCAGCTTGAGTTATCCAGCTCAGCATTTCTCATGATATACTCTGCCTCACTCAAAAAGTTACTAATTCTAAACAGTAGTAGTGCTACACAAAAAGAGGGTATAAGATCTTAAAACTCTGCATCCCTGGTCTAGATACCTTAACTGGAAATTTCACATAAAATATCAGATACAAATAAACATCTGAGACAAGTTTTATCTTTTATATGACAAAATTAATACCATACTACAGGCAGTCCTCCAATGTAAGAGACACAGGAGATGCAGGTTCAATCTCTTGGGTTGCAAAGATTGCCTGGAGTAGGAAATAGCAACCCACTCCAGTATGCTTGCCTGGAAAATCCCATGGACAGAATGGCCTGGTGCACTAAACTCTACAGGGTCACAAAGAGTCAGACACTACTGAGCACATACACAGCAGCATATAAAAAATTTAAACTTACAAATGACTTTCAATCCTGCATCAATAACCTGCTAGACACTGCACCATTACATGAAAATTGTATTTTTAATACAACAACCAGTTTATTACTTTTTTAAGTTGGGAAAAAAGAAGACATAGTATAGAGATGGTACGTGCAGACTCTTTAACAAAGTTTCTCCTGCTTATTAGATAAGATTCCACAGCCTGTATTTAAATTCTTTCACTTCTCTTGAAAACTCACCACCTACAACTGAAATTTTAACGATTACAAATTAACAGAGGAAAATTTCTAGGCAGAAATAAGCTTGTCATTCATGTATTAGTTTGATCTAGTTCTAGCAAGCACTGATCTGTCTGGTTCCCAGAAGCTCAGTTGATTCACAGACCAGATGTTTTTCTTTCCCTTGTATATCTCAAGCACTGTTCATTAGAACTTACTGATTTGATGGAAATATTCTATAGTCAGGAAGATGCACTGGAGAAGGGATAGGCTATCCACTCCAGTATTCTTGGGCTTCCCTTGTGGCTCAGCTGGTAAATAATCTGCCTGCAATGTGGGAGACCTCAGTTCGATCCCTGGGTTGGGAAGATTCCCTGGAGAAGGGAAAGGCTACCCACTCCAATATTCTGGCCTGGAGAATTCCATGGACTGTGAGTCCATGGGGTCACAAAGAGTCGGACACGACTGAGCGACTTTCACTTTCTTTCAACCTATAGCTTCACCATCCAAATTTTAGCCAGTAGTCACATACAACTATAGAGCACTTGAAATGTCGCTAATGTAACCAAGGAACTCAACTTTTAATTTTATTTAACTTTAATTAGTTTAAATTCAAATAACCACATTGCCTAATGGATCCTGTATTGGTCAGCCCAAGTCTTGAACTGGCACAGTGTGTGGAATGAAAAAAATGACCAAATCAATCAATAATCAATAATTCTCTCATCACAAAACCGATGAAATATCAGCATGTGTGCATGCTCAGTCATTTCAGTTCTGTCCGACTCTTTGTGACCCTATGGACTGTAACCCAGCAGGCTCCTCTGTCCATAGATTATGATCCACACAGTCAAAGGTTTTAGTGTAGTCAATGAAGTAGAAACAGATGTTTTTCTGGAATTCTCTTGCTTTTCCTGTGATCCAAAGGACATTCGCAATTTGATCTCTGGTTCCTCTGCCTTTTCTAAATGGAGCTTGTAAATATGTTAAGTTCTCCATTCATGTACTATTAAAGCCTAACTTGAAGGATTTTGAGCATTACCTTACTGACATGTGAAATGAGTGTAACTGCACAGTCGGTAATTTGAATGTTCTTTGGCATTACCATTCTTTGGTACTCGAATGACAATGATCTCTCCAGTCCTGTGGCCATTGCTGAATCTTCCAAATTTGCTGGCATATTGAGTGCAGGACTTTGACAGTATCATCTTTTAGGATTTGAAACAGCTCAGCTGGAATTCCATCACCTCCACTAGCTTTGTTCATAGCAATGCTTCCTAAGGCCCACTTGACTTCACACTCCAGGTGACATTTTGCCATAAGCATTACTAAACTGTTTTCTTGATCTTCAGGAAAACTCCAAATTAAAAAATTACTCAATTCTCTCATTAAACAAATACTAGTATTAAATGTAATATAGCTAACAATTTACACAAAGTAATTTTAATACTGGTTTGTTTATCCAGGATATTATGTTAATTTTAAACATGAAAATACTATTTTGCTATATTGATACTATTATTTCAGTCTTTGTTTTTAACCTGAATACTAAATATTTACATTTTGATATGGAGAGCAAATCTTGGGCTTCCCTTTGGTGGCTCAGACGGTAAAGAATCTGCCTGCAATGTGGGAGACCTGGGTTCGACCCCTGGGTTGGGACGATCCCCAGGAGGAAGGCATGGCAACCCAAACCAGTATTCTTGCCTGGAGAATCTCCATGGACAGAGCAGCCTGTCGGACTACAGTCCATGGGTCGCAGAGAATCAGACACAACTGAACGACCAAGCACAGCACATGGAGATCAATAACTGAAGTTTTTACTTTATACTTCATATAACTGTAAAACAAAAAGTCTCCTCTAATCAGAGAATTATAAACTGCATTAAAAATTTTAATTGAACATTATTAAATTCATTCAGAAAGTATTCTGTAAATTCATAATCCTCAGTTGAAAGAAGAAAATAACAAAGCAAAGCTTTTGCTGCAACATAATTCATAGCTTAGTTGACGTTATGAACAGGGAAGTATGCACACAAGAGTACTAAAATTGAAACAAGTAATTGCATCCCACCACAGAAACTAAAGATCTAGAGGTACAGGAAATGTTTTCTTATACCTCACATTAAAAATAAAAAGACTATAAAGGACAAAAAGTTCAAAGATTCCCTCAAAAATAATTTAAAAGAAACGGAATTGCTTAAAGATGAAAAAAGAATTAGGAAAAAAATTCAGAATTAGTCTCTCCTGCATTCCCTCAGTTAATTCAGAAAAAGCTCCTTTAGCCTCTCTGTGATCCTGTACAAAAATATACAGTGAAACCACTTAATGTTGTTTTCTTAAGGACACTGTGGTGGAAAGTGGGAAGACCGGCCATGTATAGTTCAGTCGTTCAGCTGTGTCCAACATTTTGCAACCCAATGGATTGTAGCACGCCAGGCTTCCCTGTCCATCACCAACTCCTGGAGGCTTCTCAAACTCATGTCCATTGAGTCGGTGATGCCATCCAACCATCTCATCCTCTGTCATCCCCTTCTCCTCCCGCCTTCAATCTTTCCCAGCATCAGGGTCTTTTCTAATGAGTCAGCTCTTTGCATCAGGTGGCCAAAGCACTAGAGCTTCAGTTTCAACATCAGTCCTTCCAAAGAATACCTGGACTGATTTCCTTTAGGATGGACTGGTTTGATCTTCTTGCAGTCCAAAGGACTCTCAAGAGTTCAATATCACAGTTTAAAAGCATCAATTCTTCGGCACTCAGCTTTCTTTATGGTCCAACTCTCAACATCCATACATGGCTACTGGAAAAATCATAGCTTTGACTAAATGGACCTTTGTCTGCAAAATAACGTCTCTGCTTTTAAATATGACGTCTAGGTTGGTCATAGCTTTTCTTCCAAGGAACCAACATCTTTCAATTTCATGGCTGCAGTCACCATCTGCAATGATTTTGGAGCCCAAGAAAATAGTCTGTCGCTGTTTCCATTGTTTCCCCAAGTATCTGCCATGAAGTGATGGGACTGGATGTCAGAATCTTTAATTTTTTGAATGTTGAGCTTTAAACCAGCTTTTTCATGCTCCCCTTTCATTTTCATCAAGAGGCTCTTTAGCTACTCTTTGCTTTCTATCATAAGGCCAGGTAAGGCCTCACTAAACAACACTCAGGTAGAGACCTAGAGAATGAGAAACTAGCCTTCAAACCGTGTGTGTGTGTGTGTGTGCGCGCGCGCGCGCACGTGCGCAAATGTGTGTGTGTTGGGGTCGGAGAGGTATTTGCCAGTGTAAAGAAAGGCTGCAGGGCAAAGAAGTACACTGGCCTATCTGACCAAACAAGCAATGTGACTTGAGTTTGGTAAGCAATCAGAAAAACTGATTTGGGCTGGGTTTGGGAAAATAAACAAGGATGTGATCCACAGATCAGAAAAAATATGAAGTCCAGGATACGTTACAGGAAAAGTACTATACTAACTTGGCTATAGTACAAGATTAATAAAAAACAAAATTTGTCAACACCCTCACTCATAAAATCTTAATTCTCACTACATAGTAAGAGAAATATTTCCCTTTAAAGGGTGAAGAAATAACAGGCTCAGAAGGGCTAAAGACCTTATTAAAAAGCTAAGTCTCTAATTTCAGACATTCCAACCAAAGTCAAACAGGTCTCCTTTCTACTACACTGTAAGAAATAATGAAAACTAACATGAAAAAGGCAATCTGGGTTGAAAGTCAGGCTAAGAAATTAGCTTTATTATGGGGAAAAAACTAATGAAAGTGATGTCAATTAAAAAGATGATTCTGATGATCTCCATAAGAAATACAGACTACTTTCAAACATAGGTTCCTTCCTAAGAAATGGTTACTATATATAACATCAATCATTTTTATACTTTGGTCCCTAGAAGAATAAGATAGTGGATGTGTATAGCTGTGGACGGGAGGAGGCTAAGAATCATGCTCAATCAGAACATACCTACTTTAACCTATTTTTTTGAAAACGAATTCTACTCTTTGAAAACCATTTATCAGGGTGTCAATCTCGGTTTCAAAATCTTACTCTGAAGATCTAAAACCTATTGGAGGGAGAGCATTTCTTTTACCCATCATATATCCTGTAATAACTACTTTTTAACTACTTCAAAAAGCACGCTAGTGTCTTTTCAGCTCTTTTTGCTAAAAGTCAACCATATACTACTATAGTTTATCAAAAAGCAATTTCAGGTTAAAATTTTTGCCTCCACACTTTTAGAAATATATATGCCTGCCATAAACTTTATTTGTAAGTTGAGGCATTTTAACATTAAAATTGTAAGGTAAATATAGTCTAACACTGCTACTATAAACTGCTTCTCAATCACTAAAAAATAAAGACTAAAAATTATATAGCATAGATATAGATATGCTAGATAGCATATTAAAAAGCAGAGATATTACTTTGCCAACAAAGGTCCGTCTAGTCAAGGCTATGGTTTTTCCAGTAGTCATGTATGGATCTGAGAGTTGGACTGTGAAGAAAGCTGAGCGCCAAAGAACAGATGCTTTTGAACTATGGTGTTGGAGAAGACTCTTGAGAGCCCCCTGGACTGCAAGGAGATCCAACCAGTCCATCCTAAAGGAGATCAGTCCTGGGTGTTCATTGGAAGGACTGATGCTGAGGCTGAAACTCCAGTACTTTGGCCACCTCATGCAAAGAGTTGACTCATTGGAAAAGACCCTGATGCCGGGAGGGATTGGGGGCAGGAGGAGAAGTGGATGACAGAGGATGAGATGGCTGGATGGCATCACTGACTCGATGCACTTGAGTTTGGGTGAACTCCGGGAGTTGGTGATGGACAGGGAGGCCTGGCGTGCTGCAATTCATGGGGTCGCAAAGAGTCGAACACGACTAAGTGACTAAACTAACTAAAAATTATATATTGAGCCCCCCCCCCAAAGCAAATATTACTAGTGAATGCTTTACGTGTAATACTGGTACTAAGTATGCTTTGACATTTACTTAGGTGACTCAAAAACCAGTAAGGTAATACATGTAAAATAATTCAACACAGCTATTTTTAAAATAGAGTTTGACAACCAAACTGAAAAATGGCAGAAGACATAAATAGACATTTCTCCAAAGAAGACATATAGGTGGCCAACAGTCACATGAAAAGGTGCTCAACATCACTAATTAGTAGAGAAGAGCAAACCAAAACTACTGTGAGGTACCTACCTCATACCAGTTCAAAATGACCAGCATTAAAAAGTCTACAAATAACCTGCTAGAGAGGGTGTGGAGGAAAAGGTTGTCCTGCACTGCTGGTGGGAATATAAGTTGGTGCAGACACTATGGAAGATAGTATGGAGGTTCCTCAGAAAAGTAAAATAGAGTTACCCTATGATCCAGCAATCTGATTCCTGGGTATATATCCAGACAAAACTACAATTCAGAAAGATATGTGCACCCCAATGTTTACAGCAGCACTATTTACAACAGCCAAGACATGGAAACAACACAAATGTCCACTGACAGATGAACAGAAAAGAAGATGTGGTGTATATACATACCACTCAGACACAGAAAAGAATGAAATAATGCCATTTACAGCAACATGGATGGACCTAGAGATGATCATACTAAGTGAAGTCATACAAAGACAAATATTATATGCTATCATTTACATGTAGATCTAAAATGTGACACAGTGAACTTACCTACAGAACAAAACAGACTCACAGACATAGAAAACAGACTTGTGGTTGCCAAGGAGGAGGGGAGACGGGGGACAGAAAGATTGGGAATTTGGGATTATCAGATGCAAACTATTATAAATACAATGGATAAACAACAAGGTCCTACTATATATCACAAGGAACTATAGTCAATATTCTGTTTATCATCACATGAAATTCATATCAGAATATGGAAAAGAACATATATAAATGTAAAACTGAATCACTTGTCTATACAGCACAAATTATTACAACACTGTAAATCAACTATAATGAAATAAATTTTTAGAAAAAAATTTAATAAGTTTGATATTAAGGCAATGGTTTTACTGTACCTAATAAATACTTAAATAATCAATACCAAAATATATAAATTAGCAACATCATGAATACAGAGCTGATTATATAAATATGCACACATACCTTTATCCTTCTTAAAGTCCAAAGCATCTTCTTTATCGGTCACTATTTCCTTCATATTGATAATACTCTGGTGGGTAAGCTGCCGGAGAATTTTAATTTCTCGAATTGCTGTAATAGGAAACCCTTCCTTTTCATTATCCAGGCGCACTTTTTTTAAGGCTACCATTTCTCCTATTAGAAAAGTAAGTAAAATCAGGTTACCAACTAACAAAACCAAATAACATTTTAAACTTTTATTTTTTTCTTTTTGGCTGCGCCAGGCAGTTCATGGGAATCTTAGTTCCCCAACCAAGTATCAAACCTATGCCCCTGCAGAGGAAGCTTGGAGTCTTAACCACTGGACCACCAGGGAATCCCCCTATTTTTAATTCATAATTTCAGTTCCTACCTCTTGAAATTACAACCCACAAAATATATTTTGGTTTCCAATATACCAAATTATAAATTTATGGTTCAAAAAGTCTCTGGTTAAATAAATTATGGGGTATTTATCAAACTACAGAATACCATGTAACTGTTAAAAAGGATACAGTAGGTCCAAATGTATTGTTATTTTATGATAAGATGCATAAATGAAAAAAAGCAAGATAATGAGGGTTGATACATTACACTGCCATTTTTTTTTTTAAATGAAGAGGGAACACTAAATATACACCTAATTTGCTTATACATATATAAAATCTCTCTAAACAGATGCAAAAACTCTGGACATTAAACAGATAAGAAGATATGCTCATATATATTAACTTGTCCAAAGATGCACAGTTATCTAGTACTGAAACTGGGATTCAAAATCTGGTTTAGCTGTCTCCAAACTATGTGCTCTTCCCTCAATACTAAATGATTTCATAATTTACATACAACTAAGTTGTATGTAACAGATGTAACTAAGTTTTGTAACAGATAATCTAAGTATTGAAGTGTTAGTCACTCAGTCATGTCCGACTCTTTGCAACCACACAGACTGTAGCCCGCCAGGCCCCTCTGTCCATGGGATTCTCCAGGCAAGAATACCAGAGTGGGCAGCCATTTCTTTTGCCAGGGGATCTTCCCAATAGGGACTGAATCCCAGGTCTCCCACTTGCAAGTGGATTCTTTACTATCTGAGCTACCAAAGAAGCCTGGTGTGTGTACTGAAACACACACACAGAAATCCTATTTTAAGAGAAAATTCACTATAACAAGTTTGTTCATTCCACTTCTTCGTAGGAAAAAAGAAGAATTCAGTACTTATAAATTTTCCAAAGGAAGGACATTTTTACTTTTAATCATTAAAACTTAGTTGATTCTTTTAAACAGAACTCTAAAATACAGTATGATTCCTTGCTTTATAATTCAATTTCTTTTGATAATGCAGAATCATCTTTATAAACATTACTTTATTGCTGCATGCTATAACTGACTTCAAAGTTTCTATGCATAAGGTAGTCTCCCTTATACTAAGTGGCCTCAAACATCTATACTATTTTATATATTGGTTTATATCAACAAGGAACTATAAAAATTAAATACTGGTTCTAAGCACTATTTATTAGTAAAATATATGATGACCTCTAATATAATTACTTTTTCCTCTGCTCCAAGACTTTTAAAACTTTCTCTCAGGTGACTCATTGCAATCTGAAAGACTACACTGCTAAATCTGGCCCCAAATAAAGGATAATTTCTACAGAAAAATAACTTGGGGGGGGGGGGGGCAAAATATAGGTGTCACATAAGTCTTAATAGAACAAAATTTACTAATTAAGGTCAAGGTACTTTCCATCTGATTATTAACAACATAAAATTTTACTGAACAAAAAAATCTAAATCCCCCCATATTACACAACATAAATACTAAAAAAAAAAATTTTTTAACATATATATGTATACACCTTGTTACCTGAACTCATATCTTAACGTTAGTCTATATATAAAATGAAACCAAAAACAAGATGAAACAAGAGCATGATAAATTCAAGTTTAACTTTTTCCTGAAACTTCCTCAAGTTATACATTAGAAGAGAAACACAAATTAAGTACATTCCATAGACCCAAAGATCCAAAATACTTGGCATTCTTACCAGTGTCTTTATCCCTGGCCTTGTAAACTTGTCCATAGGTGCCTTCTCCAATAATTCCGATGATATCAAATTTATCCACGCAGCGTTTTCCCCAGTCAATATCTTTCTCTTTGATTTCACCAAAGCGAGGCCCACATATTCTATCAAATATAGTTCTGAAGTTTTTATATACAATCAAGCAAACTGAATAAACTATTTAATACGCAGTATCCACCCTCCACCCAATTTTAAATCTTTTATTTCCCCTCACCTTTGTATATTAGTGATCATCTAAGACAAGTAACACTATGAGTTGGTACTATAAATCTTCATGAAAGTCAAGTTATTATTTCTGCATACTGACTTTCCTTCTGTAGACTAACAGAATAGGAAAGAGAAGTAAAGTGTTTATGAAGGACTTTCAGAAATACAATGTAATTTTTCAGTGAGTGGACCAAAGCAACACCAGTCCAAAGAGTCAAAGCTCTCTAATCAACCACCAGAGTGTTTTCTTTTTCCTTCACTGACAACAAATCTATACGTACTTGCTTTCAAAAGTCAAGTTTAAAAATCCGAAAATTACCACAGATCTAACTATAAAGCATATTAACATATAAAGCATATTGAGACTTATGGCTCAATAAAACTATCTTAAAAACAGAAGCACCAGAAAGACTTCAGTCAAGAGAATATAGAAATATTAATATAATCATCCCTTAGGAATCCACACTTTTTAAAAAGTGTGCATTATGTATACAACAAATATTTGACACTCATCAAGAAGATATGTAACTCTGTAGTATTTTAATATTCTGGCAGGTAATAGTATTTAAGTAATTAAGCTACAATACTCAAGGAGAGACTATTTTAAAAGTTTTCTAGCTTTCTACTCTACACTAGAAAATCACTTCATATTCTTATACTAGACACTACCTGAAACAGCAATTCTAAAATCAGATCTAACTCAAAGGCTTACTCACACTTTTCTTTGGTTAAGTTAAAAAAAAAAAAAAAGGAATCGTTCTCTTCTCCTTAACTGACGAACAGGTTACAAGGGAAAGAGTTATCTCTAGGCACTTACTTGAAGCTAATTTAGGATACAGATTTCAAACCTTCTTCCACTCCACCTCTTGCAAAATGAAGAATATATTAGTTATGGGAGCAAATGGAGCTAAAAGGAAAGGAAAACATAGCAGCTTGCCCATTTCTAATTTTGTTTGGGCTCACTGAATGCTGACTTCCACCTTGCCCAATTTCAATATTTCTGTCTTTAAATATATTAATTATAGAAGTTTTCTTCAACACATATAATATCCCAAGAAATCAATACATTACAAACTGAGAAAAAATTGTGGTTTTATTAGTCACTTTAAGTAAGAACTCAGGCAATTATGAAAAAAATTTTCAAAGCTCCAATAAAATTTATTCATATACTTAAGCTGAAAAAATACACTTTTTTAAAGTCTTAATTTTATATTTTATAATTTTTTTTCTGATGATAATCATCTCTGGCCAATTTAAGAGCAGGTAGAAAGCAAGCACATACTTAGGCCTCCTTTTATTATGTAACTGTGTTGCTGTTTTCTTTTCCTCTGGACTCTTTGAGAGATCATCTCCTCCTGGTAGCTCAGGGGGCAGTGGTAAATCAGCAAGTAGACATCGCAGTTTCTTTTCTACTTCTTTTTTAACCGCTTTTACTGAAATATTTCCTCGCAAGCTAAAAAGGAATCATGAATAAACACAGAGTTTATTTCACTGAGAAATAAAAATACATTTATGAAATATGCAATGGCAAAAGACTAGTTTACTTTCCAGCTATATTCAACTGCAAAATACAAAATTTAGGAATAAAAATGATACAGAATTATATTTTAAAAAAATGGAAAACTAAGAAAAATATGGAATTCAGTTACTAATAATGTATGAATATTGGTTCATTAATTGTAACAAATGTACCATACTAAAAACACTGTTAGATGTTAATAATGAAACCGAGTGCAAGGTATATGGTAACCCTCTGTAATATCACTGTAAATTTTTGTAAATACTAAAACTGTTCTTTAAAAATGTTTCTTTTTTAATGATACAGAATTACTATAAAACTATAAATTAAAACTTAAAGCCAAGCAGTCATGCTTTACAGGAAAATTCATTAGTTTTAAAGCATTTGGTTTGATTCTGGTAGAGAGAGAAAAAGCCATTTTGTTGTAAGAAATAAACCACATGCTATTATTTATCTTGCCTATTTAAATAACCCCAGGGAACTAATTTAGGGCTTCCCAGGTAGGTCAGTAGAAAAGAATCCACCTGCCAATGCAGAAGATGCAAGAGACCTAGGTTTGATCCATGGGTCAGGAAGATCCCCTGGAATAGTAAATGGCAACCCACTCCAGTATTCCTGCCTGGAAAATTCCATACACAAAGGAACCTGGAGGGCTACAGCCCACAGGGTGGCAAAGAGTCACACAGGCCTGAGCACACACACAAAGAACTGATTTAGCTTCATTCCTTTTCCGAATAAATTTTTCTTGAATTGGACAATGATTCTTTTTTTTAAAGTTTTTTTAAGATTCTAGTTTATCAGAATTACAGTTGAAAATTAAGCTCAGTTTTATACTTTTTATGAATATATTAAGGGCTCTGATTTTTTTAAGTATATGTTAACCTGGTAATTATTTTAAACCTCCCAGACATTACAAATATAACACATTGGAATAGAATCTTAAAATGATAATAAAATTTGGACTTCACATACTTCCATTTTATATATAGAATTTTATTTATTTATTTTTGGTTGTGCTGGGTCTTTGTTGCTGCATGCAGTTTTCTCTACTTGCGGCAAGCGGGGGCTACCCTGTTGTTGCGGTCCACAGGCTTCTCATTGCAGTGGCTTCTCTGATTGCAGAGCACAGACTCTAAGGTGCTTAGGCTCGGTAGCTGCAGCTCCCAGGCATAGAGCACAGGCTCCATGTTGTGGCACGCAGGCTCAGCAGCTCTGTAGCATGCAGGAGTTTCCCTATCAGCGATTGAACACTGTCTCCTGCACTGGCAGGTGGATTCTTTACCACCGAGCCAGTAGAGAAGCCTTACTTCATATACTTTCATGACAGTTATGAGTCCCAGAATTTAAAAAATCTAGTGAAACTAAACTGCTGTAGTCAGAAATGACTACTGATGTTAACAACTTGTCATTTTACTTAATTATCACTTCTCCTACTTACGTTGAACATTAATATTATTGTACAATAAATATATGGATCTTTTAATACCATCTGATAAAAACTATCAATAAAATTATGACTTTTCTTCACAACACCAAGTTACTTACTAGAAGGTAACCTCTAATAGGGAAAAAAAGCTCAAAAGGAAATTGGATTGCAGTTTTATTTCTATAGTAATGATGTCATGCAACCTACTTTTCAATTTTAATGTCCCACCATTTAACAAATATTCACTGTACATATCCATGTGCTAGGTGTTACATAAAACACTACAGTTTAACAAGAGAAAAAAATTCACAAAAACATTAAGATTCAGTTCTTCTCAGAAAGCAGCTTTCAGTCTTTTGGAAGACATCAGTAAGCAGCAGGATACAGTACTACACACACTGATTTCCAGAGTAATATAGGAAAGGGTAGCCAACTCAAGACTGAAAGACAGTAAAAGCTTTTTTCTAGAAAAAGTATCACTTGAACTGTCTGAAAATAAATCTATTTAAAATAATTTATTTAGAGAACTGTAGTCTCTAACTCATAATTAGACTTTAGTCAAAAATTCGCTTGTACAAAAACAACATGAGGGAGGAGAGTAGAAGTCTTATTTTACTTACAATTTAGCATGTAAAAGACTGCCTATATTCAAATACATCATTATATGAACTATTAAATTCAGCAAGGCTCCAAGACTTAAGAGAAATGAAATATTACTTCCCAAGAATAACACTATATAATTTAAAATATATTAGCACTGAATACTTGCAATAACCAAATAGGATATGTAATGATTTTTTTTTGTTTCCATATACTACAGTAACAAAAAACAATAAAATGCCTTAACAAGAAATGTATAAGATCAAGAGAAGAAAATTAAAACATGACTGATAAACATAAAACTAGACAAGAATGAAGAAAGAAATGATGTTTTCATATGGGAAGTTCCAATTCTGTACAGCTGTCAGTCTCCAAATTAATCACTGCATTTAATCAAGTCCCAAACAAAAAATCAAGCAAGAGAAATCAAATGATTTAAAATTTATCTAAGAATAAAGGAAAAAATACCAACACTGGGCCCAAATTCATTCACAGCAGCATTGAAGTTGAGGCTGAAGGGTTGGGTTGTTCACTAAGCAGTCATTTACTCCATCCCTTCACTTTTACATTACCTGCCCGTGTCTAATTTTTATATATGGCACCAGAAATCAGTGAGATAGAGTATTCAATAAATGATGTTAGCAACAACTGATCTATTAGTCCACAAGGTGGTGGACGAGAGTGGACAATCAGACCATGTCTTTCTCCCACGTACAATAAACAGAAACAAATATCTGTGAGATGTGAATCAACCTTTAAAAACTTTTTAAACCTGTAAGTTTTAATGGAAAAATGACAGATCCAAATACATTCAAAATGGAAAACATTCACACAGCCAAAACAAGTTAAGTCTCAAAGACAAGCAACACACTCTGACAGGCACAGATCAAGATCCTAACATAAGGGGTACCTATAAATCAATTAAAAAAATAATAATAATCTTAAGGAAAAGTCAGCATAAGACCTGAACAAGCAATTCACTGGAAAAAATAAATAGCCAACAAATGTTCAGAAAGATGCTATATCTCAATAATCAGAAAAAGGCAAAATTAATCACATATTTTAAAGATTTTCAATATTTCAAAATTGGCAATATTTAGTGATACTGAAAACATTTTATATATTTGGCTACATAAATTGACACACAATCCTACTAAGACACAATTTGGTAGTTTCTATCAAATCTTTAAATGTGGATATTTGACCACATAACTATCCACATAAATTGCTCATGTGTACATAAAATATTAATGTATAAGGAGTGTTTAATAGAAAACAATTATAAATCTAAATATCCATTAATCAACAGCAGAATAATTAATAAGAAAGTGATGCATCCACTTCCATGTGTTGGAATACTGAATCTATCTCTACCAACATGGAAAGATCTCCAATACATTAAATTTCAAAAGAAGAGAGGAAGAATATTATTATAACTGGTATGATCCTCATTTTTTAAAAAAGATGATTAGATGTATACATATAGTTAACAGTCCATCTTATGATTTCAGAGAGAAATAGATTCCAGGGCTGGGAGAGAAAGTTCAAAGTGAGTTTTTTTTGGATGGGAAGCAAGACTGCACTCCAAAATAAAAGGGGTCATATCAAAAGGACAAAGAAGTTGGCTTAAAGGAGCTCCCACTCGCCAAATTTCAGACAATCATATTTGGAACAACAAAAAGAAGAGTGGCTGTAACTGGTGTTAAATCAATCTTTGGCCACATATGTCAGTAGTAGTACTCAAGAGTCTTAAAAAAGTTCTATATCCTTGAAACATACAAAAACATTCAAAGCAAAAAAGAGCAGAGACACAATAAAAAAAGTAGACAGCAAAGAAGGAGAGTCAAAAAAAATTTTAATGACCAAGTATGGAATGTGCCACCATCTTATTAAAAACAGATGCACAAAGAATACCCTTCTTAATAAGCAGTCACCACCTGGGCACATATCCTGAATTCTTACCAGTAAAATTTACCCCTATAGCACATATGAAGAGTAAAGTAGAGAATACCTAGTCTCACTGGTCCAGAATCACTAGATTCTCAGCAACAGGCTTATTTTCTTACTGATGAAGTGACTCAGTTCTAGACTCATGCCTCTCTGTGCTGGGCAACTTATTCCAGGACTCATCAAAACTATAAATCATTACTGTTATGTCCCTTCAGTGTTCCTAACAAAAACAGTCAAACCTGCAAATATCACAATTAGAAATAGTATAACTAGATAACACCTGACTAAACTGGATGGGGTCCCTTCAGCAACATTTCTGATTGTACTAAAAATACAAAAGGGCATGAAATTATAATTTATTTTTGTTTAAATTACAAAACTTTCATAAAGCTAGCCAAAGTGAGTGCTTGAAAGACCTGCCCACATGGCATTTTTATCAACTAGTTTTCAAATTCCCTAAAGATGCCAGCTAGAAAAATTGCCCATAGAGTTGTTTTTTTAACAAAAAGGGGAGTAGGAGTTATAATTTCTTCATAAAAATAAAAATGAAAAAGGTCAAGTCAATAGGCAAATCACAAGCAGCAGCAAGTTTCCATCCGAGCACAAGTTGAGAAACATTCCTAGGACTGCGTTTACATTTAGTCATTCTTACCTTCATCCTCTTTAAACTGTTTCAAAATAAAGTACTAGCTACACCCCCAACAACAGAAATTTATAAATAATTTAAAGGAAAGCATTAATACATTATGACATTTCTGTAACATGTAATTAATCTCTAGCTGCAAAAAATTAAGTCAATAAAAAACTAAAAAATCATATATTCATAAAGGGACCTTTATAAGGCCAGTGAAAACACTTAGAAATAAGCAAGATAATATGATATTATCACCCAGGACAGATTCTATTATAAAATGTCCTGTCTCTGATAACATCAAAGAATATCAGCCAAAGAAAATACTGACATTTCTAATTTCCAAACTCAAACTGAAACATACATTATATCCCATGACAATGGCAATTTTTACCTGGAATTCTTAGCATAAGCTATAATTTTTTCATCCTATAAGCAATATGCTTCATTTTAAGTTGTATACCATAAAGAAAATTAATTCACTTACTAAACAGTCTTTCATAAAGTTTCTTGAGGGAGGGGTCAAATAATCTGTCATTTCAAACTGAGATTTCTGTTTCTTTAACCAGTCACAACAAACCTTTTTGCACTCACCTATCGGCATCTTTATCTTCAGGCAGCATGGGAGGCAAAGGTAAGGGTGGTAAGGTAGAGGTCACTAAAGCCACGTGTTGCTCCTTCTCCTTGGCTCCTATGCTTGGTGTAAGTGGTTTCGTTTTCTCTTTAAGAGATACTGGTTCCTCCTTTGTAGCAGCAGATTTACTCTCCTTTCCAACTACAACTGCTTTCTTGGTGGCTTTATCTACAATCAAATTATTATCCACTTTTGTTACCTGAAGAGGTGGCTTTGTTTTTGCCTTGTCATTTTTTAAAGTTCCACCGCTTGAGGGAGAAGGTGCATGCTCAGTTTTAAGTTTCTTCACATCCTTCACATGGTTGGTTTGTGATGCACTGGCACCAGTTTCTGTGTTCCCCTTGGTAGGTGTAGAAGTGCTGGCAGTTTTGGCAGCTTTGGCAGCAGCCTCAGCAGCCTTGGCTGCTTCTGCGGCCTTAGCGGCCTCTGCAGCGCGTGCTGCCTCTGCAGCTCGTGCTTTCTTATTCTTGTTCAATTCAGCTGCCAGGCTACTCTTCAGAGTTAGTGTGCTAGGAGAAATGCTAGAATGACGACTTCTGGATCTAGACAATCTATGCCTGCTACGGGATCTTGAATGCCTAGATGAATATGGGCTTCTGCTTCGTGATTTGGCAGACCGTCTGGTGGAAAATAATTAAGATTTAGTCAGTAATTCAGAAAAGTTCAATTTGCAATATACAAAACTGCTAACTTGAGCCTGTAAATTAAATAGTAAGTATTTAATTTCAAAATCACAATACAGTTTTTGTGAGAGAATTTTTAAAAAAATAAAAAGTGCTTTTAAGTAAAATATCATCTAGTGGCTATACATTTCCTGAAAACAGAGTGAATGCTTGATTCTGGTCTGGTCTACTAATGCTCAAAGGTAAAGCTGGATTAAAGCTGGATGAGAAGAAATACAGTAAGAATTAGGAGCAAAAAATATGAAAATACAATCACTGCTGTCTCAAGAAAATAGAAGCAGTCACTAAGGATACATCAATGGTAGACGTGGGAGAGTGAAGTCTGACCAGTCTTTCACCAGGGAGATAATTTCTGCATCTCAAAAGCAGTTCATCCATAAGTTCAGAAGCAAGCAGTGCTCTGTCTACACCAAGAATGAAAAGAGTGAAACTTCTCATTTGACAGTAAGTAAAAAAAGTCTAAATCCTGGGAACTACTGAACAATGACTGTTCACTTCTCAAAAATCATTGAAGTAAAGAAAAAGTCGCTCCATCGTATCCAACTCTTTGCGACACCATGGACTATACGGACCATGGAATTCTGCAGGCCACAACACTGGAACGGGTAGCCTTTCCCTTCTCCAGGGGTTCTTCCCAACCTAGGGATCAAACCCAGGTCTTCCACATTGCAGTCGGATTCTTTACCAACTGAACCACAGGGAAGCCCAAGAAACTGGAGTGAGTAGCATATCCCTTCTCCAGCAGATCTTCCCAACCCAGGAATCGAACCAGGGGTCTCCTGCATTGCAGGTGGATTCTTTAAAACTGAGCTAACAGGAAAGCCCCCAAAATCACTGGGAAACACAAATACTAATGTATATTCAAAAGTATGGTGGCAATCAAAGTTCTTATGAAACAAATGCAGCACGGCAACAAGAGAAATAAAGCTGAGCTTTTCAAATTCACACCTTATCAAAACTTCTAAAAAATACAAGACCAAGGCACTACTGCAGTACCTTGTTACGGCTCACTTAATGACCACATCAACCCCAGTAAAGTATCTGCAGTTTAGAGATAAGAAATTGAATCTAAAAGTTTACCTTAAGTCAGTCCCCCTCTGATTAGTAGTTGTCCTGGTTATTATCTTACTGCCATTACCCCATCCCTCCAATATTCCTCTGCCCCACTCTGCGCCGAAAGGAAGCAGACCTGAACAGCACCTCCTCAGTTCCAGTGCTGTCCATCACTGGCAGAGAAAAGCTGGATTACTTCTTTCCAATTCCCTCCTTCTTACTGGTCATATTTTCTGACAGACGCTGTGTCCCTTTATCACCCATGGCTCCTGTCAGGTACCCACTTCTTCACAGCTCTCACTAGGCTCTAATGACTCTATGCCTTCCTTGCCCTTTCAAGCTTCCCTCTGTAACCAGTGAAAACACATCCTTTGTCATTTTCGTACTCCATCCCTATCCCTGTTCTCCTCCTGAACCATCTGAGCTGGATTCAGTCATCTTCTAGAACCCAACTGCATGCCAGGTATTAAAACCAGACCTTTTGATTCTGAACTAGGTAAAGTCACATTCAACACATTAACACACTACTGCTCAACATTCAGAAAACTAAGATCATGGCATCCGGTCCCATAACTTCAGGGCAAATAGATGTGGAAACAGTGGCTGACTTTATTTTGGGGGGCTCCAAAATCACTGAAGATGGTGATTACAGCCATGAAATTAAAAGACGCTTACTCCTTGGAAGGAAAGTTATGACCAACCTAGAATGCATATTAAAAAGCAGAGACATTACTTTGTCAACAAAGGTCCGTCTAGTCAAGGTTAAGATTTTTCCAGTGGTCATGTATGGATGTGAGAGTTGGACTATAAAGAAAGCTGAGCACCGAAGAATTGATGCTTTTGAACTGTGGTGCTGGAAAAGACTCTTGAGAGTCCCTTGGACTGCAAGGAGATCCAACCAGTCCATCCTAAAGGAGATCAGTCCTGGGTGTTCATTGGAAGGGCTGATGTTGAAGCTGAAACTCCAATACTTTGGCCATCTGATGCAAAGAACTAACTCATTTGAAAAGACCCTGATGCTGGCAAAGATTGAGGGCAGGAGGAGAAGCGGACAACAGAGGATGAGATGGTTGGATGGCATCACTGACTCAATGGACATGGGTTTGGGTGGACTCTGGGAGTTGGTGATGGACAGGGAGGCCTGGCGTGCTGCAGTTCATGGGGTTGCAAAGAGTCGGACATGACTGAGTGACTGAACTGAACTGATGGAGACAGTTCTTACTGAAATCAAAATATTGGGATTCAGTAAAAAAAAGCAAAGAAACTCCTAAGAACCTATAATTAAAATGGGAAGAGAAAAGGAAGAACTGGAAATTTTTGTTTATAACTGGCATTCATGTTATTATATAATATATAATATATATTATGAATACATTTTACAATTCTAGTATGAAGACAAATAATGGTTAGATTTAGGATAAACTCAATACAAATTCAACTTCTCCCTCGTTCTTTCAGAAACATTTTAAAATGTACAGAGGGCCAATTAGTGTTCAGTGCTGAGCTAGTGTTTCAAACTCTATACTTTGAGGTAAAAGGGAATATTGGTTTAGAAAACACTTTAACAGTTATGGTTAAATACTCATATACATCAATCATTAAAATCATAAATGAGCTTTTAACTATTTATGGAAATGAGGGAAATGTTTGGTTAAATATAAACTAATAAGCTGGTTATAAACTATCTCAGATAACTTTAATGTAAGAGCCAAAAGTGTCATATTATGAAACATGCAGCCACACTTTTAATTTCCTCTGCCTTCAGAATCTTGGACCTCAAAGTAAGTCTGCTATGCCATGATTGTATGCCCTCATCAGATACTGAGCAGAAGAAGAAAGGCACACAGCAGGAGACAGCAAAGAAACTGTCATCTCATCAGAGGTAATAGCACAGAACTTTTCTTAAATTAACTTTCCTATACTTGTTGTCAGTTCCATATAGATAGAAATTATACGTAAGGACGGAGGTTCGTGACATTGTACAGGGGACAGGTCAAGATCATCCCCATGGAAAAGAAATGCAAAAAAGCAAAATGGCTGTCTGAGAAGGCCTCACAAATAGCTGTGAAAAGAAGAGAAGCAAAAAGCAAAGGAGAAAAGGAAAGATATATGCATCTGAATGCAGAGTTCCAAAGAACAGCAAGGAGAGATAAGAAAGCCTTCCTCAGCGATCAATGCAAAGAAATAGAGGAAAACAACAGAATGGAAAGACTAGAGATCTCTTCAGAAAATTAGAGATACCAAGGGAACATTTCATGCAAAGATGGGCTCGATAAAGGACAGAAATGGTATGGACCTAACAGAAGCAGAAGATATTAAGAAGAAGTGGCAAGAATACTCAGAAGAACTGTACGACCCAGATAATCACGATAGTGTGATCACTGACCTAGAGCCAGACATCCTGGAATGTGAAGTCAGGTGGGCCTTAGAAAGTATCACTACAAACAAAGCTAATGGAGGTGATGGAATTCCAGTTGAGCTATTTCAAATCCTAAAAGATGATGCTGTGAAAGTGCTGCACTCAATATGCCAGCAAATTTGGAAAACTCAGCAGTGGCCACAGGACTGGAAAAGATCACTTTTCATTCCAATCCCAAAAAAAGGCAATGCCAAAGAACCCTCAAACTACCGCACAATTGCACTCATCTCACACGCTAGTAAAGTAATGCTCAAAATTCTCCAAGCCAGGCTTCAGCAATATATGAACTGTGAACTTCCAGATGTTCAAGCTGGTTTCAGAAAAGGCAGAGGAACCAAAGATCTAATTGCCAACATCCGCTGGATCATGGAAAAAGCAAGAGAGTTCCAGAAAACATCTATTTCTACTTTATTGACTATGACAAAGCCTTTGACTGTGTGGATCATAATAAACTATTGAAAATTCTGAAACAGATGGGAATACCAGACCACCTGACCTGCCTCTTGAGAAACCTATATGCAGGTCAGGAAGCAACACTTAGAACTGGACATGGAACAACAGACTGGTTCCCAATCAGAAAAGGAGTATGTCAAGGCTGTATATTGTCACCCTGCTTATTTAACTTCTATGCAGAGTACATCATGAGAAATGCTGGACTAGAAGAAACACAAGCTGGAATCAAGACTGCCGGGAGAAATATCATAACCTCAGATATGCAGATGACACCACCCTTATGGCAGAAAGTGAAGAGGAACTAAACAGCCTCGTGATGAAAGTCAAAGAGGAGACTGAAAAAGTTGGCTTAAAGCTCAACATTCAGAAAACGAAGATCATGGCATCTGGTCCCATCACTTCATGGGAAACAGATGGGGAAACAGTGGAAACAGTGTCAGACTTTTATTTTGGGGGGCTCCAAAATCACTGAGGATGGTGATTGCAGCCATGAAATTAAAAGACGCTTACTCCTTGGAAGGAAAGTTATGACCAACCTAGAATGCATATTAAAAAGCAGAGACATTACTTTGTCAACAAAGGTCCGTCTAGTCAAGGTTAAGATTTTTCCAGTGGTCATGTATGGATGTGAGAGTTGGACTATAAAGAAAGCTGAGCACCGAAGAATTGATGCTTTTGAACTGTGGTGCTGGAAAAGACTCTTGAGAGTCCCTTGGACTGCAAGGAGATCCAACCAGTCCATCCTAAAGGAGATCAGTCCTGGGTGTTCATTGGAAGGGCTGATGTTGAAGCTGAAACTCCAATACTTTGGCCACCTCATGCAAAGAGTTGACTCATTGGAAAAGACCCTGATGCCGGGAGGGGTTGGGGGCAGGAGGAGAAGGGGACGACAGAGGATGAGATGGCTGGATGGCCATCACTGACTCTATGGACATGAGTCTGAGTGAACTCCGGAGCTGGTGATGGACATGGAGGCCTGGCGTGCTGCCAACTCATGGGGTCACAAAGAGTCGGACATGACTGAGCAACTGAACTGAAATGAACGGAACTGAAACTTTACTTAAGAAAACAAAGATAAAACCCCAACACAAGTAACTCCTCTAGCATATCGATTAGTCTCTTCTGCCAAGAATCTGTATAATGAAATTATCGGAAAGACAAAAAATGTTTGATTTATAAAAATCGTATTTCAGAAAAGATGTTTTTATGGTATTGGATCTCTGTACCAAATGAAGTTCTTCTAGACACACTCTCCTTTCTTATCCAATTCTATATTGCTTCAAAGTTTTCTTAACTTTTGCAATTTTCTTCTAGACACACTCTCCTTTCTTATCCAATTCTATATTGCTTCAAAGTTTTCTTAACTTTTGCAATTTTCTATCCTAGTAAACTTGTATCCTCTAAGATGTTTCATATTTGGTAATAAGTATCAATTATGTATTTACTGTTTATGTGCATGCATGCTAAGTCTCTTCAATTGTGTCTGACCTTTTGCTATCCCATGGACTATAGCCCACCAGGCACCTCTGTCCATGGGATTCTCCAGACAAGAATACTGGAGTGGGTTGCCATGCCCTCCTCCAGGGGATTTCCTGACCCAGGGATGGAACCTTCGTCTCCTGCACTGCAGGCAAATTCTTTATCACTGAACCACCGAGGGAAATCCTCACCGTTTATAACAACACATTTGGGGAATCTAAAATTAAATAAAAACACAAAACTCAAGTTTAGGTCTTTTTTTTTTTTAACTGATGATCTAATACTTCAGTCAAAGTAAAGAGGCTGAGAGAGAAGTGGCTCAATATAAAGTGGATCGAATTAGAGAAGTAAGATGATATAATGAATTATATCATGTTACAAAAAGAACTTAAATGGATGATAGACAGCAATTCCATGTTTTACAAATATGGTTTTTCTTTTTAAAAATGGTTTTTCTAATTTTTTGCACTGTAAAATTTACAGTGAACACATATTACCTGTTTCTTGTTTGCTTTTAATGTTTTATAAGAGCTTACAGAATCTCTTTAGGCGTCCCAAATTCATACAACACAAAGCAGAACTAGGATTTAAAAAAAAAAAACCAACTGGTTAGTGCTCACTGTTAACTAGATTAGAGTTTCTTAAAGAGCATGGTGTACTGTTCACTTCACTATGTCACCCAATCTTTCCAAGACTCTAGGTCTTCTGAAATTGTATGTAATTAGCAAAGAATGATTCTTAAAAACTTTTACCGTAATAATATGAAATCCCTCATTACATATAATACAGAACAGCAGTATCCAAAAGAACTTTCTGGGATGGTGGAAATGGTCTAGACATTTGATGTCTATTAGAGTAGTAACTATTCACAATATTGAAAGTGAAAGTCACTCAGTCGTGTCGGATTCTTTGTGACCCCATGGAATAGTTCATGGACTTCTCCAAGCCAGAATACTGGAGTGGGTTGTTCCCTTCTCCCAGGGTTCTTCCCAACCCAGGGATCAAACCCAGGTCTCCCGCATTGCAGGGGGATTCTTTCCCAGCTGGCTGAGCCACCAGGGAAGCCCAAGAATACTGGAGTGGGTAGCCCACCCCTTCTCCAGCAGATCTTTCTGACCCAGGAATTGAACCGGCATCTCCTGAATTACAGGCAGATTCTTTACCAGCTGAGCTACCAGGGAAGAACCCATTCACAATATTATTTTGGCCTAATTTTACATGCTAGTAGTTTATTTTACATGCTAGTAGCTATGTCCATTCAAAAACTTGTCTCTAAGCCCCCTAAAAAGGTATGAAATGCTTCCCATGCAAGAATGGTTCAACATATACGTGAATTAAGAAATGTGATACATCACATTAATAAAATAAAGGATAAAAATCATGTGTTTGATAAAACTCAACATCCCTTTATTATAAAAATTAAACATTATGGTTACTGGGTGAAAGGGAGGAGAGACAGATAAATTGGGAGACTGGGATTCACACATACATGCTATTATATATAAAATACATAACAAATAAGGACTATATAGCACAGAAAACTCTACTTAATATTCTACAATAACCTACATGAGAAAAGAATGGAAAAAGAGTAGATACACATATATGTATAACTAACTGATTTTGTTGTACAGCAGAGAGTAACACAGCAGTGTAAATCAACTATACTCCAGTAAAAACTTTTAAAAATAAAAACTAAACAGACTGGACACAGAGGGACATACCTCAACACAATAAAGGCCATACATGACAACCCACAAATAACATTATACTCAACAGTGAAAAGCTGAAAACTTTTCCTCTAAGATCAGGAACAAAAT
Organism: Bos indicus; assembly: GCF_029378745.1. NCBI lineage: Eukaryota > Metazoa > Chordata > Mammalia > Artiodactyla > Bovidae > Bos > Bos indicus. Next base: position 81,369,198 of record NC_091763.1, read on the forward strand.
AAAGATACCCATTCGTACCACTTTCAACCAACATAGTATTGGAAGTCCTAGTCCGAGCAACTGGGCAAGAAAAAGAAATAAAAGACATCAAAATAAGAAAGGAAAAACTGTCTTGTTTGCAGAAAACGTGATCTTATAGACAGAAAAACCTTTAAAGACCCCACCAAAAACCTGTCAGAATATTCAGTTCAGGAAAGGTGCAGGATCCCATCATGGATCACTGCCTTGTGGTGGTGAAGGGGCTTGCATAACTCAATGAAGCAATGAGCCATGCCATGCAAGGTAGACAGGTCACAGTGAGAGATCTAACAAAACTTGATCTACTGTAGAAGGGAATGGCAAACCACTCCAGTATTCTTGCCATGAGAACTCCATAAACAGTATAAAAAGGCACAAAGGTATGACACCAAAAGATGAACCATGCCCCCCACCCAGGTTGGAAGGTGTCCAACATGCTACTGGGGAAGACTGGAGGACAATTACTAATTGCTCCAGAAAGAATGAAGCGGCTGGGTGAAAGTACAAATGATCCTCAGTTGTGAATGTGTCTGGTGGTGAAAGTCAAATCCGATGCTGTAAAGAACAATACTGCATAGGAACCTTGAAGGTTAGGTTGATGAATCAAGATAAATTGGACGTGGTCAAGCAGGAAATGGCAAGAATAAACATTGATATACCATCACCAAGTCAATGGAGATGAACTTGGGCAAACTCCAGGAAACAGTGAGGGACAGGGAGCCCTAATGTGCTGCAGTCCATGGGGTTGCAAAGAGTTGGACACGACTTAGTGACTGAACAACAACAACAAAGTTGCAGGATACAAAATCAGTATTAAAAAAAAATCAGTTGTCCTTCTACACACTAACAATGAACTATTAGAAAAACTAAGTAAGAAAACAATCCCTTTTAAATAGCATCAAAAAGAATGAACCAATCAGGAATAAATTTAACCAAGGAGATGAAAGAAATTGAAAAAGAAATAAATGGAAACATCTGTGCTCATGGACTGGAAGAATTATTAAATCATCCATACTCCTCAAAGTAGTCTACAAATTCAATGCAACCCCCATTAAAATTCCAATGGCATTTTTCACAAAAATTGGGGAAAAAATACTAAAATTCATATGGAACCACAAAAGACCCTGAATAGCACAAACATTCTTGAAAAAGAAGAACAGAGCTGGAGACATCAACTTTCTGATTTCAAACTATATTACAAAGTTACAGTAATCAAAATAATTGATTACTGTATTGGTAATTGTATTGACATAAAAACAGAGATTCAGACTAACAGCACAAAATGGAGAGTCCAGAAATAAACCCTTGCATATATATGGCCAATTGATTTTCTACAAAGGAGTCAAGAATACACAACAAAGAAAGAATGATCTCTTCAATAAATGGTGTGGGAAAACTAAATGACCATATGCAAAAAAATAAAACCGGACCTTTATTTTATACCACACACAAAAATCAACTCAAAATGGATAGAGACTTGAAGATAAGATCTGAAACCATAAAATTCCTAGAAGAAAAATAGGGGGTAAACGCCTTGATATTGGTCTTGGCAATGGTTTATCAAAAGCAAAAACAAACACATGGGACTACATCAAAATTATGCATAGCGTAACTTATGTATAACAATCTTACATTTCTTATGCACAACAAAAGTTATGCATAGCAAAGGAAACCACCAAAAAACAAAAAGTCAACCTATACAGCATGGGAAAAAATGTTCTTGATAAGGGGTTTATATACAAAATACATAAGGAACTCATACAACTCAGAGAGCAAAAAAATCAAATAACCCAATTTAAAAGTGGGCAAAACAGACTTCCTGGCAGTCCAGTGGTTAAGTCTCCATGCTTCCATAGCAGGGAGTGCAGACTTGATCCCTGGTCAGGGAACTAAGATCCCACATGCCACTCTGCGCAGCCGAATAATTAATTATAAAAAGCATTTATTTAAAAAAATGTGGGCAAAGGACTTGAAGAGATTTTGCAACACATCCAAATGGCTAACAGGTACCTGAAAAGGTGCTTAGTATCACTAATCATCAAGGAAACACAATTCAAAACCACAATAAGAAGGTATCACACATCTGCTTGAATGTCTACAATCAGAAAGGTGCAAAACACTGAATGCTGGTGAGAATGTAGAGAAAAGGGAACCTCAGTACACTGACGGTAGGAATGCAAACTGATACAACCACCACAGAAATCATATGGAAGCACATCTAGAAGTCAAAAATACAACTACCAGCAATCCACTTCTGTGTATATTCAAAGGAAATGAAATTACTACCTCAAGAGGTATCTGTACAGACATACCCAAAGCACCACAAAAAGCAAATTTACAATAAAGCAAGTCACACAAATGTTTTGGTTGCCCAGTGCATATAAAAGCTATGTTATACTATACTGTTGTCTATTAAGTGTGCAATAGCATTATTTCTAAAACAAATACATACCTCAATTTTTAAAACTACTGTTGTTGGTACCTCAACATAATAAAGGCCATGTACAACAAACCCAAGCAAACATTCTTCTCAATGGTGAAAAACTGAAACCATTCCCTCTAAGATGAGGAACAACACAAGGGTGGCCACTCTCTCCACTATTATTCAACAGTTTTGGAAGTCCTACCCAAGCAATTACAGGAGAAAAAGAAATAAAAGGCATCCAGGTTGGAAAAGAAGTAAAACTCTCACTGTCTGCAGATAACACGATACTATACATAGAAAGCCCTAAAGATACCACCAGAAAATTACTAAGAGCTAATCAATGAATTTAGTAAAGGTAGAGGACACAAAACTAATACACAGAAATCCCTTGCATTCCTATATGCTAACAACGAAAAAGCAAAAAGAGAAATTAAGGAAACAATCCCATTCACTACTGCAAACAAAAAGGATAAAATACCTAAGAATAAACCTATGTAAGGAGACAAAAGACCTGTATGCAAAAAATGGTAAGACACTGATGATAAAAGAAATCAAAGATGACAAAAACAAACGGAGGGACATACCATGTTCTTGAATTGGAAGAATCAACATTGTGAAAATGACTACCCAAAGCACAAATTCAATGCAATCCCTATAAAATTACCAATGGCATTTCCATAGAAATAGAACAAAAGATTTTTACAATTTGTATGGAAACACAAAAGACCCTGAATAGCCAAAGCAGTTTTGACAAAGAAAAACAACCATCCTGACTTCACACCATACTACAAAGCTACAGTCATCAAGACAGTATGGTACTGGCACAAAAACAGAAATACAGATCAATGTAACAAGAAAGCAAGCCCAGAGATAAACCAACATATCTATGGGCACCTTATCCTTGACAAAGGAGGCAGGAATATACAATGGAGAAAAAAACAATGGAGCTCTTCAGTAAGTGGTGCTAGGAAAACTGGACAGCTATGTGTAAAAACATGAAATTAGAACACTTCCTAACACCATACACAAAAATAAATTCAAAATGGATTAGAGACCTAAATGTAAGGCCAGAAACTATAAAACTCAAAGAGGAAAACATAGGCAGAACACTCTTTGGCATAAATCACAGCAAGATCCTCTGACCCACCTTCTATAGAAATGGAAACAGAAACAAAAACAAACAAGGCCTAACTAAACTTCGGAGCTTTTTGCACAGCAAAGGAAACTAAACACGATGAAAAGACAACTCTCAGAATGGGAGAAAAACTGCAAATGAAACAATTAACAAAGGATTAATCTCCAAATTATGCATGTGACTCATGCAACTCAGTATCAGAAAAACAACCCAATGAAGAAACGAGGAGAAGACCTCAACAGACATTTCTCCAAAGACAACATACAAGTGGCCAATAAACACAAGAAAAAATTCTCAACATTGCTAATTATTAGAGAAATGTAAATCAAAACTACAATGAGGAGTCACCTCACAAATCTACAAACAATATATTCTGGAGAGGATGTGGAGAAAAGGGAACCCTCCTGCACTGCTGGTGGAAAAGTAAAATGATACAGCCACCATGGAGAAGAGCATGGAGATTCCTTAAAATTATGAAACTACTATGTGACCCAGCAATCCCACTACTGGGCATGTACCCTGAAAAAAACACAATTCAAAAAGACACATGCACCCCCAATGTTTACTGCAGCACTACTTACAAGAGCCAGGACATGGAAGCAACCTAGATGTCCGCTGACGGGTGAATGGACAAAGCTGTGGTACATATCTACAATGGAATGTTACTGGGCCATGACAAGGAACAACTGTGAGTCAGCTGAACTGAGGTGGATGAACCTAAAGCCTGTTAATACAGAGTGAAGTTAAGACAGAAAGAGAAAAACAAATATTGTATATTAACAGATACATATGGAATCTGGAAAAATGGTATTGATGAAGCTATTCGCAGGGTAGGAATAGAGACACAGACATAGAAAATAGACGTGTGGACACAGCAAGGGAAGGAGAGGGGGAGATGAACTGAGAGAAAGGCACTGAAGCACTGACATATATGCACTACCACACACGAAACAGACAGCTGGTGGGAAGCTCCTGCGTAACACAGGGAGCTCAGCCCAGAGCTCCGTGATGACCTAGCGGGGTGGGACGGGGGCAGAGGTAAAGTTCAAGAGGGAAAAGATGGCAATTATCCTCCAGTTAAAAATAAATAATATTTTTAAAAAGAATGCTGCTGGGAAAACGGCACCAATAGACTTACTCAATACAGGGGTGCCACAAACTTTCAGTTCAGTTTGTATACAAAAAAACACAAAGAGCCTACAAAGCACAATAAAACAAAATATTCCTATACGCCCAGGTTCACTGCAGTGCTATTCATAGCAGCCAAGATACTAAGTGAAACAACCTAAGTGTTCATGAGCAAATGAACAGATAAGGAAAATGGGGGCATGTGTTTAATATGATGTAGCCTTAAAAAAAAAAGACAGAAATTCTGCCATTTGTGACAACACTGATGAATCTGGAGGATGTTATGCTACTTCTGGAGGAAGTAAGCCAGAGAAAGACAAATACTGCATGATATTACTTATCGCAAGGAGTTGGACACGACTTAGCGACTAAACAACAAGAAAAAATAAAAAAGGTAAAAAAAGGTAAATATGCGAAGTCATGAATGTGTGGAAAGCCTCTCACTATGCATACATATATCAAAACCATCACTGTTGATACCTTGAATATAATTTTATGTTTATTTGTCAATTATACCTCAATAAAACGGGGCGGGGGGTGGGGGAGGACACTTCCCAAAATGAAGAAAAGCACTATATAAACATAATGTGGCATTATTTTTTAAAAAACCAGTCTCTCTCACTCACCCCTTTGGTCACTCAGTCAAAACTCTAAACTCTAAATATTCCTATAAAATTTGCCATGCATTTTATTGTAACAGCGCTATTAACCTTAATAGTACCATTAAATAGTACTATAAAATAGCAGCTGCTTAAATTTATCTCCTTGTTTCAAAACTAATCCATATCTAACCCATACTTACATGCAAAATGAACACCATTCTATAAAATCTGCTGTCGTTCTCTATTTTTAATTTCACCACACTCCTCCACCCACTTACCCAGCTTAAAAGCCTTCCCAGTTTTCTGTTGCCCATTTCACATGCCATTAGTTGCCTGATTTTATGATTCTAACTCAACATTCCCACACATCCACAATTCCCTGCATGTTGCCTACTGCTGCTGTAACAAATTAATCCACAAATTTAGTGGCTTAAACAACACAAATGATTTATCTTACAGTTTCCGGAAGTCCAAAATGTCTCATTGGGCTAAAATCAACATGTCACCAGGGCTTTGCTCTTTCTACAGTCTCTTGGGAATATCTGTTTCCTTGCCTTTTCCAGCTTCTAACGGCCACCCATCCCTTGGTTCATGGTCCCACATCACCTGACCTCTGCTTTCATCAACACATTTCCTCTCTCTCTGTTTCTATCATCACATGGTCTTTTCTGACTCTGACTTTCCTGCTTCCTTTTACAAAGATCCTTGTGTTTACCCAGGATCTATTACCAGAATAATCTATCTCAAAATTCCTATTTTAATCTACAAAATTCCTTTTGTCACATAAAGTAATGTACCACAAATTCACATGGACATCTTTTGTCTGTGTTTGTGTTAGTTGCTCAGTCGTGTCCGACTCTTTGTGACCCCATGGACTGTAGCTCACCAGTCTCCTCTGTCCATGGAATTCCCCAGGCAATACTGGAGTGGGTTGCCATCCCCTTCTCCAGGGGATCTTCCCAACCCAGGGATGGAACCTGGGTCTCCCGCATTGCAGGCAGATTCTTTACCATCTGAGCCACCAGGGAAGTCTGAGCTACCAGGACATCTTCCTTTTCTACTCTGAAAGCCACTGTTCTATTTCAGAACTCATTACCTCTCCTGACTTCCTCAAATCTAGTCTCTCCTTGTCCCAACTATTTGTACAGATACCATAACCAAACTATTAATAATTCTCACTTTTCAGTGATTATAACAGGTCTCAGACTCACTCACTTCCCTTCTCTTTTTAGTAACTATTCCAAACCTTCACACCTTTTTTAAGCTCACAACCATTCTCGAACTCTTTTTTTTTAAGCTACTTTACTTCTATTGCACAGAAAAAACAAATTAAGGTTACCAAGCATGTTTCCTACCTGTAAACCTAATTTGAATCCCATCCACCTTATATTCCACCTCAGAGCAGGTGTTCCTCTTTCTATTAAGGCTGCTGCTGCTGCTGCTAAGTCGCTTCAGTCATGTCCAACTCTGTGCGACCCCATAGACGGCAGCCCACCAGGCTCCCCCGTCCCTGGGATTCTCCAGGCAAGAACACTGGAGTGGGTTGCCATTGCCTTCTCCAATGCATGAAAGTGAAAAGTGAAAGTGAAGTCGCTCAGTCGTGTCCGACTCTTAGTGACCCCATGGACTGCATGCAGCCTACCAGGTTCCTCCGCCCAGGGGATTTTCCAGGCAAGAGGACTGGAGTGGGGTGCCATTGCCTTCTCCATCTATTAAGGCTAACTCACTATAATACTACCAATCCCATATTCTCTAAATATTACTTCAAAGAGTATGGCCCATAACCAAAAGCAGCAGCATCCTGATCTGGGGAGCTTATCAGAAATGCTGTATCTCAGACTCCAACCCAGACCTTCCAATTCAGAATCTGCATTTCAACAAAATTCCCATTACAGTTTGAGATGCACTACGCTAGGCTCCTCCATTACTTGTGACTTCAACCCTTTGCTGTCTATTCACTATCTCCTCTCAGGAAATAAAAAACTCATGACTCTCTGATCTTTAAAAACAGACAAGAAAAAATAACCAAACAATAGTACCTTGATATTGTATCTTTATCTCTCCTTCCAATTATAGCCAAATTCTAATCTGCCCCATATACTCAAGTCACTATAATCTGACCTATATATCCTCATTGAAACTATTGAGGTGACCAATGACCTACTTCTGGAGGAAAAATAAAGGGAAAAAGAAAGAAAAATGTCAACATCTATGATGACAACACTGACTACACCCTTTAAAAAAAACTTCCAACCACTTTTAATAACTTTTTTTTTTCCTGATTGTTTTTTGGCTTCTATGGCTGTCTCTCAATGCTCCTTAAGGTTCCTCTTCACTTACCTATTCTCCGATGATTATATAATTTATATTTATATATGGCTTCCCTTGTGGCTTAGCTGATAAAGAATCCACCTGCAATGTGGGAGACCTGGGTTTGATCCCTGGATTGAGAAGATCCCCGGGAGAAGGGAACGGCTACCCACTCCAGTATTCTGGCCTGGAGAATTTAGTCCATGGGGTTGCAAAGAGTCGGACAAACTGCATGATTTTCCCTATTCACTATGTAAGGCTTATATCATCATCTAAATGTTGATCACTCCCCAAGTCATCCTTTGCCCCTCCCAATTATCCTATATGCACCTCTGACACAATACAGCTGAAACTATTAGCCTACCTCTCCAAATCCACCCCCTTTCCCCTTAAATATACTCTATCCTCATGCAATGATATCCACTGAAGTAGCAGAAATCTGGAAGTCATTCCATATTCCACCTGATCCTTTCCTCCCTTCTCCCACAGCCAACTCATTTTCAAGTCCTGCCAATTCTACATCTTAAGCAGGTCTCCAATTTTCCAGGCTGTCTATTCCCTTAGCTACTATTTCACATGAAGAGGTCCTACATCATCTTTTACTTGGTCCAGCATAACAGTCTTACAGGTTCCCTACCTCACATCTCTACCTTTTCTAATGTACTGTTCACGCTGCCACCTGAATCTTTCAGTTTCTCTCTGACAAAACTCTTCACAGCCTTGTACTGCACACAAAACCTCATCCAGCCATCCCAAAACACATAAAGTGCCAGGTCTAGAATGTTTCTTCATATACCTCTCTATCAATTTTATCTGCTACAAAAAGGGATACTTTATGTCCAAGCACTAATATCTACCTCTATGAAGCCTTCCCTTATTATGCCAGGAAGTTGGCATAGTTCCTTGAAATATGATTCTGCAACACTTTATTCACATTTCATTAAAATTATAATAATTAATCTGTCTTCTCCAACTAAACTGAGATCACTGAATTTTCATAGCCCTAACCAGCACAGACCTGGCAAAGGCAGATGCTCAATAAATATTTACTGGTAGTGTTCCTATTGAATGGAATTCACTTTCCTTAACCTAGTATTAAAATGTTGCATAATCTGTCTGGTCCTAACCTTTCCTTCTGAATTTGCCTAAGGCTCCATGCCTTTACTCCCACAGGTTGACCTACTGAGATTATTCTCTTCCCCTCCATCTTCTATTGAAACCATACCCATCTTTCCAGGGCTAGTTCAAGAGTCCTTTGTTCATCATAAAGCCAACTCCAAGAAAACAGAAAGCTCTCCCTTCTTTGAGTCCCTATACCACCTTATTTGCATCCTTAAGATCTCCATCATTCTCAACATTGTATTTCAGATATTACTATATTACTACTAGACTACATCCTCTTTTAAGGAGCAAACACCAAATGTAATTCATTTCAGTGTCCTTCCATAGCCCTTAGCAAAACACACAGGTAGTGGCCTTTCATTAAATAAACAAGCACACCATACCTTTATAGGCATTTTTCATTTGACTTGCTCTTTATATTAACCAAGGCACAGAGAAAGCAGATGGAAGATGAAGAGGGTTCAGAAGTTTAGAGGCCAGGATCTATAAAAAGGTAGAGTCAATACTCAAGAGCAAGTCTTCCAGTTCAAAGGCAGGCATTATTTACTGCTACGACACCATACTACATCTTTCTCCTCCATTTATTGTGTATATGTCTTTATGGGTCCAGCCACACAAGCCTCTTTCCCAAGCCTTCAAAAGGTCACACTTTGCAACCTAATGTCCATCAACAGATGAACTGATGAAGAAGATAAGATATCTACAACAGATTACTCAGCCATAAAAAAGAATGAAATAATGTCATCTGCAGCAACATGGATGGACCTAGAGATGATCATACTAATAAGTCAGAAAGAGAAAGACAAATACCATATGATATCACTTATATGTGGAATCTAAAAAGAAACGATACAAATTAACTTATTTACAAAACAGACCCACAGACACTAAAAACAAACTTATGATTACCAAAGGAAAAAAGGAGGGGAGGTGATAAATTGGGAGTTCAGGATTAACAGATACACACTACTATATTTAAAACAGATAAAGAGTAGGGACCTAATGCATATCACAGGGAACTATCTTCAATATCTTATAATAAGCTATAATGGAAAAGAATCTGAAAAAGAATAGTTATATGTGATACAGATGTATGAGTCATTTTACTGCACACCTGAAATTAACATATGGTAAATAAACTGTACTTAATTTTTTTCTAATATGAAGAAAGAAAGGCCATGCTTCTTGACTTGATACCTTAAAATATTATTTTTTACCTTCCTTGGATGCTTAGATCATCACATAACTGACTCTTGTCATCTGCTGCTGCTGCTAAGCCACTTCAGTCGTGTCCGACTCTGTGCAACCCCATAGATGGCAGCCTTCAAGGCTCCTCCGTCCCTGGGATTCTCCTGGTAAGAACACTGGAGTGGGATGCCATTTCCTTCTCCGATGCATGAAAATGAAAAGTGAAGTCGCTCAGTCGTGTCTGACTCTTCGAGACCCCATGGACTGCAGCCCACCAGGCTCCTCCATCCACGGGATGTTCCAGGCAAGAGTACTGGAGTGGGGTGCCATTGCTTAGGTCTCCATTTAACTGTCAACTTCATAGTGAGGCTTTCCCTCATCAGAAAGATAAATTAGTACATATACAGCCCTCTCCTCAACCAATGTCTCATTTACTACTATAGCCCCAATGCCCAAATCTATGTCTGGCATATAGTAAGAGATCAAAAGATATTTACTGAATTAATGAATAAAAGTTAAGAACAAGTCATCTACTTCTCTGTCTGCAAATATTAATACTAAAGAATGCTTTGGTTAACAGATATCCAGCTAGTCAACTAATGGGCACTGGTCCACTGATAAAATTCTACTTTAAGATTTAGGAGACAGAATCACATTTAGTTACTTAGTTTATTCAGGTAAACACTGAGATGAATTTATTCTTTATTAACAACCAAATATTTTGCATTAATTACCCCATGGGGATTTAGTGAACAAAACTACTTTTTTTAATGTAAAAACTGTTTGCTCCTTCTTTTTAATAACTAGATGGTCTTCTTAATTAGAAAATTAATTCAGTCACAGAAGAAATACAAATAGTCCCTTAAAAATTTTAAATGCTCTCTCCTCTCTGGTAACCAGAAAAAAGCAAAATAAAACATTGGTAATAAATTTACATCCATCAGGATGGCAAAAAGAGAAATTCTGAAAATATCAAGTAGTCACAAGAATACAAAGAAACAGTCACTCACATAAATTATCAGAGAAAATACAAAATTGCTAACTAAAACTTTTTTTTAAAGGCAATTTGGTAGTATCTATCAAATGCTTTGGAAGTGTAATTCCACTTTTAAGAACATATGCTACAAAAACATTTCCAAATGTGTCAAAAGTTATCCCTAGCATATACTTTAAAGGATTATTCGTAAATCAAAAATAACGAAAAAAATAGCTTAGTGTCCAACAGTTGATGGTTAAATAAAGCTAATAAATTTCATTATGGAATTCTATGTAGTTTTGGAAACATCTTCACATAATACTGTTTAAAAACCAGTAAAGAACATTTATGGCTTAAAAACATCTTCAATGTTTATGAATACTTATGTTTATATGGAAGCATATATGCAAAGAAAGGATGTACACCAATCTATTTACATTGTTATATATTTGGAAGGAAATGGAAATGAAAAGGACATAAAGGGTAGCTTTCACATCTTGCTATACCTCCGTACACTTTTCAAGTATTACATATGCAAATACCAAAAAGAGTGTAGGTTAAAAAAAGTCACACCACTTCACTGTAGAAAACTGAAAATTACAGAAAAATTTAAGGATAAACACCAACAGAAAAGTTTAAAGATGAACACTACCAGTAATTACTACAAACCAAAATGTGTTTTACATTGTTTTTTACATTATCACTTTCCTCAATAAAAACGAAAGAAGCTGTACCATTTACTCCAGTACACCAACTGCTTAACTTTACAGACTGAAATTCAGAAAATTATGTGTGCTTAAGCAACAGTTAGAACTGGACATGGGACAACAGACTGGCTCCAAACAGGAAAAGGAGTACATCAAGGCTGTATATTGTCACCCTGCTTATTTAACTTATATGCAGAGTACATCATGAGAAATGCTGGGCTGGAAGAAGCACAAGCTGGAATCAAGATTGCCGGGAGAAATATCAATAACCTCAGATATGCAGATGACACCACCCTTATGGAAGAAAGTGAAGAGGAACTTAAAAGCCTCTTGATGAAAGTGAAAGAGGAGAGTGAAAAAGTTGGCTTAAAGCTCAACGTTCAGAAAACTAAGATCATAGTATCTGGTCCCATCACTTCATGGGAAATAGATGGGGGAACAGTGGAAATAGTGGCTGAGTTTTTTTTTTTTGGGGGGGGGGCACTCCAAAATCACTGTAGATGGTGATTGCAGCCATGAAATTAAAAGACACTTACTCCTTGGAAGGAAAGTTATGACCAACCTAGATAGCACATTCAAAAGCAGAGACATTACTTTGCCAACAAAGGTCCGGCTAGTCAAGGCTATGGTTTTTCCAGTGGTCATGTATGGATGTGAGAGTTGGACTATAAAGAAAGCTGAGCACTGAAGAATTGATGCTTTTGAACTGTGGTGTTGGAGAAGACTCTTGAGAGTCCCTTGGACTGCAAGGAGATCCAATCAGTCCATTCTGAAGGAGATCAGCCCTGGGATTTCTTGGGAAGGAATGATGCTAAAGCTGAAACTCCAATACTTTGGCCACCTCATGCGAAGGGTTGATTCATTGGAAAAGACTCTGATGCTGGGAGGGATTGGGGGCAGGAGGAGAAAGGGACGACAGAGGATGAGATGGCTGGATGACATCACCGACTCGATGGACATGGGTTTGGGTAGACTCCGGGAGTTAGTGATGGACAGGGAAGCCTGGCGTGCTGCGATTCATGGGGTCGCAAAGAGTCGGACACGACTGAGCGACTGAATTGAACTGAACTGAATGTATAGCAAAGGGAAATATACTCAATACCCTATGATAAATCATAATGAAAATATGAAAAAGCATATATACATATAAATCAAGTCACTCTGCTGTACAGCAAAAATTAACATGGCATTGCAAATCAACTATATTTCAGTAAAAGTTATTTAAATTTACAAAAAAAATTAACTTACAAAATCAATTCCCATTACAACAGCCTTAAAAGAAAAATCTAGGAATAAATTTGGCAAAAAAAAGGTGCAAGGATTGTACCTAAAAACTTAAAACACCATTGAAAATATTAAGGAAAATCTAAATAAATGGAAGGACATTCCATGTTCAGGTATTAGTTGACTTAACATTATTAGCTGACTTAACATTATTAAGAATATTGGTAATATTCCCAAACTAATCTTCAAATTCAATGCAATTCCTATGAAAATCCTTAACTTTCTTTTTTGTACAGATTGACAAGCTGATCGATTCTAAAATCCATGTGGAAACGCAAAGGATCTCTCCACCACCCTCCCCCACTCCCCAAAAAACACAATCATACTTTCTGATTTCAAAAATTACTGCAAAGTTAGGATAATCCAGAGAAGGCAATAGCACCCTGCTCCAGTACTCTTGCCTGGAAAATCCCATGGATGGAGGAGCCTGGTGGGCTGCAGTCCATGGGGTCATTAAGAGTCAGACACGACTGAGCAACTTCACTTTCACTTTTCACTGTCCTGCATTGGAGAAGGAAATGGCAACCCACTCCAGTGTTCTTGCCTGGAGAATCCCAGGGACGGGGGAGCCTGGTGGGCTGCCGTCTATGGGGCCGCACAGAGTCGGACACGACTGAGGCGACTTAGCAGCAGTAGCAGAATAATCCAGAGTGTGCTGTAGTGGCACAAGGATGGACATGTAAATCAATGGAATGGAACTGAGATTCCAGAAAAGTAACTCAAATTAGATCAAAGACCAACATATAAGAACTGAAAGTATAAAAACCCTTTGAAGAAAATATAGGAGAAAATTTTGTGACTTTCAATTAGGAAATGCCTTCTTAGATATGACACCAAAGCACAAGCAACAAAAGGAAAAATTAACTAGACTTCATCAAAATTTAAAACTTTTTGTGTTTAACAGACATCAGCAAAGTGATACAAATAGACATCAGCAAAGTGATACAAAGGGAGAAAATATTTGCAAATCACATATCTGTGCCATAAAATATTTAACTGCTCCCCTATTCAGAGTACTTAGGTTGTTCCAGTTTTTATTATGCAGGAATTATTTGTTTTGTGAATATACTAAAGACCACTGACTGCACCATTTAAAACCAGCATAAACTGTACAATTACTTTAAAACTAGAAAAACTAGAAAAAATAAGTAATACTGAAATGCTTCATATTTTAAAAGTATATCTTCTTTCCTTATGTTCCTAACACAATACTAAAAGTTTAAAAAAAAAAAAAAAAGGTAGAAAACACATGGCTGACTTGCTGATTTGTTCAGGCAAACAAGTTCTCATCCACTGAGCATAACCCTGTCTTCATGTTTCACTGAATCATGTCTTCAAATATATTTTTGAAGAAAGAAAAAAGAAAGACAGGAGAACAGCATACAACAGGCTTGATACTTGACTTGCACAAAGGCACATAATTTTGATTAGTCTAGCTCTGCTGCTGCTGCTGCTAAGTCACTTCAGTCGTGTCCGACTCTTTGCGACCCCATAGACGGCAGCCCACCAGGCTCCACCATCCCTGGGATTCTCCAGGCAAGAACACTGGAGTGGGTTGCCATTTCCTTCTCCAATGCAGGAAAGTGAAAAGTGAAAGTGAAGTTGCTCAGTCGTCTCTGACTCTAGCGACCCCATGGACTGCAGCCTACCAGGCTCCTCCATCCATGGGATTTTCCAAGCAAAAGTACTGGAGTGGGATGCCATTGCCTTCTCCAAATCTAGCTCTAGTCATGAAGAATTTATTTCAAGGCCAATATTAGACCCTGTTAATAGCAAAATGTATTAACAGTTTTATATACAAGCAATTTCATCCTCTTGTCAACCCCTTCTCCTCCTGCCCTCAGTCTTTCCCAGCATCAGGTCTCAATGAGGATGAGATGGTTGGATGGCATCATCAACTCAAGTTTGGTGATGAGTTTCAGCAAACTCCGTGAGAAGGTGAAGGACAGGCAAGTCTGGCATGCTGCAGCCCATGGGGTCTCAAAGTCAGACACAACTGAGCAACTGAACACCAACAATACAAGCAATGGATAAAGACAGGAATACTCCCAAATTAATCTCTGGATTCAATGCAATCCCTATGAAATTTTATTCAATTCTGAAATGCTAGATATTTTATAATTCAAATCAATCTAAAATTATTTGTCAAGTATCTATCACCTATAGATACACACAGATGACAAATGCTTAAGAGACACTAAGATTAAAAAAGAACTTCATGGAACTTAAAATCCAGTGGCTGAAGTAAAAACAATTATGAAAATTCTCATCAAACTACGTGAGCTAGAAATGAAATAGGTACCTGCGGGGAGAAAAGTATATACAGAATTCTATACCTAGCAAAAATATCTTTTGCAATGGAGACTTTTTCAAACAGATAAAACAGCAGACCTACATTAAAAGAAATGTTCAAAACCATCTCTCTGGCTACAGAAAAATATCATATTAAAATTTGGGTCTATACAAAGGAAAGAGAAATGTTTGAAAAGGTCTATATAAGGGCTTCTCTGGTGGCTCAGTGGTAAAGACTCTGCCTGCCAAGGCATGAGAATGCATTGAACACAGGTCCAATCTCTAATCTGGGAGGATCCCACATGCCACAGAGCAGCTAATAAGCCCATGTGCTACAACTACTGAGCCTATGCTCTAGAGCCTGGGAGCCACAAGAAGAGAGGCCACTGCAATGAGAAGCCCACACACCACAACTAGAGAGAAGCCCCTGTTCATCTCAACTAGAGAAAAACCTACACAGCAATGAAGACGTAGCACAGCCAAAGATAAAATAAACGAGAAATTTTTTAAAAAGAAAGGTATATATAAAGTAGGTAAGTAACTTTTCTCATTTTACATTTCATGTCTACTTATAAGTTATACACATGTAGAAATAAAACATGACAAGAACAGTGCAAAAGACAAGAAGAAAATGGAGATATGCTCCTGTAATGTTATACTATACGTAAAAGTAGACTGTGACAAATTAAAAATATATATTACAAAGCCAAGGGTATATATATTCAATCTCATAATAATCTATAATGAAAAAGGATTTATATATATATATATATAAAAATAACTGAATCACTTTGCTATACACTAGAAACTAACACAACACGGTAAATCAACTATATTTCAATTAAAAAAGAAAAACTCGAGGAGAAAACCTGTGAACATGAGTTAGGCAGTTTGAGTGCAGGATGGGAAGACAAAGAACAGAAATCATAAAAGAAAAAAACTGTCAAGTGGGATTCCATGAAAATTAAGAACTTCTGCTCTTTGAAATTACTGTTAAGAAAAGGTGAGCCACAGACTGGCTCATCTTTACAAGACACGTTATCTGATAAAGAGTTTGTACCCAGGATATGTACAGAACTCATAGAACTCAATAAGGCAAGCAATTCAATTCACAAAGAATATGGACAAAACATTTTAAGATACTTCACGGAAGACAGGAAGAGCAACTAGAAAGAAGCTCAACATTACTAGTCATTATGGAAACTGTAAATAAAACCACAATGATATATCACTATGTATCAACTAGAACAGCTAAAATCAAAGACAAAAGCTGAAGTCTCAGTAAGAATGCAAAGTACCTGGAATGCTCAAACATGGCCAACTAGAATGCAAAATGGTACAGCCATTCTGGAAAACAGACTGGCATTTTCTTATAAAGTCAAACATTCATTTAACCATACAACACAACAATCCCACCCCTAATTTGATCAAAAAAAAAAAAAAAAAAAGTATATTCAAATGTTCACAGCAGCTTTGTTCACAATAGCCCCAAACTGGAAACAATTCAATGGCTTATCAACTGGGTAGCAGGATAAGCAAACTGTGCTATATTCGTAAGTGGAATATTACTCAGCAATAAAAAGGAACAGACCACTAGAATATACAATAACATCAGTGAATCTCAAAAGCATGCTAAGTAAAAGACAGACATCAAAAATTACATACCATATAATTCCATTTATATGACATCAAGAAAGGTAAAACTGATGTGACAGAAAGTAAATTAGTGGTTGCCAAGGACCACAGGTAGAAGCAGACAATGGACCGCAAAGAGGCATAGGGAATTTTCTGAGGCAACAGGAATGTTCCAGTTATCATGATTGTGATGACTGTTATACAGGTGTGTGTATATATATATATTTGCCAAAATCCATTTAACTATACACTTAAAACTGGTGAATTATACTACATGTAAAGTTATACTTCTTTACTGAATTTAAAACTGAATTTTAAAAAATGAATAAATAAAACACGTCCAATATACCTGGGGTTAGGTGGGAGAATTCTATTTAATGTAAGCCTGGTTGTACACATAAAAGTGATCTCAGAGAAAAAAGCATTAAGACAAAGCACTTTGGGATGAGATTAACGAAGCCTTCATAGAGAAGATGACACCCAAACTGTGGTTGAAAGAATGGACAAGCAGGACTGGCCAATGAAAGTTATGACATAAACCAAGGTATAGGAGCTTACAACTCCATATTTTTAAAATAGTAAGAAGTCCAGTTTGTATTGTCATCAGCATATACAGTGAGAAATAAGGCTATTTTGGATCTGTCTACAATGGAGAATCTTAAATACCCAATTCAAGGATTTGACTCTGTAAACATGTTTTACAGATAAATGACAGATTCAAAGTAGCATTTTAAGATTAATTTGAATGCAGAAAACAGGAGGGACTCAAAAATGTAAAGCCCAAAAGCAAGCAGAATCAACAATAGGGACATGAGCTAAAGAGTTCCAAACTAAGTAAGAGCACACTAAAGATCATTACTTCTCAAGTGGCTTCCCAGGTAGCTCAATGGGTAAAGAATTCATCTGCAATGCAGGAGACACGGGCAGATTCAGGTTCAATCCCCAGGTCGGTAAGATCCCCTGGAGAAGGACATAGCAACCCACTCCAGTATTGTTGCCTAGAGAATCCCATGGACAGAGGAGACTGGCAGGGGACAGCCCATAGGGTCAAAGAGGTAGACACAACTGAGGTGACTGAGCACACGACACAAAGACCATTACAGAAGAACCAATTAGAACAAGCAATTCATCAGAACTCGGGAAGGAGAGGAGTTAAGTATTATTAAGGTTTTCCCACTGGATGTTTGAGAGAAACTAATGCCACTTAAAACATGTATGCACACACAAATCCAAAACTTGTTAAAACTAAAAGCTATATAAAGAAGGTTAAAAGACTCACAAAAATATTAGTACCATAAAAAACACTTAGAATCTAATACAAAGAGCTCTTATAAATTAGAAAAACAACAAAATAATGAATCAAGAAATTAGAACATTCAATATATGAATGAAAATAAAGGCATCCTTACTAGATATTAAAGAAACACAAATAAAAAAAAAAAATAGTGGGACATCTGACAATTCCAAGTGATGGTGATACCAAAGAAACAGGCACTCTCACATCATTGGGAAATATAAATTGATAAGTCTTCTAAAGGTCAATATGATAGTGTATCAAGCTTATAAGCCTATAAATTGACCCCAGCAATTTTATTCCTAGGAAATCCAATCTAGGAGAGATTATGAACAAATGTACACAAAAATTCTGTGATGCATCCATGATCATAGGAAAAAAACAAAAATCTAGCAAAATGGACTTGGACAAACAAGTTACAATATATTCATATAACAGAATACTAGAAGTCAATATAAAAAATACATATGGAGTACAGGTTACAAAATAGAATTATAGTATGTTATGTAAAATCTTATGTCCTTGCAAATATATGCACAGAAGCCTAGTAGCATGTTCATCAAAATGTCATAGGGTGATCTCAGGTAAGTGGATTCAAAGGGACTTTTAATCTCTTATACTTCTCTGTACTACTAAAATGTCTACATAAGCCTCTATTATTCTTTGAGGATATATAAAAAATAATGAAGAGCAATATCAGAAAAAGAAATGACTCCAAGAGAAGTGAAATAATTAATTAAAAGGTGGACAAAGTTTGAAGTGTCAAATAAAATACCTCAGTGAAAGTTTCCCTATGCAATGAAAATGCAGAAACAGAAAAGGGGAGGCATGTGGCCCGTTAACTACTTTCAGTTTTCAGTTCCTCTCACTACCTTTTTCATTTCCATTTACGTAAATTCCAGTTTTTAGCCTAGACTTTGATCCTCTAACCTACATTTATTTTCCAAATACATTAAGAACACTAGATTCCATAATTTGCATGTGTGGAAATTCATGGAACAAAAATCACTGTGAATAATACCTCTGATTTTTCTAGCTTTTTCTATGATCCAACAGATGTTGGCAATTTGATTTCTGATTCCTCTGCCTTTTCTAAATCCAGCTTCTACATCTGGAAGTTCTTGCTCAGTTCATATACTGTTGAAGCCTACCTTGAAGGATTTTGAGCAATACTTTGCTAGCGTGTGACATGAGTGCAACTGTGCACTAGTTTGAACATTCTTTGGCACTGCCTTCTTTCGGACTGGAATGAAAACTGACCTTTTCCAGAAGAGGTTATATTAAAGAGCTTCTGGATGAAGGTGAAAGAAGAGAGTGATAAAGCTGGCTTAAAACTCAACATTCAAAAAATGAAGATCATGGCATCTGATCCCATCACTTCGTGGCAAACAGGGGAAACAATGGAAACAGTGACAGACTTTATTTTCTTGGGCTCCAAAATCACTATGGACAGTGACTGCAGCCATGAAATTAAGACACTTGCTCCTTAAAAGAAGAATAGTGACAAACCTAGACAGCATATTAAAAAGCAGAGACATTACTTTGCCAACAAAGGTCCATCTAGTCAAAGCTATGGTTTGTCCAGTAGTCATGTACAGATGTGAGAGATGGACAATAAAAAAGGCTGAATGCTGAAGAACTGATGCCTTTGAACTGTGATGCTGGAGAAGACTATTGAGAGTCCTTTGGACTGCAAGGAGATCAAACCAGTCAATCCTAAAGGAAATCAGTCCTGAATATTCATTGGAAGGACTGATGCTGAAGCTCCAATACTTGACCACCTGATGTGAAGAGCCAACGCGTTGGAAAAGACCCTGTTGCTGGGAAAGATTGAAGGCAGGTGGAGACGGGAACGACAGAGGATGAGATGGCTGGATGACATCACAGATTCAATGGATATGAGTTTGAGCAAACTCCAGTACATGGTGAAGGACAGGTAAGCATGGTGTGCTGCAGTCCATGGGAGGTAGCAAAGAAATGGACATGACTGAGCAACTAAACAAGAGCTGATTTTTCTAGCAAATACTTTTGCTTCCAACATCCAGTTTAAAGTTTACAAATATCTACATATGAAACAAAGTCAACCAAAAACAAAAATCACAGCAAAAACTTAAGTGATATTCATAGAAAGCATACAGAATAAAAAATGTAAATGACCTTAAATATTAATATTAAGCAACATTAATTTTCAACTGTTTTTCAGAAATAGCTATTAATTTTTCAGAGTTAGGTAATGAAAATTTGACATAAAGTCTATTTAGAAAATTTTCACCAAGAAAAACAGATCATTATTGGATCACACAACAGAGTGCAAATATAAACACTAAGTCTGAACTTATTCTTTTGTCGGGGTCGGGTGGGGCGGGGGGGGTGGGGCGATGGTTAGGGGAGGGCCCACATACATCCTGGCATGTAAAATCTTAGTTCCCCAACCAGGGATCTGAACACTGGCTCCAAGCACAGAATCCTATACACTGAACTGCCAGGGAAGTCCCTGAATTCATTCTACTCACATTAAAAGTGACTCCCAGTATCCTTGACTCATTCCAATAAAGTAGAAGCTAAAAGAGGGAGGTTCTTATATTCTTCACTTAAAAATCAAAACAATTACTTCCCCCATCCTGGAGTATATGTGAACCAAAACAGTAGGTAAGTTTAGAGATACAAATGGCATCTGTGCAAAAGTTGATTTGCATTAATCTGTGGAGAAAAATATTTAAATTAATTCAACCACTAATAAATACACTTTGGAATTTGTCTTCTAAGAGCTTGCAATCTAGTAGGGAAATGTAGTCAGACAAACAATTAAATTTTTAAGAGCTCTACATTAAAGCTACAGCAAAGTGCTATAAGGATATTAAAAAAAGGAATTAACTTTTTCTGGATGAATGGAGAAAGGTCTCAGGATGGTGGAATTTGAGCTGGATTTTGAGCTGCAGAAGTGGAGGCAGAGAAGAGAAAGGGATTTCAAGCTAAAGGAACAGCAAAAGTAAAAATGTAGAGAAATAGAAATGCCTCTAAAAGTAGAACTCTGATAGAACAGGGCTAGATAATAAAAGGCCTTAACTGACAATGCACTAGAAAATGTGGACTTAAATTAATGGAAGTGACACAACCTAACCAAAATTTTCAGAAAACTCTCCTGGATAAAGAATGAACTGGGAAGAAAAGAATGGATGAACAGGGAAGAAAAGAATAACAGGAAGTCTGATCACAAATGAAGGCCTGAACTAAGGCAATAATATCAGTGTTAAAACAAAAATGTGATACAGAATGAGTA
Source organism: Bos indicus (assembly GCF_029378745.1). Classification (NCBI taxonomy): domain Eukaryota; kingdom Metazoa; phylum Chordata; class Mammalia; order Artiodactyla; family Bovidae; genus Bos; species Bos indicus. The sequence continues at coordinate 81,390,594 of NC_091763.1, forward strand.
GACAGAAATGTCAGGTAAGGTCTGGCCAGAGAAGTAGCAAAACACAAGGCCATCTTGGGAATGAAAGGAGTGATTACAGGTTTAGAGATTTAAGACAGTTCACCTAAATTTCCATCCCTTCTGAGTGTTTCTGTATTTATTCAACTAGCCTATCTTTTTAACACTTTTGAAAAGCATTTTAAGAACTCAATTCATCTATGGATATTCATGACATTTCTAATAAGTACATATCAAATCAGTATTTTATGAGTAATAGTGTTTTAAAAATTCTGGAATGTCTTCATTTATTTTTGAGCACTAGTTTTTAGGACAAAACACTAAATAATCCACAACAGAGGTACCCTACAACATATGCAAGTGAATACCAGTAAATTCATTTAAATGTATGCCTGTCTTTAGATCCTCAGGGTTTCATTATTCCACAATCGGGGCTTCTGCTGCTGCTTGGTGGAAGAGAACTTCCACAGGTTCAGAAAAGGTATCAATTACATATAGCAATTTATTGTACTGATTCAAACTGGTCTGACTTGAGTGACTTCAGACCAAGACATGCCATTGCAAAACAACCGTCAATAACTAAGTATTACTAGTGCCTCCAAGAAATGTTTTTAGCCTCCTATTCATAAAACCTACAATTTAAAAGACAAAATGACCTGAAAGGACCTTTAGAAGAATCTGGGTTTTTTTGAAATTTTTTTTTAAATCCTCAAAATGCTGCGGAGATGGTCAGAAAACAGAAATTAACACACAAGTAACCAAACAGGGTAAATTTTAGCAAAACAGATCACCAAGTGAGGTAGATGGTCAGCTCCCCTGAGCCCCGTATAAACTGTCAAGAGTTTATACTTAAGGATCAGCTCAGCATTTGAATCCAAGCTGACCTTGGAACAAATCACTTAACTTTTTAGAGGTTCCATTTCCCAGTCTATCAACAAGAATGTTCCAACCACAGCATGGGTTTTGGAGGTAAATGTATGTTAAATATCTGTCAATGCCTGGCACTCAGTAAAACCTAAATATCAGTACCACTCTCTCATTCTACACAGCCCCTCTCTTCAGTTCACTTGCACATTTATTGTAAGGCCAATCAGCAGAATTATGTGACTTCTCACACCCCAAGAGTCAACTAGCAAAGAAAATATGGTAACCTGGTTATAAAGGAGAAAAAGAAAGGACTTTATGAAAAGCATGAGCAGCAGGGGGCTAAAGATTCAGACGGAGGCAAAGAGCAGGTTGTCGATGGAAGTAGAAGTCATAAAGTAGAAGTCAATGGAATAGAGGATTTATTCTAGGAATACAGAGAAAAACTTTCATTCCATGGTTTCCATATCATTTTAAAGGCGCATGCATTTCCTTAAAATATCTACACTGAGAATTCCTTAATACATAAGCTCCAAGAGTGCTACAAAATATCACTCTGCTATTTCCTATAGCAAAATACACAGTTGCTATTAAACTCTCTTAAGTACCCAGGCCCACAGCATTTCATGTGCTCAGTAAACTCCATCATCCCTTCCTGTCCCCATTCAACAATTAATAAGTCTACTGGTGCCAGATATTACGCTGAGCACTAGGAACACAAGAGTAGGCAAGACGGGCTAATTGCCTTCATGGAGCTCACAATCCAACAGTCTATTCATTAAACAATGTGGGCCATCTACCATAATTACTTAAAACTTTCTGCATTAACGTGGACAAGAGAGATCAATTAGTTGTTCCAAAACAGTAATAACACATTTGCTATATTTAAAAATCAAGCTTTTCAATTAACTATTTTAACTATATATTGAGTCCTATTTTCAAGTAGAACATTTGACAAACTAGGCATAATACAACGTGAAATCTAAAAACTGTATGAAAAATTAGGTTTTTGACCCAGAAAAAAAAAGACTCAGAAAACACAAATGTCTATATTTTGAAAAGGCAGCATACATGTTTGCTCTGAACCATTCCAAAAAGCTAAACTCAAAGCAGTGAGCAGAAGTTTTGTGGAGGCAGATTTCTGGTTTCAATATGAAAAATTCCAGCAATTCAAGCTATTCTATAAATATTCTACAATGTTATATTTCTGTAATAGTCTATAATATTTCTATACTTTACAAATTTTTTCCATTTAAAAATATCAGTTTTATTGAGATGTAATTTAAATACAGTAAAATTTACCAATTTTAAATACACATACACAAAACACAAATTTTTCATTTAATCCTTGAAATAACCCAAAAAAACAAGTATTTCCCTGTTAAAGTTTAGGAAATGGAATCTCCCAGGGACTTGCTAAGAAACTGGGCAAACCAGGAGTAGAAGCTCCAGGCTATCGCAAAGTAATATAACATCTTCCCACCTCTAGATGTATACATGCACACAGTCAAAAGGCTGGCTGTCAGGAATGTTGGCCAATATATTCTAAAGCTTCTTCCAAATCCAACCATTTATAAACATGGGTGATCAGTACAGACACCATGCAAAGATTCTGTATGAATGATCCTCTAGAATGCCAGGCTCATAAGGGGAAGGACCTTGTCTTTCTTCACTGCTATTATTTCAGTCCCTAAAACAGTTATCTGGCATATAATACATGCTCAATAAATACTTGCTAAATATAAAATAACACCCCTAACCACACATAACGCTGCTCTGTAATAAATACAAAATACACAGCACTATTAGATAATAAAGAACCTTACTGAAGTACCTAGCAACTAAAAAGTCTGATAAACACAAAATTCATTCTTAAACCTGCATCATACACTTAATATCTATCTAAAGCACTGAAACTTAGACCTAATCAGTCAAAAGCAGATTTACCTGCAAAAAATATAAACATTTTGGCAAACCTAACATATTTCATTTAAAGTAAAATATAAACTCTTACAAGATATAGAAGCTAGATATGGTGAAATTGAGTGTTCAATCTTGATATTCTCTGCTTAACACATCAACTAGCACTATAAGTGTGCCGCAACCCTGCAAGAATGAAGAGATTTATACAGCTGTTTTGGTTTAAAGGCAAACACATCTCTACTGGAATCACATCTTTACAAACACTAGGCTGACGCTTCAAGAAGATCTAATTTTACAGGTACACATATTGTAGTCAACATAACCACGCTCAGCAGCTGCTTGGCATTACTGAAAAGACCAATAGAAAAAAAAAAAAACCCGACATTTTCCGATACCCTAAACTATAAAGCCTAGAATTCCTACACATCTAAAGGGTATTTAAGAACATGAACTATCCTCAAAAGTTACTTCCAATTTATTTTGCTTAACAGATATAAATTTATATCAAGGCACACACTTTTTTTGGAGAATAGTATTATATAACAGGTAAGGCATAACAGCTGCATAAAAAAATTACTCCAATTTCACTAGATCAAATTATACTTTTCAAAGATACTTAAACAAAAATCCTGATACTTAAAGGTCCAGTTAACTGTAACGTAAATAATTTAAATAGCAGATAGCGTAATAGTGTAAGAAACGTTCAGTACTAAGTCATTCACTCGGTCGCTATACTGGACCACAGCAACTACACTGTATTTAAATGACGTTATCAGCAACTGAGTGTCACACAAACAATGAATCCACAATCTCGCCATTTTTTTCTAAAACCAGGACTGGAAGGTCAGGTGAAAAAACTATTCCACACAAGAATATAAAATAAGTATCTTCGAATTTATAACCATGAGCTTTCACTTCAACTGTTTCACATACTGAAACAACGATCTTTACAGAAAGGCTGCTTCTCCCATCGCTGTACTCCTCATATGCAACATATGCAATCCACACCTAACTTTGACATCAGCACCTGGTGCCGACTCTCCTTTACAATATTTACTCCCTAAGCCGTGACCCAGTCCTACGTCTCCAGCAATGAAACCTCTGAGAGCTTTCAAATTATGACAAATCCAACCACCTTTCAGTTTACCCAAAGCAATTGGGCTGGAAAAAGCTAAGAGCAGTTTAGAGAAATCTGTTAATATATTAATGCAACAAGTTTAAAACTTTGAACTCTTCCCCACCCTTCCTTTCCAGAGCGAGGAGAGAGTCTGCTGGACCTGTCGCTTTGTCCCCTCCAAATCCCCCCACCAGGGGTCCCGGGCGCGCGAAAGCGCCCCTCCCCACCGGAAGCCCCGATCGAGGTGGGGTTTTTCGCCCCGCCCGCGGACCCGAATTTTGCGGAGTCTCATCACCTCCAGCCCAGCCTCCAGGCTCCGGCCGGCCCAGCCCATGACGGACGCTCGGGACGCGGAACTCACCTGATCACGGGGCTGTAGGGGCTCCGGGAGCGGCGCCAGCTGCTGCTGCTGTAGGGGCTAGGGGACACGTCGCCGCCGCGCTCGTAAGAGCTGTGGCGGCTGTAGCTGGGGGAGCGGCGGCGGCTGTAGGGGCTCGGGGAGCGGGCCAGCCGCCGCGAGTAGGGGCTGCTGCCACCTCCCGCCGGACTGGGAGACTTGCGGTTCCGCAGGCTCTGCGAGGCCCGGTGAGACACCGGGCTGTCGTCCCGGCCTCCCAGCGGACTCAGGGACCGCTGCCGCCGCCTGTAGGCCTTGGGCTCGGTCTTGTCCTCCCGGTAGGCCTTGGGCGGCTCCTTATAGGCCGAAGGCGGTTCTTTGGACGATTTAGTCCGGCTTCGATGGGCCTTCGGGTCTCGGTCCTTGCGGCTGCTGCTGCTGCTGGACGTGGCCGAGGCGCTTTTCCGCCGGCCGCCGCTGCTGCTGCTGCTACCGCTCTTGCCGGCCTCGGCCCGCTCCTCGCCGCCGTGGCCGTGGCGGCTGCGGGACTTGGAGGCCTCGCCGCCGCCGCGCTGCCCGTCCCGCCGCCGGTGCTCGCGGTGGCGATCCTTGCTGCGGCCGCTGCTGCTGCGGCGGTCCCGGCGGGGCCTGCGCTCCGACCCTTCCCCGCGACGCTGGGTGCCGGAGGAGGAGGCCGGACTCCCGCCGCTGCCCCCCGTTCCCCCGGCAGCCGTCGCCGCCGTTGCCGCGCTGGCCCCCCCCAGCAGCAGCCCCTGCTCGGACTGGGAGCTTACATCCTCGTACTCCACCAGCGGGGTCACACCCCCGCCGCTACTAGCACCGCCACCGCCGTCCTGCTGCGGCTGGGGCAGCGAGAAGACCCGACGCTTCTCCGCCTCCTGCCCGGCGCGGGGCCCGCGGCGCCGCTTCTGCCGCCCTCCTGCGCGCCTCTTGCCTCTCGCCAGCCGCTTGACCTCCAGAGGGGGACCCGGGCTGAAGCAAGAGGAGGAGGCCGCGGCGGCGGCGGCTGCGGCGGCGGCCGTGCCGGGAGCAGCCAGGAAGAGCAGAGGCGGCGGGGGCGGCGGCGGTTGCAGGAGCTGCGGCTGCAGGAGCGGCAACAGCAGCGGCGGCTGCTGAGGGGACAGGAATCGCCTCCGTTTGCGGCGTTCCTCCAACTTCTTCTCCGCCCAGCTCAAGCCCCCGCCTCCCCCCAGCGCCGTGTCCGAGCTGCTCGGCATCGCCTAGAGCCCGCCGCAGAGCGCGGCGCGGGTGCGGCCTCCTCCGGGTCAGATCCTGGCCATCTCCCCCGCCGGAAACGGGAACGGCGGCAGCGGCGGCGGCGGAGGGACACCGAGCACCAGGGCCGTCCGGGAGAAGCGCCACGATAATCCGGATCGGGACTTGGGTCCCTGGGTTCCAGGTCACAGTGGGGTACGTAGCGGCCTCCGGGCCCGAGGGCAGCAGGAATCCGGGCGGAGGAGCTCCCGATCGCTCTCGTCGTCCTAGCTTCAGCCGCAAAAACACCAGATGCGCCGGGCGCTGACCTGCGGGGGAGTCCGGAGTCCTCCAAGTGCCCCCCAGGGGTGGGGGAGCGGCCTCGGCTGCGCTCTCGGCTCCGGCAGCGCAACGCGGAAGTACCACCTTCGTCGCCGCTTCACTTCATCGCGCCCTGACGTTGGGTGCGAGTTCAGGGGAGGGGAGTGGGCGAGACAACAACACGCCTCCGCCGCCTCCTCCTCCTTCTCAGCGTCGACGTCGTCCTCCTGTAGTGGCGGCGACACACGGCGGGCGCCTCGGAAGTGGCCTGGGCCTGACAACAACTCCCGGCCTAAGGCCTCGCGCACTCTGCTGCCCGCAGGGACGGGCGGCGGGGCGGGGCGGGGCGAGGCGGGGGCGACCCGGCTGCGGCTCACGGTTGGGGCAGCGAGTGTGCGGGGTTGGGCGGGGGGCTGTTTCCGGGGAGATGGGGGCGGGGGGGGGGCGTTTCTGAGTCTGTGCCGGTGGGTAGGGGCCCTGACTTTCTTCTTCCTCTGCCGCCGCGAGCAGAGGTGGCGGTGCTGCCCTTTTCCTCCGCTCCCCCCCTCCACGAGGAGGCTCCTGGAGTGCGCGGCCGGCCCGGCTCGCTCCTCCCCTTCCCTCTCCGCTCTTCGTCAGGAGGAGGGAGGACGACGGGACTTGCTGGTTGGGCCCTAACCTCCGCAACCCCTCCTTCTAGCCTCACTCTTTCGGCCTTTCCCCTCGGCCCTGACGCAAGGCCGAGAGCGCGCACGTATGCCGCGCTCCGAGAAAGCCGAAGGTGAGTGGTGTCAGGGGCAAAGGAGGCGGGAACAAAATTACCGCGCACGGACGTGCTCGCTTCCGCCAAGAGGCTGGCTCCGGGCCGGAAGTGACGTAACGTAGAGAGACAGCTTCACTTCCGGTGAGGGTGGGACTGTGTGTGGAGAAGGGTTAAAGAAAGAAGATTCCTGTGCCGCCTACTGCTGTCGCTGGAGAAGCGCAGTAATGGCACGTCGGTCGTGCCTGTTGCTTGCATCCAGCGCGTACTGCCGGCTCCGGATCACCGCAGGCGCCGTACCGCCTGCTTGTTGAAAGGTCATGGCGAGAGCGAGAATCTAAAGATTCAGGAATACGCCTTTAATGGCTTTTTGGGCAGGGTAGTCACCCCGTAGTCTACCCTCAGACAAGCTCGGGAGTTGGAACGCTGCGACAAGGGAAGAGAGGGCGCCCTGCAAAAGAGGGTGGAGGTGGCATTAGCTTAAACTATGTCATGTACGCCCAAGTTCCAGGCCCCGTCTTAACGTAAAAACAGTTGTAAATCAGAGTGTGGAATTTTAATAGTGCTGAAGTTAAAAAAACAAATACGAGGAATAACGAAATGTCAAGAGGGTCTCAGAATTATTACCAACGGCCTTGAAGTCAAAACACTCAACTGCTCAAATGAGAGTTGGCATCTTGTCTCTACACCCTGTTTCATCTTAACTATCTAAATCTGTGGGTCTGCAAAACATAACTATTTAGTGATCTCAGGTCTCATTGCATTACCAGCCTTGTTCTTCAGTTATGGCCTGGGCACTTAAGATAATGAGATTAAAACTTAAATGACTTACTGTTTGGGGGTTTTTTTTAATTGGAGTATACAGTTGATTCACACTGTTGTGATAGTTTCTGGTGTATAGCAAAGTGAATCCTGTATACATATATCCATTTTTAAGAATTCTTTTTCCTCACAGGTGTTTACAGAGTATTGAGTAGAGTTCCCTGTGCTATATCTTACTGGCTTTTATTATGGTTGCAAAGAAAAGCTGAGTACTGCGTTGTGGCCACATGTAGTCACCCCTTCTCAAGTTTATTTGTTCAGTCCTTCAGTTTGTTCTTGGTTCTTGAACACTTGATATCCGGCTTTCATTCATGCTTTAGTGTAAATAATTTTAATTGATTTGACATCTCCTAACACTGTATCTGCGGAGAAGGCAATGGCACCCCACTCCAGTACTCTTGCCTGGAAATTCCCATGGACGGAGGAGCCTGGTGGGCTGCAGTCCATGGGATCGCTAAGAGTCGGACACGACTGAGCGACTTCACTTTCACTTTTCACTTTCATGCACTGGAGAAGGAAATGGCAACCCACTCCAGTGTTCTTGCCTGGAGAATCCCAGGGACGGTGGAGCCTGATGGGCTGCCGTCTGTGGGGTCGCACAGAGTCGGACACGACTGAAGCGACTTAGCAGCAGCAGCAGCAGCAACACTGTATCTGAGTCTAGACTGATCTAAGATAAAATCAGACTTAACCTAAAAGAAAGTACAAAAGGTGTTTGCTGAAGGGTAGGTAATCTTGAAATCGGTTCATTTCCCAAGAGACCACACAGTAGGACCTACCATGCAGCCAGAAGGATGTGGTAAGTACATTGGGCAACTGAATAGTAAGGAGCAAGGCGCCTAAAAACATTTCTCTGTGGCAGTATTGCTGAATGAATTTCCTGAAGCCTAAACTAGTTAGCAAGCAGCTTTTTCCAAAAACTAGGACCAGCCTGCGCTATCATCCTACTTTGAAAGCCCTGGAATAATAGAAATAGGAGAGCAAAACAGGTTTATCTAGCAGTTCCTCATATGCAACAAATTTCATGTAAGAATATCATCTTCTATTCTATACTTGCAAAGAAAACTTGTTCCATAGAAAATGACTAGCTTCCAATCTAGGTTGCAAACAGAAAACATGTACTAAAATATTTTTAGTATTATTCTGCCACCCTGTATGTTTCTGCGAAGATTCCATCTTGGGCAGGGGTGGGGGTGAGGGGAAATGGGGAGAAGACTAAGCAGTGAAGCACTTTGGGCTCCCCAAAGAGAGTTACTCTCATGCTTTGAAATGCTAATGATTAACAGGGTTCAAACTCCCAAAAAATGAGAAAGACCTTTAAATTACAAGTCATATGTTTCTACAAGCTTTTCTACTGACCTTCATTGTGAAGAGACTTGCAATTGCCACCTGAGACTATATTTTAGCCTTTTACTGTTTGTGTGTTATGTCAGTTATGTTATGGTTTTTAAAAGAGAAAAGGAGGTGGTAAGTTTTTTTGTGTGTTTTCTTTGTTTACCTAATAGCTCATATCATACCATATCAACTGTTCTTAAAGTGTGGCCTGAAACTAAAACTTTTTCAGTGAATCATGCAATCAAAACTATGTTCATAATAAGACATGGTTTGTCTTTATTATTCTCATTTTTTCACAAATTCACCATGGAGTCTTCCAGAGGCAACATGACATGTGATGATACCATCATTCTGATGGCTAATGGAATGTGTGTCATATATTTTCTAGAATGTCCTTAAGTATTAGGTTTCTGAAATGTGTGAACATTTGAAATATCTGCCCAACTTAGTGAAACAATATTTTCCAACTGAATAATGGATGATGTTACAAAATCACAAGTTAAAGATTCATTCAAAGTGCAGAACAGACTGCACTTTAATGTAAAGGTATAAAAAGTTAATTGATATGATTTCAGATCTCAATTTATAATAAACCTTTAAGGAACTACTGTGGAGTTTTGGTGTAGTATCAAAGAATAACCATAATTATCTAGAAAAGCTATTAAAATACGCCCTCACTTTTCCACAGTGTATCTTATTCATACTCTTCTACCATCAGATCAGATCAGATCAGTCGCTCAGTCGTGTCTGACTCTTTGCAACCCCATGAAGCGCAGCACGCCAGGCCTCCCTGTCCATCACCAACTCCCGGAGTTCACTCAGACTCACGTCCATCGAGTCAGTGATGCCATCCAGCCATCCCATCCTCTGTCGTCCCCTTCTCCTCCTGCCCCCAATCCCTCCCAGCATCAGAGTCTTTTCCAATGAGTCAACTCCTCGCATGAGCTGGCCAAAGTACTGGAGTTTCAGCTTTCGCATCATTCCTTCCAAAGAAATCCCAGGGCTGATCTCCTTCAGAATGGGCTGGTTGCATCTCCTTGCAGTCCAAGGGACTCTCAAGAGTATTCTCCAACACCACAGTTGAAAAGCATCAATTCTTCGGCGCTCAGCCTTCTTCACAGTCCAACTCTCACATCCATACATGACCACAGGAAAAACCATAGCTTTGACTGGACGAACCTTTGTTGGCAAAGGAATGTCTCTGCTTTTGAATGTGCTATCTAGGTTGGTCATAACTTTCCTTCCAAGGAGTAAGCGCCTTTTAATTTCATGGCTGCAGTCACCATCTGTAGTAATTTTGGAGCCCAGAAAAATAAAGTCTGACACTGTTTCCACTGTTTCCCCATCTATTCCCCATGAAGTGATGGGACCGGATGCCATGATCTTCGTTTTCTGAATGTTGACCTTGAAGCCAACTTTTTCACTCTCCACTTTCACTTTCATCAAGAGGCTTTTTAGTTCCTCTTCACTTTCTGCCATAAGGGTGGTGTCATCTGCATATCTGAGGTTATTGATATTTCTCCCGGCAATCTTGATTCCAGCTCGTGTTTCTTCCAGTCCAGCGTTTCTCATGATGTACTCTGCATAGAAGTTAAATAAGCAGGGTGACAATATACAGCCTTGACGAACTCCTTTTCCTATTTGGAACCAGTCTGTTGTTCCATGTCCAGTTCTAAGTGTTGCTTCCTGACCTGCATACAAATTTCTCAAGAGGCAGATCAGGTGGTCTGATATTCCTATCTCTTTCAGAATTTTCCACAGTTTATTGTGATCCACACAGTCAAAGGCTTTGGCATAGTCAATAAAGCAGAAATAGAGGTTTTTCTGGAACTCTCTTGCTTTTTCCATGATCCAGCGGATGTTGGCAATTTGATCTCTGGTTCCTCTGCCTTTTCTAAAACCAGCTTGCACATCAGGAAGTTCACGGTTCACGTATTGCTGAAGCCTGGCTTGGAGAATTTTGAGCATTACTTTACTAGCGTGTGAGATGAGTGCAATTGTGCGGTAGTTTGAGCATTCTTTGGCATTGCCTTTCTTTGGGATTGGAATGAAAACTGACCTCTTCCAGTCCTGTGGCCACTGCTGACTTTTCCAAATTTGCTGGCATATTGAGTGCAGCACTTTCACAGCATCATCTTTTAGGATTTGAAATAGCTCAACTGGAATTCCATCACCTCCACTAGCTTTGTTCTTAGTGACGCTTTCTAAGGCCCGCTTGACTTCACATTCCAGGATGTCTGGCTCTAGGTCAGTGATCACACCATCGTGATTATCTGGGTCGTGAAGATCTTTTTTGTACAATCCTTCTGTGTATTCTTGCCATCTCTTCTTAATATCTTCTGCTTCTGTTAGGTCCATACCATTTCTGTCCTTTATCGAGCTCATCTTTGCATGAAATGTTCCTTTGGTATCTCTGATTTTCTTGAAAAGATCCCTAGTCTTTCCCATTCTGTTGTTTTCCTCTATTTCTTTGCATTGATCGCTGAAGAAGGCTTTCTTATGTCTTCTTGCTATTCTTTGGAACTCTGCATTCAGATGCTTATATCTTTCCTTTTCTCCTTTGCTTTTCGCTTCTCTTCTTTTCACAGCTATTTGTAAGGCCTCCCCAGACAGCCATTTTGCTTTTTTGCATTTCTTTTCTATGGGAATGGTCTACCATAACATAATGCAACAAATTCAACTCTATTAAACCAGTCAAAAAAGAGATCTGTAGAAAGGCAAAACATGAACCCTCTAACAGTTTTTCTTTTATAAAGATAGTTTCTTTCATTTAAATATGTTAGTTGTTTTAATATATGATGAAATTATCTTAAATGAAAAAAATAATTTTTGGCCACGTGGAGTGGCTTGAGGGATCCTAGTTCTTTGATCAAGGATCCAGTCCAGGCTGTTGACAGTGAAAGTGTGGAGTCCTAAGCACTGTACTGCCAGGGAATTCCCTAAATGAATATTTTTAAATTGCCTCCATTTTTATTTCTAATATCAATAGATATAACTCATATAAATCAAAGCTTTTTTGTGGTGCTCAAAAAATTTTTTAAGTGTAAAGGGATCTTCAGATCAAAACCTTTGAGAAATGTTACACAAAATCATTAAAATTCCAGTTCTTCCATTCATGCTTCTGATGGTACAAACAGTTCACAGACAGGTCATGCACTGTAATTCCAGAATCTTCCTTATAACTAAGAATTTCTGCAGTGTCTTTCAACATTGCTCCTCCTTTAGAGAGGCTGGATGTTTAATTTTCAATTGGGTTTTTCTAAGTCTTGAAAACTTAACCTCTCTTTATTTCAGCCCACTATCCTTTATCATAAAAGAAGAATATCAAGCTTAGTATTGTTAGAGAAAAGCAAAGCCAAAACAATAAAACTTTTCAATTCAATAGTAAAATAAAATATTGGCTAGTATCTCCTGAATACTTACTGTGTGTCAGGCTTTGTGCTAAGTGCTTTATATTTATTTTCTCATTTAATTCTCTCAACTGCATCTAAAGGGCTTCCCAAGTGGCACAGTGGTAAAGAATCCACCTGCCAATGCAAGAGACTTGGGTTCAGTCCCTTGGCAGGGAAGATCCCATGCAGTAGGAAATGGCAGTCAGCTCCAGTATTCTTGCCTGGAAAATTGCACGGACAGAGAAGATTGGCAGGCTACAGTCCATGGGGTCTCAAAGAATCCGACACAACTAAGCAACTGAGCATGCACACTCACACCTGCATTTAAAAATAGGATGACCATAGTCCTCAGCCCGCCTGGTGTGGTCCTTGTTTGTGCCACTTGTACAAGCATAATTATTAATACTATCCCCCTTCCATTATGGGGCTGCCCTGGTGGCTCAGACGGTAAAGCGTCTGCCTGCAATGTGGGAGAACAGGGTTCAGTCCCTGGGTCAGGAAGATCCTCTGGAGAAGGAAATGGCAACCCACTCCAGTACTCTTGTCTGGAAAATTCCATGGATGGAGGAGCCTGGTAGGCTACAGTCAACTTCACTCACTCCAGAATATAAATTTTTCAAGTTTGAACATAAATTATCTGATCACCTTTCCCATATAAAGTACTATCAACAGTTTACAAATTAGGAAAACAAGGCATAGAGAGATTGAGTGTCTTGCCCAAAGTATACTGCTAGTTAATATGGATCTGGGATCCTAAAGAATAATGAGCTGTTCCACAATGATATCAGTGCTCCTGAGATTTTTGTTGATCCCAACTATAGTAATATATTTGAGAATAAAAGAAAATAACACATAAAATCTTATGATAAAATTTTAAGTTCAGTTTCAGTAGTAAAACACTAATGTGATACATGTGTTCTTCCCACCCTCATCTTTTACACGGTTCACAGGCCCACACTTTGCAGAAAAGCAGTGCTGCTTTTGTGTGTGTGTGTGCGCGTGTGTGTTGGAGGTGGTAGGGGAGCAGTTCTTGCTGGTTCAATAAAGCTGAAGGATACCTATTTATAAAACAGGAATGGTGGGTGAAACTAAGAGGCCTTCCTGATAGGGATTCTCCCTGATCATAAGGAAAGAACACTAGTTTTGATGGCTGTATAAGTGTGCTTGGCTTAAAACTACATCTCCCAGCACTTCTTGCAGATGAAGGACGTGACCATACTATACAGTCTTGGCCGATGAAATCTAAGTGGAAGTTGTTGGATGAGATTTCTGAGAATACTTTCTTAAAATGGAAAGCCGATTTAGCTGATCTTGCCTTTTATTTTGCTTTACAACTGGATCTCAAATGCAATACTAGAGCTTGAGCAACCATCTTGTAACTACAAAGGAACAAGCACGTGTTAAGGATGGCTGGATTAAGGAAAGAGAAAGACCTGCCTCTCTGAGGACATTGTGATTTCAGTTCAGTTGCTCAATTGTGTCCAACTCATTGCAACCCTATGGACTACAATACACCAGGCTTCCCTGTCCATCACCAGCTCTCAGAGCTTACTCTAACTCACGTCCATTGAGTCGGTGATGCCATCCAACCATCTCGTCCTCTGTCGTCCCCTTCTCCTCCTGCCCTCAATTTTTGCCAGCATCAGGGTTTTTTTCAATAAGTTAGTTCTTTGCATGAGGTGGCCACAATATTGCAGCTTCAGCATCAGTCCTTCCAATGAATATTGAGAATTGATTTCCTTATGATTGACTGGTTTGATCTCCTTGCAGTCCAGGGACTCTCAAGAGTCTCCAACACCACAATTCAAAAGCATCACTTCTTTGGTGCTCATTTTTCCTTATGGTCCAATTCTTACATCCATACATGACTACTGGAAAAACATAGCTTTGACTAAATGGACCTTTGTTGGCAAAGTAATATCTCTGCTTTTTAATATGCTGTCTAGGTTTGTCATAGCTTTTCTTCCAAGGAGCAAGTGTCTTTTAATTTTATGGCTGCAGTCACCATCTGCAGTGATTTTGGAGCCCAAGAAAATAAAGTCTCACCGTTTCCACTGTTTCCCCATCTATTTGCCGTGAAGTGATGGGACTGGATGCCATGATCTTAGTTTTCGGAATGTTGAGTTTTAAGCCAACTTTTTCACTCTCCACTTTCACTTTCGTCAAGAGGCTCTTGTTCCTCTTTGCTTTCTGCCATAAGGGTGGTGTCATCTGCATATCTGAGGTTATTGATATTTGTCCTGGCAATCTTGATTCCAGGTTGTGCTTCATCCAGCCTGGCATTTCACATGATGTATTCTGCATATAAGTTAAATAAGCAGGGTGACAATATTCAGCCTTGACATATTCCTTTTCCTATTTGGAATCAGTCTGTTGTTCCATGTCCAGTTCTAACTGTTGCTTCTTGACCTGCATACAGATTGCTCAGGAGGCAGGTCAGGTGGTCTGGTATTCCCATCTCGAAAAATTTGGCGTAGTTTGTTGTGATCCACACAGTCAAAGGCTTTGGCATAGTCAATAAAGCAGAAGTAGATGGTTTTTATGGAACTCTCTTGCTTTTTCAATGATCCAACAGATGTTGGCAATTTGATCTCTGGTTCCCCTGCCTTTTCTAAATCCAGCTTGAACATCTGGAAATTCACAGTTCACATACTGTTGAAACCTGGCTTAGAGAATTTTGAGCATTATTTTGCTAGTGTCTGAGATGAGTGCAATTGTGCAGTAGTTTGAGCATTCTTTGTCTTTGCCTTTCTTGGGATTGGAATGAAAACTGACCTTTTCCAGTCCTGTGGCCACTGCTGAGTTTTCCAAATTTGCTGACATAGTGAGTGCGGCACTTTCACAGCATCATCTTTTAGGATTTGAAATAGCTCCACTGGAATTCCATCACCTCCACTAACTTTCTTCATAGTGATGCTTCCTAAGACCCACTTGAGTTCACATTCCAGGATGTCTGGCTCTAAGTGAATGATCACACCATGGTGGTTATCTGGATCAGGAAGATCTTTTTTGTATAATTCTGTGTATTTTTGCCACCTCTTAGTATCTTCTGCTTCTCTTAGGTCCATACCATTTCTGTCTTTAACTGAGCCTGTCTTTGCATGAAATGTTCCTTGGTATCTCTAATTTTCTTGAAGAGCTCTCTGGTCTTTCCCATTCTATTGTTTTCCTTATTTCTTTGCATTGGTCACTGAGGAAGACTTTCTCATCTCTCCTTACTAGTCTTTGGAACTCTGCGTTCAAATGGGTATATCTTTTTTTCCTTTGCCTTTAGTGTCTCTTCTTTTCTCAGGTATTTTTAAGGCCTCCTCAGACAACCATTTTGCCCCTTTGCATTTCTTTTTCTTGGGGATGGTCTTGATCACTACCTACAGTACAATGTCATGAACCTCCATCCATAGTTCTTCAGGCACTCTATCAGATCTAATCCCTTGAATCTGTTTGTCACTTCCACTGTATAATCGTAAGAGATTTGATTTAGGTCATACTGAATGGTCTAGTGGTTTTCCCTACTTTATTCAATTTAAGTCTGAATTTGGCAATAAGGAGTTCATGATCTGAGTCACCATCAGCTCCTGGTCTTGTTTTTGCTGACTGTGTATAGTTTCTCCATCTTTGGATGCAAAGAATATAATCAATCTGATTTTGGTATTGACCATCTGGTGATGTCCATGTGTAGAGTCTTCTCCTGTGTTGTTGAAAGAGAGTGTTTACTATGACCAGTGCATTCTCTTGGCAAAATTCTATGAGCCTTTCACCTGCTTCATTTTGTACTGCAAGGCCAAAGTTGCCTGTTCTCCAGGTATCTCTTAACTTCCTACTTTTGGATCTGCCAAGTAAACCCTGGACCAATAAAGACATAAAACTGGTAATATGATTATGCCACTATTTTTTCCAGTTTCATTACAGATAAACTAAATTCCTAAATATTACAAGGGCTTCTCTGGTGGCTCAGATCATAAGGAATCTGGCTGCAGTGCAGGAGACCCCAGTTTGATCCCTGGGTCACAACGGTGCCCTTGAGAAGGTAATGGCAAGCCACTCCAGTATTCTTGCCTGGAGAATTCCATGGACAGAGGAGCCTGGTAGGCTACAGTCCATGGGGTCGCACAGAGTCAGACACAACTGAGCACACACACATAAATATTACAATGTACCCCATGCTCCCATTCCACTTCAATGATGAGTATCATTAATGACAGCGTTCTTTCCTGCTCATCCTAAACATAGCCTCAGAATCCATCTCAACATAAGTGTCTAAAACCCACATCACCAGCAGCTCAGCCTTGAGAAACATATGGGCCAAGTGTGCTTCTGCAACCAAGTGTGGTTCACCAGAAAGCCAAATGATCATGCACTGCTTATTCCAAATGAGAGGATTTTGAGGCTACCGTGTCTCCTTTCTTTGAGAGGCCAGCATCCTTTTCTCTGGTCCCAGCGCCAGATTTTTGGCACCCCAGACTATGGGGACCCTCACTTGACTATGCTGAACCCTTCAGTCTCTTTCTGTGAGGGTAAAGCTTTTCCTTCATGTCTATCACCATTCTGGGCTTTCCCGTACCTTCAAATTGAGGTGCCTTCCCAGGAATGGAAGTCAAAGGAAAAGAAAGAGTTAGGGGGACACTTTGGAGTCTCTACCAGGGTTTTGGGGATTAAGTTCTCATTCACTCTGAAAGGAACTGGCAATACAGAGGGTGTGGGGACAGGGAGTTTGGGGGAACTGGCTGGAGGGAAGGTGAAGGTCAGTGATGCTCCTGATTATAATCCCCACATCATTCATCACTTTGTTTTTAAATAAAGCATGGGACATAGACATACACAAAGCAATATATACCAGAATAAATGAAAATATTAGTGCTTAACCACAGGACTTCCCTTGTGGTCCAGTGGTTAAGACCTCCTGCTTCTACTGCAGGGGGCACAGGTTTCATCCATGGTCGGGAACTAAGATCCTGCTGCATGCTGTGTGGCAAAGCCAAAAAAATTCTACAAAAGAAAGAAAACAAAATACAACACGAAATTTGCAATAAAACTTAAGGTCAATTTCACTAGTGAAACTCTGATGCAATGTGTCACTCCCGAGCTCATCTTTCTGACAGTTTCGGAAGCCTATAACCTCTGAATCGGAAATGATACCAGTAATGAAATTATTTTTCATGCTTGTTCTGAGGCAATTTTTCCTATTTGTAGCATTGCTTGGTCAAAAAATTCAGGATTCACAACCTGACACAAAACTACACATGTTAGTTATGGTGTATTAGTTATGCCTTAGTTATAGAGACAGATGAATACATTGAATTATGTCAAGATTTAGAGTATATATAATTTACTGGAATCAATATTTTGTTAATGTTTAATTTCACAAGAATACTTATGTACTCTTCAGTTCAGTTCAGTTCAGTTGCTAAGTCATGTCCAACTCTTTGTGACCCCATGAATTGCAGCACTCCAGGCCTCCCTGTCCATCACCAACTCCCGGAGTTCACTCAAACTCCCGTCCATCGAGTCGGTGATCCCACCCAACCATCTCATCCTCTGTCGTCCCCTTCTCCTCCTGCCCCCAATCCCTCCAAGCATCAGAGTCTTTTCCAGTGAGTCAACTCTTTGCGTGAGGTGGCCAAAGTACTGGAGTTTCAGCTTCAGCATCAGTCCTTCCAAAGAACACCCAGGACTGATCTTCTTTAGAATGGACTGGTTGCATCTCCTTGCAGTCCAAGGGACTCTTAAGAGTCTTCTCCAACACCACAGTTCAAAAGCATCAATTCTTCAGCGCTCAGCTTTCTTTATAGTCCAACTCTCACATCCATACATGGCCACAGGAAAAACCATAGCCTTGACTAGACGGACCTTTTTGGCAAAGTAATGTCTCTGCTTTTGAATATGCTATCTAGGTTGGTCATAATTTTCCTTCCAAGGAGTAAGCGTCTTTTAATTTCATGGCTGCAGTCACCATCTGCAGTGATTTTGGAGCCTGTCTGACACTGTTTCCACTGTTTCCCCATCTATTTCCCATAAAGTGATGGGACCAGATGCCATGATCTTCGTTTTCTGAATGCTGAACTTGAAGCCAACTTTTTCACTCTCCACTTTCACTTTCACCAAGAAGCTTTTTAGTTCCTCTTCACTTTCTGCCATAAGGATGGTGTCATCTGCATATCTGAGGTTATTGATATTTCTCCCGGCAATCTTGATTCCAGCTTGTGCTTCCAGCCCGGCGTTTCTCATGATGTACTCTGCATAGAAGTTAAATAAGCAGGGTGACAATATACAGCCTTGACATACTCCTTTTCCTATTTGGAACCTGTCTGTTGTTCCATGTCCAGCTCTAACTGTTGCTTCCTGACCTGCATATAGGTTTCTCAAGAGGCAGGTCAGGTGGTCTGGTATTCCCATCTCTTTCAGAATTTTCCACAGTTTATTGTGATCCACACAGTCAAAAGCTTTGGCATAGTCAATAAAGCAGAAATAGATGTTTTTCTGGAACTCTCTTGCTTTTTCGATGATCCAGTGGATGTTGGCAATTTGATCTCTGGTTCCTCTGCCTTTTCTAAAACCAGCTTGAACATCTGGAAGTTCACAGTTCACGTATTGCTGAAGTCTGGCTTAGAGAATTTTGAGCATTACTTTACTAGCGTGTGAGATGAGTGCAATTGTGTGGTAGTTTGAGCATTCTTTGGCATTGCCTTTCTTTAGGAGATAGATATTCAGGAATATTTGGAAGTATGACTACAGAACAATACTTTAAATTTCTAATTACATCTACTAAGACTTGACAGAGAAAGCATAAACAAGTAAACCATTTATGTAGTGTTCAAAGTTCTCATTAGTAAGGTCATTATAGCCTTAAAATACGCTATTGGTGATACAGATCAAAGGAAATAACTTCTACTAGAACTTTTTAACTGACCACATGAATCTTATTTTGTGTTCATAGTACTGCAATAAAATTATTAGAATCTAGTAAAATTATTAGGATCAATTGATTCATCCTTTTATTTATGATCAGATGGTTTTCAACAAGGGTGCCAAGACAATTTGATGGGGAAGAATAGTCCATTCAACAAATGGTTATGATGAAGGAGATTATTGTTGATTGATGAAAACAACCGTTCAGCCCCCTCCCCATTTCCCTTTTCCCCATTATCAGAATATAAATAATAGCAAAGAAAAAAAATGGTGCTTGAACAACTTGATAGCCACATGCAAAAGAATGAAGCTGACCCCAACCTCATGCAATGTACAGAAATTAGCTCAGAATGGATCAGGGGCCTAATATAATAGCTAAAATAAAAAACTCTGAGAAGTAAACATAGTGTTAGTCATAGTGTTAGTCACTCAGTCATGCCAGACTCTTTGCGACCTCATGGACTGCAGCCCACCAGGCTCCTCTGTCCATGAGATTTTCCAGGCAAGGATACTGGAGTGGGTTTCCATTTCCTTCTCCAGGGGATCTTCCCAACCCGGGGATCGAACCCAGGTCACCTGCACTGCAGGCAGAGTCTTTACCGAGTGAGCTACAAGGGAAGCCCCTATATTTCTTTGAGCCCCTTTTTTTGGAGGGGGGCAAGACTACTGGAGTGGGTTGCCATTCCCTTCTCCAGGAGATCTTTCCGACCCAGGAATTGAACCCGGGTCTCCCGCACTGTAGGCAGACGCTTTACCGTCTGAGCCACCAGGGAAGTAAACATAGGAATAAATATTTGCAACCTTGGGTTACACAAAACCTCAGATGAGACATCAAAAGCACAATTGACAAAAGGAAAAATAGATGAATTGGACTCATCAAAATTAAAAAGCTTGTGTTGTTTCGAATGGCACCATCAAGAAAATAAAAAAGACAGCACATATATCTTCACAAATTATTTATACAGTAAGGGATTTGTATGTAGGATATATAAAGAACTTCTGCAACTCAATAATGGAAAGATAAATAGCCCAATTTTAAAATGGTTAAAGGATCTGAATAGATATTTCTCAAAAGAAGACATACAAATGGCCACAAAAGAAAGTTGAAATAATGCTCAATAACATTTAGCCATTAAGGAGATTTGGGCTTTTCCAGGTAGCTCAGTGGTAAAGAATCTGCCTGCTAGGAAGGCGATGAGGGTTCTATCCCTGGGTCAGGAAGATCCCCTGGAGAAGAACATGGCAACCCAATCCAGTATTCTTGCCTGGGAAATCCCATGAACAGAGAAGACTGGCGGGCTACAGTTCGTGGGGTCGCAAAGAGTTGGACACAACTTAGCATCTAAACAACAACAACAAAAATTAAGGAAATTTATATAAAAAAACACAATGAGATACCACTTTAAAACACCAGGATGGGCACTCTTTCCTCCCTGCTTCCAAGAAAAGAAGGAACAATGGTCGTGCCAGAAAGGGCCGAGGCTACAAGCAGCCTTTCACTGCACTAACTGTGCCCGATGTGTGCCTGAAGATAGGCCAGTAAGAAGTTAGCCATTCAGAAAATCTTAGAGGCCACTACTGTCAGGGACACTTCTGAAGCAAGTGTTTTCAATGCCTATGTGCTTTCCAAGCTGTATGTGAAACTACATTACTGTGTGAGTTGTGCCATTCACAGTAAGGTAGTTAGGAATCCTTCTGGGGAAGCCAGAAAGGACTGCACACCTCCACCTCAATTTAGACCTGCGGGTGCTGCCCCATGCCCTCCACCAAAACCCTTGTAAAGAGGCAAGTCCTTAAAGACTGAAGAAATACTGTTCTCTGAAAAGACAATAAAATGGAAAATATACTATGAAGAAAACAAAACAGGGTGGCTATAATCAATAGACAAGTTTTGGAAAACAGCACCAGACTGCAATATACTGAGACTTCTGCTTAAAACTCTTCAGTTGCTTGCAACTGCATCCCAACTGCGTCTAGGAAAAAGTGCTAACACCATCAGAGGTTCACATTACTCTGAATGATTCGAGTCCCACTTATAGTTCCAGACTTATCCGCTCAAACTCTGCACTTTAGTCATCTGGAGCTTCTTTTCAGTTCTTTGAAAGTCCTGTTCGTCTCTCAATGCTGGGCCTTCACACGGGCTGGTCACACTATATGAAGCACTTACCCCCGCCCCCCCAATTCCTACCTCTCAACTAGGTCTAATTTTTACATTTTCAAACCTAAATTTACATAGTCAAATATCATTTGAACTTTCCTCTGACACCCCCCACCACTACCATCACTAAAGTTGGAATAAATTTTCCTTTTTTATATTCCCAATGAATAATGTCCTTCTTCATCAAGCATGTACTACAGTCTTCTCTTTCTTGGCCTGTATCCTTCAATAGACTGTAGGTTGTAGCACAATAGAAACAATGTCTCTTCATCGTCATATCAAGCCTCCCACAATATTTGGTACCTGCAAATTTCTTAATAGATAGTGGGAAAATTAATGAATAGATTTTTTTTTTTAAAGATCTTTTGATGTGGACCATCTTAAACTCTTTATTGAATTTGTTACAACATTGCTTCTCTTTTATGTTTGTTTGTTGTTGTTTTTTTTTTTTTGGCCCCTGAGGCGTGTAGGATCTTCGCTCCCTGGATCAGGGATCACACCCACACCTCCTGTCATTGGAAGATGAAGTCTTAACCCCTGGACCACCACAGAAATCCCTAAAGAATGGATTGATTTTGCTGATTCATCAATTAAAATACTTCTGTTGAAAGTAACAGCTACTATAACAATCTTAAAGGAATTTATTGGAAGGGTAAAAAGGGCTCATGAATTGACAAGAAGTTGTAATACCAGTCTTGAAAAATGGGTAAAGAGCTGGGTAACTCCAGCAGCCAAGAAGGTGGAAAATGTTAGCAATGAATAGCCCAGTAACTGAAAGGGACAGAGTCACCTTATTTAATACGACCCTGTTGCTGCCTCTTTAGGATTCCATCTCAAATTCTCTTGGAGATAATTTCCCCACTGCTGGGAATTGCCCCCTCATCTCTGTGTCACTTGATCAATATTTACATTTCTGGAAAAGCGATCATTGGCTAATGATCATGTGCCATGCCCCGGCTGCTGAAGATGAGGAATATCAGGTCAGGGCCTGTCACACGTCCAGAGAGGGAATGAGGGCATGCCTTTCACTAGGACAGTAGGGAATTCCCTCACACAGGAAGAAGGGTTGGATACAGTGAAGCCAAGAAAGTACAGCTGTCTGCTACAGCTGTCTAGAACTAAAGCAAAATATGTGTTTCCACACAGAATAGTTTGTTTTGGTGCCATGTGTGTATTTAGGGCCTCTAGAGTGGCTTAGAAAGTAATAAAAACACATGAATTGAGTGTGATGTTTTTAGAGAAACATAATCTTTATCCTGTAGTCAAGTGGAATATTCAGTAATTCAGATATGGTTATGCGAGAAGTTTTACTTAATGAAGTGCTCAGTTAAGGATAGAAAAAGAAATTACAAAATAAACATTTAAAACATCAACTGAAAAGCACTTAAAGTACTTTTAGTTGCACCAGGCAAAAGTTATACAGGGCTCCCATCTCAATTACAGCACAGAATTCTGCCTTTCTGTGAAAATAGCAATCGACCTAGAAATCCAAAAGGCTTTGAAAATCACTCAATAAATTTTTAAATGTCTGTAGGAGTCTTGGGGAAACCTTGTGGTAATTAATGTTTGTCAAGAATGCAACAGGAATTCAGGGTCATAGAGACAAGATGAAGGGTTTTTCTCAGATATAGAAGAAATAAACCATCGAAGAAAAAAAATGTCCAGTGTAAAACCTCAAAAAGCAGGAGTGAAAAAGAAATATGCATCCACAGAAAATCCTGCACATCAATGTTTATACAGCTTTATTCATAATTCTCAAAATTTGGAAGCAACCAAGATGCTTTTCAGTAAGTAAGTGGATTAACAGTGGTACATACTGACAATGGACTATTACTCAGCAATAAAAAGGAATTGAATTACCAAGTCACACACACACACAAACATGGAGGAAACTTAGGTATGTATTGCAAAGTGAAATAAGTCAATTTGAAAAGGCTCACAATACTTATTTCAACTGTATGACATTCTGGAAAAGGCAAAACCAGAAAGAGTAAAAAGATAAGGGGTTCAGAGCAAGGGAGGGAATCATAAGTGGAGCAAAAAGATATTTTTAAGGCAGTGAAATTTGTTTTATATGATATTGTAAAGGTAGATACCTATCATTATACATTGGTCAAAATCCATATAATATATATATATATATATATATATATAATATATATGTATAACAAGAAGAGTAAACCCTAATATAAACTTTAGTTGGATTTTAGTTAATAAAAATGTATCCATATTGGCTCATTAATTGTAACAAATGTACTGCACTAATATAAGATGTTAATAGAAGAAACTGGGCATGGGGTATATATGAGAACTTTAAGCTCAAGTTTCCTACAACTGCTTTTTATTTATTTTTTAAAAGTATATTAATTTTTTCAAGACTGATGCATGTACAATTATAATTTTGAAATACTATAAACTTCTTAGCTGGATTTATCATCAGTTCAGTTCAGTTCAGTCGTTCAGTCGTGTCCGACTCTTTGCGACCCCATGATTCGCAGCATGCCAGGCCTCCCTGTCCATCACCAACTCCCAGAGTTCACTCAGACTCACGTCCATCAAGTCAGTGATGCCATCCAGCCATCTCATCCTCTGTCATCCCCTTCTCCTCCTGCCCCCAATCCCTCCCAGCATCAGAGTCTTTTCCAATAAGTCAACTCTTCGCATGAGGTGGCCAAAGTACTAGAGTTTCAGCTTTAGCATCAGTCCTTCCAATGAACACCCAGGGCTGATCTCCTTTAGGATGGACTGGTTGGATCTCCTTGCAGTCCAAGGGACTCTCAAGAGTCTTCTCCCACACCACAGTTCGAAAGCATCAATTCTTCAGTGCTAAGTTTTCTTTGTAGTCCAACTCTCACATCCATACATGACCACAGGAAAAACCATAGCCTACGTCCAAGGAGCGGTGGCTTCGCGGGCACAGGAGGGCCTAGAGGAGCTATCCCATGTTGAAGGTCAAGAAGGGCGGCGGTGAGGAGATACCCCTCATCCAAGGTAAGGAGCATCGGCTGCGCTTTGCTGGAGCAGCCGTGAAGAAATACCCCACGCCCAAGGTAAGAGAAACCCAAGTAAGACGATAGGTGTTACAAGAGGGCATTTATCATAGTATCTACCAAATTAATAAAGACTGGTATTTTCTTCACAAGTGGTAGGTGAAATACTCACTAAGGAATAAAATGAAGTAGATGGACATAAATACACAAGTAACTATTCACTGACTATACATTAGCCAGCCTCCAAGATGATCCCCAATGATCTTCATCTCCTTTTATTGTTGTTTTAAGCCCGTAAATTTCGTAGTATTCTTTATGCAGTAATAGACAATGGATACACTGACTTTCAATGAGGATTCAATCAATGGATGCACATCAAGAAGTAAAAGTCTTGAGGATAAATGAACAACTTTGGATTTACAGGACTTTGGAGAGGTTTTGACTTAGGTATAGGAAGTTTACAGAAGGGAGGAATCATTCTGTAATGATTTCAAGGTCTATAGGGAACCAACCACTCCTGCCCACTCCCTGAAACACAAAACACATAAATGTTGGCAGCTAGCTGGGTGGGTGGTGGTGTGTAATATATATATATATATATATAAAACACATATATAGTATATTATATATTATACTACATATAATATATAAGTATATTATATAATAGTATATTGTAAAAAATAGTATATTGTATATTTATATTACATATATATAGTAACAAATGTATAACATATATTAAGCACCATACAAAATAAAACAAAAACAAGTTTTTTGCAAAAACAAGTTACCTCCTACCTGTTTGAAATCAGTCTCTACCTTCACCAGCCCAGGCAACTAGCTATAAATTAATTTTCATGTTGTAGAATTTCTGATGAATTGAATCATACATAGGGTATGTGGTTTTCTCTTGCTTAGCATAATGTTTTTGAGATTCATCAAGTTGTAGCTCGTATCAGTAATTCATTTCCTTTTCTTGCTGAGCAGTACTCCATTGTATGGATATACCACATGCCACCTGTGGTTGGACATTCCAGTTGTTTGCAGTTTGGGACTACTATGAATAAGACTTGGGCTTCCTTGATGGCTCAGAGGTTGAAGCGTCTGTCTGAAATGCGGGAGACCTGGATTTGATCTCTGGATTGGGAAGATCCCTTGGAGAAGGAAATGGCAACCCACTCCAGTATTCTTGTCTGGAGAATCCCATGGACAGAGGGGCCTGGTGGGCTACAGTCCAGGGGGTCACAAAGAGTCGGACACAACTGAGCAACTTCACTCACTTGATGAATAAGACTGCTATAAGGCTCTTGAACAAGTCTTCCCTGGTGACTCAAACTGTAAATAGTCTGCCTGCAGTGTGGGAGATCTGGGTTCAACCCCTGGGTCGGGAAGATCCCCTGGAGAAGGAAACAGCAACCCACTCCAGTATTGTTGCCTGGAGAATTCCATGGACGGAGGAGCCTGGCAAGCTACAGTCCATGGTGTCTCAAAGAGTCGGACATGACTGAGCAACTAACACACACACATATAAGGTTCATGTGGCCACCACTAAAGTATCATACAAAATAGTGTTGCTGTCCTAAAAAGATCCCCTCTGCTTCACTCTATTCAACAATTTCTTGCTCCCCTTAAACTTCTGGCAATTGCTACAGTTTTACTTTTCCAGATTATAATTGAAATTATACAGTATTTAGTCTTTTCAGACAGGCATTTCTCACTTAGCAATGTGTATTTAAAATTGATCTGCGTCTTTTCATGGCTCAATAGCTCTTTTCTGTTTTTCACTGAAAAGTATCCCACTGCACAGATGTACCACAGTTTCGTTGTCCTTTCACCTATTGAAGGATATCTTGGTTGTTCCCAGTTTGGGTTGATTATGAACAAAGCTGATGATACAGTCATTTGTGTGCAGGTTTCTATGTAGACATAAAATTTCAGTCAGTTGGGTAAATACTTGGGAGTGCAACTGCTGAATCATATGCTAAGATTATGTTTAGACTATTTTTAACTTCGTAAGAAACTGCCACAGTGTACCATTTTCCATTCCCATTGGTAGTAAATGAGAGTTCCTATTCTCTGCATCCTCTCCAGCAACACATCCGACAATGGATATGTAGTGGTATCTCATTGTTTTATTTATGTATCTATTTATCTTTGGCTATGCTGGGTCTTCATTGCTGTGCGGGCTTTTCTCTTGTCGTGACAAGCAGGGGCTTACTCTCTAGTTGCGGTGCTCAGGCTTCACGTTGCAGTGGATACCTTGTTGTACAGCATGGGTTCCAGGTGCTCAGCAGCACAGGGGCTCAGGAGTTATGGCTCCCGGGCTCCAGAGTTCAGGCTCAATAGTTGTGGCGCACGGGCCTAGCTGTTCTGTGGCATGTGGGATCTTCCCGGATCAGGGATTTTCAAACCCATGTCTCCTGCACTGACAGATTCTTTACTGCTGAGCCACTAAGGAAGCCCTCATTGAGGTTTTAATTTGAAGTTCCCTAATGACCAATGCTATGGAGCATTTTTCATATGCTTATTTGATATGTGTGTATCTTCTTTGATGTCTTCTTTTTATATCTGTTCCTGTTATTTTAAATTTATGCTATCTCTTTTCACTTTTGTATCTGTTTAGCTAGTAGCTTGTCATTTTTTTTTCATCTTTTACAGAGTTAACTTTTAGCTTTTCATTTATGTTTCTCCACTTTCTATTTCACTGACTTCTACTTTTATCTTTACTAGGTCTTTCCTCCAACTTACTTTGAGTTTAATTTACTCTTTACTAGCTTCTTAAAGACAAAGCAAGATTATTGATTTTAGATCTTATTTTTTTTCTTCACAGAATTTTAAAAATTGAAGAATAGTTGGTATACAATGTTGTGTTAGTTTCAGGTGTACAACAAAGCGGTTCAGTTATTCACTATCTTTTTTTTAAAAAATGTACAGATTATGCAGGTAATTAGGCTCTGATCATATATCTTTTGGGCTTCCCAGCTGGTGCAGGGGTAAAGAATCCACTTGAGAAGCAGGAGACCTGGGTTTGATCCCTGGGTTGGGAAGATCCCCTGGAGAAGAAAACAGCAACCCACTTTAGTATTCTTGCCTGGGAAATCCCATGGACCGAGGAGCCTGGCAGGTCTACAGTCCATGGAGTCTCAAAAGGTCAGACATGACTTAGCGACTAAACAACAATATGTATGTTGTGATTACTAGCTTCTGATTTAATTCCATTGTGGTCAAATAACATGCTCACTATGATTTCCATATACATAAATTTGTCCAATCTTATCTTGTGGTTCAATATATGGCCTATTCTACTGATTAGTCAGCTTCTGTTCAGTTCTGTTCAGTTCCTTCAGTTCAGTTGCTCAGTCGTGTCCGACTCTCTGCAACCCCATGAATTGCAGCACGCCAGGCCTCCCTGTCCATCACCAACTCCCAGAGTTCACTCAAACTCACGTACATCGAGTCGGTGATGCCTTCCAGCCATCTCATCCTCTGTCACCCCCTTCTCCTCCTGCCCCCAATCCCTCCCGGCATCAGTCTTTTCCAATGAGTCAACTCTTCGTATGAGGTGGCCAAAGTACTGGAGTTTCAGCTTTAGCATCATTCCTTCCAAAGAAATCCCAGGGCTGATCTCCTTCAGAATGGACTGGTTGGATCTCCTTGCAGTCCAAGGGACTCTCAAGAGTCTTCTCCAACACCACAGTTCAAAAGCATCAATTCTTCAGCGCTCAGCTTTCTTCATAGTCCAACTTTCACATCAATACATGACTACTGGAAAAACCATAGCCTAAGCTTAAAAAATATGTATTCTTCTGTTGTTGAGGATAGTGTTCTTTAATAAGAAAAAAGTGTTCTATGAGTGACAACAGGTCAGTTAAATTTTCTTATAGTTCTACATTCTTACATATCTGCTACTTAATCTATCAGTTACTGAGCTGAGTGAAATCTACTGCAATTGTGGATTTTTCATTTCTTTTTTAATTCTACCAACTTTTGCTTCATGTATTTTGAAATGCTGTTTTTAATTGCATACACACTGAGAAATTATATCTTCCTGATGAGTTTAACCCCCACTCTTTTTTGTCATACTGAGTTTTTCTCCTGGCTAGTGAGGTTGTATTTTCACCTTCTCTTGTCTAGTAATTTTGACTAGAAGTTGAGTTTTTGAATGTTATTATTTTTTTTAATTTATTTATTTATGTGGCTATACTGGATCTTAGTTGCAGCATGGGGGATCTAGTTCCCTGGCCAGGTATCAAGCCGGGGCTCATTGCATTGGGAGCACAGAGTCTTAGCCGCAAGACCACCAGGGAAGTCCCTTGAATATTTGGAATTTTTGTCTCATTTAATGAGTATTAAATTTGCTTGTCAGGCAATTAAGTTACTTGGGAATCAGCTTGATCATGTCAAGACCTACTTGTAAGCTTTGTTAAGGTAGATTTAAAGTAACTTTTATTGTAATGCTTATTTAAACCCAAGTAATAACGCATAACACTTTTGGTTCTCTATTGAATGCCCCAGGTTTTTTTTTTTTATATGTTTTCTTCACTCTAGTTAGTAGGAGATCAATTGTCTCTTAGCGCTGTGTGAACTCTAAGATTTGTTTAGCTCACAGCTCCTAGTTTTTGTTCTTTACCCAGCCTCGTATAGTTTCATTTTACATACGTTTAGATGATTATTCTGCCAAATAATCAAGGAAATCCCTAGGCAGAGTTTCTGATCTCCTTCTTTACATATCTCCCTTCTCTTTTGTGTTTCACCCCAGATGGCAGCCACCTCAGTCTTCCAAGTCCTTATTTCTGGATTCCTGGCTCATCAACACAGTGAGATCTCCCAGTGATGTATTGATTTCTCCTCCTGATATTATTGTCCAGGAGTTACCCCCAAAGAGAATGCTGCCACAATCAAAAGGTATACCTTATTGGTTTTCTTTCTGAAAGAAAGGCTGAAAATAAATGGCTTTCGATATTTATTTCAAATGTTTTGTCCAGTTTTCTAGTTATTTATAGCAGATGGCAAATCCCATACCAGTAACCCCATCATGAGTGGAAGCAGAAGTCTATTGCCTCATTTTAAATATGAATAGAGACATCCTAATGGTCCAGTGGTTAAGACTCCACACTTCCAGTGCAGGGGACACAGGTTCAACCCCTGATTGGGCAACTAAGATCCTATGTGCCATGTGGCCAAAAAAATAAAATAAATAAATGTGAATGAATCAGCAGACATCTGAGGGCAATAGAACATAAGGTATACTTCAAATTTTAGAATGTAATATGAATGCTATAACATTGAATATACATGTATAAGGTGAAAGTGTTAGTCGTGTCCAACTCTTTTGCAACCCCATGGACTGTAGACCACCAGGCTCCTCTGTCCATGGGATTTTTCAGGCAAGACAACTGGAGTGGGTTGCCATTTCCTTCTCCAGGGGATCTTCTGGAACCCAGGTCTCCTGCATGGCAGGCAGATTCTTTACCATCTAAGCCACAGTGAAATTACTTTGTTGGGGTTGCTGTAATGAAGTACCACAAACTGATGACTTAAAACAACAGAAATTTTATTTTATTTATTAATTTTTTGGCCATACTGTGCAGCATGCGGGATCTTAGTTCCCTGACCAGGGATTGAACCCATGCCCCCTGCATTCAGAGCACGGAGTCTTAACCCCTGAACTCCCAGGGAAGTCCTCAGCAGGATTTTTTTGTCACACAGTTCTGAAGGCTAGAAATCCAAGATCTAGGTGCCAGCAGGGTTGGTTCATTCTCAGGGATGTGAGGGGGAATATTTTCCATGTCTGTCCCTTAGCTTCTGGAGGTTTACCAGCAATCTGTGGCATTCCCTGATTTTGCTGCATCACCCCAATCTCTGCCTTTATCTTGATGTGGCATTCTCCTTGTGTGTACATCTGTCTCCAAATTTCCCCCCTTTTAAGAACATCATTCATGTTGGATTAGGGACCCACCCTACTTTGGTATGATCTCATCTTAACTAATTGTATCTGCAATCACCCTATTTCCATATAAGGCCACATTCTGAGGTACTAGGGATTTGGACTTCAGCATAAGAATTTTAGTCGGGTGGGGGGACACGATTCAACCCATAGCAATAATTAAGATGCTACTGCCAAAAATATGTAAGGTAGAAAGGGAACAGAAGAGATGGAATAAAACGTGGAAAAAAACTAATATCCTGGTATCACAGAACACAAAGGTAGCAGTGAGATATTGACAAAAGTTGATATGACATGAAATAGGAGTTTTGGTATATTATTTAAAAGTTATAAAGATAACCAATACCATGATTAGCAAACTAAACGAGAAGCAAAGCAAGCAACTTAAATGAGAAACAGGGTTAGGGTTTTGGTGCTTGTGTCTACCTGGAAGATGTGCAGAGTACTTTGGCTGGCTAGTCAGTGCTTGCCCCATCTGAAGAATAAAGCCAATCAATTAGATTTGGTCAATTCATGGGAAAGGGGCCATATTTGCCATGCATTGGGTTAGTGTCCCCCTAAACTTCATATCCACCTAGAATCTCAGGGAGAGATCTTATTTGGAAAAAGTGTCTTTGCAAATGTAATTCGTAAAGTTGTACTGGATTACGGTAAGCCCTAAATCAAATGGCTGATGTTCTTACAAGAAGGGGAAGTTTGGACTAAGAGACATGACACATGGAGGGAAGAAGGCCACGTGAAGATACAGAAAGAAATGTGAGTGATACAGCTACCAACCAAGGAGTGTCAGCAATTGCTGGGCACCACCGGATGCTCAGAAGAGGCAAGAATGGATTCTTCCTTAGAGCTTTCAGAGGGAGCATGGCCCTGCTAAATACCCTGCTTCCAGACTTCGAGCCTCTAGGATAGTGAGTGTCCATTTAAGTTTTGTGCTTCCTGGTTCATGGTGATTTCTTAAGGCAGCCCTAGGAAATTAAAATGTGCCCCCTCTGACTTTTTCAGGAGGCTAAACATTTGGAATTTTTAAATGTCACATCTTACAATTGTTTTCATATTGGTTATTTTTGTTTGTTTTTGAACTCATTGCTATTCAAACCAAATACATCTATGGTCAGATCTAGTCTCCACCCATCCACTTGCAAGCTCTGCAATAGAGAAACTAAATACAGTGTAAGAAGATGACTAACAGCAAGGAGAAGTGAGGTAAGTGAACTGAGATGAAGTATAAATGTGCTAAATACTCTCCTGTCAGAGCAGGAAGTAAAAAGAAAACATCTAAAATCGACTAATGAAATAATGTGAAAATGGTTCGAAGTAGTTGTCTCTGGAAAGCGGCACAGGGCTGGGGCAGGTGAGTGCTGTGTTATAACTTCTTTTATGTTCTTTGGTTCTGAAAGGTAGGTAGGTGGGCATTACTCTTCATTTTGCCAGGAAGTTGCTCTCAAAGGTGAGGAACTACATTTTTCTGTCAAAAATAATTAGAAGAGGCCAAGAGCTGAGAAAAGTTTGAAGGAGTAGCAAAAGGTACTGCCACTGCCTGTCCCTGGAGAAAAATAGGTCTTAGTACCTTTCAAAGAAGAGGCAGAAAGTATGAGTTTCCACACTTTTCATGTTTCCTAGAATTTATGAAGATCATGATCATCCTTAATCCTGAATCTGCCTTATACCATAGAAATGAAACCATTGAGTTTCATGGTGTCATATTTTACAGTATCAAGAAACTAAAAACTTAAGAATATATTCTTGTGACTTCATTTTAAAATCACCTATAAAAACCCCTGAAGGTGTTTCATATTTCACGAACGTACCTGTGCCCTTCTAAGTGGGAATGTATATACTTAATTATACAATTAGGCATAACATCTGACACCACTGCTTCTGCTGCTGAGTCGCTTCAATCGTGTCCAACTCTGCGCGACCCCATAGACGGCAGCCCACCAGGCTCCCCCGTCCCTGGGATTCTCCAGGCAAGAACACTGGAGTGGGTTGCCATTTCCTTTCCTTTCCTTTCCTTCACAAAGTGAACGTGAAGTCGCTCAGTCGTGTCCGACTCAGCGACCCCACAGACTGCATGACTAATGACTTTAAATGATAAGCCAAAGAAACCAAACCATAGAGCTTGCACAAGGGGAAAGTCATCTCTAAAACTACACCCAGCTTATCTTGAAATTCTTGTTTTTATAAAAGCCTGCTGACACATTAGCAGCATGTATCAATACTTATATGAAGGGCACAAATTGAATTTATTTATTTAGGTAGTTCTCTAGATGTTTGGGTTGCTTCTAAGAGCAACATAAGGACATTAAAATTGGATTAAAGTTGAAAAACAGGTTTATTGTATGTCACTTTCTTCCCTCTAGGACACTGATATTGGCCAATAGCTAGACTATCTCCCTCAATCTCTTCTCCACACTAGTCCTGAGGGATCTTACTCAAAGGCAAATCTGCTTAAGGCCTTCCCCTAACCTAAATCCTTTAATGGATCTCATTGCCTTCATGACACATTGAAGGTTTTTCTTCTTCTAATCTCTGATCACTTTTCTAGCCTCACATCTCAGCATCCCAATCTGTCCTAATGTGGTGCCTGCTGGTCTTTGAACCAGAGTTTCTGGGTGTGGTTCCTTCCTTTTTCAATCCTCTTCCCCATGGCTTACTCTTGTGTACATCCATGTACCCATGAAAATTCAACTTAAGTCTCCTCTCCTCCAAAGAGGACCTTCTTCATTCCTCCAAGACTGGGATGTTGGGTATTTGCATTGCATGTCATTGAATAATTCATCCTGACTTGGTGTCTTCACTCATTCTCTTCTGACCCTAATTCCCCTGGATGGTTTTGTTTTTTTCTCCTTTGAAGGTTTACTAGATCTTTAACACACAGTAAAATGCATGCATGCATGCTCAGCTGCGTCTGACGCTTTGCCACAGTATGGACTGTGGCCCCCTGGCTACCTGTCCATGGGATTTTCCAGGCAAGAATACTAGAGTGAGTTGCCATGCCCTTCTCCAGGGGATCTTTCCCACCTAAGGATCAAACCAGAGTCTCCTGCATTGCAGGTGGATTTTTCACCCACTGAGCCATCAGGGAAGCCCCTAATTCCCCTAGTGGACTTATAATCTTATGACCAGAAAGTTGGTTTTAATGAGAAAGCTTCTCCTTTTGTTTGTAAATAATGACTTTAGTTCTCAGTTCATTTATAAAACTGACAAATTCCAAGGCAGATAAATAATCAAGCCCCTGACTGTTCTGCCTAAACTTGCTCTCAAATCCCTTTACATTCAATTGCCCTGTCCCCACCCCCGATAAGGGGTGTCTCAGGGAAACACCAAATCAAACAAAATCAAGCAGAAAAAAATAAGTGAAACTTCTATCAAAGAAAGAGGATTGTCTTCCCATAGACTAATACACTCATAACCAACTGCTCAAACTTTGTTTTGAATGACTTGAATGTTAGTTTCCTGAAAGTTTTAATTATATTCCCTTTGCTTAGCATATTGCATAAAATAGTAGGCTATTATAAATATCATTAAGTACTTATTGCTGATAATTTTTTAAAAAGCTTGATTTCTGTTCATCTCTGGAGTTATTAGCAGAAAGTTATTGCATGAGATTATGTTGCATAAAATTTTATTTTATTTTTATTTTAAATTTTAATTTACAATGACAGGATTCATGAAACTTAAGTAGTTTGTCCCATTTTATGAAAAATCATAAAGCAGTTGATAAGAATCTATAAATTTCTATCCAGATGAAACCAGAAATGCTGCAGAATTTTTTTTCTTGATACTATTTTCTATTTTCTCTGAAAACTCTAGGTATTTAAAGGTCTTCGATTAAAATTCTTCAAAATCTAAAGAAAATTCAAACTGCCCATATTTCAGGAAAGGTAGAATTGGCCTGCATCTGAAAGAAATGTTTAGGCCATATGACATTGACTTTCTTCTGAAATATTTTCCAAAATAAGGACTATCTGCCGCTTTCTCTTTTTCTTCTGATATTCACATCAGATCCAAAAGAGAAATTTTAAATATCAGCTAAGTAAAACTTAAGCTGTCATTTCTGCATGTTTTTTTAATCCAAAAATCCCATTCATATCTACAGTCCACTGATCATCCTGCTGACAGTATTTACAGATAATAACTCATTTAACTATTTTCAGAACACCCCGGTGAGGCAGGCATTACTATCATCCACATTAAGCAAATGTAGAAATAGAGGATCAAAGAAATTAGATAATTTTCTCAACATCATGTAACTAGCCTCTTGGAGCAGAGCCTTAAATGGTATATCTCTTTTCGGAGAAGGGGTAAAATGAGAATTTGTCTAAAGAACACATAATAGTTTTGAAACTTTTTTTTTCACAGCTGTTCATGAAAGGACAGCTGGTTAATGCCTCACAGAATAATGTGAAGTCAAAGCTTACGAAGTCAAATAATGTGAAGTCAAAGCTTTTCATCCCATGGTCACTGAAACTGAAAGGTAAACAAATAACTACTCCAGAAAGCCCAGGAACTTTTTTTTTTTTTAAGCTTTTTACTGTCAGCATTGATGACAGAGACTGTTGAGTCCTACCACATCCAGGGAAGGCACCATCCTAGATGCAAAGACGTAAAGCAGACTTGTTTCTTCTCTGACGGCACAATTTATTATTTAAATTTGTGGTGGCTGTGCTGGGTCTTCGTTGTGTTCAGGCTTTCTCCAGTTACAGTGAGTGGGGGCTACTGTTCCTTGTGGTGCTTGGACTTCTCATTGCTGTGGCTTCTTTTGTTGCAGAACAGACTCTAGGCACACAGGCTTCAGTAGCATGTGAGCTCAGCAGTTGTGGCAAACAAGCTTAGTCGCTCTGCAGTATGTGGGACCTTCCCAGACCAGAGATCGAACCCATGTCGCCTGCGTTGGCAGGCAGATTCTTTACCACTGAGCCACCAGCAAAGTCCAACAGCATAGTTCTTTCTCTTTTGACGGAAACTTTATTTGAAATTCCATCATTTCAGAGCATAATATATTTGAGACTCTTTTTCCTTATCACTAAAGGTGGCCTTGGAGAAAGCTCATGGAACTGTTTACATCAGTAGTGGCCCACCAGTCAGCTCCCCAAGAAGACAGCCCATGTTGATCATCACCGGATCTTTTGGCACTGCCACCATCCTCTGGTGGCAGTGCCACCTCGTCTTAACGAGGGGAATAAGCGTGGAGATGCAGAATGCCTGTTTGCCTCTCTCTTGATGAGGAGGCCCTGGGTGTCCAAGACACTGGCCTCAGTCTAACATTTGGACGACCTTCTCATCCCTTCCAGCATTCACTTCTTGGGGTAATAACATCAGTGAATAAGTGCCAGTTTCTGTTTCCATAGCCCTTACGGTGTCCATATCATTCACAGGAAAAGTCTTCAGTTATGAAATGGTTCATCTCTGGTACATGCTCCTGAGAAACACCAGGCTTCTTCTTTTTTTAATTTAATTAATTTATTTTTGGCTGTGCCCATGTGGGATCTTAGTTCCCTGACCAAGAACCGAACCTGTGCCCCCTGCACTGGAAGCCCAGAGTCTTAGCCACTGGACCACCAGAGAACCCCCTGTTAGACTTCTCTAAGAGCTCTGCCTGTGTCCCTTAATGTGACTTCCATATCGCCTTACTCAGAGAGTTGGAAGGCTTGCAAAATAATAAGCCTATTTTTAAGAGAGTCTTGATTTCACTCTGTATTTACATGAAGTACAAAAAATTAACAGTTCACATCTCATTTTCATGATTAAATTCTACTCATACTGCCTGGAGGGTCTTTGCTGAGTTAATCTCCCCATCTTGCATTCTTTTCCTTGGAACTCAGATCTGAAAGAGGTTTGCTGTCAGTGGGAGCTGCCTGGCTTGGGCTCTAAAAGTCTGATAGGCAGTTGCATCCAAGGGATTAGAGATCATGATACCTGAGCCTGTTCTTTGGCAGAGGGAAGCACAAAGGTAGGTTTTGACAAGTCAGAGCATGTGTGGTCTCAGTGATAGCAGCTCTCCTGCTGCGCTGGACTAGCCCATGAGAGGCATCCCCTGAAAATTGTTTGGAAGAATAGGTCTTATATTTTCTGCTTCAACAGATCGCAATTCAACAGGAATAACTTCCTTCAAAACAAACACTTTTTTGGAGTGCTTCTAAAACTGTACTTGTCAACTGCTTTCCCAGTACCTTTTACTTTATAAAGTCAATGTTGTTAAACAAACACTTTACCCTTTATAATATCTGTCCCCGTGTATAATTTTCACTCACTTTCATGCTGGAGTCCTCTCTCTTAGCATTTTAAAATTCGGTCCTCAGATGAAATCTTAAGCCAGAAAGAAAAACACCAATACAGTATACTAATGCATATATACGGAATTTAGAAAGATGGTAACGATAACCCTGTATGCGAGATAGCAAAAGAGACACAGATGTATAGAACAGTCTTTTGGACTCTGTGGGGTGGGGGGGGGGGCAGGATGATTTGGGAGAATGGCATTGAAACATGTATAATTTCATATAAGAAATGAATAGCCAGTCCAGGTTCAATGCTGGATACAGGATGCTTGGGGCTGGTGCACTGGGATGACCCAGAGGGATGGTATGCGGAGGGAGGTGGGAGGGGGGTTCAGGATTGGGAACATGTGTACACCCGTGGCGGATTCATGTTGATGTATGGCAAAACCAATACAATATTGTAAAGTAATTAGCCTCTAATTAAAATAAATAAACTTAAATTTAAAAAATAATAAATAAAATTCAGTAGTCCTCAGATGAAATCTCAAGGGATGTGGTATAGGGCGGAAATATTAAGATGTTGAATCAGAGGAACTCAGGCTCTAACATTTGTATTTTCATTTACTCTCTCTTAGCCTCAATTTCCCCATCTATGAAATGGCAAGAATGCTAGCTGCCTCACCTATTGTTACAAAGTTCTGGTAATAATACTGAGTAATGTGTATGAATAATATGAGCCAGTA
Organism: Bos indicus; assembly: GCF_029378745.1. NCBI lineage: Eukaryota > Metazoa > Chordata > Mammalia > Artiodactyla > Bovidae > Bos > Bos indicus. The sequence goes on from NC_091763.1 coordinate 81,427,618, forward strand.
TACAAGGTAGGTCCTGTTACCCACTGTACAGAAAAAGGAGCTAAGACTTAAAGTGCTTAGCTGACCTGCCAGAGTTCAGTTCAGTCGCTCAGTCGTGTCTGACTCTTTGAGACCCCATGAATCGCAGCACACCAGGCCTCCCTGTCCATCACCAACTCCTGGAGTTCACCCAGACTCACGTCCATCAAGTCAGTGATGCCATCCAGCCATCTCATCCTCTGTCATCCCCTTCTCCTCCTGCCCCCAATCCCTCCCAGCATCAGAGTCTTTTCCAATGAGTCAGCTCTTCGCATGAGGTGGCCAAAGTACTGGAGTTTCAGCTTTAGCATCATTCCTTCCAAAGAAATCCCAGGGCTGATCTCCTTCAGAATGGACTGGTTGGATCTTCTTGCAGTCCAAGGGACTCTCAAGAGTCTTCTCCAACACCATAGTTCAAAAGCATCAGTTCTTCGGCGCTAAGCTTTCTTCACAGTCCAACTCTCACATCCATACATGACACTGGAAGAATCATAGCCTTGACTAGACGGACCTTTGTTGGCAAAGTAATGTCTCTGCTTTTAAACATGCTATCTAGGTTGGTCATAACTTTCCTTCCAAGGAGTAAGCGTCTTTTAATTTCACAGCTGCAGTCACCATCTGCAGTGATTTTGGAGCCCAAAAAAATACAGTCTGCCACTGTTTCCACTGTTTCCCCATCTATTTCCCATGAAGTGATGGGACCAGATGCCATGATCTTAGTTTTCAGAATGTTGAGCTTTAAGCCAACTTTTTCACTCTCCACTTTCACTTTCATCAAGAGGCTTTTTAGTTCCTCTTCACTTTCTGCCATAAGGGTGGTGTCGTCTGCATATCTGAGGTTATTGATATTTCTCCCGGCAATCTTGATTCCAGCTTGTGCTTCTTCCAGCCCAGCGTTTCTCGTGATGTACTCTGCATAGAAGTGAAATAAGCAGGGTGACAATATATAGCTTTGATGTACTCCTTTTCCTATTTGGAACAAGTCTGTTGTTCCATGTCCAGTTCTAACTGTTGCTTCCCGACCTGTATAGGTTTCTCAAGAGGCAGATCAGGTGGTCTGGTATTCCCATCTCTTTCAGAATTTTCCACAGTTTATTGTGATCTACACAAAGGCTTTGGCATAGTCAATAAAGCAGAAATAGATGTTTTTATGGAACTCTCTTGCTTTTTCGATGATCCAGCGGATGTTGGCAATTTGATCTCTGGTTCCTCTGCCTTTTCTAAAACCAGCTTGAACATCAGGAAGTTCACGGTTCACATATTGCTGAAGCCTGGCTTGGAGAATTTTGAGCATTACTTTATTAGCCTGTGAAAAAGGAGCTAAGACTTGAAGTGCTTAGCTGACCTGCCAGAGTTCACTTATATATAATATACAAGACTGAGCTCATACACTACCTCTGACTTACTTGGCTCCTCCTGACCATATCTCCTGGAGAAGGCGATGGCACCCCATTCCAGTACTCTTGCCTGGAAAATCCCATGGACGGAAGAGCCTGGTAGGCTGCAGTCCATGGGGTCGAGAAGAGTCGGACACGACTGAGTGACTTCACTTTGACTTTTCACTTTCATGCATTGGAGAAGGAAATGGCAACCCACTCCAGTGTTCTTGCCTGGAGAATCCCAGGGACGGGGGAGCCTGGTAGGCTGCCGTCTATGGGGTCGCATAGAGTCGGACACGACTGAAGCGACTTAACAGCAGCAGCAGCAGACCATATCTCCTGACTTTGGCCTCTTGCTCAGTGGAGCTAATCTCATCTCCTAATGCCCCATGTGACTCAGTCTTCCCCCACTGAGGGCCTGGCATTGGCCTGACCTCCCTCATGCCCACTCATGCAGCAGCAGCTTCAGCACTCAGGTCCAAAGCTACCCACTTACTGGCTCCTCCCCCAGTTTCCAGAAGCGATGAAGCCCTGCTTTCCTAGCACAGCCCAGAAGGGTGGAGTAATTATCACACTCTGGGCACACTTGGAGATGATGGGAAGAAGCCAGCAGACCAGGGCATCTTCCGTCCTCTCCTTGATGGGCTGTTCCCACAACACTGCCATGTGGCACATCCAGGGATGTCCCGCGTAACTGGTGTGTTTTCCCATGAAGCTGCGACCAGCTCGGAAACTCACCACACTGTGTTTGTTTCTGCTTCTTTCCTTTTTCCATCATTCTTTGCTGCCCTCTCAATAAAGCAGCTGATATGGTCATACTCCAGACCTGTCCTATCCAACTATACAGTAGCCATTACACCTGTTTGGCTATCAAAATTAAAATTAATTAATTACAATGAAATACTATTTAAAGTTCATTGTCTCAGTCACAGAAGCCATATTTTAAGAGCTCAGTAGAGATGGGAATACCAGACAGTCTGACCTGTCTCTTGAGAAACCTGTACGCAGGTCAGGAAGCAACAGTTACAACTGGACATGGAACAACAGACTTGTTTCAAATAGGAAAAGGAGTACATCAAGGCTGTATATTGTCACCCTGCTTATTTAACTTATATGCACAGTACCTCATGAGAAACGCTGGGCTGGAAGAAGCACAAGCTGGAATCAGGATTGCCGGGAGAAATATCAACAACCTCAGGTATGCAGATGACACCACCCTTATGGCAGAAAGTGAAGAGGAACTAAAAAGCCTCTTGATGAAAGTGAAAGTGGAGAGTGAAAAAGTTGGCTTAAAGCTCAACATTCTGAAAACTAAGATCATGGCATCTGGTCCCATCACTTCATGGGAAATAGATGGGGAAACAGTGGAAACAGTGGCAGACTTTATTTTGGGGGAGCTCCAAAATCACTGCAGATGGTGACTGCAGCTGTGAAATTAAAAGACGCTTACTCCTTGGAAGGAAAGTTATGACCAACCTAGATAGCATGTTCAAAAGCAGAGACATTACTTTGCCAACAAAGGTCCGTCTAGTCAAGGCTATGGTTTTTCCAGTGGTCATGTATGGATGTGAAAGTTGGACTGTGAAGAAAGCTGAGTGCCAAAGAATTGATGCTGTTAAACTGTGGTGTTGGAGAAGACTCTTGAGAGTCCCTTGGACTTCAAGGAGATGCAACCAGTCCATCCTAAAGGGGATCAGTCCTGGGTGTTCATTGGAAGGACTGATGTTGAAGCTGAAACTCTAGTACTTTGGCCACCTCATGTGAAGAGTTGACTCATTGGAAAAGACCCTAATACTGGGAAGGATTGGGGACAGGAGGAGAAAGGGACAACAGAGGATGAGATGGCTGGATGGCATCACCGACTCGATGGACATGGGTTTGGGTAGACTCCGGGAGTTAGTGACGGACAGGGAAGCCTGGCGTGCTGCAATTCATGGGGTTGCAGAGAGTCAGACATGACTGAAAGACTGAACTGAACTGAACTGAGCCATATGTGATGAGTTGCTATAGAATTGGACAGCACAGATCTAGAACATGTCCATCATCACAGGAAGTTCCACTGGAGAGTGCTTTAATTCAGTTCAGTTCAGTCGCTCAGTCACATCTGCCTCTTTGTGACCCCATGGACTGCAGCATGCCAGGCTTCCCTGTCCATCACCAACTCCTGGAGCCTGCTCAAATTCATGTCCATCGAGTCGGTGATGCCATCCAACCATCTCATCCTGTGTCAACCCCTTCTCCTCCTGCCTTCAGTCTTTCCCAGCATCAGGGTCTTTTCCAGTGAGTCAGTTCTTCACATCAAGTGGCCAAAGTATTGGAACTTCAGCTTCAGCATCAATCCCTCCAATGAATATTCAGGATTTATTTCCTTTGGGATGGACTGGTTGGATCTCCTTGCAGTCCAAGGGACTCTCAAGAGTCTTTTCCAACACCACAGTTCGAAAGCATCAATTCTTTGGTGCTCAGCTTTCTTTATGGTCCAACTCTCACATCCATACATGACTACTGGCAAACCATAGCTTTGACTAGACAGACCTTTGTTGGCAAAGTAATGTCTCTGCTTTTTAATATGCTGTCTAGGTTTGTCATAGTTTTTCTTCCAAGGAGCAAGTGTCTTTTAATTTCATGGCTGCAGTGACCATCTGCAGTGATTTTGGAGCCCAAGAAAATAAAGTCTGTCACTGTTTCCATTGTTTCCCCATCTATTTCCCATGAAGTGATGGGACCAGATGCCATGATCATAGTTTTCTGAATGTTGAGTTTTAAGCCAGCTTATTCACTCTCCCCTTGCACTTTCATCAAGACGCTGTTGGGTTCTTCTTCACTTTCTGCCATAAGGGTGGTGTCATCTGCATATCTAAGGTTATTGATATTTCTCCCGATAAACTTGATTCCAGCTTGTGCTTCCTTTAGCCTGGCATTTTGCATGTAAGCTAATATAAGTTAAATAAGCAGGGTGACAATAAATAGCCTTGATATACTCCTTCCCCAATTTTGAACTAGTCTGTTGTTCCATGTCCAGTTTTACTTGTTGCTTCTTGACCTGCATACAGATTTCTCAGAAGGCAGGTCAGGTGGTTTGGTATTCCCATCTCTTTAAGAATTTTCTGTAGTCTGTTGTGATCCACACAGTCAAAGGCTTTGGCATAGTCAATAAAGCAGAAGTAGCTGTTTTTCTGGAACTCTCTTGCTTTTTTGATGACCTGATGGATGTTGGCCATTTGATCTCTGGTTCCTCTGCCTTTTCTAAATCCAGGTTTTACTTCTGGAATTTTTTGGTTCGTGGACTGTTGAAGTGTCACTTGGAAAACTTTGAGCATTACTTTGCTAGCATGTGAGATGAGTGTAATGGTGTGAACATTCTTTGTCTTTGCCTTTCTTTGGGATTGGAATGAAAACTGACCTTTTGCAGTCCTGTGGCCATTTCTGAGTTTTCCAAATATGCTGGCATATTGAGTGCGGCACTTTCACAGCATCATCTTTTAGGGTTTTCAATAACTCAGCTGGAATTCCATCACCGCCACTAGCTTTGTTCGTAGTGATCTTCCTAAGGCCCACTTGACTTCGCACTCCAGGATGTCTGGCTCTAGGTCAGTGATCACACCATTGTGGTTATCTGGGTCATGAAGATCTTTTTTGTACAGTTCTTCTGTGTATTCTTGCCACCTCTTCTCAATATCTTCTGCTTCTGTTAGGTCCCTACCATTTCTGTCCTTTATTGAGCCCATTTTCATGAAATGTTCCCTTGGTATCTCTAATTTTCTTGAAGAGATCTCTAGTCTTTCCCATTCTATTGTTTTCCTCTATTTCTTTGCATTGATCACTGAGGAAGCCTTTCTTATCTCTCCTTGCTTGTCTTTGGAACTCTGCATTCAGATGGGTATGTCTTTCCTTTTCTCATTTGCCTTTAGCTTCACTTCTTTTCTCAGCTATTTGTAAGGCCTCCTCAGACAACCAGTTTGTGTTTTTGCATTTCTTCTTCTTGGGGATGATTTTAATCACCGCCTCCTGCACAATGTCAGGAACCTCCATCCATAGTTCTTCAGGCACTCAATCTATCAGATCTAATCCCTTGAATCTATTTGTCACCTCCACTATATAATTGTAAGGGATTTGATTTAGGTCATACTGAATGGTCTAGTGGTTTTCCCTACTTCAATTTAAGTCTGAATTTTGTATGGAGGAGTTCATGATATGAGCCATAGTCAGTTCCTGGTCTTGTTTTTCTAAACCATATGATAACCAATATTTCACACAGAGTTTTTATTTTAAGCAGTTCCCTTTTTATGAAAGACACCTTCTATCTTTCCCGCTTGCCCTTGTATCCCCACTTGAATACTCTGTGACCCCCATTTGACCTGTAGTTATAAGGTCCTACATCTTTCTCCTTGCTGTCATCCCCTTCCTGAGTCCTCATCACTCCCCCTCCCCAGCTTAAGTGTTATGATCTTTCATTTCATTCTTTTTTTTTTTTAGAGTTTATTTATTTGGCTGTTCCAGGTCTTAGTTGCTGCATGTGGGCTCTTAGTTCCCTGACCAGGGATCAAACCTGTGTCCCCTGCAGTGGAAGCATGGAGTTCTAACCACTGGACTGCCAGGGAAGTCCCACCTCATTTTTTAAAAACTTATATTTTACATTGGAGTACAGCTGATTAAAAATGTTGTGATCATTTCAGGTGCACAGCAAAGAGACTCAGCTGTTCATATATATATCCATTCTCCCCCAAAGTCCTCTCCCATCCAGACTGCCACATAACACTGAGCAGAGCTCTCTGTGCTGTACAGTAGGAGCTTATTGGTTATCCATTTTAAATATAGCAGTGTGCACATGTCAGTCCCAAACTCCCTAAATATCCCATCCTCCTTTCCTTCCCTCTGGTAACCATAAGTTCATTCTCTAAGTCTGATTCACATCATTCTTAATTTCTTTGCATCTTCCTTTACAGTATTCACCCCATGAGCAGGATATCTTCTTTTTGCCTCTCTAGATCCACCCTCCATCCTGCTTTGTGCCCTAGGAAGATGACATATATGGTCTACAATCACCAATGAACCCCTTGTTCTCTGGAATCCATTTGGCTTCAGTCCATGACAAACCAAGGAGATTAGAGAGAAGAAGAAGAGGGAGATTTGGATATTTATACCCCCAGCTCCCTCTCTAAGAAGTCTAGCTACATCCCTTGTTGGAAGGACCCAGGTCCTAAAAGGACTTCAACTATTCTCTATTGGAAAAAAAAAAACCTGGATAACCAGACCTTGACAGATGTCTGAGCCAAGCTGCCCATCATGAACTCAGTGGTATGTGTTCCATAAAAAAAATTTTAAATGTGGCCATTTTACAGCAGAGATTTCTTATCAAACGGAATTGGTATACACAGTCTTATAAGGAGCTTGGGAAGACACAAGAAAACTGCACAAATGTGTGGCAACACCCTCCCCCCAAGCTACTGCTTTGTCACGTCTTTCTCAGTCCACACCAGTGCCTTGTGAAGAGTTCCATATGACCAGTTAGAATAGAAAAAAAACAAAGGCTAGATTTATTGACAGATCTGCCAATTAATGACATCACCAGCTGGAAGGAGGGGGCTGCCACACTAGTGCTCGACCAAAGCGTGGCCTGGAAAGACAGAGGCCAAGTCCCCGTGGGCAGAATTCTCGATGCTACATCTGGTTGTCCACTTCATGTGGAAGAAGAGGTAGCCTGACTACTATACACAAAGTAGATAATCAACATGGACCTGTTGTATAGCACGGGAACTGTACTCAATATTTTTTAACAAACTATAAGAGAAAAGAACCTGAAATGGAATATATATAACATACACACATGTATAACATGCAAAGGTATAGCATACACACATATATAATATGTGAAGTTATACACATATATAGCATACACACACATATATATGTGAAGATATATATAACATACATATATAATATGTGAAGTTATACATGTATATAACATACACACACATATATGTGAAGATATATATAACATACATATATAGTATGTGAAGTTATATATATATTATACACACATATATAACATGTGAATTTATATAACATATATATATATAAAACATGTGAAGTTATATATATATATAAAACACACACATATATAACACATGAAGTTATGTATATATGTGTGTATATATATATATGTAACTGAGTCACTGTGATGTACCCCTAAAACTAAAATGATATTGTAAATCAACTATACTTCAAAAAAAAAAAAAAGAGGTAGCCTGAGGTATAAAACTATAGTGACACATGGACAGTGATTCAGGTGGTCAGGAGTTTGGAAAGATAATTTTTGGAAAATCAGTGGCAGATCTCAGTGCTTCTGCCAACTCCGCCAGTTATGTACTTCCAGAATACCTTATTCATCCCCATTGTATCCCACACAAGCTTGCCTAAGACTAGAGGATAAATTTTAGAGTAAAGGAACTGGAGCACTTCTCTCAGCATCTGTGAACTTCACTGATATTACCATGTGCTCCATTTCACAGGAGTAGTTGGTTAACTAGAAGAGTGGAATGGCTTGCTGAAGGCTTAGTCCCAAAGCCAGCTGGGAGATACCACCCTGTGAAGTTGGGCTAGCAATTTATAAATAGAAGTAAATGTTTAACCAGTGATCCATTTATGGTGCCTTCTTTTTCCTAGCCAGATTGCATGGGCTCCAAGGGTTGGAAATGAGAGTGATCCCTCTCCCTATTACACCATGGGCTTGAAGAATTTTTGCTCTCTGTCTCTGTGACCTTAGCTTCTCTTAGTGATCCTAGTGCCCAAGGGAGGAATTTAAAGAATGAGGCTACGGTGCTGTGGGTCATTGATCCTGATTACCAGGGGGAAATTGAGTTGCTGCCACAAAAGGAAGGCAGAGAACTGTGTTTGGCACCCACAGCGTTCACTGGGAGCCTCAGAGTACTCAACTGGCCAAGTATCTTAGTCAGTGGGAAACTGCTGTGGGACCATGAACAAGACCACTAAGGACTCAAATGCCATAGGAGGGAAGGTCTGAGTCATCCTACTGGGTGAAGAATCTCAGCTGGCTGATGTGCTATCAGAGGTTAAGAAAAATGGGAAGCCAGTCTGAAGAACACAGCTATGATTACTGCCTTCTTAGACCTCCTGACCAGTCACAGAAGCAGGGATGGTCATAGAGAGGTTTTTATATATTCATTAATTATTTTTCTATATCCTTTCCCTGTCCCAGCCACCTGATGTGAAATACGCTAGTGAAAGTGAAAGTCGTTCAGTCCTGTCTGAGTCTTTGCAACGACATGAACTATATAGTCCATGGGATTCTCCAGGCCAGAATACTGGAGTGGGGGTAGCCTTTCCCTTCTCCAGGGGATCTTCCCTACCCAGGGATCAAACCCAAGTCTCCCACATTACAGGTGGATTCTTTACCAATTGAGCCATAAAAGAAGCCCAGAAGATGCTGCTGCTGCTGCTGCTAAGTCGCTTCAGTCGTGTCCGACTCTGTGCGATCCCATAGACGACAGCCCACCAGGCTCCCCGTCCCTAGGATTCTCCAGGCAAGAACACTGGAGTGGGTTGCCATTTCCTTCTCCAGTACAGGAAAGTGAAAAGTGAAAGTGAAGTCGCTCAGTCGTGTCCGACTCTTAGCGACCCCATGGACTGCCGCCCACCAGGCTCCTCCATCCATGGGATTTTCCAGGCAAGAGAACTGGAGTGGGGTGCTATTGCCTTCTCCGCCCGAAAGATGCTAGTGGTGGCTAATATTTTAGGTTTCAGGTGGGACTATGACTGAATAGACATTTCCCTATGGTAATATAGAAGCTGAAGAACTTTGAGTATCTCCTGTGATGGGAGACGGAATTTTACCTGCACAAAGATCAAGTTAACGCTAAAGGGGACAGGGGTGAACCCTACTGAATAGCTTCTGCTCATCTCTCCAGATCCAGTATCTGTTCGTGTCTTCTCTGATCTATGCCCTGAGAGGCTCACCTTTATGGACAACATCAAAGTTTCCTTTAATCTCTGCTTCTGATTAGATTCAGTTTTGGGAGAGCAGGTGAAATAAGACGGAGAGAAGGGTGAGGTTGAAATGTTTACCATCCCCACGCTCCCTGTCTGGGGAGTTGCTGCCTGGTGGCCATTTTAGTTACATGTCACAAGCCTAGTTAGAACAGCTACCATTCTAATATTCTCCTTGGTCCTGTGAGTTGAATAAATCTCAGCTGAATGGTTCTTCTGCTGGCCTCACAGGTTTGTCTGTATGTGTGTGCTCAGTCATGTCATGTCATGTCCAACTCTTTGTGACCCCATGGACTATAACTCACCAGACTCCTCTGTCCATGGGATTTTCTAGGCAAGAATACTGGAAATGGGTTGCCATTTCCTCTTTCAGAGGATCTTCCCAACCCAGGGAATAAACCCACTGTCTCCTGTGTCTTTTGCATTGGCAGGTGCATAATTGATCACTGAGCCACCTGGAAATTCGTCCTCATGAGTAGTGTCCCATAAAGCTGCCATCACCTGCCAGCAGGGACTGGAATGTCCAAGACGTCCTGACTCATGTCTGGCCCCTGAGTGGCGGGGGTTGGCGGGGGGGGGCAGTAGGAAGCCTGTGCTCAGTTGAAGTTCTGAGAAGGTGAGACTCCTCTCTCCCCCTTGAGTAGTCCCAGAGCCTCGCCCTCCCTGTGTGGCCCCTCCACAGATTCTACTTGGTCTCATCAGAAGACTGGACCTGGTGACTCAGGGATCCCCAAATTGTAAAAGTGGAGGCGACCAGATGGAGGAGACCTTTGGCTCTAATGCATGCTAAGTCATTAGAATGGATTTGTTGCTGAGTCACATCCTATCCTATTCTGACTAAGACAAGTATGTACCATTTGATTTTTGTTGGAAAGGAGAACTGAACAGTACCTGATTCCTGGAATGTCCTTTTCAAATCATATCACCCACATGTCAGATGCTTAATGAAAAGTTGATTTTCAGCCAGCAAGCAAGATATATAAAAATAACTTAGGCTATCAGGAGAGTAATAAATGGCTAACTGCAAGACACCTTCCCTATTTTGTAGATGTATCATATGGATGATTTAGGAGAAAATGTCAGAAAGTCTGGGCTTCCCCAGTGGCTCAGGGGTAAAGAATCCTTCTGCAATGCAGGAGCTTCAGGAGACACAGACTCCATCACTGTCAGGAAGATCCCCTGCAGGAGGGCACGGCAACCCACTCCAGTACTCTTGCCTGGAGAATCCCATGGACAGAGGAGCCTGGCAGGCTACGCTACAGTATATGGGATTGCAACTGAAATGACTTAGCACACGTGTCAGAAAGTCTAAATAAAATTGGCTTAAACATAAGAAAATGCATTAACTTGCACCACTAAAAGTTTCAGCTAAGATAGGGAGTGCTTCAGCATTGGTCAGTTTAACAGCTCGATGTGCCATCAAGGACCAGAAGTCTTTTCAGCTTTCTTTTCTGAAATCCTTGGTGTTGGCCTTGTCCTCAAGCTCCTAATAAAACAGCAGCAGTAATTCTAGTATCCACATCCCGAAAGGGAAGGAAGAGGAATAGGGATGACATCTCTCTTATGAATGAGAGAAGTTTTTCTGGAAGCCTCCTAATGGCCTTCTCATCATGTCTCCCTGGCTGGAAATCAGTTTTGGGCTCACTCATAACTGACCATTAACAAGGGGTAATGTGATTATCTGAGGAGGAATCGGGCCTACTCTTGGAACTGGGGGTATTGTGACTATCGGGAGGATGGGTATTATTATAAACAAAATCTGGGTGGCATTAGGAAGGAAAAACTGTGGCTGAAGCCTGGGTAGAAGTGTGGCCCACAGTAGGGAATGATGGAATGAGGCTCACTTGTAGCCCCCTCTAAGATGTGCATTATCAGTAATTAATAGCAATGTGTAGAACATCACCAACTCAATGGACTTGAGTTTGAACAAACTCTGGGAGATAGTGAAGGACAGGGAAGCCTGGCATGCTGCAGTCCATGGGGTCGCAAAAAGTCAGACACGACTTAGCGACTGAACAACAACAATGTGTAGAATTGATCCAAAGAAAACAAACACTTAAAGAACTCCTGGTCCCGTCACTTCCACATTTTTGGTGCTCAATTTTAGATCATCCAAAGCCTATCTAATGAAGCTATTCATAGACTAACAAAGAGATTAAAAAGTTGAGGATTATATGCAGTTATTTTAGGAATGATAGTGAGAACTGGAGAACTATATCAGGTAACATGTTTTGGTTCCAAATTAAAGTCTAGAAACAAGACTTAAATTGGCTTAACAGAAATGAAATTTATCACCTAATGTAGCAATTAACAATTAAACTTCATACTGTAACACGAATCAGGGTTGACTGATTTAGCTCTTCAATGATACCTTCATTTCAGGTTTTTTTTTTGCATCTTTCTGTCATCCTTAATACTGGCTTCATTTTCAGGTTGGTGGCAAGATATCTGCAGGATGTCTAAACATCAAATTCTGAAATGACAGTGTCCAGATGATAGACATAGAACACATCTGTTCTCATCCAGCATCCTTGTCCTTACATCTCACTAGCCAGGTTTTGGTCACAAACCCATTTATGAACCCACTAGCAAGGAGTATAGAATTTCAATGATTGATTTATATTAATTATCTGGAGGCAAATAGAGATTTGGGAATCATTTTTTTCCCCCTGACCATGCTGAGCAGCCTGTGGTATCTTAGCTTCCAGACCAGAAATTGAACCCAGGTCCTGGCAGTGAGAGCATGGAGTCCTAACCACTGGACTTCCAGGGACTTGGGAGTCAATTTTTAAAGTGAGAAGCTGAAGTCACAATAAGTTATACAATTTGTGTAGAAGAAACAGCAGGAATAAAATCAACAAATACTGAAGACTAAGGTTCCTGAGACAGTCTGGTAATATGGAAAGAGTGAAGCTTGTCCCTATGCTCTCTCCAGTTTGCAAAGGATCCTTGGTCATAACCCTACAGGGAATCAGGGGCAGACCATAGTTTCTCATGGCTATTTTACTAAATAAGTCACATGGAGCAAGGCTGTCATTCACTCATTCAACATTTATTGAGCACTAGAATAAATAATGAGGATAAAAATGAATGATTTGTGGGACTTTCCTGGCAGTCCAGTGGTTAAGACTAAACACTTTCAACGCAGGGGGCATGGGTTTGATCCTTAATTGGGGAATTAAGATCCCACATGCTGTGGCCTTAAAAAAAAAAAAAAAAAAAAGAGAGAATGATTTGTGGTTCCCATCTGCAAGGAAAATACAGCCTAGTGGAGAAGTCATATTAAACTGTTCCAGGGACTGTAAAGTGGACTGTGAACTGTGTCCCATGGCAGAGATGATAAAGTGAGGGTGGAAGGAGTCACAGGGGAGAATCACAGGTGTCTGACCTAAGCACATAAGAAAGTGTCAGACTAATAGATGGGGAAGAGTCTTCTAGGAAAAGGGAACAGCAGGAATGGAGACCCTGCGGCAAAGAGGAAGGGCAGAGTAGAGAAACATGAAGTTACCTGGTGTGGCTGGTGAGGCAGAGTTGTTCTGAGTTAAGGTTGGTAAAGCAGGCTTGGCACTGAAAGGTCTCATAAACCATGATAAGATCAGAATCTTTAGGCCTAGTAGAACCACTGGAGGATTTTAAGCAGGAGTGTGACCTAGGCAAATTTATATTTTCCAGAGCTTACTCTGGCAATAGATGGAAGATGGTATAGGGAAGATCAAGCAAAATATTTAGGGGGATAAATTCAGTGGGCTTCAGTTTCCTTAACTACATTGGCATCAGACTTGATTTGGCATCACAAATACAATCTCCAAAGGGCCAGAAAAGTCCTATGTATCTGTCAAGCACGCTGTGTGTGGTTGGGGCTCCACCGATGGATAGAACACATCCCATCTAAAAGAGGGCAGAAACTTTCTGGTGGTTCAGTGGGTAAGACTCTGGGCTTCCAGTGCAGCAATTGTGGGTTCCATTCCTGGTCAGGGAACTGAGATCCCACATGCTGCAAGGGGTGGCCAAAAAAAAAAAAGAATTTTAAGATAGGGGATAGACCCAAACTATACTTGAATGGGCTTCCAAGAATCAATCAGCAAGTCTGAAATCATAGCAAGAAAACTTCACTAAGTCATAGATTAAACAGAAAAATGAGCAAGTTGCCTTAAATATATAGCAATCATTTGACAAGTGAATGAAAATCCACTCTTGGTTGAATAAAAGAGGGCAGCAGCTACTCAGCCCAGGCTGTTGTGTGTAGCTATGGACCTAGTGGTGCCAGAATTTCCAGTTTAAAAAAGCTCCAAACACTGTATATGAGTCTCCCATATGTATATGTTGGTAACCACTTTAAAGGTAGGGAGTTGCCTGGTGACCCAGTGGTGTGGGCACTGTGCTTTCACTTCCAAGGTCTGGGTTCAATCCCTGGTCAGGGAACTAAAATCCCATAAGCCATGTGGCTCAGCCTAAAATAAATAACATTTAAAAATTAATAAATAAAAGTAAAAAATAAATAGAAAATAAGTAAAAGTCAGCAGTGAGACTGCTGCTGCTAAGTCGCTTCAGTCATGTCCAACTCTGTGCGACCCCATAGATGGCAGCCCACCAGGCTCCCCCATCCCTGGGATTCTCCAGGCAAGAACACTGGAGTGGGTTGCCATTTCCTTCTCCAATGCATGAAAGTGAAAAGTGAAAGTGAAGTCGCTCAGTCGTGTCCGACTCTTAGCGACCCCATGGACTGCAGCCCACCAGGCTCCTCCGTCCATGGAATTTTCCAGGCAAGAGTACTGGAATGGGGTGCCATTGCCTTCTCCAGCAGTGAGACTATGCAAGCTAAATAAATACATCTGTCAGCTAAATTCTGATGGTATTCACTAGTTGGGAACCTTGGGACATGAAAAGGTCAAGGGCCCTTTCCAGGTCTAACAATGTATAATTCTGTGATATCCCAATAGTATATGTGCTACCCTGTCACTGATCATTTACAGTGAGTGACATATGGATCATTATGTGACTCACCATCTGTATGTGACTCGCCATAAATCTTTGGTATTGCTGTAACAAGCCTAACCAGATATTTCCAGGGTTAACAGTCACCCACTGATATATACATTTATTAGTTCATTCATTCAATACATATTTATATAAAAATTATATGCAAAACTTTGTTAAATTGAAATCAGTTCAGTTCAGTTGCTCAGTTGTGTCCAACTCTTTGACACCCCATGAACTGCAGCATTCCAGGCCTCCCTATCCATCACCAACTCCTGGAGCTTGCTCAAACTCATGTCCATTGAGTCGGTGATGCCATTCAACAATCTCATCCTCTGTCATCCCCTTCTCCTCCCACCTTCAATCTTTCCCAGCATCAGGGTCTTTTCAAATGAGTCAGTTCTTTGCATCAGGTGGCCAAAGTTTTGGAGTTTTAGCTTCAACATCAGTCCTTTCAATGAATACCCAGGACTGATCTCCTTTAGGATGGACTGGTTGGATTTCCTTGCAGCCCAAGGGACTCTCAAGAGTCTTCTCCAAAACCATAGTTCAAAAGCATCAATTCTTAGGTGTTCAGCTTTCTTTATAGCCAACCCTCACAACCATACATGACTACTGGAAAAACCATAGCCTTGACTAGACGGACCTTTGTTGGAATAAAGAGATAAAATAAAGAAATAATCCTGAGGAGGAGAGGTTGAAACCTCTTAAAATAATAATAAGTCAGTCATTTCTCACTTCTTGTCTCCACCAGAAGGTCTTAGAGGAGAGATTCTGCAGCCTGGCCCAGGGGCTTAGTACCCACCTTTTCCAGCTCACAAGACACAAGGGTAGGCAAACTTGTCCCTCGTGGGTCCCAGAATACTCAGGATCTGACTGCTTGCTCTTCCATCTGAAGAAAAGGCAAGTGGAAAGAAAGGAAAGAAAAGGAAAAGGAAAAAGAAAAGAAGGAAGAAAATAAATCGTTGCTTAAAATGGATTCCTGTGTTTATCACAAGACTAAGGTAATAAGTGACATTTGTTAAGGAGGACTTTTTTTAAGCCAGCCTAGAATTTTCTTTAAAAAAAAAATAAATGTGAAAATTAAAGGCATAGAAAAGGGTGCATTTAATGGTACTTTTCTATACAAAATGCATAAATCACCTCTAGAAGAAAACATACACGTCAGAACTGGCATTTGATTTCTATTTAACTTCTGCTATCAACAGAAAGAAGCTTCCCAGGTGGCGCTAGTGGTAAAGAACCCTCCTGCTAACACAAGAGACAATGAGACACAGGTTCGTTCCCTGGGTCAGGAAGGTCCCCTGGAGGAGGGCATGGCAACCCACTCCAGTATTCTTGCCTGGAGAATCCCCTGGACAAAGGAGAGTGGAGGGCTACAGTCCAGAGGGTCACAAAGAGTCGGACACCACTGAAGCGACTTAGCACCCAGCACAGCACATCAACAGAAAGGGAACTTGAGAAGAAATTAAGTTCTTTTTTTCATTTATTTATTTCTTGGAATATAATTGCTTTACAATGTTGTGTTATTTTCTGCTGTACAACAAAGTGCATCAGCTGTGTGTAAACATATATCCCCTCCGTCTTGAACCTCCCTCTGTCCCCCATCCCACCGCTCTAGTTCTTGCCATTTAGTAATTATCATCTTAAACTTCCCTTAAGCCATGTAAAATTTTAATGCAAATTTTTTAACAAAATTACCATGGACATCACCAGATGGTCAACACCGAAATCAGATTGATTATATTCTTTGCAGTCAAAGATGGAGAATACAGTCAGCAAAAACAAGACCAGGAGCTGACTGTGGCTCAGACCATGAACTCCTTATTGCCAAATTAAATTGAAGAAAGTAGGGAAAACCACTAGACCATTCAGGTATGACCTAAATCAAATCCCTTATGATTATACAGTGGAAGTGAGAAATAGATTTAAGGGCCTAGATCTGATAGATAGAGTGCCTGATGAACTATGGAATGAGGTTCATGACATTGTACAGGAGACAGGAATCAAGACCATTCCCATAGAAAAGAAATGCAAAAAAGCAAAATGGCTGTCTGGGGAGGCCTTACAAATAGCTGTGAAAAGAAGAGAAGTGAAAAGCAAAGGAGAAAAGGAAAGATATAAGCATCTGAATGCAGAGTTCCAAAGAATAGCAAGAAGACATAAGAAAGCCTTCTTCAGCGATCAATGCAAAGAAATAGAGGAAAACAACAGAATGGGAAAGACTAGGGATCTCTTTAAGAAAATCAGAGATACCAAAGGAACATTTCATGCAAAGATGAGCTCGATAAAGGACAGAAATGGTATGGACCTAACAGAAGCAGAAGATATTAAGAAGAGATGGCAAGAATACACAGAAGAACTGTACAAAAAAGATCTTCACGACCCAGATAATCACGATGGTGTGATCACTGACCTAGAGCCAGACATCCTGGAATGTGAAGTCAAGCGGGCCTTAGAAAGCATCACTATGAACAAAGCTAGTGGAGGTGATGGAATTCCAGTTGAGCTATTCCAAATCCTGAAAGATGATGCTGTGAAAGTGCTGCACTCAATATGCCAGCAAATTTGGAAAAGTCAGCAGTGGCCACAGGACTGGAAGAGGTCAGTTTTCATTCCAATCCCAAAGAAAGGCAATGCCAAAGAATACTCAAACTACCACACAATTGCACTCATCTCACACGCTAGTAAAGTAATTGTCAAAATTCTCCAAGCCAGGCTTCAGCAATATGTGAACCGTGAACTTCCTGATGTTCAAGCTGGTTTTAGAAAAGGCAGAGGAACCAGAGATCAAATTGCCAACATCCGCTGGATCATGGAAAAAGCAAGAGAGTTCCATAAAAACATCTATTTCTGCTTTATTGACTAAGACAAAGCCTTTGACTGTGTGGATCACAATAAACTGTGGAAAATTCTGAAAGAGATGGGAATACCAGACCACCTGATCTGCCTCTTGAGAAATTTGTATGCAGATCAGGAAGCAACAGTTAGAACTGGACATGGAACAACAGACTGGTTCCAAATAGGAAAAGGAGTTCGTCAAGGCTGTATATTGTCACCCTGTTTATTTAACTTCTATGCAGAGTACATCACGAGAAACGCTGGACTGGAAGAAACACAAGCTGGAATCAAGATTGCCGGGAGAAGTATCAATAACCTCAGATATGCAGATGACATCACCCTTATGGCAGAAAGTGAAGAGGAACTAAAAAGCCTCTTGATGAAAGTGAAAGTGGAGAGTGAAAAAGTTGGCTTAAAGCTCAACATTCAGAAAACGAAGATCATGGCATCCGGTCCCACCACTTCATGGGAAATAGATGGGGAAACAGTGTCAGACTTTATTTTTCTGGGTTCCAAAATCACTGAAGATGGTGACTGCAGCCATGAAATTAAAAGAAGCTTATTCCTTGGAAGGAAAGTTATGACCAACCTAGATAGCATATTCAAAAGCAGAGACATTACTTTGCCAACAAAGGTTCATCTAGTCAAGGCTATGGTTTTTCCTGTGGTCATGTATGGATGTGAGAGTTGGACTGTGAAGAAAGCTGAGCGCTGAAGAATTGATGCTTTTGAACTGTGGTGTTGGAGAAGACCCTTGAGAGTCCCTTGGACTGCAAGGAGAGCCAACCAGTCCATCCTAAAGGAGATCAGCCCTGGGATTTCTTTGGAAGGAATGATGCTAAAGCTGAAACTCCAGTTCTTTGGCCTCATGCGAAGAGTTGACTCATTGGAAAAGACTCTGATGCTGGGAGGGATTGGGGGCAGGAGGAGAAGGGGATTTATTAGGCAAGAATACTGGAGTGGGTTGCCATTTCCTTCTCCTGGGGATCTTCCCAACCCAGGGATTGAACGCGCATCTCCTGCATTGCAGGTGGTCTCCTGTATTTAAGGGGGATTCTTTACTGACTGAGCCACGAGGGAAGCCTGGTTAGAAATAGTGGAAACCATTAGGTAAACACCATAGGTCCAGACCAGTAGCATCTAAACCATGTTATATAATTTTAAATTGCCTTGTAGCCAAATTTGAAAATGACAAACAAGTAAAATTAATTTTAATAATACCTTTTATTTAACCCAATATATCCAGAATATTATCATTTCAACATGCTACCTATTTTATATTCTTGCTATGTATCCAGAGGCTGGTGTGTGTTTCACACTTATAGCACATTCTTCATCAGCCACATTTCAAGTGCTCAGTGGCCGGATGTGGCTTGTATTACTACATTGGACAGCACTGCACAGATTCTGAGATTAGTGTCCACACTAGTAACACTAGTGACCAGTGTTAGTGACCTCCTAGGCTTTTTTATGCTTCATCTCTTTTCTGGGCCTTGCTGGGTGAGGAAGCACTTGAGTACTCAGATGAAAAATATACCTGAAAACGGATCCAAGATAAGATAGCTTCAGAAGTCAGCATCTAAGACAATGTCCCCTCAGTGAGTATGAGGGTATGGGATTCCTGCCTTGGGCAACAAGTTGGACTTCACTGCCCTTACTAACACTGAGTCCTTGAAGCCTAGGGTGGATTTAACGTTCCTGTCCTCATAGTTTCTGTCTAACAGAAACAGCAGATGCTCACTTTCAACTTATTCCTGTTAACGTCAAAGGGACAGTGGCATGCCATGCCCTCCACAGACGGACAGACCGACAGAAGTAAAAGGTGCTTCAGCTGGGCAAAGCTACCCACCACACAATTGTTTTGGTAGGTAGCCTTTATTTATTTAAAATTTTATTTTATTGAAGTTGATTTACAATGTCATGCTAATGTCATTTACAAGGTCATGCTAATCACTGTGCTGTACAGCGGTTCAGTTTATATATGGATATATGCATTCTTTTTCATACTCTTTTCTATTATGATTTATTACAGGATATTGAATATAGTTCCCTGGGCTATACAGTAGGGACTGTGTAGTTTTTCCATTCTATATATAATAATTTGCATCTGCTAATCCCAAACTCTCAATCTCTCTCTCTCCCACCACCCTTCCCCCTTGGCAACCACAAGTCTGTTTTCTATGTCTGTGAGTCTTTTTCTGTTTCATAGATAAATTCATTTGTGCCATATTTTAGGCTTCCCTGGTGGTTCAGAGGTTAAAGCGTCTGCCTGCAATGCAGGAGACCTGGGTTCGATCCCTGTGTCTGGAATATCCCTTGGAGAAGGAAATGGCAACCCACTCCAGTATTCTTGCCTGGAGAATCCCATGGACGGAGGAACCTGGTGGGCTACAGTCCACAGGGTCACAAAGAATCGGACACGACTAAGCGACTTAACTTTCTTTCTTTTCACTTTTCTTTTAGATTCCACATACAAGTGATACCATATGGTATTTGTCTTTCTCTTTCTGACTTCACTTAGTACGCTTATCTCTAATTGCACCCATGTTGCTGCAAATGGCATTATTTTGTTTTTATGGTTGAGTAATATTCCAGTATATATATGTACCACATAGAAACTCGATTTTTTAATCCTTGACATTTCAACTTTAGTGTTAGGGGTATAATTTAAGGCTTCTCAGCAAAGAGTCTTGCTCAGAAACACTAGCCGGATGGAGGAAAAATGAGGGCCCAGGAAAGGGCTGAAAAACTTATTCTATGATGTGTTTCCAGGGATGGAAGCCAGGTGGTTCACGCTCACGCACCCTGGCTGGTGCTCACATCACTCACAGTCACGGTGGTGGAGTGGAGAAGTGGCAGCAGAAACACAGACACTTGTTATATAGACAGCAGGTATCATCATCATCATGTCTATGAAGTCACAAGTATATGAAGCAGTTTCTAAACCTTGGCTTGCCTCACAATCACTTAGGGATCTGGCTAAAATGCGTAATTCTCATCTCTACCTTCAGAGATTCTATTGCAGCACGTCCAGGGTTCACCAAAGGAGTCTGGATGTAAGCAGCATCCTAGAAGGTTCTGATGCAGTTGGTTCCTGGAAAAATATTGGTATTTCTAGCAACATTTCCAGGCAGAAGGATCAGGATCTGGCCCCTCACGCACTAGGAGAGCTAGGATAGGTGTTAGAGTCCTAAGAGTGGCCACCAAGTCATACACAGTGAGCCTTGGAAATGGGAGGTAGAGGAAAGGGCGCGGAGATTCCAGGGAGCCAGCTATCCAGATCGCAAGCATAGAAAATATGAAGCTCACCGACACTCCCTCTCCCCACTGGGACTGACAACCATCTCTCCGAAGGCATCTGCTTTTCCTGTGAAATGAGCCAACATCAAAGAGTTGGCAGCCCTACCAAGTTAGTTTGTTCATGCTTCCACTCTAAGCTTGCCTGGAGTCCATATTTCCAATACTGAATCTCATAACCGCTTCTTGGGGGTTTTCATAGGGTTATCAGTAAAAATAATAATCCAGAAGCACGCTAACACAGGACTCAAAAGGCAAAAACTGGATTATTTGGTGACAGGGATAGAAAGCAAGGCGTTGTGAGGCGAATGGTGCATTACTTGGGATTAGTCACCAGAGGGCGCCAGAGCATCCTTCGCCAAAAGGTTTCAGTTCAACAAAACCCTTATGGCGTCAGTTAAACAAAAACATTTCCCCAAAACGACAGGTTCCACCGAAGTAACCCTAAAGGCAGAAGAGAGTGGACAGGTGGTCCCTGGAAAAGTCTTCTGAGGCAATGCAATTTCGTTGACGTTATCCATTTGGTGTTAAAAATTGACACGACTTTCCAGACTCCTGATACATCCTGGTTTGCCTAATACACAAAGTTTTACATTTCAATATTAAAAAGCAGAGACATTACTTTGCCAACAAAGGTCCGTCTAGTCAAGGCTATGGTTTTTCCAGTAGTCATGTATGGATGTGAGAGTTGGACTATAAAAAACGCTTAGCACTGAAGAATTGATGCCTTTGAACTGTGGTTTTGGAGAAGACTCTTGAGAGTCCCTTGGACAGCAAGGAGACCCAACCATTCCATCCTAAAGGAGATCAGTCCTGAATATTCATTGGAAGGACTGATGCGGAAGCTGAAACTCCAATACTTTGGCCACCTGATACAAAGAGCCGACTCATTGGAAAAGACCCTGATGCTGGGAAAGATTGAAGGTGGGAGGAGAAGGGGAGGACAGAGGATGAGATGGTTGGTTTGTATCACTGACTCAATGGACACGAGTTTGAGTAAACTCCTGGAGTAGTGATGGACAGGGAGGCCTGGCGTGCTGCCGTCCATGGGGTTGCAAAGAGTCAGACACGACTGAGCGACTGAACTGAATTTGTGTTACACAGCGGAAACCGAGGCTCAAAGGGAAACAGGGGCCTGTTTCGAGTTAGAAATCAGTTTAGTCTTGCGGCCAAGGTGAAACTCTCTTTTTCTAACCTGTAAATTGACCCTGGAGTCCCCAGCCGGAATGAGGCTCGATCCACTCATGGTCTAAAACCTAAACAATATAAGAAAGGGCCTGAGATCCAGGAAATGGAGTTCAAAGTGCAAGAAGACAGCCTCAGGCAGGGGGAGGTGGCTCTGAGAAACTCTTCTGCCAGATCCTGTGTGGTGCTGCCACCTTCTGTTCAACTAAGAAATTAAACTCAAACTTTGCTGTAATGCTAATGAAATTAAATTTTGTGAAAGACCTGGCCCTTGCTGTATTTCTATCTTTTTTCCTAAATGCATTTTCTTGGTTTTTCCAAATTCCCTGATCACTAGAGAAAAACAAAGGGACAAGTAGGAAGAGACATGACAAGTTCACAACCTATTACTTAGAAATTACATTAAAAAACTTCTATTTCTTCTAGACACAGTCTAAAAGATCTGCAGATCTGGAATATTTTATAATATACATTTTCTATGTAATCATTATTCACAAAACATTCTGAATTAAAATAATAGCAAACATCTGAGTATTTACTGTGTGCGGTATCCGTATTTTATATGGATAAAGTACTTTATAGATGCATAAAGTATCTATACATTATGGGGATTAATTTATATAATCCTCAGTATAACTCCCAAAGATTGTGTCATTATTATCCTCATTTACATATAAAGAAACTGAGGCTTGAGTATACTGAGAATTTGTTCAAGGCAAATAGCAATTGATGATGAGTTGGGAGTCCAGCTCATGACGTCTCACCTAGAAGGATGTGATCCAAACCACAAGGCCAGTGGTTCTCAAAGTGTGGCCCCCTAGACCAGAAGCACCATCATTACCTGGAAACCCAATAGAACTGCAAGTTTCCAGGCCTTCCCTACCCCAGAACTTTTGAATCAAATTCCAAGGATGGGAGCCAGCAGGGTTTTAGTCAGCCCTGAGGTAAAAAAATCCGCCTGCAATGCAGAAACTCTGGTTCAATCCTTGGGTCAGGAAGATCCCCTAGAGAGGGAAATGGCAACCCACTCCAGTGTTCTTGCCTGGAGAATCCCATGGACATAGGGGCCTGGCAGGCTACAGCCCATGGGGTTGCAAAGAGTCAGACACAATTGAGCAACTAAGCACACACAGCACGGAATTCGGCCGCAGCCCAAATTATGACAACCACTCACCTAGGCAATGCTGCCGCTAATTGTTAGAGTATTCCAATAAAAGCAACTCTGTGCTTACACCTACCCTGGAGATCAGTATACTGCTACTGCTAAGTCACTTCAGTCGTGTCCAACTCTGTACGACCCCATAGACAGCAGCCCACCAGGCTCCCGCGTCCCTGGGATTCTCCAGGCAAGAACACTGGATTGCCATTTCCTTCTCCAATGCATGAAAGTGGAAAGTGAAAGTGAAGTCACTCACTCATGTCCGACGCTTAGGGACCCCATGGACTGTAGCCCACCAGGGTCCTCCACCCATGGGATTTTCCAGGCAAGAGTACTGGAGTGGGGTGCCATTGCCTTCTCCGGGAGATCAGTATGGTAGATCATATTACACTGTCATTTATGCTATTTCATATAATTATGGCATATTCACAAGACACTGAGACTTAAAAAATATATATTGATATATATGTTTGGATCATAATAATCGTGTAATTAAGACCCTAAAAAATTAGCTTCATCTCCCAATCTCATCAAACCACTGGTGACTGTCAGGAATTTAACTTACTTTTGATTAAGATAATAACCCACTTCTGGGCAGAGGGTATAGGTGGTTCCAAAGAGAAGCAAAGGACCCAACCAGGAGCCCAGACCAGAGGCTGGCAGCAGGGAAATTTTTCATTTTTTCATTTTACACAATGTAAATATTAAAGACAGGAGATTGCCTGAGCAGGGGATTTTTTTTCCCCTTCTGCTTGACAGCCAGAGAAAGAATGGCGGGGCTTCCCCAGCAAAAGTAGGCTGGACCCCATTGCAGCAATTCAGTTAAACTGGAGCTGCTGCTGCCGCATGGATGTTCAGTCATGTCTGATTCTTTGGGACTCCAGTCTCCTCTGTCCATGGGATTTCCCAGCAAGAATACAGGAGCAGGTTGGCATTTACTCCTCTAGGGGATCTTCCCAACCCAGGGATTGAACCTGCATTTCCTGCATTGGCAGACAGATTCTTTACCACTAAGGCACCTGGGAACTATACTTCTCCAAATTCCCTTCCCTGCACAGTTCCAGGTTGGCATGGGCCACTAGAGACATCTGGGATGGAATCTGGAGGGCAGATAGGGAACAGTAACAATATTTGCCCCATCACTTACCAGCTGGGGTACTTAAGCAAGTTACTTAAATACTCTTCGTCTCAGTTAACTCACATGTAAAATGGAGATGATAATATTGTGCATAACTCACAGGTTTCTGGGAGGTTTACATGAATTATCATAGGTAAAGCACCTATAATAATCCTTTGGCATATAGTAAGCACTATCTTACTTTATTCTCTATTTATAAGAGATATTCATATTCACAAGTAAGGCTGGTTTTCCAATGTGTTCCTCAGAGCGGTTTTCCACATGTTCCTCTCTCTTCCTTTCCCCTGCCATTTGCTCCAGAAATTCCCCTTGTCTCCCTTGCAAGCATTCTCCTTCTCATCTGCCTCACTGAAAACCCCACCATCAGCCCTTATGGAGGAAGTCTTTTGAGCAGCCTACCAACCCTTCCCGGGTCTTCTCTGCCCCAGTCTCACCTTGTGTGTGTGCTGTCACTTCCATCGTGTCTGACTCTGCGACCCCTCTGTCCATGGGATTCTCCATGCAAGAATACTGGAGTGGGTTGCCTTGCCCTCCTGCAGGGGATCTTCCTGACCCAGGGATCCAACCAGCATCTCTATGTATCCTGTTTTGGCAGACAGGTTCTTTACCACTAGCGTCACATGGGAAGCCCTGCCAGAAACCAAATATCAGCATCAAAAATCCAAGGCGCAAATGGCCCGGTGAGGTCTGAGTGGGCATGGTGGGGAATGTCGGGGAGGCAGCAATGAGAGGCTCTTGCTGCCTTCATCACTAACTTATTGAGCATCTGCTGTATACCATGTGGTCCACCAGGCCCCTTATCTACAGTTCTTCAGTCTTCCCATCTGCATTTGGGGCGATACTATCTTTGTTTCACAGTAGCTTGATGCCAAGAGAGGTCAGGTAATTACCAAAATCACATGGCCGAAGAATCATGGGATCAGGATAGAAAATCAGGTGCCTGTGGGCTGCCAGGCCCAGCACTTCCCACTGAAAATTCTGCCCTTTGGCTCCTGAGTCACTGCTGGGAAATCTAGAATGACACTGTTTTAGGGACGGAAGAGAAGGCAAGATGAGGTGAGGCTTCATCCTGGGGGGCTAAAAGAGGAGGAGAGAAACAAGGATGTGTGGGCAGACTCCAGAGGAGTGTGCCCATAATCACTGCTTCCAAAGCTTCCTCTTCCCTCATCGCCTGTTGTGGCCTTAGGCAGAAACCACCACGCTCGGACAGTACAAAATCAATTTTCCAGGGCAACAAGAAGGGCAGGCAGTTCATCCCAACTCCTTATGAGGTGGGTACTTTTATTATCTCCATTTTCACATCTGTGTGAACTGAGGCAAAGAAAGATTAGTTAAATCCTGACTGTGCCTTCCTGTTGCTTAATAGGGTGTCCTGCTCTGGCTTTCGGCTTTCAGAACTTTCAGCTGAGGAGGAGGAACCACAGAAACCACAAAGAAATACTCTTGAGTATTTTGTAGCACCCAGCTCTCCCAGAGTGCTACATAACTAGTTTCATGCTGGATACAAAGGAGCAAACTTACATTACATGCACAAGCCTCTGGGTAGGAAGACTTGTTTCTTTCAGGAAAAGGGCGGTTTACCTTTTGTTACATACAGGAAAATGGAAAGAAGAGTACAATGTACACTATAACAGAAAGTGAAGAGGAACTAAAAAGGCTCTTGATGAAAGTGAAAGAGGGGATTGAAAAAGTTGGCTTAAAGCTCAACATTCAGAAAACTAAGACCATGGCATCTGGTCCCATCACTTCATGGGAAATAGATGGGGAAACAGTGGAAACAGTGTCAGACTTTATTTTCTGGAGCTCTAAAATCACTGCAGATGGTGATTGCAGCCATGAAATTAAAAGACGCTTACTCCTTGGAAGGAAAGTTATGACCAACCTAGATAACATATTAAAAAGCAGAGACATTACTTTGCCAACAAAGGTCCGTCTAGTCAAGGCTATGGTTTTTCCAGTAGTCATGTATGGATGTGAGAGTTGGACTGTGAAGAAAGCTGAGTGCTGAAGAATTGATGCTTTTGAAGTGTGGTGTTGGAGAAGACTCTTGAGAGTCCCTTGGACTTCAAGAAGATCCAACCAGTCCATCCTAAAAGAGACCAGTCCTGGGTGTTCATTGGAGGGACTGATGCTAAAGCTGAAACTCCAGTACTTTGGCCACCTCATGCAAAGACAACTCTTATATATTGGAAAAGACTCTGATGCTGGGAGGGATTGGGGGCAGGAGGAGAAGGGGAAGACAGAGGATGAGATGACTGGATGCTATCACCGACTTGATGGAAATGAGTGTGAGTAAACTCCAGGAGTTGGTGATGGACAGGGAGGTCTGGTGTGCTGTGATTCATGGGGTCGCAAAGAGTTGGACATGACTGAATAACTGAAATGAACTGAACTGAACCCTAAATAATTCAGATCTAATGGAGAACTAAAGTCCTAGATTTTGTGGGATTTGTAATTCCTTACAAGGCTGACATAGTAATTTTGTATCTTGTGTATAGAGAAAGCCACGTATCAGTGTATTATAGTTAATATGCATATTTTATGCTATATTTTCTACATAGATTTAGCTTAGAATTTTACAATACATTTTATCTTTTCTCAGGATTTATACATTTTTGTTTCCTTTAAATAACTTTTTTTCCTTTACTCTAGCTGTTCTCTGGCTAAACTATGTAAGTTTTTCAGTCTATCCTGTGGCAAATTCTTTGTCCTTGTAACTTTCAATTTTTTTAATAGTAAAACATATATAACATAAAGTATATCACCTTAACCATTTTTAGGTGTATAGGTCAGTGTCATTAATTTTGCTGACTCTGTCATGCTACTATTAATGCCATCCATGCTTAGAACTCTTTATCATGCAAAACTGAAACCTGTGTCTATTAATAACTCCCCATTCTTCTCTCCCCACTGGTCCCTGGAAACCACTACTTTACTTTCTGTATTCCACTTTCTGTTAATTTCACTACACTAGAAATCTTATGTAAATGGAACCACAAAGTATTTGTCCTCTTGTGATTGGCTTATTTCACTTAGCATAATGTTCTCAAAGTTCATCCATGTTGTAGCATGTGTCAGAATTTCCTTTCCTTTTAAGGCTGAATGATATAATAATAATATAATATGTAATATAATATGTTATATAATAATATAATGTATAATATAATAATAATATGAAGGAATGATGCTAAAGCTGAAACTCCAGTACTTTGGCCACCTCATGCGAAGAGTTGATTCATTGAAAAAGACTCTGATGCTGGGAGGGATTGGGGGCAGGAGGAGAAGGGGACGACAGAGGATGAGATGGCTGGATGGCATCGCTGACTCGATGGACGTGAGTCTCAGTGAACTCTGGGAGTTGGTGATGGACAGGGAGGCCTGGCGTGCTGCGATTCATGGGGTCACAAAGAGTCGGACACGACTGAGCGACTGATCTGATCTGATCTGATAATAATTTTAAGGTTGAATAATAATAAAATGTGCATGCATATGCCACATTTTCTCTATCCATTCATCCATCGATGGATATCTGGGTCACTTTCACATTTTTACTATTGCAAATAATGCTTCTATGAATATAAATGTCTCTTTGAGATCCTGGTTTTAATTATTTTGGGTATATATTGGACTGTATGGTAATTTTATGCTTAAGCTTAATTTTTGAGGAATTGCCATATTATTTTCCATAGTGGCTGCATCATTTTACATTCTCACCAAATGTACAGAAGAATTCCAATTTCTCCACATGCTCACTAACACTTATTATCATCAGTTTTTTTTTTTTAAATAATAGCCATTCTAATAGATGTGAGGTGATATTGAGGTTTTATGTGCATTTCACTATTTATTAGCAATGTTCAGCATATTTTCATATACCTGTTGGCCACTTGTATGTCTTCTTTGGATAAATATCTATTCAAGTCCTTTATTCATTTTCAAATCAGTTTGGTTTTGTTGTTGTCGTTGAATTGGCCCTGTAATTTTTTTTTTTTTTTTTCGGCTGCACCACACAGGATGTAGGCCCCCAGTTCCCTGACCAGGGATCAAACCCGCATCCTCTGCATTAGAAGAGTGGCATCTTAACCAATGGACTGCCAGGGAAGTTCCCACCCATGTAATTCTTTATGGTTCTATTTCTCTAGGTAACTTTTGTCCATGTCCTCCACTTTCTTCTTCTTTTTTTCAGCAAAGCATGTAGCTTCTTAGAACTCTGGTGTGTCATCCCAGTATTCATTTAGGAATGAAAATGAACAAGTTGGGGGAAAAGAATGAAAAAAAGCAAAAGAAACATAGTAACTTCTGGAACCTGGTGAATTATACATTTCACAAGAAATCTTTTGAAGAGGAATCATTTGACTCATGCAAGCTGAAATGTAGAGGCAGAGCAGACCAGCTAGTTTACATCTTAACATGGGCTCAACAAAATCGCCTGGATCCACCTCACACTGCTGCTTCTGGGTCTATTCCATTCTGAGACAGCCTTTCCCAGTGTGGTTTCAAGGTGGCTGCCAACAGTAATTTTCTTCCTTTTCCTCCTCTGTTGCCACTTCCTCCTCCCTCTCCTGCACTTGCTCGAGTAAACTTTGCTTTGACATAATTATAGATTTACAGAAGTTCCGAGAATAGCAAGACTTATTTCTGTGTCTGCTCTGTAAAGGAAAACTCACTTCCTCTGTGTGTCCTTCACTCCCCTACTTACGCACTCCACTCCACTTCTGACACCAAGTGTGTGATATATAGTATATATATATTATATATATAATATAACTCGATTCTGACACTAACTACTCAAAGAGTGTCAGATCCCACAACTGAAGGGCTCAGTCCTATGAGATTGCATCTGCCTTTCCAGATGCCAACAGAAATTCCAGACCAACTGGCTATAAACTGGAGATTCTCATAACCCCGTTTTCAAGTTCAGTTGCCTTGCTAGAATGGCTCACAGAGCTCAAAAATATTTATTTCCAGATGAACAGTCAGATGAAGAGGCACATGGGCTAGGTCTGGAAGGGTCCTGTGGAGAAGAGCTTCCGTTCCAATGGAACTGGGGTGCACCACCTCCTCATGTGTGGAAGCTTTCACCAACTAGGAAGCTGGTCAAATCTTGTTGAAGAGTTTTTGTAGAGCTTATTGCCAGCCTCCTCACCTTCCCAGAGGTCGGTAGGTGTGGCTGAAATTTCCAGCCTACTCATCCCTTTGCCTTTCTGGCGACCGGCTCCATCCAGGGGTTATCTTGGTACCAGCCTTCAGTAACTCATTAGAATGTACTTAGGTGTGCACAAAAGGGGCTCCTTATGAATGACAAGACATTTCTATCATTCAGGAAATGCCAAGGTTTAAAAGTAGTGCGGTGGTAAAAGATCCACCTGTTAATGCAGGAAATTAATGCAGGACATGCAAGAAGCATGGGTTCCAAGCCTGGGTCAGGAACCACTGGAGGAGGAAATGGCAACCCATTCCAGTGTTCTTGCCTGGGAAAGCCCACGGACGGAGGAGACTGGTGGGCTACAGTCCATGGGGTTACAAGGAGTCGCACACAATTGAGCATGCACGTACACACACATACACACAAAACCCTCCTAAAGGAGCTCAGAGTCAGAAACTATGACAAGGACTAAATATATTTCTTGCTGTACCACACCCCTTAATCAGGTTCCCCAGTTACTTCTTATCGCATTTTCTTTTTCATTCTTTTCCTGCCCCCTACTTTATACATTTACAATCTGCATGTGTATGTGTATAATGGCATTTTTTTTCAACCACGGGCAATGAGTCATAGATGTAATAACTTTTGATCTCTAAATACATCAATGTGCATCATCTAAAAACAAGAATACCAACCACAATATAGTTATCAAAAAACAATGATTAAAAACAAGATATTAGTTCAGTTCGGTTCAGTCGCTCAGTCATGTCCAACTCTTTGTGACCCCATGAATTGCAGCACGCCAGGCCTCCCTGTCCATCACAAACTCCCGGAGTTTACTCAAACTCACGTCCATCTAGTCAGTGATGCCATCCAGCCATCTTATCCTCTGTTGTCCCCTTTTCCTCCTGCCCCCAATCCCTCCCAGCAGCAGAGTCTTTTCCAATGAGTCAACTCTTCGCATGAGGTGGCCAAAGTACTGGAGTTTCAGCTTTAGCATCATTCCTTCCAAAGAACACCCAGGACCGATCTCCTTTAGAATGGACTGGTTAGATCTCCTTGCGGTCCAAGGGACTCTCAAGAGTCTTCTCCAACACCACAGTTCAAAAGCATCAATTCCTCAGCACTCAGCTTTCTTCACAGTCCAACTCTCACATCTATACATGACTACTGGAGAAACCATAGCCTTGACTAGACAGACCTTTGTTGGCAAAGTAACGTCTCTGCTGTTCAATATGCTATCTAGGTTGGTCATAACTTTCCTTCCAAGGAGTAAGCATCTTTTAATTTCATGGCTGAAGATATTAAACTTGATATAAAAACTCAAGTTTTCTTGATTTCACTATATATTTCGCTAAAAAAGCTATAGATTTCACTAAAGGTCCCAATAACAACTTTTATAGGGGAAAAAAAATCATGGGTTATGAATTGCTTCTATTGTCAGTCTCTTTAGATATTGCTGAATTCTCCATAAGCTTGTAACATTTTGCATTCTCTGCCAGGAACATATTATAGCAGTAGCTGTATTCTTACTCCCACCCAAGGAGAAAAAATAGGTCCAGGTAAGCCACCAATGGGCTCAATTTCTTGGTATTGAATCTTTTATGCCCTGATTGGTCTCATTTGATTCATGTGTTCTTCTCTGAATCAAGAACAGTTGTCAGGGGACATAGGTATGCTGTTCAACTTAGCCTGGATCACATACTTCTTTCCAGGAGCCATGGTGGATTCACTGAAGCATGTGGGCTCAAAGTGTGGGAAAGGGGCAGTTCCTCAAAGCAAAATTCAGGGTACCATCACCACAGAGTAAAACTGTGTAAAAACAATGGCAACTACAACAAATATCCAATACATTCTCCCCTTAAAGGATGTCCAACATCTGTACCAAAACAACAAATGTTTACTGAACCCAGCAAAAGAAGAACAAATATATCAAAACTCGAGCGTAGGTAGTTGTTGGTTAGTCCCTAAGTCGTGTCTGGCTCTTTGCAACCCTATGGACTGTAGCCTCCAGGCTCCTCCATCCGTTGGATTTCCCAGCAAGAATACTGGAGTGGGTTGCCATTTCCTTCTCTAGGGGATCTTCTTAACCTAGGGATCGAACCCACATCTCCTGTGTCTCCAGCATTGGCAGGCAGATTCTTTACAGCTGAGCAGATTCTTTACAGGAAAGCCCAGAGCTAGGTAGACTCCAACCTAATTTTTCATTTTCACATATTAAAATTTTAATTTTATTTATTTATTTAGGCCACACCATGGAGCACACAGGATCTTAGATCTCTGACCAGGGATCCAACCCATGTCTTCTGCATTCGGAGTGCAGATTCTTAACTACTGGACCATCAGGGAAATCCCTCATGCAGTAAATATTTTCATCTCTCTTCTTTTATTCATGTTGTTCAGTCACAACGTTGTGTCCAACTCTTTGTGATTCATAGCACAGAGATATTTTGACCTAGCCACCGCCTCTGTTTTGTTTTATTTTGTTTGTCAATTTAATTGATTCTCACAACAGCTCTAGGTAGCACCAGGAAAGGTCCATGCCCCGCCTGACCAGTGCTGCTTGCTTCACCTACACCATATTCACCTGACTGACCTTCCTACATACTTGCCCCAGGCTCTAGCTAGTAATTTTTCTTTTCAAAGGATTGGTGGTTTCCTAGGTAACCCGTGAGCCCACGGACAATCTCCTCTTCCCCCAGGAGCAAGGCCTGCTGCTGTGTCCTGCCCGCTGTCGGCTGCACACAGTGAAGACTTGCTACAGGTCCAGGACCCTGCTTCAGATGTGCAAGCTCTCTCATCCATTAAACCACTGACATCTTTGTCACTGAGTTGAGACTCTTTCTTTCTCTTTAAAAATTATTTTCGCCATGCTGTGTGGCATGTGAGATCTTTAGTTCCCCGACCAGGAATTGAACCTGAACCGCATCATTGGAAGCTCAGGGTCCCAACCACTGTACCCTGAGAGGCAATTTCCCTCTTTCTTCTGTCTTAAACCTGGCAAGTGCAGTCCCTGCTGGCCCATGGGGTGCAGCCCAACACATATTCTTTCTACTTTTGAAAAGTATGTCTTAGGAAAATAAAAGTATGTGCTTAAAATCACTTTACTAAGTCTTACGCAAGTAAATAAACTTAAACCAGGTTTTTTGTTTGTTTTGCTGTTGGTGCAAGCCACAGCTCTTCTAAGATTGTGACCTTTTTAAAGTAGCTTCGATGCTATTTTCATCCCTGTTTCTCACAAACAGAAAATCTTAAGAATTTTCATCATTAGAATGTTTATTTTTTTCTGCCTTTTCAAATGACAGAGAGTTTTCATCTTTCATAGAAACTGGAGGGCTCACTGTGTAGCATGGTGATTTGTTGCTGTTCCATATTTCTTCTCAAGCTCATTTTTCTTCTGATTGTACAGATTCTAAATGGTCAGTTGCTGTCACAGCAGGTCTTCACATTCTTGCTGTCCTGCTCTCAGCCC
This sequence comes from Bos indicus, assembly GCF_029378745.1. Classification (NCBI taxonomy): domain Eukaryota; kingdom Metazoa; phylum Chordata; class Mammalia; order Artiodactyla; family Bovidae; genus Bos; species Bos indicus. The sequence continues at coordinate 81,460,237 of NC_091763.1, forward strand.
CGTCTTCTGGGCAGTTTCTTTAAGGTCAGAAACATTAACCCTCCCAGACATGTCACACAAGGACAAGGTGAATTCTTGTTTTAGATCCAAAGAGTATTTGGCAAAGTGTTTTCTGAACCTAAATGCTTAGTGTAGTTTGAAGTACACACGTCTTATTCTCCTAGTCACTAAACCTCAAAAAATATCCTACCATTCCTTAACATAGGAATGAACTCCTTTTTTATTTTGTATAATTAACTTCTAACTTTCTGCCTAACAGAGACCAGAAATACCATAAAAAAAAAAGAAAAAGTCGAATTTAAATGCCTCTCTCCATTCTTAGCCAACAACCAGACTAATAATAACCAGGGGAAATTCAGTGGTGGCCTGCCTGCCTCTTCTTGTATTTAAAGAGAGAAGATACAGGGGTTCCCTGGTAGTCCTGTGGTTAGGACTTTGAGCTTTCAATGCAAGGAGTGTGGGTTTGATCCCTTGTCAGGAGACTAAGATCCCACATGGTGCACAGTGTGGCATAAATAAATAATAATTAATTATGTATTTTTTGTATGAATAAATGTGATCACCCCAAGGAGGCAAGGTGAACCCAACCATCAGGTATCAAGCTGGTGACTACTACCTAGGGTCTCTCTTCTCTTCCTTTGGCTTGTTACCTGGTGAATGAACTATTTGTGGGTATGACTGGCACTTGTTACAGGAGGAGAGAGAAAAGAATAGAGGAGAAAATCAGAGCTATCACATGATAGATGTTTTGTGAGACTCTTGCTTCATTTTTACACAGATATACCAGCGGCTCTGTTGCCTGCTGGCGAGCATGCGTTCTGAGCATTACAGGCTGGCTGGCCTGTGTGCTTCTTTGACCTGTTTCTGTCTGTTGGGGCACTAACACCCTGAGCTGTGCTGCTTTGTGCTGCATTTCCTGAGTCCTCCCAAGCCTCCTTCACACTTGTAATCAATGTTTGTTGTAAGTTTTGATCATTGATGTTTAGGGTCTGGAGAATAGCTTTGAGACCCCCTTTCAGGTTAGCCATGGGTCAGATGTCTCATAGCTTTTGCTAGATGCTACCATGCTGGAGGAGGTCACCCCTCTCCAGACCCCTGTGGCTACTTGGGATCCATACAGTGAATAGCAACGGAAGTTTGAATGGTTTACAGACAGCATTGCAGTCGGTACACAAGATGGAGCTTGCTGGAGAGTTGCTGCTTTTTTTCCCATCACAGAGTCATCCCTAACTAAGGATGGACACAAGGATCAGCATAATTAGCTATACTTCAGGCGGTCATCTTAGCCCTGGCCCCAGCTGCACATGTTTACAGATGTGTGAGTCATTCGTTTCCAATGGTCAGCCATCTGGTCCAGCCGATGGCAGCAACAATTCCTGACCCAAGGTTGCATCCTTATAGGTAAAAACTCTAGGAATCTGTACCTTCACTAAATATTATAAACCAAGGTCACACATACCTCTGCACCTACAAAAGCCACAGTGTGAGGGCTCACCAGGATACTTCTTACCTCATTATTGCAGTTTCAACTATTATTGATAATGACCAATGCACACATTTCATTTTGCGAAATATACAACACTGAACTCAAACAGGTATTCAACAGAACTCTCACCTCCTAAACCAGTCTCAGGCTGCAGGCTTTGTAGAACACCATAATGGACTATTTATTACAGGTTCAAATTCAATTAAATGAAGCATGGCACATTTTAGTCACTGGTCCAATATCAGGAGTGAATTTTAGTAAGGAGTCTAACTCTGTCGTTGCTATTTGACTGTTGATGTCTTTCAACCTCTGTCCCTTACCTGGCCCTCTTGTCCTACAACTGAAGGCAATAACAAAGCACAATGAGCTGCCTCCCTTTGCACCAACAAAAAGTTCAGACCACAGACAATTTGGCCCAGCTCCACCCCCAACCACCAAAAAATTCCAAATCTGTCACCTCTCTTTGGTTTCGTAAGCTGTGTTTGGACCTTCCTTGAGAGCCTGCCCTGCTCTTCCCAGAAAGCCTCATTATGTGCAGTAATAGAATTCTTTATACCCTCTTGGTGTGTGTGGTATGTCAAATTGTGAGCCAAATTTTTATACATTAATGTATTTATTTTAATTGAAGGCTAATTACTTTACAAGATTGTAGTGTTTTTTGTCATACATTGACTTGAAGCAGCCATGGGTGTATGTGTGTCCCCTATCCTGAAGCCCCCTCCCACCACCCTCCCCATCCCATCCCTCAGGGTTGTCCCAGTGCACCAGCTTTGAGTGCCCCGCTTCATGCATCAAACTTGCACTGGTCATCTATTTCACATATGGTAATATACAGTTTCAGTGCTATTCTCTCAAATCATCCCACCCTCACCTTCTCCCACAGAGTCCAAAAGTCTGTTCTTTATATCTGTGTCTCTTTTGCTGTCTCACATATAGGGTCATTGTTACCATCTTTCTAAATTCCATATATATGCGTTAATATACTGTATTGGTGTTTTTCTTTCTGTTTTATTTCACTCTGTATAAAAGGCTCCAGTATCATCCACCTCATTAGAACTAACTCAAATGTGTTCTTTTTAATAGGTGAGCAATATCCCATTGTGTATATGTACCACAGCTTTCTTATCTATTCATCTGTTGATGGACATCTAGGTTGCTTCCATGCCCTAGCTATTGTAAACAGTGCTATGATGAACATTGGGGTACACATGTCTCTTTCAGTTCTGGTTTCCTTGATGTATAGGCCCAGTAGTGGGATTGCTGGGACGTATGGAAGTTCTATTTCCAGTTTTTTAAGGAATCTCCACACTGTTCTCTATAGTGGCTGTACTAGTATGCATTCCCACCAACAGTGTAAAAGGATTCTCTTTTCTCCACACCCTCTCCAGCATTTATTGTTTGTAGACTTTTGGATAGCAGCCACTCTGACCGGCATAAGATGGTGCCTCATTGTGGTTTTGATTTGCATTTCTCTGATAATGAGTGATGTTAACAAACACTTTTCATGTGTTTGTTAGCCATCTGTATGTCTTCTTTGGAGAAATGTCTGTTTAGTTCTTTGCCCCATTTTTTGATTGGGTTTTTTATTTTTCTGGTATTGAGCTTCATGAGCAGCTTGTATATTTTTGAGGTTAATTCTTTGTCAGTTGCTTCATTTGCTATGATTTTCTCCCACTCTGAAGGCTGTCTTTTCACCTTGCTTATAGTTTCCTTCATTGTGCAAAAGCTTTTAAGTTTAATTAGGTCCCATTTGTTTATTTTTGCTTTTATTTCCATTACTCTGGGAGATGGGTCATAGAGGATCCTGCTGTGATTTATGTCAGAGAGTGTTTTACCTATGTTTTCCTCTAGGAGTTTTATAGTTTCTGGTCTTACATTTAGATCCTTAATCCATTTTGAGTTTATTTTTGTGTATGGTGTTAGAAAGTGTTCTAGTTTCATTCTTTTACAGGTAGTTGACTAGTTTTCCCAGGACCACTTGTTAAAGAGGTTGTCTTTTCTCCCTCGTATATTCTTGCCTCCTTTGTCAAAGATAAGGTGTCTATAAGTGCATGTAGTTATCTCTGGGGTTTCTATTTTGTTCCATTGACCTATATTTCTGTCTTTGTGCCAGTACCATACGGTCTTGATGACTGTGGCTTTATACTATAGTCTGAAGTCAGGCAGGTTGATTCCTCCAGTTCCATTCTTCTTTCTCAAGATTGCTTTGGCTATTCGAGGTCTTTTTGTATTTCCATGCAAATTGTGAACTTATTTGTTCTAGTTCTGTGAAAAATACTGTTGGTAGCTTGGTAGTGACTGCATTGAATCCATAGATTGCTTTGGGTAGTATACTCATTTTCACTATATTGATTCTTCCAATCCATGAACGTGGTATATTTCTCCATCTATTTGTGTCATCTTTGACTTCTTTCATCAGTGTTTTTTAGTTTTCTTTATATATGGGTCTTTTGTTTCTTTAGGTAGATTTATTCCTAAGTATTTTATTCTTTTCATCTCAATGGTGAATGGAATTGTTTCCTTAATTTCTCTATTTTCTCATTGTTAGTGTATAGGGATGAAAGGGATTTGTGTGTATTAATTTTATATCCTGCAACTTTACTATATTCATTGATTAGCTCTTGTAATTTTCCAGTGGTGTTTTTAGCATTTTCTATGTAGAGGATCATGTCATCTGCAAACAGTGAGAGTTTTACTTATTCTTTTCCAATCTGGATTCCTTTTATTTCTTTTTCTTCTCTGATTGCTATGGCTAAAACTTCCAAAACTATGTTGAATAGTAGTGGTGAGAGTGGGCACCCTTGTCTTGTCCCTGACTTTAGGGGAAATGCTTTCAGTTTTTCACCATTGAGGATAATGTTTGCTGTGCATTTATCATATATGGCTTTTATTATGTTGAGGTATGTTCCTTCTAGGCCTGCTTTCTATGCCTGTTTTTTTTTTTTTTTTAATCATAAATGGATGTTGAATTTTGTCAAAAGCCTTCTCTGCATCTATTGAGATAATCATATGGTTTTCATCTTTCAGTTTGTTAATGTGGTGTATCACATTGATTGATTTGCAAATATTGAAGAATCCTAGCATCCCTGGGATAAATCCCACTTGGTCATGATGTATGATCTTTTTAATATGTTGTTGGATTCTGTTTGCTAAAATTTTGTTGAGGATTTTTGCATCTATGTTCATCGGTAATATTGGCCTATAGTTTTCTTTTTTTGTGGCATCTTTGTCTGGTTTTGGTATTAGGGTGATGGTGGCCTCATAGAATGAGTTTGGCATTTTACCTTCCTCTTCAATTTCCTGGAAGAGTTTGAGTAGGATAGCTATTAGTTAGCTCTTATCTAAATTTTGTGAGCCAAATTTTAAGTGTGGGGTCCATGTACTTCCATGGGAGAGGCCAGAACAATACCAATAATAAACCCATTTCATGTTAGGTAAAACAGTGACGCATTTTTTAAAAAATAGAAAATAAACATCTTCTTCAAAATAGAAAAGCATTTAGTGAGAAGAATGGATTTTTTAAATTAAAAATGTTTTAAGGCCTAACTTAATAGAAGATAGTTGATCTTAATAGAAGATATTTGATTCTCATCTGATTCTTTATTCAGTTCAGTTCAGTTCAGTCACTCCATCATTTCCGACTTTTTGCAGCCCCATGGACTGCAGCATGCCAGGCTTCTGTGTCCATCACCAACTCCCAGGGCTTACTCAAGCTCATGTCCATCAAGTCAGTGATGCCATCCAACCATCTTATCCTCTGTCATCCCCTTCTCCTTCTGCCTTCAATCTTTCCCAGTATCAGGGTCTTTTCAAATGAGTCAGTTCTTTGCATCAGGTGGCCAAAGTATTGAAGTTTCGGTTTCAGTTTCAGAATCAGTCCTTCCAATGAATATTCAGGACTGATTTCCTTTAGGATTAACTGGTTTGATCTCCTTGCAGTCCAAGGGACTCTCAAGAGTCTTCTCCAGCATCACAGTTCTTTATTAGTCTGTTGCTATTTGTTGCTCTGGTTAAAACGTTTGAAGAAAATTCATCCTCACTGTTATGCAGTTTGAAAGGGGAATGATATTTTGTTTTTAGGTGATTTTTATATAATTGTGGCTGTTGTTTCATACCACCCCAACACTACATAAGTGGTAGTTTCCCAAATTGTAATATGTAATCCAAAACTGTATCAATGAACTTTTCATATTCTGCTACATTAAAACCCATTTTGTACTTCAAATAGATCTTTTTACCCATGCGTGGTTTCTTAACATCATGGATTGAAAATGTGGAAAACACTGATTTACTGAGTTCTTCAAATCTCACAAAATTTGACACATTTCATTATGTAATATAAAAAATATCACCTTTGTTAATATGGCTATAGATCTTATCAGAAAAGTTTTTATATATTGGGAAACTGTCAAGTGCATGGTGGTAGGCACAAGTTTCCCAGACTTCTGATTGTTATTTGAAGGATCAGATTTTATCATTGGCAACAAATGCTGTCAGTTGTCTTCATTTATTAATTTTTGTGGAAATACCTGCTAAATACTCAAATGTGAATAACTAGTTTGGCAGGTGTTCTTTTCAAGTAAAAACAATGTTCCATGGAAACGCAATTCAGTTTGCAATTCAAACAATAGCTCAACTACTCTTCGTGGACAATCACTATATTTCAGTATGCCATAAAAGTGCTTTATACATGTTTATTTCATACACAGGATATTAAGAAGATGTGTAGGCATGTATCAAGATTTGATAACATTTATGACTTTATGCTGCTTTATGACTGCTTTATGACTTTACTGGCTTTTTTAAAAAGTGTATGGAAGACTTCTTGGCTGTCCATCTGTAACCTGCAAACATAACCTTGTTTGGAAATAGGGACTTTGCAAATGTAATCAAATTAAGATGAGATCCTGCCAGATTGGGGTAGGGCTTCTGATAAGGAGAGAGACATTTGGAGACAGAGACACAGATACAGAGAGAGGAAGGTTATGAAGCTGTGGGGGCAGAGACTGGGGTCATGAAGCTTCAAGCTGAGGAATCCGAAGGAAAGCCAGTAGCCCAGAAGCTAGAAGAAGCAAGGAGAGGTTCTCCCCTACAGGTTTCAGGGGAAGCCCGGCCCTACCAACACCTTGATTTCAGACTTCCGGGCTCCAGAACTGAGAGGAAATAGTTACTCTAAGCCACCTCACTTATGGTACTTGGTTACAGCAGCACTAGGAAATTAATACAGTATCTTAGAAAGCATCCATTTGAGAAAAGTGAGGGTCACTAATTCTAAATAGTTCTTAGACATCTCTAGGTCTGAAATTTAGGTGGAAACATGGCCTTGTGCATGTGACCTTTACAGATATGAGTTTGTTTTTTTTTTTTCTTTTATTGGCTGCACAATGCAGCATGTGGGATCATAGTTCCCCAAACAGGGATCAAACACCCCCAACAGTGAAAGCGTGGAGTCTTAACCACTGAGCAACCAGGGAAGGCCTAAGATACGAGATTTTAAAGATAACAGTGAAAACTTATTGAATTGCCATGTTAAGTCAAGAGGCCTTATAGATATAACCTGTGTTTTTCTGACATTGGCCACTAGCTCCAACTCCCTGGAAAGACCCATTTTTCCTCCACACATTTTTAGGAGTCTCTAGGGCAGGGCCTGGGCTTCTCTGGTGGCTCAGATGGTGAAGAATCCTCCTGCAATGCAGGAGACCTGGACTCGATCCCCGGGTTGGGAAGATCCCCTGGAGGAGGGTAAGGCAACCGACTCCAGTATTCTTGCCTGATAAAGGAGCCTGGTAGGCTACAATCCGTGGGGTTGCAAAGAGTTGGACACAGCTGAGCTAAGCGCACAGCACAGTGCAGGGCCTGGCCTGGGGTGAGACAAGGGGGACAGGGCAAGTGCTTCCCCAAGTGCTATGCCCAGGGCTTGCTCTTACTCTACTTCCGGCCCTGCCCCAGAGTGCTCACAAGTGTGCATGAACAAAAGGACATACGTCCAAGGGTGTCCAAAGACACCCTGGACGAGGCTTTCTGGGTGAGAAGTTAGAATCTGCATTTTCTTGACACTTTCTGGGTAACTCTGAGGCTGACTCAGGTTGGGGACTGGGTCACAGCCAGGCCCAGAAATATGATTTAAAATGTTTCTTTTTGCTTTAAGCTGCCACATTTATATGGGTTTACAGCATAAATTTTCCAAGGAAAGATAACACAGTGTCACATTTGTAGCAAGGAAGCCTGGGGGACCTAGGGAAGAGGAGAGGCTGGAAATGAAGAACAAATGAAATCAAGACTGAATAATAAGGAAAGTACAAAGAATTAATGAGATTCCATTTGTATGAAATATCCAGAATAGGCAAATCCATAGAGACAAAAAGTAGATGAGCATTTGCCATGGGCTGGGAAGACCAGGACTTGCAGAATAAGTGTTTAATGAGTACAAAATTTCCTTTTGGGGAGATGAAAAAGTTCTGGTGAATGGATAAATTATGGTATATCAGACGAAATATAATTCAGCACTGTTAAGCAATGATCTATGAAGCTGTGCAAAGAAATGGAGGAAACTTAAATGCGTATTACTAAGTGAAAGAAACCAACCTGACAAGTCTACATACTGTATGATTCCAAGTACAGGACATTCTTGTGGAGATGGTAAAAGATCAGTGGTTGCCAGGGGTTAGTGAGTGGGGAGAGATGACTGTGTGGAGCACAGAGGTTTGGAGGGCAGTGAAAACATTCCAGATGATACTGTAATGGTGGATATGTGTCATTACAAACATGTCCAAGCCCATAGAACGTACAGCAGTGAGACCGGACCCTAAGGAAAGCTATGGACTGAGGTGGCACTAATTCCCTGATAGCCTGCATAAACAAACTGAAACCTAGGCCAGGGTTAATGCACTCAATTCCCAGAAAACAAAATTTAAGGACAAACAGCCAAGTAGATTTCCCCCAAAAAGGCAACTGCTCAGGCTATAGCCAATGAAATCATTGCTTTATTTCTGCATCCTCCTATAAAAGCCTTTCCCCAATTCCTGTTGGTTCTGTGCTCCTAACTGCTTTGGGTTTTGTTGTTGTTGCTGTTTATTTCTTCAGTCGTGTCCAACTCTTTGCGAGCCCATGGACTGTAGCCCACCAGTCCATGGGATTTCCCAGGCAAGAATACTGGAATGGGTTCCCATTTCCTTTTCCTGACATTGGGATCAAACCAGAATCTATTGCATTTCCTCCATTGGCAGGCAGATTCTTTACCACCGTGCCACCTGGGAAGCCCGCTTTGGTTTGGTACTGCCCAATTCAAACTGATGTTTGCTGAAATAAACTTTTCAATGGTGTCATGTGCATTAGCTTATCTTTTAACAATCTTGGTGTGCTCAGTGTGCACAGAGATGGGAAGAAATCACTAGGACACCCTCCAGCTCCAGGATGCTGTGATAAAAGTGATCAGACAATCAACCAGACTCAGAGGAAATCTCAAGTTGTTAATCAGGTTTTCTGAATCCACAGATACTTTCTCCACTAGCTTACTGAGATGCAGCACTTTTTTTTTTTTGCACCTTGGTTATTTCACTCTACAATTTATTTCAAAGGTATTTTCACATCAGCACATTCTTAATTATGCATTGCAGTCAGCCCTGCTGTAAGAGGCACAAATTTGTGCACACAATTGATATATTAGGGAACAATCTGAGCATAATGGGAATTTTGCATTTGCTTATGTGTGATTTCTTCTGTAGGAAATGCTAAATGCACACAGAAAACAGCACATTGCTGGACTGAAGCCATGGAAGGGAACTGCACACGGGTACCCACCACAAACATCCTTCAGGACTGCAGCTTTCTGCTGCGCTTTGAGTCACACCCTGGCAGATGCAGTGCTTCTGAAGAAAGGACTCCACTCAAGGAAGAAGCGATCCACCCAACCTGCATTTCACTTTTACCAAAGAAATGCTTGAACCTGTTTTTCTGGAGAGTTCATTCCAAAACACCAGAAAGGCAAAATCACAAGTAGCTGAGACATTTAAAGAGACACTCAAACTTCTTAAATGCAAGAGAATCTCATTCCCTTCTGACATTAAAAAGATTCTGAACACAGATGTGGGAGGATCAGATTAACACCACTGGAGAAAAAAGGTGACAAAACTATGTGGCCAGGAGGTGGCGCTTGGCGTGCATGTGGCTAGGACTCTGCCAACCCAGAAGCTGCCTTCTGGAAAAGTGAGGCTGGTAAGTCATGACCTTCCAGAGAATTGAGGTTTCTCCAGCACTGCTGGTGGTAAGGAGACTAAATCGAGAGCTTAGTGGTCCAATAGCAAAACAGAACAATGAAGAATGACTTTTTTTTTTTCATCTTCCACTCACTCCTCAAACTCCTTGGGGTACCCAAGAATCACCCAAGATGTATTAAAATGTATAAAAATTATATATTAGAGACACTGATGCTGGGAAAGATTGAGGGCAAGGAGGAGAAGAGAGTGACAGAGGATGAGATGCTTGGATGGCTCAAACTCAATGGATATGAGTTTGAGCAAACTCCAAGAGATAGTGAGGTACAGGGAAGACTAGTGTGTTGCAAACCATGGGATTGCAAAGAGTTGGACATGACTGAGCAACTGAACAACAACCCAAGGTTCAGAACTACTGAAGTCTGCATTAAAAGAAGCATCCCAGGGAGTCCTGGTGTAGGTGAGGTTCTTAGGTCACAGCCATGATAATTTTAGGAAAAATAAACACATTTTACAATGTTAAGTTTGGGCATGATAACTGACATTGAGTCTCACCTCTCGGTTTACACATCACAGGTATTTTTTTTTTGACTCAGAATGATCCTTGTCTCTCTCTCTCTCTTTTTTTTTTTTTGGCCTCACACCGTGTGGCTTGTGGGATTTTTGTTCCCTGACCAGGGATTGAACCTGGATGGACCTTTGGCAGTGAGAATAAAGTCCTGACCTCTGGACTCCCAGGGAATTTCCCCAGATGACCTTTTTATTGTGATAGAAAATGAGGAGTCACTCAAGTCAGCCCACAAGCACAGTTCCAGCTTCCGAATTCCCCATCCTTCCTCAGCCACAAGGCCCCTGTCAAAGAGAGGCCAGACCTGGGTCACTTCAGTTCTCAAAACATGAGAACCAAGATAAGCAATAAGCTCCAAGGATATATTGTACAATACAGGAAATATAGCCACTATTTTCTGATAACTATAAATGGAATATAACCTTTAAAAATTGTGAATCAGGACTTCCCTGGTGGTGCGGTAGATAAGAATCTGCCTGCCAATGCAGGGGACACAGGTTCAATCCTTGGTCTGGGAAGATTCCACATACCATGGAGCAACTGAGCCCCTGTGCCCCAACTACTGAAGTCCAAGCTTCTAGAGCCTGTGCTCCGCAATAAGAGAAGCCATTGCAACGAGAAACCTGGACACAGAAACAAAGAGTAGCCCCTGCTTGCCGCAATTAGAGAAAGCCTACATGCACCAATGAAGATCCAGCCTAACTAAAAATAAATAAATACATTAAAAAAAAATTGTAAATCATTAGAATTCCCCGATGGAACAGACTGGTTCCAAATAGGAAAAGGAGTATGTCAAGGCTGTCTATTGTCACCCTGCTTATTTAACTTATATGCAGAGTACATCATGAGAAACACCGGGCTAGAGGAAACACAAGCTGGAATCAAGATTGCCAGGAGAAATATCAATAACCTCAGATATGCAGATGACATCACCCATATGGCAGAAAGTGAAGAGGAACTAAAAAGCCTCTTGATAAAGATGAAAGAAAAGAGTGAAAAAGTTGGCTTAAAGCTCAACATTCAGAAAACTAAGATTATGGCATCCGGTCCCATCACTTCATGGGAAATAGATGGGGAAACAGTGGAAACAGTGTCAGACTTTATTTTTTGGGGCTCCAAAATCACTGCAGATAGTGACTGCAGCCATGAAATTAAAAGATGCTTACTCCTTGGAAGGAAAGTTATGACTAACCTAGACAGCATATTCAAAAGCAGAGACATTACTTTGCCAACAAAGGTCCATCTAGTCCAGGCTATGATTTTTCCAGTAGTCATGTATGGATGTGAGAGTTGGACCATAAAGAAGCTGAGTGCTGAAGAATTGATGCTTTTGAACTATGGTGTTGGAGAAGACTTTTGAGAGTCCCTTGGACTGCAAGGAGATCCAACCAGTCCATCCTAGAGGAGATCAATCCTGAGTGTTCATTGGAAGGACTGATGCTGAAGCTGAAATTCCAATATTTTGGCCCCCTGATGCGAAGAACTGACTCATTTGAAAAGACCCTCATGCAGGGAAAGATTGAGGGCAGGAGGAGAAGGGGACGACAAAGGATTAGATGGTTGGATGGCATCACTGACTCAATGGACATGAGTTTGGGTAAACGCCAGGAGTCGGTGATGGACAAGGAGGCCTGGTATGCTGCAGTCCATGGGGTCACAAAGAGTCGGACACAACTGAACAATTGAATTGAACTGAACTGAACTGATGGTTCATTGGTTAGGACTTTTGGTTTCCACTGCAGGGGGCACAGGTTCCATCCCACACATCGCATGTGCTGGGTTCAGTCATGTCCGACTCTTTGAACCGCATGGTGAGAGCAAAAAAAAAAATTGTGAATCACTATGTTGTACACCTGAAATTTTTATAGTATCATGCAGCTAGACCTCAATTAAAAACAAACCAAAAAAACAAAAAACAAACCAACCCTGAGAACTGGATCACCTGGGAACTTGTATACAATAGAGTTTGGGGGGCTCTACCCCAGACCCATAGACCCTGGAGGAGTGCCTCAGTAATCTGTGTTTAACATGGCTCCTCAGGTGATGCTGAGGCTTGAAAGCCGCACTTGGTTACCTTATCCAGACCCTAAAACTTACCAGCATCCTCAGTGTGCAGATCTCACCACACTGCTGAGCACAACCAGCGGTGGGAGACATTGTGGAGGGTGGAGCGGGTGGGACGGGTAGACTGGAGCCAGCCTGCTTGTTGCTCAACCTTGCTCCCTAGTCAAGCATGAACCAGTGCCTTGGAGCCTGCCTATCTTTTCTGCTTCTTGGAAAGGCCACACTCCAGTCCATATTTTCCACACTTTTCCCCAGGAAGTGTATCTGATAGCAGATCAATTTTTTCAGAGCCTGCCTGATTTGCAGCCCCACCCTTCTCTCCCTCAGGCCATCTGGATGCCCAGACATGCAGACCTAGCCCCAACTTAGGGCCTAGTACAAGCTGTCCCTAAGAAGAAGGTTTGGAAGGAGGACCAGCCCCACCCTCCATGGACTAAGTCATCTGTGTTCTCATCTGCCAGCCTGGGTCCTACTGCTCACACAGACTTTTTTTTTTCAATTGGAGTATAGTTTCTTTACAGTGTTGTATTGGTTTCTGCTGTAGAGCAAAGTGAATCATCTATCAGATCAGATCAGTCGCTCAGTCGTGTCCGACTCTTTGCGACCCCATGAATTGCAGCACACCAGGCCTCCCTGTCCATTACTAACTCCTGGAGTTCACCCAGACCTACGTCCATCGAGTCAGTGATGCCATCCAGCCATTTCATCCTCTGTCATCCCCTTCTCCTCCTGCCCCCAATCCCTCCCAGCATCAGAGTCTTTTCCAATGAGTCAACTCTTCGCATGAGGTGGCCAAGGACTGGAGTTTCAGCTTTAGCATCATTCCTTCCAAAGAAATCCCAGGGCTGATCTCCTTCAGAATGGACTGGTTGGATCTCCTTGCAGTCCAAGGGACTCTCAAGACTCTTCTCCAACACCACAGTTCAAAAGCATCAGTTCTTCGGCGCTCAGCCTTCTTCACAGTCCAACTCTCACATCCATACATGACCACAGGAAAAACCATAGCCTTGACTAGACGAACCTTTGTTGGCAAAGTAATGTCTCTGCTTTTGATGTGCTATCTAGGTTGGTCATAACTTTCCTTCCAAGGAGTAAGCGTCTTTTAATTTCATGGCTGCAGTCACCATCTGTAGTGATTTTGGAGCCCAGAAAAATAAAGTCTGACACTGTTTCCACTGTTTCCCCATCTATTTCCCATGAAGTGATGGGACCGGATGCCATGATCTTAGTTTTCTGAATGTTGAGCTTTAAGCCAACTTTTTCACTGTCTGCTTTCACTTTCATCAAGAGGCTTTTTAGTTCCTCTTCACTTTCTGCCATAAGGGTGGTGTCGTCTGCATATCTGAGGTTATTGATATTTCTCCCGGCATCTTGATTCCAGCTTGTGTTTCTTCCAGTCCAGCGTTTCTCATGATGTACTCTGCATATAAGTTAAATAAACAGGGTGATATATAGGTATATATTATTTTTATTCAGTGGCTTAGTCGTGTCCGACTCTTTGTGACCCCATGGAATGCAGCACGCCAGGCTTGCCTGTCCTTCACCACCTCCCGGAGCTTGCTCAAACTCACATCCATCGAGTCAGTGATGCCATCCAACCATCTTATCCTCTGTCGTTCCCTTCTCCGCCTACCTTCAATCTTTCCCAGCATCAGGGTCTTTTCAAATAAGTCAGTTCTTCGCATCAGGTGGCCAAAGTATTGGAGCTTCAGCTTCAGCATCAGTCCTTCCAATGAATATTGAGGACTGATTTCCTTTAGGATTGACTGGTTGGATCTCCTTGCAGTCCTAGGGACTCTCAAGAGTCTTCTCCAGCACCACAGTTCAAAAGCATCAATTATCGTGGGCTCAGCCTTCTTTATACATATATACATATATGTATATATATATACATATACCTATATATATTCCCTCTTTTTTAGATTTCCTTCCCATATAGATCACCACAGAGTATGGAGCAGAGTTCCTTGTGCTATACAGTAGGTTCTCATTAGTCATCTATTTTATAGTAGCGTATATATGTCATTTCCAATCTCCAAATTCATCCTACCCTCTCCCTCCTTGGTATCCATACATTTGTTCTCTACATCTGCTCACACAGACTTCTGATCCTGGTTGTTTGGCTCTTCAAAGCTGAGAATCCCCTGCCCCTTACAAGGAGATCTGTGATAACTTGTCTTGCCTACAAAGCCCAACTCCAGCAACGCCTTTGTGACAACTTTCCAGGTACCCATCTCAACCCCTTCCCAGGAAAAGTGAGCCAGCTTGCTTCTTCTGGGCTCCTGGGACCCCTTGGGCTTAATTCAGGATATTTACCTCACTGTATTATGTCATCCCCTCTCCTGAAATCCTTTTCGGATTCCCAGTATCTGTCTACTCCCGGCCCGAAGGAGAATGTCAGTAAATGTTCCTTAGATGAGATGAATGTCTGATTCCCTTTGATTGGTATACTGTGCTTTATGTATCTAGAGTGCTAGTACTCAGGGTAACAGAGCTGGCACTCAAACAAGGATGCCTGGGGCAGGTTGGTGAGCCAGAGCATTACCATTCCTTCTGCCTCTGTCTTATGTTAGGCCGAACAGTTTGGACCCTCTGCTGCTCTCCCTTCTTTTTACCTTTTGGGAACCAGTCCAGTATCCCTGGATCCCTGCTCTTCCAGACCTCAGGCTTCCGTGTCTTGCTAACCATTGAGACCCTAGTTGGGTTTGTCAACTCAAAAATATTTTCACAACCTGAAAGTTGAGAGTTCTGCTTCATTGAAAGTGAGAAAGAAAGTGAAGTTGCTTAGTCACGTCCAACTCTTTGCAACCCCATAGACTGTTGCCTACCAGGCTCCTCTGTCCATGGGATTTTCCAGACAATAGTACTGGAGTGGATTACCATTTCCTTCTCCAGGGGATCTTCCCAACCCAGGGCTCGAACCCAGGTCTCCCGCATTGTAGACAGATACTTTACTGTCTGAGCCACCAGGAAAGTCTTCATTTGGCAGGAATTTTTAGGACTTCAAACCAGTAAGTCAGCATCTCAAGTAACCCTGAGAGAACTGCTCCATGGAGGTGAGTGGGGAGCTAGGATGTATAGCAGTTTTGCAACAAAGGACAGGTAGTCTGAACATCAAAAGATGATTATAAATTTAAAAAACCCAGATATCCCAAATTAAGGAATTTCACACTTTTCTGTGTATAGGAAAGATGCAAGAGTCTGGACTCACTGACATTATTCCTTTGCTATGAAAGTGAATCTGTTAGTTGCTAAGTTGTGTCCCAGTCTTTGCGATCCCTTGGACTGCAGCACACCAGTCTTCCCTGTCCTTCACTATCTCCTGTCCTTCACTATGTCCTTGCTCAAATTATGTCTAATAGATTTCCATTACTGGAAACTATATCATGTTTTCTTTTTTCAACATATTTTAAATATAATTTTTATTGCAGTATAGTTGCTATACCACATCATATTAGTTTCTGCTGTAGTACAAAATTTTGGCTGTGGACAGACCAGCTTAGGAAAAAAATTGAGTTTTACGGGTCTTCTTTGACTTCCAGCTGCCTCAGTCATCTCCTCAGTTTTGACATTTCCTCCACTTTCTCGGTGGGTTACCTGTTTCCCCAGATGCTCAGGGGCCCCAGAAAGACCCTCAACCTGATTATAACCCCCAGCCTGTCTTGCTCTGCAGTTAGAAAGCATTTCCCCATGCTTTATCTCTTTGGCATCACACAATAACTTTCTGGGAGGGGAGTACTTGGAATGCCTGGGTGTCTGTCAGAGAAACACAAGACACCACAGAGTGTGAATCAGAGGAATTCTATGTGTACAAAAATACCCTCTCCCTCACTGGGCTGCCTCCTCCAAGACAGAGCCATTTACTTGCTTACCGAAACTGTGTAACTCAGATTGGGACTTGAACCCACAGTCTTTTAACTGAGATCACACACCTGATCTCAAGACTTCAAGAAGCTCAGGTTCTTGATGTCTCATGGCAGAAAGAACTCAGTGAGAGATAAGTGATAGGTAAGAAGTGGATTTATTTATAGAGAAACATAGACAGTATGGTCATCTCAGGTGAGAGTGGCACCAGGGTACAGGGTTGTCAGTTTTTACAGGGGTGGGTAATTTCATAGGCTAATGAAGGAGAGTACTCCAGCTCTTTTAGGGAAGGAGTGGGAATTTCCAGGAACTGGGCCATTGCCCACCTTTTGACCCTTTATGGCTGGCTTCAGATCTCTCCTGACACGGGGGCGGGGGCAGTCATTTATTGTGCTGCTGTGTTACAATAATTTTATACTGAGGCTCAAGGTCTAGTGGAAGTCAACTTGTCTACCATCTTGGCCCTATTTGGTTCTAATCAGTTTATGTTGTGTCCTCTGGCTATGTCATTCTTTCAAAAGTTGTGCTCCACATCCTTCCCTCCTGTTTCATTGAAAAAAAGTGAAAGTCAAATTTGCTCAGTCACATCTGACTCTTTGTGACCCCATGGACTATACAATCCTTGGAATTCTCCAGGCCAGAGTACTGGAGTGGGTAGCCTTTCCCTTCTCCAGGGGATCTTCCCAACCCAGGGATCGAACCCAGGTCTCCCGCATTGCAGGCAGATTCTTTACCAACTGAGTCACAAGGGAAGCCCATGAATACTGGAATGGCTAGCCTATCCCTTCTCCAGCGGGTCTTCCTGACCCAGGGATTGAACCTGGGTCTCCTGCATTGCAGGCAGATTGCTTATCAACTGAGCTATCAGGGAAGCCTCATTACTGCATCATATTGGAGGGTGATGTCACTCCCATGACAAAAGGTTTGCCCATATTTCTAAAAGGTCCTTTGAAGAAGCTGCTTCTCATGTACTCACTTACAGATGGTTAAATGCTTAACAGGGAGAGGAACCAAAAGCTGCACTGTTCCAATTTGCTGCTTATTGTAAATGTAATTTAAGAATAAGATAGGACTTCTCTGGTGGCTCAGTGGTAAGAACCCACTGGCCAAAGCAGGAGACATGGGTTTGATCCCTAATCTGGGCTTCCCTGGTGGCTCAGATGGTAAAGAATTTGCCTGCAATGTGGGAGACCTGGGTTCCATACCTGGCTCGGGAAGATCCCCTGGAGAAGAGAATGACAATTCTCCTTCTCTTGCCTGGAGAATTCCATAGACAGAGGAGCCTGGTGGGCTACAGTCCATATATGTATATGTATATATACATAAATATGTATATTCTTTTCCATTATGGTTTATCCCAGAACATTGAATATAGTTCCCTGGTCTATACAGTAGGACCTTGTTGTCTATCCATTCTATATGTAATTTATCACCAGTAATATTTTTTACGGAATCAAATAGGAAGCTACAATGCCAGATGTCCTGTTCAATATGGAGCCCAGGGAGTATTCAGACACTGGGCTGAACTGCCAGTGCAGGAAAAGTAAGAGACGGGGGGTTGATCCCTGGGTTGGAAAGATCCCCTGGAGGAGGATCCACTCCAGTATTCTTGTCTGGAGAATCCCATGGACAGAGGAGCCTGGCGGGCTATATAGCCCAGAGTTGGACAGGACTGAAGCAACTTATCAGGCAAGCACACCTCATTCCCACAGCTAGAAGGAGGCAGCCCTGGTGCTAAAGACTCAGTATCTCTGGATCCACACCACCCTTTCAGCCAGAGCCGCCCGCTTGCCAGTCCCCAGCTTGTTGCATTCATTTGGGTCTCTTCCAATCAGCTAGAGTGGGAAGAGCATTGTGTCAGCAGATAATCCTGTTTACGAGTCCCCATTCATGACTTGTCTCTGGACACACCCTTCTCTCACTACAGCCAGCAGCATTCTTTTCCCTTCTCTGAATGTGCCTCCCACCTCAGGGCCTTTCCCTTTGTGAGTATCCTGCTGGAAATTTCTTGCCGTTACCTGGCTTACTCTTTCTCCATAGGAAACTGAAAGTTCTATAGGTGTCCTATAGGATCAGCTATCTGTCTTCTTCACACTTAGTAATACCCGACACATAAAAAGTACCTGCAAAAGCACCCAGGCTTTAGGTGTTCTTCCCCATCAACGTGAGTGGAAAACTACAGCGACTCCTGAGATGGGAAAGCTTCCAACACCGCCATGCAATTTTAGAGTTCTTCAGAATTCTATGTTATCTTTGTACCACTAGGAATAAAAAGCCAAGGGGACATGTTGCTAAGCAACTAAATGGTTGTTCTAAGTAGTTATTTACAAACAAAGGAGACAAATAGAATTCCTCTCATTTCTTTTTCTTTTTTTGGTCACTCAGCATGTGGGATCTTAGTTCCCGGACCAGGGATTAAACTTATGACCCCCGGCACTGGAAGCACAAAATCACGACGATTGGACTGCCAGGGAGTCCTGAGATGGGTAGAATTTCTGTAAGATACTGAATTTAGGAACTGTATTCATTTACTTCTTTTGTACAATGTCATTGAAAGACCTCCCTGGAAGAAGCTTTCATTCACAAAAGTGACGAAAAGTATAAACTACCGAGGAATAAATTTTATTTATAAAAATAAGTGTGTAAAAGTGACATGAAGAAAACTATAAAGCTTTGTTAAGAAACATGGATTTTAATAAACACAGGGGAATTCTGAAAATTAAGATAGTAAATCAACCTGTGTGTCCTGCACTATCCAAATCAAAATGCTAACATTCATTTCCCTAAGATTTTTAGCACATGATACTAAAGTACATCTCTATGAAAATAACATGCAAAGATACACCAAGAATTGGGAAAATGGGAGAAAGTGTCCCTTTCTGGAAAGAAATGACTGATAGAAAGCACAAAGTTTGCTTCTGGTATGATGGCGTCACATGAGAATTCATCTGCAAAAATTCACTATTAGCATGAAAAAACACATCAGTGAAAATAAGTTATTGCTATACTTGACCTCATAAGCTCACAAAGATCATACTGAGTGAGAGAAATCAGACACAAATGTATGTACACTGAATGAAAACGTTTACATAATGTTAAGAGTCAAAATCAATCTGTGATATTAAACTTTAGAAGAGTGGTTACGTCTGGAAAGGTGAGAGCAAGAAAGGTTGAGAGGAAGCATGAAAGGGGTTGGGGGTTCATAGTTTTCTGTTTGTTGTTCTGGGTGATATTTACACAGGTGTGCTCCTTTGTGATGCTGGGTCACGCTGTCCACCTATGATTTGTGAGCTTACTGTATACATGACATGTGCGTGTGCATGGTAACTCGCTTTAGTCGTGTCCGACTCTTGGCGACCCTATGGACTTTAGCCCACCAGGCTCCTCTGTCCTTGGGGTTCTCCAGGTAAGAACACCAGAGTGGGTTACCATGCCCTTCTCCAGGGGGTCTTCCCCACCCAGGGATTGAACCCGTGTCTTTTATGTCTCCTGCATTGGCAGATGGATTCTTTACACTAGTGCCATACTTGAAGCAAAAAGTTTGTTTTTGGGGAATTCCCTGAAAGTCCAGTGTTTGAGACTGTGCACTTCCAATTCAGGGTACAAGGGTTTGATTCCTAGTTGGGGAACTAAGATCCCCCATGTCACACAGTACAGCCAAAAAATTGAAAAAATTAAAGTTTGTTTTTGGAGCCTTTCTGTTTGCCTCCTTGCATTCGAGAAAGCAAAACAGGTCACCAGCAGCTCTACTGGAGCCATCTAAGAAAATTCAGCCAGGGTTCTTGCTCTTGCTGCCTCTGCTCAAACCAGCACAGTCTGATCCATCAGTACATGAAGGATATTGGGTTCATTATGGATACTGGACTAAGTGAACATCCTCGAATGGTTATCCAGAACATCCTCATGGCCAAAACAACATAAAATAAAAATTTTAAAAATCTTTCAAAAATAAAATCAAAAGTTTGTTTTCCAAGAAAGTTCTATGCATTCCCTTTGACTTTGCAATTTCCAGAAATTTTTCCCCCTAAGAAAGCTATAATAAAAGCACCCAAATATGTACAAAGATATTCATTGAACACCATTTGTAATAAATAAAAATTAGAAACCATATAGATATCTAATGATAGGGAAACTAGATAAATAATTTAGGAGACATGTGTATACTGAGATACCACCCAGCCAACTGTAGATGATATAAATCTGTATTTAGACCTAGAAAAATAACCTCACTATAAAGGCTCACATGACAAAAACAGGGAAACATTAATACTTCCAAATATTAATACAACCCCAAAATGTTTTCTGTGGTAACTTGGATGGTCATGGCAAATGATTATTTTTCCCATTGCTCCTATGTATTTTCTGACTTTTCTATAAAACCCTTATCTTTAAAAAGACATTTAGTCATTTTATTCGAGGAGGGCATGGTAACCCACTCCGGTATTCTTTCTGGAGAATCCCATGGACCGAGGAGCCTAGCAGGCTACAGTCCATAGGCTTGCACAGAGTCAGACATCACTGAAGCAATGTAGCATGCATGCATTTTATTCAACCTTAGACAGCCTCATTGTCTTGGGTAAACAGATGACTTGCCTCCCCTGAGAACTCAGGGTCTATGGACAGATCTGGAATGATGTTCCAGCCCCAACCTTGTGTTAGCCATGCTACTTTGGAGGTGTTACCTCAGTATAAGAGCTTCCTTTTACAGACAAATAAAAAATGAGATACCTTTTAAGGGTTAAGAATTAAGAGTATTTTAAATGATTCACATATGTAAAGTGTGTATCCTTGAGCAACACACACAAAAAGACATCAATAATTGTCACTGCCCTGCTTTTGCTAGGTTCCAGGAACTTAATTTCAGAGTGTGGATTTCAGGTACAAGAAATCATTTCAAAAGATGCCTACTTTTCCACGGGATTAGAAAATAGTCTACAGTCTCTCTTGCTCTGATCAAGTTTGTTTTTCCCCTGTGTCAGTAGCTTTTAATCAGAATTGTTGACAGTACTCGGGCCGTTTTTCTTCATGAGAGAAATGGGATTGCCCTTCGAGGGCAGAGTATTCTAGTTTAATTCTGTCAGCAAGTGGAGTGGCCACGCTGTGTTCCCCATTTCATACCTGAAGAGTCAATACCACAAGGGGCGGAGGAGGTGCTCTGGTGATACTTCAGACCCGATTTGTGTAGGTCAGCATCCCTGGAGAACAGCAGGTGGGTGCCTTCACCATTGTATCTCTCTATGGGACAGGTAACCTAGTGACCTCACACAGACAGGACCTGCCATTCCCCACTGACCTGGCCCCAAAGTTTCAGCCTCCTTAGTGTCTTTTTTCCAATAAGCTAAACAAGAAGGCCAGGCTGCAGATATAAGCACAACATTTGGTTGGTAGAGAGAAACCTGGGTTCCTTCCAAACCCACTCCATGGATCCAGCATGTTGAGTTGCACTCCCCAACACAGCAAGACTTCGTATAAACCCCAATGCCTTGCTGATGTTCCAAAGAGGAAAATGCAGTGATCAGAAGCTTGCCAGAACAGGAAGCATGTTAGGACATGAAAATTACATGATTTGTGAAGCTGAAGTTCATTTACTCTAAGACGGTACAACATTAGTTTTTTTAATTATGATAGGAACTAAAAACAATGTAAACTGTGAACCTCTTCATATGAGGAGATTGGTCAGGGAAGAAATATGTGTAAAAAATCTTATTTTATCCACTGAAACACTGTCTTATTTCCTCACTGTTCCAAACCACAGTAGCAGTGAAGACTTATATACCCCTTAGTAAGATTTCATATACATTAAATGGTTTATTCTATGTAACTACTAACAAGGCAGGTAGTATTTATTTTCCATTATGATTTAGTACAGGATATTGAATATAGTTCCCTGTGCTATACAGTAGGACTTGTTGTTTATACTTTGTTTATATATAATCGTTTGCATCTGCTAATCCTAAACTCCCAATCCGTCCCTCTCCCACCCCTCCTTTGGCAACCACAAATCTGTTATCTATATCTGTGATTCTATTGCTGTTTTGTGATTAAGTTCATCAGTGTCGTATTTTAGATTCCATGTATAAGTGATATCGTATATTTGTCTCTGACTTACTTTGCTTAGTATTGATATCATAATCTTTAGGTCCATCCACATTGCTGCAAAGGGCATTATATCATTCTATTTTATGGCTGAGTAATATTCCACTGTATATATTTATACCATTTCTTCATCCTTTCATCTGTTGGTGGACATTTAGGTTATTTCCATGTCTTGGTTATCGTAAATAGTGCTGGTCTGAACATTGGGCTACATGTATCTTTTTGAATTACAGCTAGGGTTAGAGTTGTATGTATGCCTAGGAATGGGATTGTTGGAACATATGGCAATTCAATTTTTAGTTTTTTGAGGAACCTCCATACTGTTTTCCATAGTGGCTGCACCAATTTACACTCCCACCAACAGCGGAGGAAGGTTATCTTTTCTCCACACCTTCTCCAATATTTATTATTTGCAGACTTTTTGATGATGGCCATTCTGATCATTGTGAGGTCATTGAAGTTTTGATTTACATTTCTCTAATAATTAGTAATGTTGAACATCTTTTCACATGCCTATTGTCCTTCTTTGGAGAAATATCTATTCATATCTTCTGCCCACTTTTTGATTGAATTGCTTGTTTTTCTGTTATTGTGTGAGCTGTTTGCATATTTTAGAAATTAAGCTCTTGTTGGTTGTGTCATTTGTCAATATTTTCTCCCTGTCCATAGGTTGTCTTTTCACTTTGTTTAGGTTTCCCTTGCTATGCAAAAGCTTATAAGTTTAGTTAGGTCCCATTTGTTTGTTTTTGCTTTTATTTCTATTGCCCTGGTAGGCTAACAAAAGTAGACATTGGTACAATTTATGTCAGAGAATGTTTTGCCTATATTCTCTTCTAGGAGTTTTATGGTGTCAGGTCTTACATTTAAGTTTTTAAGCCATTTTGAGATTGTTTTTATGTATGGTGTGAGGCTGTGTTCTAACTTCACTGATTTGCTTGTGACTGTCCAACTTTCCCAGCACCACTTGCTGAAGAGACTGTCTTTTCTCCATTGTATTAATATATTCTTCCTTCCTTTGTCAAAGACTAATTGACACAGATGTGTGGATTTTATTTCTTGGCTCTCTATCCTATTCCATTGGGCCATATGTCTGTTCTTGTTCCAATACCATGCTGTTTTGATTACTGTAGCTTTGTAGTATTGTCTGAAGTCTGAAAGAGTTATAAGAGAGGTAGTATTTTTGTTTGTTTGTTTCACTGGGTCTTCATTGATACACAAGGGCTTTCTCAAGTTGTAGTAAGTAGGGGCTACTCTTTCTTTGTGGTGTACGAGCTTCTCATTGGGGTGGCTTCTTTTGTTGTGGAACACAGGCTCTAGGAGCACAGGCTTCAGTAGTTGTAGTTTGCAGGCCCTAGAGTGTGCAGGCTTTAGTAGTTGTGATGCACAGGCTCAGTAGTTGTGACTTGCAGGCTCTTGAGCTCAGGCTCAGTGGCTGTGGTACATGGGCTTAATTGCTCCTTGGCTTGCGGAATCTTCCCAGACCAGAGATTGAATCCATGTCCCCTGCACTAGTAGGCGGGTTCTTATCCACTGTAACATCAGAGAAGTTGTGGGTAGTATTTTTATCAACATTTTAAAGCTGAAGAGACTGAGATTGACATTTGCACAAACCTGGGCAGCACAAGCCTCCTTATTCTGCTTTGTCCTTATTCAGCTCTTGCAGCTGCTTTTGTAGTCTGACTAAAGATCAGTCTCCCTTTCTAGGCCTCTTGGTGATGAGACCAGAGCTGGTTTTCTGCCACCAATTGAGGTTGGTGATCCTAGGTTACCTGTAGTTGTCTAGAACTGTTATTGCTGAAATTGCTGGCACTGCTCACTGCCAGTCAGATTGCCAGTGCCAGTAATGTGTCACCCAAATGGAAACCCACTCCATTGTCCCACCAGGGCTGTTGTTACAAGTCTGCCAGGAGGGAACACTGATGATGCTCTGCTTCAATCTGACAGGGATTCTCAACTTTAGCTGCACATTGGAATCACCTGAGGAACTTTCAAGAATCTGTTGCCCAGGCCATGCCCTAGACCAATTGCATAGAATTTCTGGGGATGAGTATTTTTTAAGACTTCCGGGTGAGCTACGGTTGAGAATGACTGTTGGTTGTCACTGGAATAGGGGAGGCCAGATCTCTATGGAAACAGTCTTCAAACTGAACTGTTTGTAAACCCAACACAGGGCTGTGATCTGGCCTCCCTTTTTTTCTAATTTGTTTACAAAAAGTACAAAGCTTTGAAATGGGCTGGATTCCCATTTTCTTGTTACAGAGAACATAAAGATAAACATTCTGTAATAAACATGTGGTATGCATTATTCCTTCAAACTAGGAGGGACAAAATAAAAGATAACACTGTCTACCGGATAGTCATTATCAGAAAGAACAGTCACAGATTGACCATTTAATTGTTTTAATTTTTTTTCCTGCACTGCATGGCTTGCAGGATTTTAGTTCCCCAACCAGGGATCAAATCCAGGTTCATAGCAGTGAAAGTGCTGAGTCCTAATCACTGAACTACTAGGGAATTCCTCATTTACAAAAAACAATTATTTATTTGGCTGGACCGGGTCTTAGTTGCAGCCCTCAGGATCTTTGATCTTTGTTGTGGCATGTTAACTCTTAGTTGAACGATGCAGGATCTAGTTTCCTGACCAGGACTGAACCCAGACCCCCTGCATTGGGAGTGAGGAGTCTTAGCTACTCGATCACCAGGGAAGTCCCCCCCACCATTCTTTAAATTTAACAAGTATTTATAGAGCATCTATTCTATGCCAAGTATTATGCTTGATACTGGGGAAGACAGATAAGCAGTTAGTTCAGGAAGCCTTCCTAGAGGAAGTGATGTCTAAGCTGAGATCAGAAGGATGGAGAACAGCAAATAGCCTGGTGAAAATGTAGGTGGCACAGCTGGAACAAGGAGCAGGGTAGAGTCTAGGCAGAGGGAAGAGCTTATACAAAAACTTCAAGGTACATTTTGAGGATCCATGAGATGTGATGAGATCCATGAGAGATGTGATGATGTAAACTGTGGCCCTTTCATGAAAGGTTTTGTGAGCTTTGGGTTCCAGAAGCCATAAATTAACTAGAAGAGTGAGGAAGGTGAACACAGCACAAGGAAAGATTTCTCTGTTCCACAGGGACCCCTCTTGGACCAAGGCTTCATTGCTCTGGGGTCTACTTTCAGTTGATGCTGAAGCTCCAATACTTTAGCTACCTGATATGAAGAGCTGACACATTGGAAAAGACTCTGATGCTGGGAAAGATTGAAAGCAAAATGGGAAGGAGGCAGCAGAGGATGAGATGGTTAGCTAGCACCACTGACTCAATGGACATGAATCTGAGAAAACTCTGGGAGAGAGTGAAGGACAGGGGAGCCTGTTGTGCTTCAGTCCATGGGGTGGCTAAGAGTCGGACACAACTTAGCAACTGAATAAAAACAACTGAGGTGGGAAACAGAGTCCAGTGGTTCTCAAAGCATCATCAGAATCAACAAAATCTGTATTTCAGGGGACTTGGATCTCTTACATAGCATCCTTATTCCTGTTGGCAGAGGTAGATTGGTTCCTGCCTAGTTCATCCCTCTCCAGGCTGCTAGATCAGAAGTGGGCACTGGACTTTCACTGGCTTATTCCTTCCAAGACCTACCCAGAGAAGTGGAGAGAGACACATGTTCTTGAGTGAAAGAATGAAGACATTACACAGTACACCGTTGAGGCCACAGGTCAGGAGAGATCTGAGCTGGCTACAGAGATTCAGGAATGACCTGTAGAGATGGCATTTGAGCTGAGAAGTGAGCCTAGGCCAGTACCCAGTGGGATGCCTGGCAGAGGAGTCATGTTTCATCTTGGTATCATTTTCCTGAGCTTTGTAATTGTCCTGATTCCTTTTTTTCTTGTCCCCAACTGTATTCCTAGAGTAAATGTTGTTTAGTCACTAAATCATGTCTCTTTTATGACCGAATGGACTGTAGCCCACCATGTTCCTCTGTCCATGGTATGTCCATTTCCCAAGTAAGAATACTGGAGTTGCCATTTCCTTTCCCAGGGGATCTTCCCAACCCAGGTATGGAACTCAGGTCTCCTGCATTGCAGGCAGATTCTTTGGCACTGAGCCAGTAGGAAGCCATTTATAGTATTTATTTTATAGTATTTATAAATACTATAAAAGCCATTTATAGTATTTATAGTAAATACTACAAAGTCCCTAATGTAGTAAAGTTGTGTGGCCTTGCCTTAAGCATAGTGAAGACAAGACGAGAGATAGGGTTTAGGGATTTTCCTAGCTGTCCAGTGGTTAAGATTCCATACTGCCAGTGCAGGAGGTGCAGTTTCCATCTCTGGAAGGGAACTAAGATCCCATACGTCTTGCTGTGTGGCCAAATGATTAAAAAAAATAAAATAAGATATAGGGTTTTATTCAGCTCTACAGCAGGCTGGAGTAAAGATCTCAAGGAGGGGGCTGTGAAGTGACCCAGATGAGAGAGAAATAAGCTGTGTTCCTGGGAATTACAGAAATGGGGGAGGGATGGGGGAGAAGAACTGGAGAAGCCAAACTAGACAACGGGAAAAAAGAATTAACAGAATAAGCTTAGGGACACAACACTGAATACACTTAATAAGAATATATTTTCTTTATTAAAAATTAAATACACTATAGTGATTTTTTTTTAATTAAGTGCTGTGTACTTGGCACTTACTCTACACATTTTTTCCTAATTATAGGGACACACCATGGAAGAGGGGTTCACAGTCCTCAGTCTGAGTCTGAGTGACCTTTCAGAGCCTCAGTTTCCTCATTTGTAAACTGAAAGGTCACTCAGTGTCTTGCTCATTAGAAGCACTGGAAATGACCTAGGCTCTGATTCAGTTACTTCCTAAGCAAGTGACCTGAGGTTGGTTCCTTCATCTGAAACCCTCAAAGACAACTGGCCATTGAAAGAGATCCCAGGCTTAGAAGACAGGCTGGAAGGGGCTCTAATCACCCTCCACCCCTTCTCCCATGTTCCAAGTCTCAACACTCATATTTTACAGATGAAGAAACTGAGGTAGGATACAAGGCCAGGTCAGGAATCCAGGCTCCTGGATGAACCGCTCATTCCTGATTCTGAAGCCGAAATTGCTTCTGGATCATCTCCAAATATCTTCTCTGTGATTTGAGGAGAGACTAATCCAAGGCCACGATGTGAAAAACAAAGCTAGTGGCCGCAGACTCTAGTGCCGATGGAGGCTGAGTGCCTCCTTTCTGCGCTGGTGCTGCGGATGGACTAGGGAGCAGGGTGGATCCGGTTTCCGGTTTTCAGGCACGACAGACGGAGCAGTCTCTGCCCAAGGAGATCCCATCTCCTAGAGCGGGCTGGGGGAGGCCCACGTGGGCGCCTCGGGTGCAGCCAGCTTACAGTCACCAGGGAAACAGCCTTCGAGATCTCAAGGGACCAGGCTCTCCCTTCTTCCCACGCACGGGCAGAGGAATATCGACCAATGAGATAGCGGGAATCCCAAGACGTCAAAGGTATCTAGGCAGGTGTGGAAGAGTTGGCCGCGAGCAGAGGCAGACGCCGGAGCCACTAGTCAAGAGTTTGGAAAAATAGTACCTGGCAAGGAGTAAGTCTGAGATGCGCAGCTTCCTCTCCTCTTAGATGTTCCACAGGCACGTCCTCTCATGCGGTCCCCAATTTCACTTCTCCCCTCCCCTCAGATGATACTCTTGAATTCAGTTCATACTTATCATACTTATCAGTAATTACCTTAAACGTAAATGGGTTGAATGCCCCAACCAAAAGACAAAGACTGGCTGAATGGATACAAAAACAAGACCCCTACATATGTTGTCTACAAGAGACCCACCTCAAAACAGGGGACACATACAGACTGAAAGTGAAGGGCTGGAAAAAGATTTTCCATGCAAATAGGGACCAAAAGAAAGCAGGAGTAGCAATACTCATATCAGATAAAACAGACTTTAAAACAAAGGCTGTGAAAAGAGACAAAGAAGGTCACTACATAATGATCAAAGGATCAATCCAAGAAGATATAACAATTATAAATATATATGCACCCAACACGGGAGCACCGCAGTATGTAAGACAAATGCTAACAAGTATGAAAGGAGAAATTAACAATAACACAATAATAGTGGGAGACTTTAATACCCCACTCACACCTATGGATAGATCAACTAAACAGAAAGTTAACAAGGAAACACAAACTTTAAATGATACAATAGACCAGTTAGACCTAATTGATATCTACAGGACGTTTCATCCCAAAACAATGAATTTCACCTTTTTCTCAAGCGCACATGGAACCTTCTCCAGGATAGATCACATCCTGGGCCATAAAGCTAGCCTTGGTAAATTCAAAAAAGTAGAAATCATTCCAAGCATCTTTTCTGACCACAATGCAGTAAGATTAGATCTCAATTACAGGAGAAAAACGATTAAAAATTCCAACATATGGAGGCTGAACAACACGCTGCTGAATAACCAACAAATCACAGAAGAAATCAAAAAAGAAATCAAAATTTGCATAGAAACGAATGAAAATGAAAACTCAACAACCCAAAACCTGTGGGACATGGTAAAAGCAGTCCTAAGGGGAAAGTTCATAGCAATACAGGCACACCTCAAGAAACAAGAAAAAAGTCAAATAAATAACAGTTCTCAACGCTGCCCATCCATTTACGCTAGGAGTGGTGGCCATGGTACCGGAGGGTGGAATCCATCGCTGTGTTTTGATTCTGCCTGGAAAAGCTGAGTGGGATTCAGGTGGCGATGGGAGAGGGGCCCTTTTCATGAATGTGGATGTCAGAGGAGGGAAGTACCATCCTGGGAAACAACAGACTAAAGTGTACCTGAGGGGAAGGGAGGGCTAGTTAGAGCCAAGTTGTAGGGAGAGGAATGCCAGCTGTATCCACTTTGTCCTGCTAGACATGGCCAGCACACAGTGGAAGATGTGGGTATGTAGCCACAGAGGCCAGGCTGGACATTCCTACATGGCATGCATCTACTTACTATTTGTGTGTCTGTGGGGTAGAGATGGGGGAGTGGTATCTTTTGGACCCAAAAGGCCAACGTACTATTCCTCAAATGACTGCAGAACCTGGTTCAGCCTAATCTGGGGAGGGTTCCTGAAAGGAGGTAAGTCCTCCTCCTTTCCTTTGTTCAGTGTGTATTAAGGGTCATCTTTGCTCCAGGCTTTGTTCCAAGGACTGGGGATACAGTAACGAATAAATCAAGGTTCTAGTCCTCAAGGAGTTTGGATTACCAGAGGCATTAGAACTGCAATTCTAGACTTTATAGCTCAGCTGCTGCTTTGATGTAGCTTAAAAGTCAGAAATCTAGATCAGATTTTTTGTGTCACTTTTGTGTCTTTTGTACTTTTCTGTCACTGTACAACTCGGCCCCACCCCAATTCTCTGGGACTATGAGCCCAGAACGTTGTAGCTGGGACCTGAAGAGGGAAAGGATCACAAGGGACCGGGGATGTCCAGGAATGAAGACATGTTCACTAATTTATCAGCTATGACCGACCCATCTATGTCAGTATTCACCTAGATGGTGTGCCTGAAAATGCCAGCACTAGAAGTCTTAAAGAATTTCCCCCAAAAGAAAAGTTCTAAGTTCAAAAAGTGTGAGAAACAGAACTTTTTTTTTTTTGAGTACAGTTAATTTTCAATGTATTAGTTTCAACTGTATAATAAAATGATCCACCTAAATATACATATATATTCTTTTTAAGTGGAGTAGGAAATGGCAACCCACACAAGTATTCTTTTTAAGGTTTTCTTATTATAGGTCATTACAAGATAATGAGTATAGTTCTCTGTGGTATACAGTAGGTCCTTGTTGTTTATTATATATATAGTATGTGTTAATCTCTTAATTTATTTCCCCTTCCTCTTTCCTCTTTGGTAATCAAAAGTTTGTTTTCTGTGTCTGTGAGTCTGTTTCTGTCCTGTAAGTAAGCTCATTTGTATCATTTTTTTAGATTCCACGTATTAGTGATATCACGAGTATTTGCCTTTCTCTGTTTGACTTACTTCACTTAGTATAATAATCTCTAGGCCCACCCTTGTTGCTGCAAGTGGTACTATTTCTGTTTTGTAGCTGAGCAGTATTCCATTGCGTGTGTATATACCACATCTTCTTTATCCATTCATTATTGGACATTTGGATTGCTTTCATGTCTTGGCGATTATACTGAATAAATAGTGCTGCTATGAACACTGGGGTGCAGGTATCGTTTCACATTAGAGTTTTCATCTTTTCTGGATATATGCCTAGGAGTAGGTTTGCTGGATCGTACGTCCACTCTATTTTTAGTTTTTTAGGCAACCTCATTCTGTTTTTCATAGTGGCTGCACCAATTTACATTCCCACCAACAGTGTAGAAGGGTTTCCTTTTCTCCTCAGCCTTTCCAGCATCTGTTTGAGATTTTTTTTGATGATGGCCATTCTGACCAGTGTGAGGTGATACCTCATTGCAGTTTTGATTTCATTAATGATTAGTAATGTTGAGCATCTTTTCATGTGCTTTTTGGCCACCTGTATGTCTTCTTTGGAAAAATGTCTCTATCTTCTGCCCATTTTTTTTATTGGGTGGTTGGGTTTTTTTTTTTTAATATTGAGCTTCATGAGCTGTTTGTATATTTTGGAGATTAATCTCTTGTGGGTTGCTTCATTTGCAAATATTTTCTCCTAGTCTGAGGGTTGTCTTTTCATTTTGTTTATGGTTTCCTTCACTGTGCAAAAGCTTTTAAGTTTAATTAGGTCTCATTTGTTAGTTTTTGTTTTTATTTTCATTACTCTAGGAGGTGGATCAAAAAAGATCTTGCTGCGATTTATGTTGAAGAGTGTTCTGCCTGTGTTTTCCTCTAAGAGTTTTATAATGTCCAGTCTTACATTTAGCTCTTTAATCCATTTTGAGTTTATTTTTGTGTATGGTATTAGGCAGTGTTCAAATGTTATTCTTTTATATGTAGCTGTCCAGTACCACTTATTGATGGCCATTCTGACTGGTGTGAGGTGGTACTTCATTATAGTTTTGATTTGTGTTTTTCTAATAATTAGTGATACTGAGCATCTTTTCATGTGCCTTTAGGCCATTAATCCCTTCTTGGTCATATCATCTGCAAATACTTTTTCCCATTCTGTGGGAGATCTTTTCGTTTCATTTTGTTTATGGTTTCCTTTGCTCTGCAGAAGCTTTTGTTTGATTACGTCCAATTTGTTTATTTTGGTTTTCATTCTCATTACTCTAGGAGACAGATCAAAAAAAATATTGCTGTGAACACTCAGAAATTTTAATATGCACTATGCAGTAGATAGGGTGCAGCATGTCCAAATGTTTCTTTCTCCCCAGAAGCTTTTACAAGCACATTAAATCCCACAAGGGTCTGTGTCTTCTAAAATGCATCTCTACATGAGTATATATGTGTGTGTTATTGCAGAGAGTTTTTGGGAGGAAAAATAAGCTATACAAATGGTGGCCTCAGGACGTTCCTGGCAGTCCAGTGGTTAAGACTCCATGCTTCCACTGCCAGGGGCATGGGTTCAATTCCTGGGTGGAATGAAGATCCCATATGTGATGCAGCATGGCCAAAACAACAACAACAACAACAAAACAAAATACAAAAACCAAATGGTGGCCTTTGGGGAGCTGGGTGGGAATTAGGCTTTCTTTACACTGAACAGCTTTCAAGGCTTTTGGCTTATGATTACTATGTGACTAAGATGGTTAAGAATCCACCTGCAATGCAGGAGACCCAGGTTCAATCCCTGGGTGGGGAAGATCCCCTGGAGAAGGAAATGGCAACCACTCAACTATTCTTGCCTGGAGAATTCCATGGGTGAAGTCCTGATAGGCTTCATGAGATCACAAAGAGTCGAACATAATTGAGCAACTAACACATACGTTAAAATAGATACAATAAGTTTGTGGAAGCTTAGATGAGTCTCCAAGCTGGATGTCTGGTTGACATCATATTTAACTGAATCCTCCTTAAGAATGACAGCTGTCACCCTCCCCTGAGAACCAGCATAAGAAATATCCCTCAGAAACTCATCATCCAGCCTGATGTAAGAATGACATTGAGGATGCTATAAAATAGAAAAGCAAAAGTGAAAAAGAACACTCCAAACGGATTTAACTACTTTTAGTATAAAACTGGATCTGCCATATTTCTAAAAGCTCTGATGTGCTGCCAGAGTTGAGACCCACGGGGACTGGGAGTGATATGAAAGACACGCTCCTCTGCTAGCCATTCCCTTGTGTTGGGTGAAGCCCTGGGCATGGGGAATTCTAGAGGGAGTGAGATTCAGTCTCTATCTTCAAATGGCTCCTGGAGCAGGAAGTTGCTTTTTATCTTAGGAAAAGATTTTCCAGACAGAGCCTCAGCTTCACTGGAGCTGGGTTTGCCCAGAGAGAACTGAGTTTGTCAAGTCAGCCTTGGGAGATAAAGAGCTTTGGGTCACCTGGAACCAGAGGGTAGCCTGGCCCATCCAGGCATTTCTGAGAGCCTCCATGTCCCAGACCTCATTCTCAGGCCTAAAACTGTAAGTAGGGACAGGGCTGGCTTGTGTAACAGCTGGATCTGGAATTTGCCATGGAAAAAAGTTTTTTCAATTGCCAGCCCTCTACAGTTTTTAGTATCCCAGATACAGATTCACCCAACCTTTAAAAAATTTATTTATTTTTATCTTATTTTTTATTGAAGCATAGTTGATTTACAATGCTGTGTTAGTTGCTAATGTTCAGCAAAGAATATATTTGTTTCCATTATGGTTTATCATAGGATATTGAATATAGTTTCCTGTGCTCTACAGTGAGACCTTGTTGGTTATCTATTTTATATGTAGGGTAGTCTGTATCTGTGAATCCTAATTTATCCCTCCCCCACCCTCCAAAGAGGGGAAACACTTTTGTAACTTTAAGTTTGTTTTCTATGTCTGTGAGTCTGTTTTTGTTTTATAAATAAGTTCGTGCGTGTATGTATGCTCAGTCGCTTCAGTCGTGTCTGATTCGTTGTGATGCCATGGACTTCAGGCTGCCAGGCTCCTTTGTCAATGGGATTCTCCAGGCAAGAATACTGGAGTGGGTTGCCATGCCCTCCTCCAGGGGATCTTCCTAACCCAGGTCTCCTGCATTGCAGGCAGATTCTTAACCCACTGAGCCACCTGGAAAGCCTGATAAATAAGTTCATTTGTAACTTATTTAAGTTACAAATAATAAGTTCATTTCAATCTAACATTTTAGATTCCACATAAAAGTGGTATCATATGGTATTTGTTTTTGTCTGACTTCACATCCTATGATAGTCTCCGTGTCTTGGCTACTATGAATAGTGCTGCTATGAACATTAGGGTGCGTGTATCTTTTTGAATTTAGAGTTTTATCTGGATACATGCCTAGGAGTGGGATTGATGGATCATATGGCAACTCTATTTTTAGTTTCTTAAGGAACCTCCATACCGTTTTCCACAGCGGCTGCACCAGTTTATATTCTTATCAACACTGTAGGAAGTTTCCCTGATATCCACAACCTCTCCAGTATTTATTATTATTATTATTTAAATTTTTTATTGGAGTATAGTTGGTTTACCATGCTGTTTCAAATATATATATACATATGTACATATATATGTGTACATGCATGCTAAGTCACAACCCCATGGACTGTAGCCCACCATGCTCCTCTCTCCATGGGATTCTTCAGGCAAGATCACTGGAATGTGTTAGCTGGGCCCTCCTCCGAGGGATCTTCCTGACCCAGGGATCAAATTCATGTCTCCTATGTCTCCTGCATCGGCAGGCAGGTTCTTTACCACTAGTGCCATCTGGGAAGCCCACATGTACATATATCCACTTTTTTTAAGATTCTTTTCCCATTTAGGCCATTACAGAGTATTGTGTAGAGTTCCCTATGCTATTCTAGCATTTATTATTTGTAGAATTTTAATGATACCAAGGCTTTTTAAAAACTCTGGCAACAGAGAAATCATTCCATGGGAGAAAATGTTCCAATTTTGGACAACTGTAATTCTATCTTAAGTTTTTATCCTGAAATAGTTATAGGCTTGTAGAAAACTGTAAAACTAATCCAACAAGCTTCCTATACCTCTCACCTATTTCCCCCAGGTAGTGACATCATATGGGTGTAGTACAGTGTCAAAGCCAGGAAATTGGTACATTACTGTTCTAGACTACAGGCCTTATTCAGTTTTAACCACTTGGAAAAAAAAAAAAAAAAACACTGTATTCATTTGTGTGTATATATATCGACGCAGCTTGATCGCCTCTGGAAATTTCTGTCATCACCACCACAATCAAGATACAGAACTGCTCCACTGCTGAAAAAGAACTCCCTCCTGCTGCCTTTTTGTATTTACACCCACCCCTCCCCCTCCTCTTCCTGGAAACCACTAATCTGTTCTCCATCTCTAGATGGAGAATGTTATATAAATGGAATCATACAGTATGCAATCTTTATTTGAAAGATAACAGCTTTATTGACATATAATTCCCATACCATGCGTTTCATCCATTTAAAGTGTTCGGTTCGATAGTTTTTTTCACATATTAACATTTGCACAACCATCACCACAGTCAATTTAGAACCTTTTCATCACCCTCCAAAGAAACCTTATCAGTCACTCCGTTTTTCCCAAACCCCCAGTCCTAGGCATGCGCTAATCTACTTTCTACCTCTATAGATTCACTTATTTTGGACATTTCATATAAATAGAATCATATGTGTTTTTTTGGTGACTGACTTCTTTTACTTAGCACAAAGTTTTCAAGGTTCATCCACGTTGTTGCAACTGTAGGAAGAGCTGAAACAAGTCGTACTCTGTCAATAATAAGATACTGAGCTGTTTTTCAAAGACAACAGAGCAAAACCATAAATTATGCACAGAAGAGAAAATTTTGACCTTTAATAACACTCGGAACTAAAGTTCCCCCAACCCCCTTGTGTTGGGTGAGGCCCTAGGCATGGGAAATTATAAAGAGAGTGTGATGCCCCCCAAACCCCAGAACTAAACTATGGAGACATGACTGGAACTTGAATGCTAGAACCCTTTCAGAACCCAGAAGATCCACTGCCGAAGCCTCCTCCCATATCTTCCCATAAATGCCAAGTTCCAAAGCCCTCCATTTGAAACCTGTCCCACCAGCATATCTGCATACTAATCCATTCTCCCCCAACTCATAAACGTTTGACTGAATCCCAGATTTGGGAAACAGATTTGAGCTAGGCCTCCTATCTCCTTACAGGTTCATGTTGCAATAAAGCTTGTTCTTTCCTCAAAAGCCAGTGCCACAGTATTGGCTTCTATGCACATGGGGCAGCAAGCCTTTTGCTCAGTATCACTATAGCATGTACTTCATTCCTTGTTATTGCCGGGAATATTCCCTGTGTGGATAAACCACTTTGTTTATCTAGCCATCAGTTGATGAACATTGAGTCATTTCCACTTTTTGGCTGTGATGAATAATGCTGCTGTGAACATTTATGTACAAGTTTTTGCATGGACATATGTTTCCAATACTCTTAGGTATACCTGAATGAAATTATTGAATCATGTGATCACTCTGTTTAATCTTCTCAAGAATAGCCAAACTGTTTTCCAAAGCAGTTATACTATTTTACATTCTCACCAGCGGTGTATGAAGATTCTGATATCTCCACAACATCACCAATACTATCTTTTTGATTACAGCCATTCTTTTCTAGTGAAGGTGAAGTAGGATCTCATTGTGGCTTTGACTTGAATTTCCCTAATGTGTAAAGACATTGAACATCTTTTTGTTTCACTTGAAAAAAAAAATAGGCAAATTTATTGTAGAACACTTAGACAGTTACAGATAAATGGAATGGAAATACCTATGTATCATTTTGGAAATCAGCCATGATTTGAATTTAAAAATTGTTACAAGCAAAATTTAATCTCATCATGATGCTTTCTTTTGTTTCTTCTTTTCATTTTCTTCTTTTTTTTTTTTTTCCCCCAATCTCAGCAATGTACTTCTCAATTTCTTCAGGATTTAAAATCTTGAGGGGTTGATCTTGCCTCACAACAGCAAGCTCTATGTTTTTGCCACCTGACTGAACCATTTCCAGAAGGACCCTGATAGCCAGCTTAATAGTCAGATGGTTTCAATGGCTTCCTCAGTATAATTCTCTAGGAATTCACGCACTGACTTGGCAACCTGGCCTACAGCATTGGCTTTCCAGGCATGGTATGTGCTGGGAGGTCAGTCTGATAGAGTCGGGGGTGCCATCAAAGTCAAAACCCACAAGGAGGGCAGAGATGCCAAACCCCCAGCGCTCCTTGCTCTGTGTGTAGCGCTGCTTCAGACTGGCGATATAACAGGTGATGTACTCCATGGTGACTAGGTCCTCCACAGTCAGCCGGTGGCTCTGGCATTCCACCCGGGCCCTGTTGGTGACTATCCTTGCGTTAGCAGTGAGTCGGCGAATGCCATGCAGACATTATCATCCAGAGCACAGACCTTCCGCCCTGTCCTTTCATCCTGCAGTTTGGCCACTGACTTCTCCACACCAAGAACAACAATGTCTTTTCCTCGAACACTGACCATGGTCCAGCCCTTCTTCATGGCCTCCTGCAAGTACTCCACTGGGAAGAGGTGGCCGTTGGGAGAGAAGACGGTGATGGAGCGGTTACAGCTCATGCCTGTGGAACGTCGCTGTTGGGCTGGGAAAAGCGCACACTCACTGCCACGCAGCCAGCGATTCACAACGTTGCTGCGCCAGCACCGCACGCCAGCCCGTGCCCCCGCCTTTGTTTTGCTTTTATCAAGACTTTATTTCCATCAGTAGTGTATCAGACTTCTAGTTTCCATATAACTTTGCCAAGCCTGCATAGTATATATGTGTATGTATTATATATCCAGTATAGTTGATTTACAATGTGTTATTTTTTGGTGTACGGCAAAGTGATCCAGTTATATATATATATATATATATATATATATATATATATATATATATGTATGTATATATAAAGAATATATATATATGTATATACAAAGAATGTATATATATATATATTCTTTTTCATATTTGCCTTCATTATGGTTTATTACAGGATACTGAATATAGTGCCCTGTGCTATATAATAGGACTTTGTTATTCATTCATACTATATAATCCTGAATGCCCAATCCTTCCTTTCCTTTGCCCTTGACAACCACAAGTCTGTTCTCTAGGTCTGTGAGTCTGCTTCTGTTTCATGGATAAATTCATTTGTGTCATATTTTAGATTCCACATATAAGTGATATCATATGGTATTTGTCTTTCTCTTTCTGACTTCACTTAGTATGATAATCTCTAGATCCAAACATGTTGCTGCAAATGACATTATTTCATTCTTTTTTATGGCCGAGTAGTATTCCATTTATATATTCATACCTACACACACACACACACACACATATTACATATTCTTTATCCATCATCTATCAAGGGACATTTATGTTGTTTCCATGTCTTGACTATTGTAAATAGTACTGCAATGAACATTGGGGTACATTTTGTTATTTCAAGGGAATTCTCTTGATTTTTAAAAATTTATTTTTGACCGTGCTGGGTCTTTGTCGCTGCACATGGGCTTTCTCTAGTTGCAGAGAGCTGGGGCTACTCTCTAGTTGTGGTGCAAGGGCTTCTCATTGTGGTGGTTTCTCTCGTCGTGGAGCATGGGCTCTAGAGAGCACAGGCTTCAGTAGCTGTGGCTCCCAGGCACTAGAGCCACAGGCTCAATAGTTGTGGCACATGGGCTCAGTTGTTCTGCAGCATGTGGGATATTCCTGGATCAGCCTGCATTGGCAGGCGGATTCTTTACCACCAGGAAGCCCTTCTTTTTATTTTTTTAAGGGTTTTTGTGGGTTTTTTTGGTGTGGATTATTTTAAAAGTCTTTATTGAATTTGTACAATATTACTTCTGTTTTATGTTTTAGTTTTTTGGCTGCAAAGCACATGGGATCTTATTTCCCTGACCAGGGATCAAACAAACCTGTACCCCCTGCATTGAAAGGTGAAGTCCTAACCTCTGGACCACCAGGCAAGTCCCAACAATGAGATTTCAGTGGCCGTGTCAAGCCCACTGTGAGCCAAGAACAAGGCTCCAGCCCCTTCCAGCTGTCTCCGTGCAGCCCATCCCAGTCTTCTCCCCGTGTTTGTCCGCTGAAGCCAGAGTTTCAGCATCCAGCACCCAGTGCCCACATGCACTAGCCGATGTGCGTCTCAGTCTGGAGAGTGCGAGGAGGTGGCACAGACCACCTATGCAGGTCTTGCTCTGTTCTGTGTGCTGCAAACTGCCTGTTTCACTGAGCCTCTGAAACTCCTTTTCTGTCCTGACTGATCACCCCACTGGTGAAAGGCCTTCCCAGGCTGCGGGAACCTTTTGTCTTTCACAGCCCCCTCCCAGGGGCATAGGTTCTGTCCTGATTCCTTTCTCTACCCTCCTTTCATCCTACCTGGTTATATGGAGATCTTTCTTGCAGTTTTGGGTGTCTGAGTTAGGCCAGCATTGAGTAGGTATTAGATGTATTTTGATGCATTTGTGGGAGGAAGTGACTTCCACATCCTATTGCACCATCTTGATTCTGCCTCTGAGCATCTTTTCATGTGCTTATTGGCGATTTGCATATTTTCTTGGGGGAAAAAATATTTATTTGGAACTTTTGTGCATTTTTAAATTGGGTTGTATTTTAATTGTTGAGTTGTAGGTTTCTTAATAGTCTAGATGCAAATTCCTTATCAGATATAAGACTTGCAAATATTTTATTTTGGGGGTTGTCTTTATGCTTTCTTGATGGCATTCTGTGAAGCACAAAAGTTTTAAATTTTGATGAAGTTCAATTAATTTTTTTGTTCTGTGTGTGTTATAGCTTAGTAGGCTTTGTTGAATCTAAGGTTACAAAGATTTACTTCTCTTTTCTTCTAAGAGTTTTGTAGTTTTGTCCTCATATTTTAGGTCAGGGATCCATTTTGAGTTAATTTTGTATATGGTATGAAGAAAGAATACAACTTCATTCTTTTGTTTGTGGATATCCAGTCCCAGCATGATTTTGTTGAAAAACTACTCTTTTTCATTGAATTGTCTTGGCACCTTGGTCCAAAACAGATTGGCTCTAAATGTGAAGATCTGTTTTGGGACTCTAAATTCTGTTCCATTGTCTATTTGTCTATTCTTATGCCAATACCACAGTTGTTTTTTTTTTTTTTTTAACAGTTACTAAGACCTGCAGGAGGTCTTAGTTGCAGTCCGTGGGCTTACTTGCTTTGAACCATGTGAGATCTTAGTTCTCCCACCAGGGATGGAACCCATGTCCCCTGCATTGCAAGGAGGATTCTTAACCAATGGACCACAAGGCAAGTCCCAAAACTTTATTTATAGTTTTGGAAGAAACCACCAAGCTGTCTTCCAAAGGGTCTATACCATTTTGCATTCCCACCAGCAATGAATGAGAGTACGTACTGCTCCGCTTCCTCACCAGCACTTGGCGTTGTCATTCTAACAGGTGTGTGGTACTATCTCCTTCTTGCTTTAGTTTGCATCTCCTTGATGACCCATGATGTGGAGTGTTTTTTCATGTACTTGTTTGTTATCTGAATATCTTCTTTGGTGCGGTGTCTCTTAGGGTCTTTGGCCTATTTTTAAAAAATTGGGTTATTTTCTTAATGTTAAGATTGAAGAATTCATTGCATATTTTGTACCACAGTCCTTTAACAGATGTGTCTTTTGAAAATATTTTCCCTCAGTCTGTGACTTGTCATCTAACTCTTCTGACAGTGTCTTAAATTTGCATTTCCCTAATGGCTAATGATGACGAACATCTTTTCATGTTTATTTGCCACTTAGTGAAATGTTTCTTTTGTCCATTTTCTAATTGTTTTTTCTTTAATGTTGAGTTTTGAGCGTTCTCTGTATATTCTAGGTATGAGGACTTTGGCTACATGTAATCATATATTTAAGAAACTTAATTTCAATTATGTGAGTAATACATGAATGCATCTTTCATTTAAAAATGACAGGATAGGACTTCCCTGGTGGCTCAGTGGTAAAGAATCTACCTGCCAATGCAGGAAACACAGGTGTGATCCCTGATCTGAGAAGATCTCACATGCTGAGGAGCAACTAAGCCCGTGCACCACAGCTATTGAGCCTGTGCCCTAGAACCCGGGAACCGCAACTACTGACGCCCGCGCGCTCTAGAGCCTGTGCTCCACAAGAGGAGCCTGTGGACCACGACTAGAGAGTAGCCCCTGCTCACTGCAATTAGAGAAAAGTCCATGTAGCACAAAGACCCAGCACAGCCAAAAATAAATACTTTTTTTAAAAAAGCAGTCAACCTGACAATCCCCCAGGTTGACTTAAAAAAAAAATTTTTTTTAAGGATAAAGTTTAAACCCTCAAATCCGTTCCCTTTTCATTATTCTCTCATGAGTAACCATTATTATGTATTTCAGGTATATTCCTCTAGATTAAAAAAAATGAGCTTTCTCAAGATAAACAAACTTATACAATGTATATGGTGTTGTTTGTATATGGGTTTTACAAAAAAGTTACAATGTTTGTACCATGGTCAAAGATGTATTTTTAAATTTAAAAATTAAAAAAGCTTTTGGCAGCATTGTGTGACATGTGGGATCTTAGTTTCCCGACTAGGGATTGAACTCATGCCCCCTACATTGGAAGCACAGAGTCTTAACCACTGGACTGCCAGGGAAGTCCCAAAGATGCATTTTTGACCCAAGAATATTGTAAAGACTTCTCTATACTGATAAATATCTCTAGTCTGTTCCTTCAAACTGTTGTATAGTATGGATTGTCTATGTTTCTTCAGCCATTCCTGAGTTTCTAGACATTCAGGTAGTTCTCAGAAGTGTTCTTCTAGTAAGCAGTGCTACAGTGAACCACCGTGGGCATGACTCTGGGCACATGTGCAGTTATTTCTTTAGAGATATAGAAAAAGGGAATTTTATGAATGCTAAGGTATGTGGTTTTCATATTTGAAGACTCTGCCATACTGCCCCCTCCCCCACCTGGATGTGTTTCCCCACATCTTGGACAACAATCACTTATCTTTTGACTACAAAGTCCACCCACTATTTTATATCCCAACTATCTCTAAGTGCTGCACTCAATATGCCAGCAAATTTGGAAAACTCAGCAGTGGCCACAGGACTGGAAAAGGTCAGTTTTCATTCCAATCCCAAAGAAAGGCAATGCCAAAGAGTGCTCAAACTACTACACAATTGCACTCGTCTCACACGCTAGTAAAGTAACGCTCAAAATTCTCCAAGCCAGGATTCAGCAATATGTGAACCGTGAACTTCCTGATGTTCAAGCTGGTTTTAGAAAAGGCAGAGGAACCAGAGATCAAATTGCCAACATCTGTTGGATCACTGAAAAAGCAAGAGAGTTCAGAAAAACCTCTATTTCTGCTTTATTGACTAAGCCAAAGACTTTGACTGTGTGGATCATAATAAACTGTGGAAAATTCTGAAAGAGATGGGAATACCAGACCACCTGACCTGCCTCTTGAGAAACCTATACGCAGGTCAGGAGGCAACAGTTAGAACTGGACATGGAACAACAGACTGGTTCCAAATAGGAAAAGGAGTACGTCAAGGCTGTATATTGTCACCCTGCTTATTTAACTTATAATGCAGAGTACATCATGAGAAACGCTGGGCTGGAAGAAGCACAAGCTGGAATCAAGATTGCTGGGAGAAATATCAATAGCCTCAGATATGCAGATGACACCACCCTTCTGGCAGAAAGTGAAGAGGAACTAAAAAGCCTCTTGATGAAAGTGAAGGAGGAGAGTGAAAAAGTTGGCTTAAAGCTGAACATTCAGAAAACTAAGATCATGGTATCTGGTCCCATCACTTCATGGGAAATTGATGGGGAAACAGTGGAAAAGTGGAAACAGTGGAAGAGTGGAAACAGTGTCAGA
Source organism: Bos indicus (assembly GCF_029378745.1). NCBI lineage: Eukaryota > Metazoa > Chordata > Mammalia > Artiodactyla > Bovidae > Bos > Bos indicus. Next base: position 81,502,501 of record NC_091763.1, read on the forward strand.
CTTTATTTTTCTGTGCTCCGAAATCACTGCAGATGGTGATTGCAGCCATGAAATTAGAAGACGCTTACTCCTTGGAAGGAAAGTTATGACCAACCTAGATAGTTATATTGAAAAGCAGAGAGAAATTACTTTGCCAACAAAGGTCCATCTAGTCAAGGCTATGGTTTTTCCTGTGGTCACGTCTGGATGTGAAAGTTGGACTGTGAAGAAAGCTGAGTGCCAAAGAATTGATGCTTTTGAACTATGGTGTTGGAGAAGACTTTTGAGAGTCCCTTGGACTGCAAGGAGATCCAACCAGTCCATCCTAAAGGAGATCCATCCTGGGTGTTCATTGGAAGGAATGATGCTGAAGCTGAAACTCCAATACTTTGGCCACCTGATGTGAAGAGCTGACTCACTGGAAAAGACCCTGATGCTGGGAGGGATTGGGGGCAAGAGGAGAAGGGGACGACAGATGAGATGGCTGGATGGCATCACCGACTCGATGGACTTGAGTTTGGGTAAACTCCAGGAGTTGGTGATGGACAGGGAGGCCTCACGTGCTGCTATTCATGGGGTCGCAAAGAGTCGGACATGACTGAGCGACTGAACTGAACTGAACTGGAGACTAAGGAGACCTGAAGACTAAGTTCAAAGTGAATTCCAAGCTCCTTCTAAGCCAACTTCCAGGTGTCCAGGAAAATCATCCAAATACTTTTTCACCAAATTGGCACCCTTTGCAAAGATCAGTCTGTAAACAACAGAGTTGGTATCAGTTCAGTTCAGTCGCTCAGTTGTGTCCGACTCTGTGACCCCATGTACTGCAGCATGCCAGGCTTTCCTGTCCATCACCAGCTCCCAGAGCTTACCCAAACTCATGTCCATTGAGTTGGTGATGCCATCCAACCATCTTCTCCTCTGTCATCCCCTTCTCCTACTGCCTTCAACTTTTCCAATGAGTCAGTTCTTTGCATCAGGTGGCCAAAGTATTGGAATTTCAGCTTCAGCATCAATCCTTCCAATGAATATTCAGGACTGATTTCCTTTGGGATGGACTGGTTGGATCTCCTTGCTGTCCAAGGGACTCTCAGGAGTCTTTTCCAACACCACAGTTCAAAAGCATCAATTCTTTGGCACTCAGCTTTCTTCACAGTCCAACTCTCACATCCATACAGGAGTACTGGAAAAACTATAGCTTTGACTAGACGGACCTTTGTTGGCAAAGTAATGCCTCTGCTTTTTAATATGCTGTCTAGGTTGGTCATAAACAATAGAGTTGGCATATAATGGTGCAATGCTGAGGGCGCCAGCATACAATTCCTCGGGCAAAGGCCCAGAAGTTAGCTCTCACACCTGCTCCTTTCCCTTCTAATTCAACAAGTCTTGACTCTTACTTTTGGGTTGTTTCACTTTGCCCTTAGGAGAACTTTCTAGCTGCTAGGAGCTTGGAAGCAGCTGTTTTCGAGAAACTTCAGCTGTTTTCTTTCCTTAGGGCTTTTGATAAAAGTGATCTTGTTCTTCTATCAGATTAGCTGTGTAAGTTATCACAGTTCTCACGGCTTTTTTTTTTTTTTTTCCTTTCTTGGCTGCACTGCATGGTTTGGAGGATCTTAGTTCCTTGACTGAGGACTGAACTTGGCCCCAGCAGTGAAAGCTCCGAGTCCTAACCACTGGACCGTCATGGCCTTTCTTAAACAGATGTTAAATGCTCTCTGGGCCCCTCACTCTCCCCAGAAATGGTGCTTCTGTAAGGATTGAGAGTACGGATGGCTGAACGTCCCTCCCCACCTACCTTCATGCGTTTCCAGGCAGCTGTCCACAACAGCTGCAGGCAGTGCTGCTGGAGCAAATGACTAGGAAATTTTTTGCAGTTAAAGAAATGTAGGATACAGGCTTCTTGCCTGCCAAAGAATGCTGCCTCTTGACTGATGTTATGGAAAAAGCACTGTAAGGCTGACTCCACAGCTGAGCTCTGCACAAGGTTTTCCCTCCACACTTGATTTCTCTCTTAGCAACCAGGCTGTATGCCCAGGAGGCCTCTTGGTTCACAGCAACCTCTGCAAGCTCTGAAGGAAATCAGCCTGGGGAAAATCCTGGATGTTCCCCCCCCCCGTAGTACAGGCCCCTCTATCATTAACTCTATCCTCTACTCCTTCACCTGCAGGGATTCAGAGCATGGACTTGGGACTGGACTACTTTGTTTCCAATCCGCTAATAATTTTGCCATTTTTTAATATTCAACTTAGTTTTTCCATCTGGAAGATAAGGGCAAATGATAGTAAGTACCTCAAAGAGTTAATATTAAAAAATATACAGTATCTTGCATATAGAATGCACTGTTTGCTATTACTCTGAGTTTACAATCATAAGAAATAGGGTGTCTGGCCCAGGATAAGGAGACCTAGACTTAATCTCTTTTTAACTTGCTTTCCTTGTAACACATAGGTACTTTCCTGTGTGAATCTCTATACTTGTCCTGAACTCATCATGCCTGTCCTTCCACCTGTTATATTCGCAGCAGTGCCCACAGTAGGTGGTTCATAAGAACCTATCACAAACTAAGGGCATGAATGAAGGCTTCCATTGGTCTGTCCACTCTTGACTTTCAAAGCAATTTGCTAAAGGGGACTTTTAATGATGCATTTTTTTTTTTAAAGGATTAGTTTGAAAACTGTTAAATTCTGGTAAATGCTTTGATAGTTTTAAATTTTACGTTCCCTTATAAAATTTTGAAAATGACATTCTGATTCACTTTGAGACAACTTAGTCTAACCTTTGTTTAGTATATAATGTTCAACATCATGCCCCCGATTGGTGTTAAGAATGGGTCCATACAGCAAGATTAAAATTATGCCAATTATAAATGTGCTCACTGCTTATGAATTAAGAAATTAAAGTGAATCGGATCTTGAAGGGTTGTGTTCAATGTTGGGGCAGATCATTTCCAGCCCAGGGGCTGTGTGACAGCTAGTAGGCCACTGTTTTCCAGACATCAAATGTGAGTGAATGCCTGAAGTATGATGAGACGGCAGGGGGAGGGGGGATTCCTCCTGCCAGTTTGGAAATGGAGTTGTCTCTGGGGATCAGTCTGATTTACAAAACGAAGATAAAGCTGCCACCTACCCACTCAGGAGTCGAGTAGTATTCGAAAAGTACGTACAATGGAGGACTCTCGTGACAGCAGAAGAGTGCCTTCCATGCAACTGTGCATGTCGGGGCTCTGCCATTTCGGAGCCTTGTTTAAACCTGAGTAATGATGGCCCTGTGACCGAGCACATCTGGCTCAGGACTCTTCTCACACAGAAGTTCCTAAACTGATAGCTCAAAAGACTGAGGTGTTTTCAAGTCTCTGGTAAGGATGCCCAGGTTGAATTTTACATGTTCTACTGTAAACATCAAGTAACACCACAAACATTTAAAAAAAGGAAGTTTATTGGTCTTTAAATGGCTCAAATTGCAAATAAACCAGTCGGGTAGTGGCATCAGCCTAAGACATGTGATGCATCTTTGTCATTTGGCTTCATAGCACCTCAGTACCCAGGAGAGGAAAGGTCTCAAAGCAAAGTCACAACATTAGTGGTCAGGACCCCTGGTTAAATGAGACTGCAACAAGTACACATGGAGACCGCTGGGCCCGCGGGGCAGCGCTTATATGGGGAACTTTAATTCTGCACACGGCACAGCCTATGAAAAATAGGAAATGAAAGATGTACATCTCAAACCCTTTAGGGACACATATTTAACATGACAAGCTGGATGTAGTATCTAAAGAGTTCAGTTCCTAAATAGCCTATTTGTGTTAACTTTACGGACACATCTGTTATCTGGAATGCCTGAACACATCTTTGACTTGCTGAGATTAAGACTGAGCATAAAGAAAGCAAAACTTTATTGAAACAACTGCCCTAGTCCCATTCCAAAGAAAAGAAAAATCTGATAGTGGTATTTTTCCCATTGAAATTATGTCCCTTCAGTGGGTATGCCGTACAACAGGAACAGAGCCTACTGTTTGGTGGCAAACATGTTTTCTGCACTATCCTCAGGTTTGGCTGTTCGATGTTAACTTTAGGAAAATGTAACTACAGTATTCTTCATTATGAACACAGACTACATACACTCCTAGTAACTCCCGCACAGCCAAACTGCAACCTCAGGAATACAAATTTAGAAGTTAACAGATGGCAAGCACAACTATTTTCCTGAAGTGGTCTAGTGCAAAACGCATTAGCACCGTGGACACTTTTCCTATGCCCTGCTCCAAAGAGATCAAAATCTTAACACATATTCACCACTTGCATAAAAGGATTTCCAGGGATCAGCATCTTAAAGAATAAGGGTTCACTGAGACATACTGAATCCTCATAGTCTAAAATTATCTTACAAGTATATGCTGGTCCTTCATTTTTAAACTACCTTACAGTTAATTAAAAGCAATCAAGGAGCTCTGGAACTTCATTTTCAAGAACCAGAGTATGGCACACATTTTACATTTGGACAGACTCTAGCAGTTATTTCTTGAGCATCTTCTATACAAAAGTGGTCCTCCATCCTGACATATATTCTCTCACCAGGACACATGGGCAGTGGGCCCACGGCACCATGAGGATGCCAGATACAACCCAGAATGATGTAACCAGGTATCTTTCAGTTTCTAAATTAAGGCATATTAAAAAATTTCCATGTACAAGTTTACACCACTTTTCTAAGTTAATCACCAGGTAATTAATGCAGGTTCACAGATGAATTACTCTCAATTGAACTATATGTAACAATCATGCCAGTCACTTTTTCTTCTATATTTTGCATAACAATGGTTAAAAAAAAAGTGGTACAGTTTAACTATCATGTTCACAATTGTCATTTCTTTTTCAAGGCAGTAGAAGACCAAGCCATTTTAAAATGATTATAAAATTTAAGCTTTATAATAAACCAGAGGAAGTAGCCTTTCCTCCCATTGTCCACCCCCATTCTCACCTCTCGAACAGTTCAAGAAAGACTGCCGGCAAAACACAAGCGCCCACGCTACATTCAGGACCGTGATAAATGTAGGCAATTATGAAATAAGTTGAACTTTGCTTCTTGGTGAAGCCACACTAATTTCTTTTTAAGTGAATTTGACTTTCAGTGCAGTTCCAATTCATGCTTTTAGAGATACATAACAATTTCCAAAATGTTAAAGTAATTTCAGTCAATTGAGCCTTCAATGGCAAAGCTTATAAATTATATTTATTAGTATGGTCAAGATAAGAAAGGAGTTTGGGCTCTGATTATAAAATGCAGCATCTTTCTCTGATTCTCTTGGCTAAACTTTTCCTCTTCTTTTTTCCATTCTTTTCTTTGCTGTCTTCCATCTTTCTGGCCCGAATTTCCCTCATTAAATCAAAAAATACCTACAAAGAAAACAGAATAGAGCAAGTGGATAATTTGTGCCTGGTACATCTCTGAATCACAGCAGTAAACATTGGGAGTACTATATGAATATTAAAGAGCTCTTATTTGGGGAGTACAGGGACAGCAAAGTATAGAACTAAAGTCTGCTTCTTCCAAGTACGTTAAAAAAATGGGAAAACAGGAAGATTTTCTGAATTACACTTTAGGGTAAAATCTGCTTACATAATATAACCTAATCTTCCATCTGACTTTTCAACATAAAAATAAAGAAGCACTGCAAGTGATAGCTCCGAAGATGTAACCCAATGGATTACATTTAAGTAATTAATAATTAGCACATATATTTTATCAATTACAATTTTAAAGTAATTTAATAAAATTTTCACTTATTAACCTTTCTTCAGCCCTTTTAAAAATGGAATTTAGAAAGATGGTAACAATAACCCGGTGTACGAGACAGCAAAATAGACACTGATGTATAGAACAGTCTTATGGACTCTGTGGGAGAGGGAGAGGGTGGGAAGATTTGGGAGAATGACATTGAAACATGTAAAATATCATATAAGAAACGAGTTGCCAGTCTAGGTTCGATGCACGATACTGGATGCTTGGGGCTAGTGCAATGGGACGACCCAGAGGGATGGTATGGGGAGGGAGGAGGGAGGAGGGTTCAGGATGGGGAACACATGTATACCTGTGGTGGATTCATTTTGATATTTGGCAAAACTAATACAATTATGTAAAGTTTAAAAACAAAATAAAATTAAAATAAATAAATAAATAAAAACAGCTGTGGAAAATGACTGCTTCCTTTATTATTTTGATACCAGGCACTAGAAAACAATTGCTTGTTGCACAGTATTTGAGGATTTATCAATTTTTGTCTGTCTAGAAATTGGCAAGTAATGGGAGATATTAGCATAATAATTTAAAAGCTATTAGTGTAATAATTAAAAAGTTCAATATCACTAACAAGTGTCTGTGCATGCATGCATGCTAAGCTGCTTCAGTTGTGTCCGACTCTGTGCAACCCTATGGACTGCAGCCCACCAGGCTCCTCTGTCCATGGGATTCTCCAGGCAAGTGTCTGAGTGCACACTGAGTAGGGCCTGAAGGATGTGGACTCACGCTGTGGCTGAAGAGTTGCTGCACGTTACTTTTCTGCAGCCACTGAGGTGCTTGTGAAAAATGCATCTACCTGGTGGCAGCCACAGGTAATAGATTCTTGCATATCCCCCTGATACACACAGATGTGTGCTTGTGTGCATGATGTGTTTCAAACACAGATGGCAGCAAACTACAGTTACTGCTACTGTTCTATATTTCATTTCTTAATGCTGAAGATCAGCACATTTAGCTCTACCTTCATTTTTAAAAAAATACTTATTTTTGGCCTCCTGGGTCTTCACTGCTGCTCGAAGTTTTCTCTAGCTGTGGTGAGTGGGGACTACTCTTGGTTGCGTTGCACAGGCTTTTCTCACTGCAGTGGGTTCTCTTGTTGGCGAGCACAGGCTCCAGGTGTGCGGGCTTCAGTAGCTGCAGCTCCCAGGCTCAGCAGTTACAGGACACGGGCTTACTTGCTCCGCGGCATTGTGAGATCTTCATGGACCAGGGTCGACCTGTGTCCCCTGCACTGGGAGGCAGTTTCTTATCAACTGTACCACCAGGGAAGTTCTCTTCATTTTTTTTTAATGGCTGTACAATATTTCATTATATGGATGCACCAGCCTTTAAAATAGTCTGTTATTGGACACTTTGATATTTCCAGTCTTTTGTTTCTACAGATAATGCTTCAGTGACTACTGCTACATGGATGTATGACTTTATATAAATTTTAGAACTTGAATTGGTGGGGTCATAATTTTGATAATTACCAAATTGCCCTTCTACGAACATATGAGAGTTCCTTTTCCCTCCTCCCCATACTCCTGTCAACAGTATTATTATCAGTCTTGTTCCTTTATTCCCCAAGGTAACAGGTAAGAAAAAAGTCCTATTTTTAAACTGTGCTTCCTATTATAAGTTAGACTAAGCCGCTTTTAAACTTTAAAGTACTTTGTAGTTCTCTTCTATTACAAGGGTGTCTATATTTTTTGACTGTCTTCCCATTGGGTTGCTGGTCTTTTTCTCACTGTCCTGTGATAACTCTGACAACGTGCATGACTGTACTTCCCCCGGGCCTCTGATGCCAGCAGGTGACACCACAGGACTGCTGCAAGCGTCAGAGCCGGACAGTTACTGTTCACCTCTCCTCCCCACTCCCCTTAGTTCAAATAGGTTTTAGTGTGTGTTCTACCATCTGCTCCAGATATTAAACAGGAGGAAACAAAGTATATATATGCTATGATACTGTTCTGTGGTGCCTTTCAAAACCCCATACACACTGAATCTTAAACTATATTTCATTAGTATTTTGAAAAACATTTGCTGTAACTAGCGGAAACTGGTTCACTGAGTAGAACTTTTGTAGCATGTTGTAAAGATATCCTGGACTTAGAGGAATCTGACTGTGTGACTGGAAAAAAAAAAGTGAGCTTAAAATGACAATGCCTTTAAACCTACAGTGAACAGGCAGAAAGAACCTCTAAACTTTTAACATCATGATTTCTGGACCAGGGTTATGGATCTCCAGACACAGCAGACTAGTCCACAAACACCTGCAGACACCTAGGGCAGCGTTACTTCAAGTGCAGTCCACCACCCCACCTGCACACCCAGGAGCTAACGAGACCTGCAAATTCTTAGGACTGACCCCAGAGCAAATGAATCCAAGTCTCTGGAGAAGACCCAGGAACCTGTGTTTATCAGGCTTTATAGGCAATCCTTCTGCATGTTAGTTTTTCTGAGGCACCTGTAGGGCTGAGATACTCGGGGACTGAAAAGGTCTCCCTGGAAGGGCTCCCCCCCCCAGAGCTGCTCCAGCCCCACCAGCAGGCTTCCTGAATGCTGACAGTGGTGTCAGGGGGAGGGGGGGCGGTGGTGGGCAGCTGAACGGCACCTGGGAAGGCTCCAAAGTGTTCCTCACCTGGTCTCTAGGAAGGGCCCAGCTGCACAAAGTGCAAAGATGAGGGGAAGAGGGCAGAGGAGCTCTCTTTCCCTTGGGTGGAGAGAGGGGTGAGGGGGTGGAGAACAGAAGTGGAGGGTGGGGAGTGCAGCTGTGGTGACAGAGATTTCAAAACCCTCTCCCTCCGGGCTCCTTCATCTTGGGAGCCACCTTCACTTGGGCGAACTTAAGTGGGGATGGGCAGGTGTCAGCGCAGACATTCTCCAGCCAATCAGGAAAAGAAAAGGAAAGAAAAAAGAAAAGAAAAGATTCTCCAGCCAATCAGGAAAAGAAAAGGAAAGAAGAAAATAAAATAAAATATTCTCCAGCCACAGGAAAAGAAAAGGAAAAAAGAAAAAAGAGGAGGGATTCAAGTCAGGAATCTGGCCAGTGCTTTGCTGTGGCTGTCTCGTGTTTTTGCGCCCTTTGGGAACCTAAGGACAAGGTGAAGTCAAGAAAGTCCTAACAGCGTACTTGAGCATTCAGGGCTGATAAACATCAACGTGTATTAAATTTCTCTCTGAAAGTCTCAACAGAATCTCTAGACACAGATGGAGCCGAGTTAAGCAAATCAACCCGTTTTAACACGATGTTGTGGTGAGGAGGGTCCCCTTTTACCTTGTCGACATTGGCCCGCGTCTTGGCAGATGTTTCCACATAGTTAACGTTCCACTGATCGGCTCTGGTTTTCGCCTCTTCTACGGAAACCTGCCTTTTATCTTCCAAATCTGATTTGTTTCCAACGAGCAGAAATGGAACATTCTCATCTTCTTTTACTCTTAAAATCTGCTCCCTGGATAAGAGGAAATGAGCAAGAAATATCTCTATGTGTTAAAATAACCAATAACGCATGCAGGCATTTATTTATGCTTCTTAGCAATGAACTCATTTATTACATGGGAGGAAACAAGCAGCATGTCTTCCTTTATCTACCCTCAATCATTTGAGCTTCACGTTCACTTCATTGATGGAGGAAAAATACACCAAGGAAGAGTACAAATATGGCAGTAGAGGCATGAAGTGAAAGTATCAAATGCAACTTCATTCTAAATGCCTTGTTTTTAAAACCTTTTTTACGTTCTGAGAATCTCAGATGGGATCTTAGTTCCCCAATCCGGGGCTGAACCTGCACCCCCTGCAGTGCAAGTACAGAATCTTAACCACTGGACTGTCAGGGAAGTCCCTCTAGAGGCTTTTTCAAAACAAACTCTTTACATTAGAATGATTTCAGATTTACAGAGAAGGTGTGAAGAGAGGACAGAGATCCTGCATGTCCCCACGCCCAGATTCTCCATTGTCAACACACTTGATCACAATTTATGAAGTACTACTGATACAAATATACCTTGTTATACTGCAGTTAGCTTTACTGTGCTTTGCAGATACTGTTTCTCTTTTGTAACAGACTGAAGGGCTGTAGTCGCCCCGTGTCCAGCTAGTCTATCGGTGCCACTTTGCCAACGGCATTTGTTCACTTTGTGTCACTCTGTCACATTTTGGTAATTCTCACAATATGTTAAACTTTCCCATTATCATTAAATTTGTTAGGGTCATCAGTGACCTTTGTGATGACTATAATCATTACCGGCATTTTTGCTTAAAGTGATGCTCCCTTTGGAGTTGGAGAGACAATTATAGAATTTTAGAATAGAAAAGCACCTTTACAAACTGGTCAAGCTTCATTTTTATCTTGAGGAAAGTGAGAACCACAAAAAGCAACAGGGTTTTCTAACATTGCTATCGAACCCTTATAAGCACTGTAAGTTATATGCTAGCAACTGTGCCAAACGTGGGTATCAGGGATACTGAAATGGGTAAGAAAGGGGTTCTGCTCTCAAGTGTTTTTACCTTGTCAGGAAAAACACACAGCATACAGAAATCAATCTCAGTGTCAGTGTGGTGAGTGTGCTACTGGGGCTGTGCAGAGTACATCACAAACACCGATGAGGAAACAGTGGATTCTGCCTTCGTGATAGGAGGCCCAGGAAGGCTACATTTAGGAGCTGACAATTATTAGAGAAATGCAAATCAAAACTATACTGATGTACCACCTCACACCAGTCAGAATGGCCATTATTAAAAAGTCTACAAATAGCAAATGCTGGAGAGGGCATGGAGAAACAGGAGTCCTCTTCCACTGCTGGTGGGAACGTAAATCTGTGCAGTCATTGTGGAAAACAGTATGGAAGGTCCTCAGAAAACTAAGAATTACCATATGATCCAGCAACCCCACTCCCAGACATATATCCAGACAAAACTCTAATTCAAAAAGATACATGTGCCCCAGTGTTCTTAGCAGCACTAGTCGCAATAGCAGACACAGAAACAGCCTAAGTGTCCATCAACAGATGAGTGAATGCATAAAGAAGATATGGTGCCTATAAAATGGACTACTACTCAGCCATAAGAAAGAATGAAATGATGCCATTTGCAGCAACGTGGATGCAACTAGAGACGATCATACCACGTGAAGCAAGTCAGAAAGAGAAATCCCACATGGTATCACTTATGTATGGAGTCTAAAATATGACATAAATGAACTTATCTATGAAAAAAGACTCACAGACATAGAAGAGAGGCTTAGGGTTGCCAAGGAGGAATGGGTTGGGGGAGTTTGGGATAAGCAGATGCCAACTATTACATGTAAAATGGATACACAACAAGGTCCCACTGGATAGCACAGAGAACTACACTCAAAGCCTATGATAAACCATAATGGAAAAGAAAAAGAAAAAAAAAATTAGGTATGTAAAACTGAATCACTTTGCTATATAGCTGAAATTAACATGTCATTGTAAATCAACCATACTTCAATAAAAAATTTTTAAAAATCAACTACAATAAAAAAATTAAAAAGAGGAGCTGACATTGTGCTACACTTTGCAGGTCAGATCATGTGGAGTGCCTACTATTCTATCACCATTCAAACCACCTTAAAAATGGCTTTCCTACTGCTGGTCAGTTACCAGGAACATTTTTTATTTATGGGAAGGGCAACACATTGGAGGTAGGACAGAATGAATGATTCACTTATTTTCTGTAATAGCAGCAGCCCAAGACTCTTTCTCTTGGCATAAAAATACCTCATTCCCTTGAGATACCACTTTGGCTTTGGTGACTATGGTGACAAAATGTATTCCATTACTTAGAACAGAATCTGCTACAGAATAAGCACTCAAATATTTTTTGAAAGAATGAATAAGCACTGACACGAAACTTTCAGTATGTCTCCCAGGGTTACAAGTTACCAGAATCTGCCACTCTTTGCACTTTATCACGTACAAAAAACTTTTCCTTACAGAAACCAACAAACTTAATTTTACAAATAACTTTACATTTCCTAGGTTTCTCAGTGACATGCTCTTTTGCAAAGAAGGTTCTCTTAGAATCTTTTGAGTTCCTGGGACTTTCACGTATACATGACGAGGAATGCTTTGTGTAAGCCCTGGTTCAGTTTCCTGCCCAAACACTAGGGATGACGTCTTTCCTCATCTTTGGAAATCCTTGTTGTCCTTCAAGGTTATCTAGCTCTTGAAGGCCTCCAACTCCTCTCCTCTCTTGGATCCCCTGTAACAATCGCTGTCCATATCTTCTTTATCACTGACACTGGGTTTCATGCCTTATTCAACTCGGCTGTGTGAACGTTGAAAACAGAGGATATATTATATGCTTCTTTTGTGCCTGCCCCCCCACACCAAAGCAGACCACGTGTATGTGGTAATAATAATAATCATAATTTTATTTTTATTATGTGGTAATAAAATAAAAATACATAAAGAATATTTGTTTTTATTCCTGCTGTATTTATGACACTACTCAAGAACTTATTTATGCTATATTTGTCTTATGTATAGAGAGAACATCTCTCCCCTTTTTCACTTCCCCAATCCCCTGCCCCAAATCAAGTGGAGGACAGATTTCGATTAAACAAACAGTAAATAAGATATTAAAAAGATTGTATAACAAGACAGTGTGTCAATCTATGGTGGTATTATTTCCACTAAAAGTTCAGTGTGTGTTATCAAAGTGTCTACACTGTGAGGAGGATGGCGACGTGCCTGCTGGGCACGACACAGGTTCCGAGACACCCGTGACTAACACAGAAAGACTCAGAATCTGGGTCATAGATCCGTTATGGGATCCAGGCATCTGCTTTTACGGCAGCAGTAGTACTGTACTCCAAAGGGAAATACTTCAGTAACACATAAGGAGACTCTGCGTATGCAGGCTGTCACACACTCAGGCTGCACTGCAGCTGGCGCTGGCAGAGCTGGCTGTGAGGTTAGGTACAGTGCACTGAATATGTGGGTACAAGCGCACAGAGGACAGAGTCACACTGATGTCAGAGAGGGACTAAACACAGTTAGAGGGAAAGACAACCAGGTTAAGAGCCTCTAGCTGTCCACTCGTTGCTGAGGAGGCAGTTGTTCTGCAGTGTCATGACACGACTCCCTGACATACCTGAAGTCGGCTGTGGCTGCAAAGGATTCCATTTCTGTAATGGAGAAGACACAGAGGAAGCCCTCGCCGCTGCGGAAGTAGTTATCTCTAATGGCAGCGTAGTCTTCTTGCCCAGCTGTGTCCAGGATGTCAATCTGCACTTCCTCCCCGTCCAGCACCACCTTCTTCCGATAGCTGTCGGCTTTGGTCGGCTCGTAGTCCTCCACAAACTGGGAATGAGGAAAAGCACTTCCATTTCTAAATCATCTTCACTTTTCAAAGGTTCTTATTTTGAAAGACAGATTCACATGAAGGTGCCAAAATAGTACTGAGAAGCCACATGTAACCTTCATTAAGTTTTCCCTAGTGGTAAAAGCTACATTCGTTTAAATTTCCTTTATAGACAATTCAGAGGTCTTTTCTTTTACAAAAAGTGGAGGTTGAACAGCTCTAGGTCATTGACAGCTTGAAAACCATGACTCTTTTCTGCCTTAAAATGTTATACCTGCAAAAACTATTACATAGGTATTTTATCAAATGTTTAAGAATCCTTTTTTGTGACTCCAAATATAAATTTTCAAGTCAGAATTGTAGAAAATGACTTCAAAGTAAGTCAATATTTAGGTAAGGATTGAAAGTATGGCTAAATCTTTTCTTTCTCCAAAATGAACCGAGTCAAAAAAGTGCCTTATACCACTCTGTAGAATGTCAAATCTTGAACTTTGAGATTTTCCCCCAGTCTTCCCATTTTTAAAAATAGCACAATTAAACAACTTTACAATTGTACTTCTAACTTTTACTCTCTAAATCTCACCTTGATATTTTTGATCAGTGTATCATTGTTGGTGTGTGTGTATATAGATATACACACATACTTTTGTGGGCTTTGAATTAGTTCCTATAAATATTTATCTGATATCTTATTTATTTGCTCAATGTCTAAATCCCCATACTAGAATTTAACCCCTGGGGGCAGGGACCTTGACCAGTCTATTCATCAATGTCTCCTCAAAGCCTAGAAGAGTGTCTGGTATATGGAGACACTCAACAAATATTTACTGAAAAATCAAACACAGTGTATTTGTAACTGTAAAAGATATAGAACATTCTACCATAATTACATGCTATTATTTCACAAATATAAAATATTTATAAACATTTATGAATATTTAATGGATATATTCAGTTATTGTATCTGATAATATTATGACTATTAAATGAAAGCTTAACCATTCATCAAACATCAGACATATGAACATTCTTACTTTTGACTGCCTTACTGTCAAGAAGGGTACTGACTTCAGGATTAATTTAAAGAAAAGCAGCTATTCAGGTGACTAGTATGAAGAACAGAACTGAATAGATAAATTAGCAATTCCATTTAAAATACCATTTCAATTTTCCCCCTCCAAATTGTTTAAGCAGGACAACTGGAGGATTTAAGTGTTCTGTGTGAGAAGAAATTAATACAATATTGTAAATCAACAATAAAATTTTTTAAAAAATTTCTGTGTGTATGAAAGAAATGCTGATGAGCAGGCAATGAAAAGAGACATTGGGTGATAAAAAATCTGCAGGATATTTTTCTCAGAAGACTAGGTTTAACACTGAGTTACTCATCAGAGGTCACTCTACATGGGCAGGTTGGGTAACTTCTGCTTTCTCATCTGTAAAATGAGGATACCACTACCTACCACACAAGACTGTTGTGAGGACCAGGTAAGAAAGAGTAACCATAAATCCTTACTTCTATTTGGGAGGCAGAAGAATTGAGGATAAATGCTAAAATTTGATTAGCAACTCAAATCATTTAGCTTTAATAACAATGCTCTATGGAAAAAATACATTGCTGTATATACGCTGAGACCTTAACTTTGGGGCCATAAAGTCTAATACAAATACATGCACACAAATCTATAACCTGTTAAGTAATTTTATTTCAGGGACACAGCCTTCACCTGCTTAGTGGTGACTGTAGTACCAGGCCAAATATATAATAAATTACTGATTATTTTCATTGAGTTATTAAAGGATATATATATGTTATATATATATATATTATATATGTTGACCTCAAGTCTCAACTAGGTACTATATCTACCAGTTCTATTAATTCAAGGTGGGTCTCACTATTAAGACACTAAAAATTAAAATTAAAAAAAGGCACATATTGCTCAGAGAAAGGTACTGTTTTCACTTTTGTTCTGTTTTTTAAAAGCATACGTTTTTAAGGACCTTGAATTCTCAACTTGGTAAATCAAGCTGCATACAAATGTTGGCTCTGAATTTAAAACCAGGAAAAAAATGATCAGTAGCTTTCAAAGACTCAAACACAACCAAAGCTAAGCTAGAGAAATACTCTCTGAAAGCCCAAACTTTGACATCCATGATACAATCAGCACTTACCTCATCATACATGAACTGCAGAGTCAGAGCAGACTTGCCCACACCACCACTGCCCACCATGATGACTTTGTGTAAGGCCAAAGAATTCTGACCCTTGGGCTTATTTGCAGCCATCTTGTGTCACAGAGTTTTCACCAAAGGATTAAGAAGAATCTAAAAAGAATGAAAGAACAAGTAATGCTCAATACATTCTTTGTCAGAATTCCAGTGTATGAAAGAGATATGAAGTCCTTAGGCTTCAAGTTACTAGTTCCCATTCTGCTAGGATTTTAAACAGATGGCAAATGAAGTATGCTCATTTGTGGGAAGAACCACTTATCAGAAAACACCATGGCAATAAGACAAGTATATGACTCAAGGGCATTTCTCTTATAATAGTTCTCAGTCATGAGTTTGCTGACCGAAAGCGAAAACTTCCCAGGACAACCACATGCTGACAGTAATGGAGTATTAGCTGTACGAGAATATGGTCACGCAGATTACAAAGCAGGCTGAACGACCACTTTGTTTCCACATTAATCTCTGTTGGCAATAACTAAAGAGACGTTTCTTCTAACTTCAGAAAAGAAACCACATCCTGACAACTTGGAAGTTGAAGTATAAGTAGAATCTAACACTGTGCACCCAATTCCTGAGGATCGTGTTGCTGGAACACTTGCATATACTGTGATGGGATGGGTAACCTAACTTAAATACATGAATCAGCGTGCCCTCACTTTCCTTAGCACATGCATTTGTTTACCACATTTGTGTGCTCAGTGCAGAAAGACCAGGTTCCCCCAGAAGCTGGAGTGGTGATGCACACCAATGGTACCCAGTTACCTTCGGTCATGGTTACCAGTCCTTAGAAAAAGAGGCGGTGACGTCAGAGCAAACACTGAGTCTGTGTGGAGGCCCATGCAAAGAGACTTTTTGTTTTTAGAGGCTGGAGGGGGGCTCCTTCTTTAGAGGTACCTTCTCAGCATCTCTGACTTGTTTCGGTCACAGCACACCTTTCACAAGCTGCAACTCGCAGGAACACCCCTCACGCTGCCCACTTCTCCATCTCATGCTCATTCATCTCGCCCAGTCTGGCTGCATCAGACCCACACTGGTCTCCCTTGATTCTTCATGTGCTCTTCTCTGCCTCCTGGCCTTCATCATGCCGTTTCCTCCATTTGGCATATTCTTGGCTAACTCCTCTCAGTTTTGAGGTTTTGGCTTACCCGAAACTCTCAACCTAAACTAGGCTCTTCCCTGCTCTGTGCTCACATGGTACATGATACCTTTCCTTCATGACCATTACCACGAGCTGGAACTGCTCAAGTGTGCTCTTCCTAATAGAGGTCTTCTTCCTAAAATATTGGAAGCAACTTGAGTATGGGCGCTATGTCTGCTGGTTTACTTGGCAACATCAGTACATGTGTGTCAAATGAACAAACAAATGTCAGAGTCTGACTTAACCTGGGGAGTGCTTTGGATGGTACTGGTATAAAGCAGTTACTGCTACTAGAGATTCCATCACAAGTTCAGGTGAGGACAGTCTGCTTTGGGTTTGTGCTCCACACACTGGTTGTGCAGGGCACCCAAGAGCTGGGTGCTGCTCAGGCCGCCCCAGAAATCATGCCCATATTCCTATCTGCCCAATATAGAAAAGTCTTAAGGAAAAAAAAAAACAAAACCCAAATCTTGCTATCCATATAACAGGAATAAGTTGAGACATATTTGAGTCACAGCATACCTTTCACAAGCTGTAACTTGTGAGCATAACTGAGATCACACTATATACGCAATTTTTGATCCTATTATTCTTATGTCATAAACATTTTTTAGTAGAGGCAACCTGAACTGTGACGCGTATGATAAGGAATCCACATTTGGAGGCTAACAGTTCAATTTAACTCAATAAACAAGGATTGAGTCTCTCTTTTTCCTGGACACCGAGGACAAAATCATTGGATTCTAAATGATTACCACTGCTCAGAAACAGTGAACATTAATAGTGTACTTCAGATAAGTAGAAGTCTAAAAGACACCTCATCTAAGAAAGCTTATGGAGCATGCTGTTGCTGGCATTCCTAATGAAGGCAGGAAATGACTTACTTCTCACTCTTATGATCTTCACTTGCTGGAAGCTGTAATCACTTCATGGCTACATAACTACCATTTTATTTTTAAAACAGTTATACCACAAGAGCTGAGGGTGTTACTGTATCAATTAATATTCTAAGAGTTGAGTATGTATGCTTTTAAAGCAAAAAATTAGTTAGCAGTTAGACCAACTGGGTTAAAACACTTTCCCTTTCAGAAAAATTTACAATTCAGTCTGTGACTTAAAAAATGCAGAGATTCCCAAAGACATTTTCCCAAAGTGCAAACATTCCTCAGTAACTATGAGGTGCAGATCCCTTACTTTTAAAAGGCTATCCAGGAAAAGATCCCACCAAGGAGACACTCCTCAGCCCCAATGAAACAAACCTGGCTTTCCACAGCTCAGGTCCCAGTCCCTGGTCTAGATGTTGGAACCGAAGACAATACACACAGAAACAGACTCTTCCACTGGTGGTACGTGCAACGGAGAGCACAGGGGCACCGGGACAGACAGTGGGGACGGGCTGCTTTAACCAGGACGCCCAAGGGTGACTCCTGTGATGAGGCAGCATTTGAGCTGAGATCTGAATTTTATAAAGACACCAGCCAGCTCTGAGGGAAGAGAACTCTAGACACAGGGAAAGAGGTCCAAGACAGGAGAGGGTGTGCCACATTCTCGGGGCCAGACGAAGGCCAGAGTAGATGGAGTCTATGAGTATCAGGGAGCGTAAACAGGAGGTGAGACAGAGAGAGAGCAGAGACTAACTCATAAAAAGCCGTGAAGGCCATGGAAAAGTGTTTGAGTTTGATTATAACTGTAATGGGAAGCCTCTGGAGAGGGTGTAAGCAAGACTGTGACATAATTTCATCTATTTTTAAAGATTACCATGGCTGGTGTGTAGAGAATGAATGGAAGAGGTGCAAGGGCTGAAAGCACAGGAATCTCTCCCACAGGCCATGACTAAGTTTGGCAGATGGAGGCTGCCAGTGACCTTGGGAAAAGTCATTTCATCAATGAGATAGAAACCACAGCTGAATGGGTTGGGTTGAGGAGAAAACAGAAGGTGCAGAAACAAACTTTGAAGACAAATGGAGAAACTGGGCCATAGATGAACACATTTTAGTGTAGGTTGCTTCTTAAATATTCTTAAGGGATATGACAACCATTTAGAAGAGGCAGAAATTAATGATGAAGAAGAGACAGTGCCTCTAGGAGCAAAGTGACCATTAGTTGCAGACCAGAGGAGTAGGGGCCCAGGGCACACAAGAGCAGGGACACTGCCTCCTTCGTACCAGGTGTGGTGGTAAAGCAAGACATACAGACTGCAGGTAGATCTGGCTATTTATTTAACTGCATCTGTATTTCCTCAATGAAATATGACTCACAGAGCAATTTAGTGAGGGAGTTGGAATTCAAAAGTAAGCCTGTCTAGATAAGATCAATGGAACATTGATCAGGATATACAGAAATAGATCCAAGTACAGACTACAGTTTAGTGTGTAATAAAGGTGGCGTTTCAAGTGGAGAGTGGGGGAGTGGGGGAAGGAAGCATGGAGGATAATTCACATGGTAATGGGACAACTGGTGAGCTCTGGGGAAAAAAAAAAAACTGTTAAGTGTATCAGAGGTTTAAATGACACAATGAAATCACGAAAGCACCAGAAAAAAAAAAAATCCCACAAAATTTCCGTTTTATAATCTTAGAATGGGAAAGGCATAAAGTACTATCTAAAACCCAAGTCATAAAATAACTTTGATAAGTTTTACTACTTAGAACAATTTCTATGTGGCAAAAACGTCTATAAGCAGAATAAAAAGATAAACGGAGGCAAATACTTTGTGATCTATTTCAAAGAGGTAATTTCTCGATATAAAAAGTTACTACAAATAAAATCAACAGTAAGATACAAATGGCTCTAGTAGGTTCAACCTTGTTTATAAAAGAAATACAAATAATAATCTTAATAATAATCTAATCAATGGAGACTCAATTGTTTTACCCATCAGACTGCTATTAATATGTTTGCAAGGACCAGTAAACTATTGCCTCCTTGGTCTACTTTTTATATGGTCTGTGGCTAAGAATGGCTTTACGTTTTTAAAGGGTTGTAAACAAAAGAAAACTAAGAAGAATATGCAACAGAGAACGTGGACAGCAAGTCTAAATAATCTCTTCTTTCCTCTCATCTACAGAAAAAGCTTGTTCCTTCCTGGCAGACAAACAGGCACATTCCTTCTCTGCAGTGGAAGTATAAACGGGAAACACGAGCTAATTAGTAACCACAGGAAAAGTTTGTGTTGCTGTTGTTTAGTTGCTAAGTCGTGTTCAACTCTTCTGTGACCTCGTGGACTGCAGCTTGCCAGCTCCTCTGTCCATGGGATTTCCCAGGCAAGAGTACTGCAGTGGGCTGCCATTTCTTCCTCCAGGGGAACTTTCTGACCCAGGGATTGAACCTGTGTCTCCTGCATTGGCAGGCAAGCTGTTTACCACTGAGTCTCCAGGGAAGCCCACACAGAAAAACAGATGCTCTTTACCCACTGATACAGAGGGAGCCAAAATATACTGGTAAAGTGAAAAAATATAAGATACAGAACAATACACCTTGTAAGCTATGAACTGCATAAAAAGATGAGAAAAAGGGGATTTAGAAGTTCACTTGTTTATCTACCTGAAAGAATATAAAAAATGGTAACCCAGGGTTGCCTGTGAGAATGGAAACTAAGTCACTGGTGAACAGACCTAGGATAACGGCATTTGGCTAACCACCATTTTGATTTTTGTATAATGTGAACATACAACTTGTTTTTAAAATCAAAATTAGTCATACAATAAACTAATAACGTAAATCTGCTTATTTCCCACGTCCACTTGGTAAAAATATTATTAACTACTTTCCTGGCACATTAAACAAACTAGGAATTAGAGAACTGTACCTGAATTTTAACTTCTTGGAGAAGTTAGACTTCTCATGGAGAAATACGACTTCTCCATGTATGTGTATGCATTTGTGCTTTCCCTCTGCAATTAAAGAGTTAGGGATCCCTGAACTTCAAATTGCTTGATTTGGTTCCTCAATTACTTTCTACCTCTTACTGTTTAAGAAAAATTATTTTTTAATTACACAACTGCCTCCTCCCTGTCACCTCTGGGTAACATTTCATCCCCATGACTTACTTTTTTCCTGCAAGTGTGTACCTGTTAATCCCTTCACTGTTTGTTCCCTCACCCCCAGCCTGGCAACCACCAGTCTGTTCTCTGTATCGATAAGCTTCGTTTTGTTTTTTTTTTTAGATTCCACATACAAGTGAAATCCTATAGTATTCATCTTTCTCTGACTTATTAGCATAATGCCCTCAAGGTCCAGCCATGTCACAAATGCCAAGATTTCACTTTTTTTAATGGCTGAGTAAGAGATTACATTGTACATATATGCCACATTTTCTTCAACCATTAATACGCTGATAAATGCTAAGGTTGCTTCCACGTCTTGGCTACTGTCAGTAATGCTGCAGTGAACGAGGGGCTGCATATATCTTCTAAGTATTTTCATTTCGTTTGGAGAAATACCCAGAAGTGGAATTGCTGGATCATATGGCAGTTTGAGTTGGTCAGATGGCATCACCAGCTTGATTGACATGAGTTTGAGCAAGCTCTGGGAGCTGGTGATGGACAGGGAAGCCTGGCGTGCTGCAGTCCATGGGGTCACAAAGAGTCAGACACTACTGAACAACTGAACTGACAGCAGTTCTATTTTTAAAAAGTGATGTCCCAGAACAATACTGTAACATCTATGGTTATGGGTGGCCTTCAAGTTCTCAACCTTACTGCATATCTCTGCTTCACCCAGAAGCTAGATACCTACACCATGCTCACAATGTTGATTTAAATGATCAATTACATGATTTTTTCCCTCCCTATCTTCCTCCCATCCTCCATTAACAAATACACTCAGTGCTTGCCTTATTAAAATACATAAGGCACAGTTCTAGGGTCTGAGGATGTGAAGCTGAATTCCACAGGCCCAGGTCCCTGCCCTCCTGTGTTTAGTTAACAGGTACCCATATTGTCTTAAGGGACTTCCCAGGTACGTGGTGGTGAAGAATCCACCTTCCACTGAAGGAGACACAAGAGATGTGGGTTTGATCCCTGGGCCGGGAAAATCCCCTGGCATAGGAGATGGCTACTAACTCTAGTATTCTTGCCTGGGAAATTCCATGGACAGAGGAGCCTGGTGGGCTACAGTCCATGGGGTTGCAAAGAGTTGGAAAGGACTGAGCAATTGAGCGCACACACATTTACCGAATTAAGTTTCCTGTCACTGTAACAAATACCACAAATTTATAGGGGTTTTTTGGGGGGCTCCAAAATCACTGCAGATGATGACTGCAGCCATGAAATTAAGACGCTTGCTCCTTGGAAGAAAAGTTATGACCAACCGAGACAGCATATTAACAAGCAGAGACATTACTTTGCCAACAAAGGTCTGTCTAGTCAGGGCTATGGTTTTTCCAGTAGTCATATGGATGTGAGAGCTGGACTATAAAGAAAGCTGAGTGCTGAAGAATTGATGCTTTTGAACTGTGGTGTTGGAGAAGACTCTTGAGAATCCCTCAGAGAGCAATGAGACCCAACCAATCAATTCTAAAGGAAACTGGTCCTGAATATTCACTTGGAGGACTGATGCTGAAGCTGAAACTCCAATACTTTGGCCACCTGGTGTGAAGAACCGACTCACTGGAAGACCCTGATGCTGGGAAAGATTGAAGGCAGGAGGTGAAGGGGATGACAGAGGAAGAGATAGTTGGATGGCATCGCCGACTCAATGGACATGAGTTTGAGTAAGCCCCAGGAGTTGGTGATGGACAGGGAAGCCTGGCACACTGCAGTCCAAGGGACTGCAAAGAGTCAGACACGACTAAACAACTGAACTGAAAACAACACAAAATATATCGTCTTAAGAGCTCCTGTTGTCAGAAGTCCGAAATGAATTTTCAGAGGCTAAATTCAAGGTGTCAGTAGGGCAGGTTCCTTCTGGAGCCTCCAGAGGCGAATCTGTTCCCTACCGCTTCCACTTCTAGGGACTGGCTTTCCTTGGCTCCTGGCTGTATCACCACCACCTCTGCTTCTGTGGTCATGCAGCCTTCTCCTTCACTGCACTCAAACCTTCCTCTGCCTCCCTCTTACAGGCAGACTCATGATGAGGAGACTTGTGATTACATTTAAGGCCCACAAGGATAATCCAGAAAATCATCCCCAAATCCTTAACTTCATCACACCTGTACCCTTTGCCACAGGAGTTAATAGTCAAAGGTTATGGGAACCATGGATATCTTGTAGTTGGGTCATGATTCACCTTGCCACACCAGTAGGAAGTTGGTCACAGTGCTTTAGACCATAGATCTCCAACCGAGACTCTAAGGTCTCTATTTTAAACTTTATGAAAATTTCTAAGAAGTGATCAATCTAGTTCTCCAATACGGAATACTCTACCAAGTAAGGTCTCAAACAATACTCCTTGTCCACTAAAAACAATAAACTCAATGATCTTTTTATTTCCAGAGTTCATCACTACCTTTTTTAGACTTTCAAAATAGAGACACTTATCATTAGACTTTAGTTTAATAAAACCATTAGCTGGCAGAAATTCTTACTGAGAGATTCCTTGTTAAAAAGAGATTAAATGAAACATCTCTTTCCCCTCCAATTTGAATAGCCCATAAAAGGCTATGATCATGGAAGTTCAGTTCCGAGCGAATCATTACAAACCATTACTAAGCACAAGTAGGTAGAGGCCAAGTTAGTGACTCATCCTCCAAGTGAAAACTGGTTCATACAGACAACTCCCAAATGACGATCCCTATCTGCATTAAGAATACCTGCTCAATAAAGAAATTTAGTAGAAAATAAACAATTGAGTTAAAATATACTTGACCAAGAAAGCAAGATACACAATTCTAATTTGAAAGGGATTTGAATCTATTCAGGTTTATTACCAGGCTCAGATACAGATAGTATCACTGGCGCATTTTTCCAACCATTTAAAGAACATCTCTTATAATACAATTTAATATTTCTCAGCATACAGAAAGCCTCCAAATTCTTTTTTGAGAGCTAAACATTGATGTAAAGTTCCTAATAAACAGAGACTAAAGAAAAAGCAGACTGGTGATCTATAATGTAAATATGATGCAAAAATTCTAAATAAAAAATGTTAGAATTCAGCACATTAAAAGAATAAAAGTAACCAGGTGGGATTCAACCGCATTCAACCAGATACACAGGATATCTTTACATTTTAGAAAATCAATCTAATTCTTTACATTAATAGAAAAGTCACAGATTATACGATCTGGAATGATATCTGATAAAATTCAAAGTCCACTGCTTATACCAATGATGCTTTCACAGTGAGGCCAAAAAAATCAACTGAAAAATTACTACAAATGAGAGATTTCAAAGGTAAATGGTTATATAATCAATACATTATGTGAAAAATAAATTTCTTTCCAAATAAGCAGTTAGAATATAAATGGAAGGCTCAATTTACACCAAGACTCACAAAAGAACACATAACTAAGAATAAAATGAACAGACTGTAAGATATTCATGAAGACAATTTAATAACAATACTTAGGTAACAGAAAAGGGGACTAAATGAAAATAGATCCTGTTCTTGGGACAAGACTGTATATTGGTAAAGGGACAAAACTCTAATAGGAAAGATGATTAATTTCTAATATATAAAAATTACTTCACAATGAAAAAAAATTTTGACCATTGAGTCGAGACACAAAGGACCTGACTTAGGAGTCATCTGAACTATTTCCTAGCTTTCTTCACCCTTAAATTGGTGAAGATAATTTCTGATGTTAAAAGCCGACTTTAACATTTTCTTTTAAAGCAAGCTGATTACATACAATAATATTGCCCTTTTTCTGAGCTTTGATAAATGTATACAGTCATGTACCACCACCACAATCTAAGCCACACAACAGTTCTATCACCCCAGAAGGTTTTCTCTTGCCTCTTTGCAGTCAGTTTCCTATGACCACTCCATCCCATGGCAGCCACTGTGGCAGCTACTGACCTTAGTTCCTATTTTCCAGCATGTTATATATAAATGGACCATACTGTGCATAGCCTTTTGTGCCTGTTTCTTTCACCCAGCTAAGGCTTTTGAGATATTCATATTGTTATACGTATCAGTAGGATGTGCCCTATTTTTTTTTTAACTGTTGGACAGTATTCCATTGTCTGGAAGTAGCATAATTTATCTATTCACATTTATTCAGGGCATTTCCATTTTTAAAATTTTATGAATAAAGAAGCTATAAACAGAGGTGTACCGGTCTTTGTATACCTATCTGCTTTCATTTCTCTCGGAATACCTTGGAGTGGGATTGCTAAACTGTATGGTACGTAAATGAATGAGACTTCCAGTTGCTCCCCGTCCTGGTACAGTCACAGCCTCAGGCTTTTCATGTTAAGTGGTCTATTGGATGTGTAGTCATAATTACATTGTGGTTTTTAATTTGCATTTTCCTAATGACTAATCATGTTTGGCATCTTTTAATGTGGTTACTTGCCATTTTATGTCCTTGGAGTTAAAATCTTTGGCCCATTTTTTAAAATTGGTCTTTTTTTTTTTAAGTGATTCATAAGAGTTCGTTGGATATTCTGGAATCGAATCTTTTACCAGAAACATTATCTTGAAAGTATTTCTCCCAGCCTGTGGCTTATCTTTACATTTTCTTAATATGTTTTCTGGAGAGTAAGAAGCTTTTAATTTTGATGAAGTCCAATTTATCAATTTTCTGTGTTTCATATTTTGGGAGTCCTAATCTTTGATAATTTTTAAATGGCAAAGAAGCTACTATAATTTGAATATTTATAAATAAATATTATTAAAAAGTTATTATTAAAAAGAGAAAATGGAAGCACATCCAAGTGAAACATAATATAAGTAGTAACTGATACCCTGAACTCTTAGAAGGTCCTTCTTTATTTTAAGGTATTTGATCAGCTCAAAAGAAGCAACAAAGTCAGCAAGTCCCTGAGGCAATGTTTTACTTCTGAAATGTAATAACTTAGTATTTTCCAACAATCCAAACTGCAATGAATAAGGAGAACACAAAATTATAACAAAGACTGAACTAAAAAAAAAATTACATTCTGTTTTAAGGGTTAAGATGACTTAACAATTTGCCTTGTCTGCACAATAAAATTTATTTATCTGACTTGCCAGACACGTTGTCAGACATCAAAGCATAGACTCACATTCAGGGAAGGCTCAAAATTGCTTTATTTCCTTCGATCTCAGTTTGTTTGTAAAACTAAGGTTAAGATGAATGGCACCTGTAAGATGTCTAAATACACATCATTTAAGTATGGGTAATGTGAACATTCAGGCATCTTTTTAGAAGGCCCTACCTTTATATGCCAGGTATATTCAGGCCCCATCAGTATTAAGTTACTACCAGCAGCACAAAGGTAAAGCCCTCACCACAGTTAAGACTAACAAAAAATGTCTAGAGCTCAGGAGAAAGTCATGACTAAGCTGACATTTGAAAGACAAAGCATCAGCAGATGAGGTGAACTTTGGGGATGGTGGTGAGAGATGAAGCTGTAAGTAAAACTGACTAAAAACAGAAGTTTACATGCCAGGAATTTCGTTTTTTTCCTCAGTGATAAAGAATCTGTCTGAAATCCAGGGTTTGATCCCTGGATCGGGAAGATCCCCTGGAGAAGGAAATGGCAACCCACTCCAGTATTCTTGCCTGGAGAATCCCATGGACGAAGGAGCCTGGTGGGCTACAGTCCATATGGTCACAGAGAGTCAAGACACGACTGAAGCGACTGAGCACGAACGCACTCAAAGAGAACCACCAGGAGTTTTTAAGTCTAAGAGTACGACTCAGAAGGCAGGAAGAACAGTTGCAAGGCTCCACAGCAACTGTGACTTGAGTGTGGACTAGGGAGAAGAGGGTGATGGATTTGAGATGTTAAGATAAAAAACATCAATCAAATCTGGGGACAGATTAAATGCGAGGGGTGAAGGGACAATTCAATCCAAAGTACCCAACTTCCCTTTTAAGGCTAGAGTTGATCGGGGTAAGGAAAGGAAGAGAAACAAGCGGCCTTTTTAGGGGAGTGGGGGTGTGTGAAAAGAGTTGGTGCTAGGAAATGATGGAAATCGATACTGATCTTTTACTAGATCAAAATATTTTAAAAGAAGAATGTAAGTATAGTATAGTATAGTATAAGCAGTTTAGTCTTATACTAAGTATAGTCTAAGTATAAGCAATTTTCTCACTCCAGTCCCAGAGGTTTCGCTACCATGCTATGACTTGATTTCAGCAACGCTGAGAAATAAATAACAGGGTGGAACCTGAAAGGTGGAAGAGAAACACTGACCAACTATTATTTACAGCTATTTTAACATTTGTCTTTGAACCCCTAAATGTGTTTTAAAAATAAGATTATGTAGAAACATTTAATAATTATTAATTATAAAGAATATATGTTTTGCTTCTGCATTCCTATGCTAACTATGGCAAGATACATAACAATAATCTTGAGTTCTGAACCAGGTTGAGTATTTTACCTATTTGAAAATTCAATACATATTATTTACTGAACTTAACAACTACAAAATTAGATGAATAGTCAAAGCCTAAATTTAATAGAATAAAAAAGTATGATTTATGTAATTTATACCTGCTTTAAATTCTACTGCATCTGAGCTATAAATTAGGTGTATAACTACTGCTATTTTGAATTTCTCTGATATATTTATAAACCTGATATTGGCTATGAAAACTCTAATTAAAAAAGTGGAACCAGATAAAAATAACTGAATTACCCATGTCTTAAGGATCCAACTTAAAAATAGGGCATTTGATTAACTGAATGACATTAAAGTGTAAGTTGCTCAGTCATGTCTGACTCTTTGCAACCCCATGGATGTAGTCTGCCAGGCTGTTGTGTCCATGGAATTCTTCAGACTACAATGCTGGAGTGGGCAGACATTCCCTTCTCCAGGGGATCTTTCCAACCCAGGGATCGAACCGAGGTCTCCTACATTGCAGGCAGACTCTTTACTGTCTGAGCCCCATATCAAACTACATACTACAAGAAATACTGACAAAAAGTTTTAACCGTAAACAGCTGTTAGCAAATGAAATACTTTAGAAGAATCTAAGTATGGCCTCTGGTTTACATGAAGACATCTGTCAGTGCCCACTTTGCGATTCATGTTTCATTAAGTTATTAGCTCTCTCTTTGTACAGTGGCTTCCCTGATCTTTTGGTTTGCTTTTGGATTTTCTTTCTGTCTCTTCTTCTTATGTCCATTTTCTGAGTCAACATATATTTATTAAGGACCAGATACTGTGCTAGGCATTGGGGGGGGGGGTGCTGGTGGGTGCCTATACAGATGAGCAAGTCAGAATCCCTGACTTCAAGATCTTACAATAAGTGACAGATGTGGGGGAGGATGTTATTAAGTTGCAACACATAAGTTTGCCCTCTGCATCCCTTTCCACCTGCTTTTTCTATGTTCTTTTGGTTAACTTTATAGCTGCCATTTTTATTTTTGAATTTAATTTAATCCCATCATCCTATAGATATAGAAAGTCTACTTTAAAACTCTTATATAAGACATTATGGCTGTTTAGAGTTCTTCTAAATGGATAACCATCTATTTCTACATTTAAAATACTTTCCATGAGGCATATTTTAAGGAACTGTAATGAGTTAATGGATTGTTTAAGGTTTATTAGATATACTGGCCAATGCTTTTCAAAAGTGCTATACAGTCATTCACAACATTCCTATTAGGAATGAACATTCTTTTAAAAAAATCTGCTAATTATATAATGGGGGAATGATCTCACTGTTTCTAATTACACCTTTGATTACATGATGAGGGTAATCATTTTTTCCATGTTCTTATGAACTCTGTGAATCATATCCTTTACTCATCAGGCAATAGTATCTCATATTACACTTCTTATTCTTTCACGTCTCCCCTGGCTAGGCTTTCTTTCCTCTTATTTCCCAGTTCACTGTAGCAGGTTTCTTCTGTAGCTGGGTAGATCTGCTACCATGACAGATCAGCAGAAGTAATAGACTCTATTATCACTGGCATTTTAGTGGAAATGACTTACTTCAGGGTTCATGGGCAAGGAACAGGTTGACAGGTAGGATCATTTTCCAGATATCAAAATAAGGAGGGTATTATCTGGGGCACTAGCTCGTGCATCAGAACTCCTAGTCCTCCTCAGGTTGAGAGTTTAAAAACAAGGTTTTTTGAAAGCAGATTTCCAAAATCAGCGTGGTAAACAATGTTGCACAATCTTTGCATGGATTGGATGAGTAGGCAGCATATCCAATTAGCTCTTAATATATCCTCTTTTACTTACTACCATGTCCCAGCATCTCTTCTGCTCTCTGCTGCTACAGACTCAAGTTGGAAGTCTCTTCAGGAGTCTGTGGGGAAAGAGAGACTGCATTGGCAGCTTCCCTCATGGCTATGCTTCACTGGGGCTTTCTCCACTCTGGTTCATCCACCAGTACCATCTGTCTTCTGTCTTCTGGAACCTGGAAAGTGTCTGCTTTGCTGATGGTCATTCCATCTGTTCCCACTCTCAGTTATGGATTTACAAATTTCTGCCTGTAAATTTTTCCCCTCTGTCATTTCATAGGGAGTTAGGGCTATAGTGGAGTAGGACACATTAGTTTAGTCTGCTGGCCTTCCCTGTAAATGACTTAAAACTCAGAGTTGACTTGACTTGGAATCCTCAAATATTCCAAATTTTAAAATTATGAAAAGCTGTATTAAAGACATCTAATTATAAGAATTATAAGAATGTTCATACTACCCTACAATTACGCTCATTTCACACACTAGCAAGCTCATGCTCAAGGTACTTCAAGCTAGGCTTCAAAAGTACATGAACCAAGAACTTTTAGACATACTAGTTGGGTTTAGGAAAGGCAGAGGAATCAGAGATAAAATCGTCAACATCTATTGGATCATAGAAAAAGGGAATTCCAGAAAAATATCTACTTTTGCTTCATTGACTATGCTACAGCCTTTGACTGTGTGTAGTAGTCACTCAGTCATGTCCAACTCTTTGCGACACCACAGGCTGCAGCCCACCAGGCTCCTGTGTCCATGGGGATTCTCCTGGCAAGAGTAATGTAGTGGGTTGCCATGCCCTCCTCCAGGGGATCTTCCCAACCCAGGGATTGAACCTGGGTCTCCAGCCCTGTAGGTGGATTCTTTACTGACTGAGCCACCAGGGAAACCCCAAAGATACAGGCTGCAGATTGGTGGTGGTGGTTTAGTCACTAAGTTGTCTGCCTCTTTTACCCCATGGACTGTAGCCTGCCAGGCTGCTCTGTGCATGGGATTCTACAGGCAAGACTACTGGAGTGGGTCGCCATTTCCTTCTCCAGGGGAATCTTCCTGACCCAGGAATCGAACCCAGGTCTCCTGCACTGGAGGCAGATTCTTGACTGTGTAGATCACAACAAACTGTGGAAAATTCTTAAAGAGATGGGAATACCATACCACCTTATCTGTCTCCTGAGAAACCTGTATGCAGGACAAGAAGTAACAGTTAAATCAGACATGGAACAACAGACTGGTTCAAAATTGGGAAAGGAGTACATCAAAGCTCCACTACATTGTCACCCTGCTTATTTAACTTATATGCAGAGTACCTAATGAGAAATGCCAGGCTGGATGACTCACAAGCTGGAATCAAGATTCCTGGGAGAAACAACAACCTCAGACATGCAGATGATACCACTCTAATGGCAGAAAGAAAAACTAAGATCATGGCATCTGGTCCCATCGCTTCATGGCAAACAGAAGGGGAAAAAGTCGAAAGTGGCAGACTTTATTTCCTTGAGCTCCGAAATCACCATGGATGGTAACTGTAGCCAGGAAGTTAAAAGATGCTTGATTCTCAGAAGAAAAGCTATAACAAACCTAGGCAGTGTATAAAAAAGCAGAGACATCACTTTGCTAACAAAAGTCCATATAGTCAAAACTATGATTTTTCCACTAGTCACGTATGGATTTGAGAGTTGGACCATAAAGAGGGTGAGTGCCAAAGAACAGATGCTTTTGAGCTGTGGTGCTAGAAAAGATTCCTGAGAGTCCCCTGGACAGCAAGGAGATCAAACCAGTCACTAAAATGTTCACTGGAACTGTTGCTGAAGCTGAAGCTCCAATACTTTGGCCACCTAATGCAAAGAACCCATCCACTGGAAAAAACCCTGACGCTTGGAAAGATTGAGGGCAGGAGAAAAAGGGGGTGACAGACGATGAGATGGTTGGATGGCATCAATGGACAGGAGTTTGAACAAACTCCAGGTGATAGTGAAGGACAGGGAGGTCTGGCGTGCTGCAGTTCAGGGGTTGCCAAGACTTGGACGTGACTTAGCTACTGAAAAACAACAACAGCTCTTTCAGAGACCACCTGCTGAGTTTCTGTTTTTGTGGAATTGTGGGCAATCAGTCGGACACAACTGAAGCGACTTAGCAGCAGCAGCAGCTAATTCTTTCAAAGGAATAACAAGGAGCTGCTGAAAAAACAGAAAGAAAGAAAGAAAGAAAGTATAAACTACTCACCTTTGAAATTCTGACTTGCTACGCATGGTACCACCCACCTCTCCAGACAGGTTAACATCTTGGTATGTTCTGTAAGATGCTCACTGTTAAGTGTGGCCTAACAAATATACAGGAAATACCACTTTTTCAAATAAAAACCTCCTTTGACAATGAATATATTATCTGAACTCATTTAATGACAACCTGAATATTAAACTCGTTTACCACAGGTTCACTTCCAAGGGCTATCTATCCTGAATGCTGTTGAATACTCCTCATCTTACCCTTAGTGTTGATCACCTTGCCACGAATGTACGAAGTACACAGGCATGGACGAATAGACTTAAGCTGCCTCATCAAGTTCTCACGATCATAAAAATAACATGTGGTCATCATATTTAATGTGGAGAGAAAAGAGAAGAGGGGAAAGGTCACTTCTGTGCTCCTGTCATCCAGGGTTAGTATTTCTCAATTTTTATCTTACAGGTCTATCTTACAAAAAGCATTCAACCAGTCAAGAAACTAGGAGGAATATTCTAAGAGGAACAGAAAAGAAGAAAAAAAAAGGAGATTAAAAGACTCATAATACCTGGAAATGGTACAATAAACATTGGAGGAGAATGAATAGTTTCACTTAGTGAGACACTTTTTCAATTACCTGATTATCTCATGGAACTCTCAAAAGGCTTTATAATCATTATTTCTGTGAGAAAATTCACAGAGTTTCAAACTAACCACACACATAGAGTTTCAAATTAACAAACCCCAAATCTCATTGCTGATATGGAGCCAGGATTTTTTAAAAAATCCAGATCCTAAGTGTTTACCATCTACAGTTTACTACCACTATGGAAGAAAATGTAAGAATGATTTTTGTACAAGGTTTGGGGCACAGACAGGTTAAGATGCAATTTCTTTTAAACATAAAAAGATAATTTTCATGGGTGGCACAGAAAAGGTAGCCAAATCATTTTATTTGGGTAATAATAGTAGTAACAAAAGAGCAGAAACTGTACCCAAAAAAGCCATATTACAATTGCATTTATGAACACAGAAATTTTATAAAACATGAACATTTGAATTTTACCTCTAAATAAAAGAATAATTCAGTTGAGTCAAATGTGTTTTATCCTAGGAATACAATAATAGCTTGATACTAAGAAAGCTATAAAATAACAGTCACATGATTAGGCCCAATGAGAAAAGCCATATAATTACCAAAAAAAAAAAAAAAGAAAAGAAAAAGGCATCAGAAAAATTCAGGACTTGTTGATAAAATATTTATGAGTTCAACACCAGAGGTTACCCACTGTTGGTGCACATATGTATTTCTAATGAAATGCTTCATACACAGCTTTAAGAGCCATTTTTATACAGAATTCATTTTTATACAATATACTTCTCTCTTTTTTAATATATAAAGTGTATTTGCCACTAGAGCAAGCTCATCTCATGTGCAGAGAACATGATAGGGGGAGGTAGAAAAATGATTCGTAATTCTCTTTTCTGGGTTTTAATATTCTTGTCTACAGCCACCAAGGAACAAAGTAAAAAATTTTGTTCATCATTTTGGACTTACCTAGAGCCCACTTACCCAGATTTCAAAACGCTGGTCAATCATAAGAGTACAACACACAAATTACCATCCGTGAACAAAGACAGATACTTTCAAATGAAGCTGCTTCCATTTTTTCTTGGTTACATTAAAATTATGAATCATGTAGGTATGCTACACTGTAAGTCACGTGAGTCAGGATAAGTTACTACTCAACTGTAGCCTGCTTACTGCTGTTCATGCTCTTTTCCATGAAAAGGTAAAAGTGCATTTGAAAAGTACAAAATTCTAAGTTATATGAAAGATAATGTGGTGCTACAAACTAGGAGGAAAAAAAGATTTTGGAATTCCCTGAAAATCATGAAAGTGTCTTGTAGCGCTTAGATTTTTCTTCCCAAGATTGAGTATTGATAAATCTTAACCTGAGGTTTGATCATATCTCAAAGTAAAAAAATGACCATAATTTGTAGAGCCATAAAATTAAAGTTTCAGTTAATGATCAGACAACTGACTATATAAAAAACATACAGGTCTGTATTAAAAAGAAACTTCTACATTAAAAGAAAAATCACCTGAAGGAAACATTCTCTCATAGGTGGTTTTAAGATGGAATATGAATTAGAATCATCTGGGGAGCTTCATAAAAATGTTATTTACCCAGGACTCATGCATGAAGCTTCTCATTCACTGGTCTAAGACGGGGACAGTGTATACGTATTTTGTAAAAAGCTGCCTCGGTAATTCCAGTTGCATCCTAGTGATGGCTAAGAATCATTGCTCTCTATGTCTATCGATAAAGTTGAACTGCATGACACTGCCAACATAAGGTTTCCCTTTTTACATACAAAAATAGCAATTTCATGATTCATCTGATAGAAAGTGGTCAAGTGGCCAAGGATTAAAAACAGCCAACAGTGTATGACTTTGTACCAGGCACAAAGTTCTTTATACTTGTTGCTGAAAGTCTGGTAACACCAGTCAACACATGAGCAAAAATAAACCCAAACTTCACATGACAAGGTAAGAGGGACAGAGGGGGAGCTGAGACAGAAGATGAACTGAGTTAGAGATGAGGCCACAGGGCAAATTACTGTTATGATTGGGATAAACAACACTGGGGTGGGAGTTCCCTGGTGGTCCAGTGGTTAGGCTCCTCTGTCCATGGGATTCCCTAGGCAAGAAAAGGCTTCAATTAATACAGAGGACAATGATCCAAGAGATAACATTTGGAAGGTCCATGCTCCAGAGAAAGTGAGATTTTTCCTGGAGATCTCATTCAATACAATATCTTTTGGTATAGTAATCTACTTTTTCCAATTTTACATGTGATATGATTTTAACAAGTTACTTTCATTTTTGCCTAAAAGTTTTACCACAAGATATTTTTTAAAGTCAGGTAAATAAAATGTAACTGAACCACAGATGAATTCTTAAAATAATCCCCTCATTTTTTCATATGAGGAAACAGGGCTTGAGAAGAGTTAAGTCACTTGCAAGAAACTCAGCAGAAACCTGCGACAGAGTTAAAAATGGCACTCACCCAGGATGGCATGATCCAGCAGATTCTATGTATCTGTGCCAGTGTAGTTAGATCAGATGTGAAATCACTGTGTTCTCTAAAATGACATTTGAAGCAAATATCCCTTATCCACTCTCATTCTTTTACTCTATCCCCAAATCTGGGGTTCAGTTCAAGGTGTGGGTTGAGCACGTTTGTTCCACTGAGTAACTGGTACCCACTTACAGGTCTCCACGTTCACCAATCCACCATACTGGAGGGTTGAGTTAAAACTAATGGAGAAATTTAACTCACCTGAGGGACTGGCTTCAAAGTGATATAGTGGTTTTATGCTATGCCAGGTGTTCAAAAACATGGTCTTGGTTACACTGTGACAGGTGTTGAATGATGACAAAGAGACTTACTACAATAGACTCTGTAACAACAAAGCATTCTGGTTGCCAAAGTGGCTGCTGCTCATAAATTACCCTTTTTCCTTTTTGGGTTCTTGCTGTAGTTAATAATCAGTAGTGGCCTCACAGAGAACCATAACTAACCAAATTATTGAACCTTAACTCTAAAGGTTTGAAAGGAGAAACATTTTAAGGCTCTTACATGTTATTTTATAAGATTTCATATTGGGAACCAGCCAGCATGAACAGATGAGACCTGCATTTGTTCCAGTTCTAGCAGACTAAATTCTTAGGCCTAAATATAGTTGTCATTCTCATAAAATCAAGAAGTAGTCAGAAGCGAGAAAATTCAAATAGTTCTGAACTTTGAATTGCTAGTTATGTTTCAGTTGACGGGCTACAACTATAACGTACAAAGCACGGGAACAATTAATTTAAGATATAAGAATAGGGTGATCCTGTCACCCCCAAAAGCTATATACATACTAAAATACCAAAGGGACTGACACAAATACTCTTATTATTAATACTGTCTGCCTTTTATATAAGCACCACCTACCACAATAAAAAGTAAAATTAATTTGACATGGCTTACTTAAAATTCTCCAGACTCCATGCTGCTTCTGGGTTAAAATTTAAATTTCTTAATACTGTTTTACCTATATTATCTGTCCCTTTTCTACTCTTCTCTACTAAACCTCATATACCTGAATCCTGATGCATTTTTCAATTTCTACGAGTGAAATATGTATGGACAATTTGGGGAAGTTTGAATTAAGTGATAACGAGTAAAGTGGATTTGTAGGTAGTTGAACAACATGGTACCAAGGAAAGTTAACAGATCCTACAGGGACTGGCATGACATACTACTGTCTTGAATAAAGAAATAAAAAGCATGGTTGAAGTGAGTTTATAATCATCACAACATTTTCTGGATGTTATGTTCAGACTCACATATCTGTTTTTTAAACAGCAGTAATAATCTGGAGTTCCAGTATGAAGAAACGATTGAGGAATAGGGGTAGAAAAATTGTGGCTATCAAAACTTTATCCAACTACTGTGTTAGCCTGTATCATTTTAAGAAGTTTATTTTTAACAGCTTTGAGGTATAACATAATAAACTGTACATATTCAAAAATTTGCCTTATTATAATTCCCTCCTTCCCACTCCCCCACCAATACATCAATCTGCTTTCTGTAACTATAAATAAATTAGCATTTTCTAGAATTTCTAGAATTACGTAATATGTACTCAATCTGGCTTCTTTCGCTCAGTGTAATTTTGAGACGCATCCCTGTTGTTGCTGTATCAATAACTCATTTCTGCACAGTATGCCACCAGTATGGGTACACCACAATTTATTTATCCACTCACCTGTTGATTTACATTTGAATTTAGTTTTTGACACCCCCTGACAAAGGTGAAAAAGGAAGTGTGGTTAAAAAAAAAAAAGCATCAACAATGATAACCACAGAACAAATTAGATATCCATATACCAAAACAAGGACTTAGATCCATATCTTCCACCACACACAGAAATTAAGTCAAAATGTACCCATTCCCATATATAAAACCTAAAACTAACTACAACACTTCAAGAAGAAAGCATAGGGTTAAATAGGTATGTGGTCTTGAGTTAGGCAAATTTCTTATATATAATACCAAAAGTAAAACCCACAGAAGAACTAGTACTAAACTAAACTATATCAAGTATGAGGTTCTGTTTTTTTCTCTGACTGGGTCATCTGTATCACTACTAGCTTTTGTTCTGTTATTTAAATTCTTTTTCTTGTGTTTAGAAGCAAGGCATGCTTGTAATGACTGTAACAGACTAATTTGGATTCCTGAAGCTGATTCCGCTCGAGAATAGTGGTGTTTTTTCTCCTTTTCTTTTATTTTTGAGAGGAGGGAGGATTTTTGTTATCAGTCCTTTTATTAAAAAATAAAATACTGAACAATCTTTAACAGGAAGGCAGATTGATACTGTATTCCAATTCGTGTATCTAGTTTAGAAAATGCGTTCCCCACCTGGTGCTCCTGGGAAGGAGTGCAGGAGACACGGTATGTAACTCTGTCCTTTGTGAAGCTGCCTCTTTCCCCCACCCCCGAGTGTGTCCAGTATTTGATGAATTTCATGAAAGTAGGTGAAACTTGACTTGCCTCTTTTCTAGGATGCGCTATATATGTGACTTTCAAGGAAATTTGTTTGCCACTGGACGATCTTTTTAAAATTTCTAACTTCTTTCATTGATAAGTGAAGGACAGTACTGCACCTTCTGAAATATATTAAATGGATTAAGCTAATTAAAAAAAAATTCCCTGTCCAACAACAACAACAAAAAAGGGAAGGTAAGCCACAGACCAGGAGAAAATTTTTAGAATTTAAAACTAAAATTACTGGGTAAAGAGAAAGGCAGACTTTGGCTTACTGGCAGGAACTCAAAAATGAACTGAACTGTATATAAGCTACCATCAAAGAATTCAAGCAAAGAAAGAAAGGGAAATAGAGGAGACTGAGCTGATTAAATTTAAATTCCTTCTTACTCTATAAATATACATTTTAGCTATTTATAAGATGACCAACTTAATGCATATTTGATATCATATTAAATCAATGGTGAAAGAAGTTCTTGATCCATAAAACCTGATAAAAATGTTTTCAGTTAGAACATTTTTTGCCTAATAGGGTGATGTAAATAAATGTGTAAGTAAAGATAAAGATTCTTTACCATCTGAGCCACCAGGGAATCCCTTAGAGGTTCTATCTAAACGGAACCTCTTAGTGAAGCATTCCTGGCCTTCTCTCCAGGCCTAGGTGGGTAACTCCTCACTGCTCAGTAGTCCAGAGTATTTTGGACAAAACTTCTTCTAGTTCTTCCCACCACATTAATTATTGGGAGTTTTTCGATAGCAAAGAGCACCCCACCTCCAATTTTGTAATCTCAAATTTAGCACAGTATCTAGCAAATAACTAGTATATACATATACAGTTGAAAAAGAAATTAAACTCTTGAAAATGACCTTGGAGAACAGGTAATCAGTACTGGTAAAATTCTGAGACATTCATTCCCCTTGGAAGGCTGGCACTAGTTAAGAACTGACTGAGGTGATGGAGAAACCAGCCACAGAGAAAGGCAGACTGCTCCCATATCTGATAACGCCTTGTTGTATTACCTGGAATTACAATGCATTATGCAGTATGGACAAGCTGAACACTGGTCTCAGAGGCTAAGTTAGCTTTTATGAGGCTAATGTTTAAAAAAAACCCTAAAAAAGAGAAAATGGAACTGTCAGAGATAATTCTGCTGAGCTGAGCTGAGCTGTCACGCAGTTTTCTTAATAAATACAACCATGTCAATGTTATACAACATTTGATTACAAAGAAATTCAGTCTTCTGACGATAGTGATTTACTAAAATCACTATAGCAAATTGCAAATCTCTACAAAATTTTTGTGCTTCTTACCTTATACATGGATTACAAGGTTATATATGGATTAGACCCGTGTTCTGTTCCTATATCCAATCCAATAGTTTTACTTATGTAAGCTATGTTTACAGTAACTGAATTATTTTCACAAATTAACCTGACATGTAAATATCCCATTCCCCTTTGAGAACCCAATAAAGTTCATGGAACCTCAACACAGAAGACCCACTATGATTCTAGTTAAAAATTAATCTAAATGCTATAAAGCTTATACCTAGTTACTGCTTTTGCTGAATTTTTAGTGGATTATCAGCAATAACTGCTTTAAAGAAATATGGCTGGCATAGAGAATTGGTAAAGAGGATATTTACTGTAACATTATGCGTAACAAAAAATGAAGAATAGCTGTAAAACAGAATTATAAAACAATTATTAAAAAGTGACACTGACACTGAAAAATGTTCACAAAATATGTGAAAGTAGCTTACAAATAGGATTTATGTATAAACTTTTAAAACAGGTATGTACTAGTACAGACAGGAAAAACATTAGATAGCAAAATGAAAATCTGGTACGAGTAATCTGAGGGCTTCCCCAGTGGATCAGCAGCTAAGAATCCGCCTGCAACGCAATCAAGATGAGGGTTCGATCCCTGAGTTGGGAACATCCCTTGCAGGAGGAAATGGCAACTTGCTCCAGTTTTCTTGCCAGGAAAATTCCATGGACAGAGGAGCCTGGTGGATTACAATCCAAGGGATTGTAAAGAGTCAGACATGACTGAGTGACTGAACAAGCATGCAAGAATAATCTAAACAGGGGAACATGAAAAATGTTTAATTTCCAGAGCTTTTCATTTATTTCTATGCCAGTTTTTTTTTTTTTTTTTTTTAATACCATGAATACTGCTTTTACAACCAGGAATAAAAAAGCTTATTAAAAAAACAGAAAAAATATTTAAAACAGTGTCTGATTGGGCTTTAAGAGACTCAAACCATCACAGGCTGCTTTGGGCAACTGTGAGGAGAGGGACACACACAGCAAAGCTGCAAGTACACAATGCACTGAACTCTGTAGACAGTCAAGTGGGTCTGTGGTAGGCAGCCTCCAGGAGGAGGCCCAACAACTCCCACTTCCCGGTATTCACACCCTCATGTAGTCTCTTCCTATACTATACCAGCCTTGATCTGTGTGATCAATGTAATACAGCAGAAATGAAGGCATGTCACTTCCTAGAACTGGTAATAAAAGACTGGAAGCCTCCATCCTGGACTCTCTTGTAATTCTCTACATGGGAAACCATGTGTGAGCAGTCATATGTGAGAAGCCCAAGTGGCAAGGAACGGAGGTCTCCTGCCAACAACCCTGTGAGCAGGATAGGAAGCCGACCCTCTGGACTTAGACAAGCTTAGGTGCTCGCAGTCCTGGCTGCCACTTTGATTACAGCCTCCTACGAGCCTGAGTCAGAACTATACAGCTAAAGCTACTTCCGATTCTTCCCCCACAGAAACTGTGAGATAGTTAGGAGTTTGTTGTTTTAAGCTGATAAGATTGCAGTCATTTGTAATGCAGGAGAGCTGACTATATACAGTTAGCTTACAGCTTTGGAGACTATAGAGTCCTAAGAACTCATCTCAGGATAAAGCACCTAGGCTATAGCTCATTTTGCTCAAATTCATGGTTCTGATTTTTCTCTTGGTCTGACCCAAATCAGAAAAGATATTTGAATACCTTTGCAAAAGGTTCAGCTCCTTAGATTTGACTTCTACTTCCTTCCTTCCCCCACTCCTATTTCATCCCATCTTCTCCTTTAGTTACTATAAATCTAGGGTCACCAGACTCCTGTAAAGAGCCAGATAGTAAATATTTTAGGCTTCTCTGGAGCAACTACTCAAGCCTGCTGCTGTAGTTGGAAAGTAACCATGGACAATATCTAAATAATTGGGCATGGCCTTGTTCCAATAAAAGTTAAAAGCAGGCAGTAGATGGAATTTGGCTGCAGAATTGTGGCTTGTCAACCCTTGCTACAAATGAAACTGATCAAGATCCTACAAGACTAATGCTTCTGCTCATGCAGCGCATCCCATTTCCTCTGTTGATTCAACAGATACTGTTCCAGAAATCCCCCACCCTCCCAATTTGCCCCTCTGTACCGGATGCAAACATGTTCTTCTCCTATCTTAAAAAATTCTCAACCCTACTTCCATTTCTTAAACTCACTGTATCAAATTCTGCTTCTTTCCTCTCCCTAAGCCTGCTCTTACCCAAGCTTTTGTTAAGATCATCAATGATCTTCAAATCACCAAGTGAAAAGGTGAAAGTGTTAGTCACTCAGTCATGTCTTGACTCTGTGACCACATGGACTATAGCCTGCCAGGCTTCTCCTGTCCACAAATTCTCTAGGCAAGAACACTGGAGTGGATACCATTCCCTTCTCCAGGTGTTTTTCCCAACCCAGGGACTGAACCCAGATATCCCACATTGCAGATTCTTCACTGAGCCACCAGGGAAGCCCAAACCCAACCAGAAATTCTCAGTCTTCAACACACGTTGCTTAGCAGCAGCGGCCGAGATAATCACTCTTTCTTAAAATACATTTTTTCTTTGACTTCCAAGATACCTTAATCACATTGGTTTTTTCCCCCCCTCGAATCTCTTTAGCTATTACTCTTCCATTACCATCATTTTAAATTCTCGTGTTATCTTAGGGTTCATCTTGGACCCCTTTTGGCTAGCTATAGTCTTTCCTTTCATGCTCTCACTCAGAATACTTTTTTACATGGAAAGACACACAAATTTATATCTTCAGATTTCATTTCTCCTCTGAACACCTGGCTCATATTCAACTACCAATTCAATATCTTCAACTGGTTGTCTTAACAGGTAGTCCAAACTCAACTGCCCAAACTCCAAACTGTCCAGACTCTACTCCTATCTAATTTACCTACCCCAAACTACCTCTCTTAGTTATCTCTTTATCAGTAAATGGCAATTCATTCTTTCTCAGAGCAAAACTACTGGAATCATTTTTGACTCCTCTTTCTTAGGCCACACCTGATCTGCTGGCAAATTTAGAGGCTCCATCCTGAGAATATATCCACTCCTCAGAAGACCTCCCATGATACTCAGAATAAAATCCTTACTATGGTTCTTTTTTTTTTTTTCTTACTATGGTTCTAACTTTTCTTGCCATTCCTTCTACTAGAAGATAAACATATGGCCCACGTCCTCATATCCTTCAGGATTCTGGTCTGTAGAATGTAAGATCCATGAGCGCAGGGAGTTTTTGTTTATTGTTGCATCTCCATTACCTCAGCA
This sequence comes from Bos indicus, assembly GCF_029378745.1. Lineage (NCBI taxonomy): Eukaryota > Metazoa > Chordata > Mammalia > Artiodactyla > Bovidae > Bos > Bos indicus. Next base: position 81,543,667 of record NC_091763.1, read on the forward strand.
GTACCTGACACATACTAAGTCCTTAAGAAATATTTGTTGAATGAGTTAACTGTGAAGAGACTCCCCCTGCAAAAAATCCCCCAAACCAAAACCCAGATCACTTACAAAGTTGATGGAAAACTTATTAGCAAAATAAATTGTGTATATTAACGTTGTCCTCAATTTACATTCTCATAGTGTTTGTAAAACATAACCAGAGCCCCTGATAACTTATAGCAAAAAGGATGGAATATGAGTCAACACACTGAGATTTTGCCACACATTAGCCTGCAAAGACTAGTTTTTCCGACACTTACCTAACTTCTGACGACCATGGTTTTCAGATCTGTAAAATGAGGACTAACCCAGGAGCCTTGGACTCCTTTAAAATCTACAAACTTCCAAAAGTTGACATATAACTTTAGGCTTGTGTGATGACAGATGCTTCCAAACCCACAGGGAGCAGACCACAGCTTCTATAAAGGTGTGTTGATAGGGAAGTACAATTCTGACTTCCTGGAAAAAATGACATGCTATATAGGAGAGGTATCATACCAGCTGATATAACCTGGTGACACAGAAGTGAAACAAGTTTCACTTTTACAAGATGAAAAGAGCAGTGGGGATGTATGGTGGTGATGGTTGTACAACAATGAGAATATACTTAATACTTACTTAAGGGCTTAAAATGTCCAAGGTGTTAGGTTAGATATGGAAAAAACTGTCTTCTGGTTTCCAACAATAACAATGGCAAGTTGGTAGAAATTTTCATTTTTTCAGATTTCAGTAGAAAACCATGTAAATGAGTCCCTAAAGTTATGTAAGATGTGTGAGGTCACACAGCTAATAAATGGCTGTGCAAGAACTCAAATATAGGCCTATGAAACCCCAAATCTACACTATTTCCAATGTACTATATACCATAAGATTAAGTTCAAGGACACAGTATATCTGAGATAGTCGCACACACTGATGGAATTCTGATTAGACACACAATTAGTTGGATTCTACCTCTAGTATATTTACAAAAATCATTTTTATAGCTGAGTTATAGGTCACTATGAAGATATTTCCAAAATTCATGGGTAAGTCCCATAAGAGCAGAGGCTATGCAGATTTAGTACCAAAAACAACCTGCTTATAAACTAATAGGAATATACTCAGTTATATTTCTGAATATAAACTAATAGCTTATATTAGTTTAAATAATAGAACCTTAAATAAGTTCCTGCTTATTTTTAAAGGAAAAGATGCTAAAATTTATGGATGAATGCTTACAATATTCTAACATTTTATGATATTTGTCAAAATGATTCTATAAGATACGCATCAAACAGATGAATAAAAAACAAGACAAGACTGTACAAGGGATTATGCATCTTCAATATTAATTAACGGAGAACTGAAGAGAGTCCATCTGATGCTTCCAACTGTTACTGCTTATAATGACATGGATATTCAGAGAACTCAAGCTGAAAATGATTAAAATAGCCTGTTCTTTCTCCTCTGTTCCTCATTTCAGTGAATGACATCATCACCCACTTGGGCTCAAGAATAACTAACTTCATGGCTATTAGGATGGCTGCTACTACAAACAAAACAAAACAAACACAAAACAGAAAATAACAAGTGCTGGTGAGGATGTGGAAAGACTGGAACCCTTCTGCACTCTTATTGGGAACACAAAATGGTACAGCTACTGTGGAAAACCGTATGGTGGTTCCTCAAAAAGTTAAAAACAGAATTACCATATGATACAGCAATTCTACTTCTTGAGTATATATACCCAAAATAATTGAAACCTTCATAAGAAAAGAGAAGAAAGAAAGAAAAACAAGGTAGGGTCTCAAAGAGATATCTGTACACTCATTCACAGAGCATTCATCATAACAGCTAAAGTATGGAAGAAACTCAAGTTCAATGGATGAAGAGATAAGCAAAATGTGGTATAAACATACAATGGAATAATACTCAACATGAAAAGCAAGGAAATTCTGCAGTCTGCTACAGAATGGATGAATCTTGGGACACTGGGCTAAGTGAAATGAACTAATCACAAAAAGACAAATAGTGTATGATGCCATTTAGCTATGGTACTTAGCGTAGTCAAAATCATAGACAAAAGGTAGACAGTGGCTACCATGGGCTACAGGGAGGGAAGACTGGAGAGTTATTGTTTAATGAATGCAGAGTTTCAGTTTTACAATGAAAAGAGTTATGGGGATAAATGGTGGTGATGGCTGTAGAACAATGTGACTGTATTAATACCATGAAACTGTACACTTAAAAATAGTTAAGATGCTAAATGTTACGTTACTGTATTTTACTACAAAAAAGGTAGAAACAAAAAAATAATTACACAGAATTTAAAAATTAAAAAACAAGTACATTACTAGTTATCTATTGCTCCATAATAAATTAATCTAAAATTTAGTGGCTTAGAATAACAAACACCTATTATCTTAGAGTTTGAGCAGCTTAGCTAGTGTAAAGTTTTTTGTGGTTTAAAGGATAGCAACAACAAAAAACTACACAGAAAACTATAAAACACTGCTAAGAAAATGTAAACACCATCTAAATACTGCTCTAAGTCATGTTTATGGACTGGAACCCACATTATTGCAAAAGTATCAATCCTCCCCAAATTTATCTACAGACTCAACTCGATCTCAATAAAAATCCTGGCAGGGTTTTTCTTTTTGGTGGAAACCAACAAACTGATTTTAAAATTTGTATGGAAACAGAAACATCAAGAATATCCAAAACAGCACCAAAGTATGTAGAAGGTTGTCAAACTAGACTGTCCTGCCAATAAATCTATTTTACTTTTAATGATATATACATTTAAGATGTCAAAATAATCTCAAATTTATAGAAAAGTTGCAACTATAACCCAAAACGACTTTTTCCCTGTGCTATCTGATAGTAAGTTGCTCACTCTATATCACTTGAACACCTCTGCATTTATTTTCAATAAATGAGGACAAGCATCTACAAATCATAATGCAGCCACCATAACTGGGAAATCAGCATGAACACATTTCTACCAGAGACTCCTCAGACCTTACCCAAGATTCTGCACTGGATTAGAATCATGCACTGCATTTAATAGTCATATCTCTTTGGTCACCTTCAGTTTAGAAGAATTCCTAATATTTTCTCTGACTTTCATTAAGTTGGGAATTTTAAAGATTACTGACCAATTTTTTCACAGAATGTCCCTTAAGTGAATTGTATGATGATCAGATTCAGGTTATGCATCTCTGGCAGGAAGAACAAAAAAGTGATGCTGTTTTTTTTCTGCCTTCATTTCTTTTTAATAGGTTTCATTTTTTTAGAACAGTTCAGGTTCACAGCAAAATGCTTCTTTGTATATAAACTTGTACTGGGACATAGTAATTCCAAATTATTTATGTATTATCTATGGCTGCCTTCTATTTACAGTGGCTAAGGTGTGTACTATAACGGACCATTTGGCCTGCAAAGCCTACAACATTTAACACTTGGCGCCTTATGAAAATATTGCTGACTCTTATTATATTGACTAAGAAGACTTATTAGAAAGCTATAAAGACAGTGTGGTATTAGTGAATGGATACAGGAAGAGTTGATAAGCTTGTAATATGCCCACTTTACATCTCACCTGAATACCAATTTGAAAATTCCTAACCTGTTTAAATCTACAGTTTCACTGGATTTTGAATACACTGATTAAACACACACACACACACACACACACAAAGGGAAGACATTCTGATGGGTTTGTAAGAACTGACATCAGGGGAAAAGAAAATAAGCAAGACAAACTTCATTAAAAATCTGTCATTAACTGCTGGATGAAACTGAAAACTGAGGCGCATTACCAAGGAAACCCATCCAACAACACAGTTCTCCCATTCTAATCTATATACTTTATAAAGCATTGATTTCAACTATGACAGCCATTACAACAAATACAAAACAAACTCAACCCTAAAACCAGGCCTTTGAATCACGAAGTGTTAATAACCTCCACCAGAAAGAAGACCCCATGTGTGTAGGGGTTCTTGTATATACTATGGTCTGGCATCATCTGGAAGAGAGCTGAGACAATTTATTTCTTACTTAATTTTTCCAGCTTTATTGAAATATAATTGACAGTAGACTTATATACAAAGTATACAATATGATCATTTAATACACTGATTACTTTTATGAATGAACCAAGTCTTTTAAAAGCTGTAATGAAATATTCAATTATACTGCTCTCACTAAACAATATTTTAGTGCAAAGTATTTTTTTAACTACAAAGAATAAAACATTTTCATTTAAAATAGTTAATAAAATCTGTTATTTTTCAATTTGTATTTACAGTTTATGGCACACATCATATAATTGCACAGTAACACATGTACATGATTTGAAAGTAAATATACACATGAGAGTTTCCAGAACTCTGTACCGATGGAGGTACACGATCAAAAAGAGATTACTCCTCTGCAGGAGAGGTACTCAAAGCATAACTAGTTCAAGAATAGGAAAGAACCAATTTTAGAGTATACATTTAGAAACTCAAAGAGGAACTTGACAGTAATTTTATGTTTGTTCAACTTAATTTTTAAAATGGGCTTGTTTTCTGTCTTCTTAAATTTTCATTTTTCTAGTATTTTATTTTTTACTATATTTTACAAAAGTATCAGTCTGCTGTATACAGAAAACTTAAAAAATAGACCTTTATCAGAGATTATTTCAGAAGCACTGCTGCAGAGAACACTCAAAAGGTAAACTTGATCATGATGCTTCCTAAATTTTTCCAATGGCTCCCCAGAGGCCTGAAATGAGGGGCTTTAAGATCTGCCCACAACTCTCCCAGTCCTCTCTGCCCTGGGCCCTTTCTGGAACACCCCTCAGGAATACACCACACTCGCTCTAAAGTGCACGGCATGAATTTTATTCCCTAGTTCTGAACACTCGATGTCCAACTCAATGTGATTCATCTCCTTTATCAAAGTCCTGTTCATCCTCCTGTGGTCACTTCTGGGGAGTGCTCCCTGTCACTTCAGTGGGGGTTAAGTGCCTTCCCTCATGTGTGTCTAGCACAGTGCCTGGCACACAACAGTGCTTTTCACTCAATAAATATTTTATTAAACAAAACTTATGTTCAATATTCAATATACCTGTCTCCCCCAAAATGTTCTATACTTCTATTCCAAACTTTACACTGTAGTGAGAATAAATGGATGTCTATGAGCTTCAAATACTAAAAAAAAAAAAAACAACTATAATTTCTAAAGAAAAAAAACTCTCAATTACTGTCTTTCTTCTCTTTTTCACTTCATTTATGAGACCATTTTTGCCATCATGTCCCAGTTTTGGAATGAAGAAAACACACATTAGTAACAAATTTCATCTCAAAATTACTTTCATATGACTGCCTTAAAAGGGAATGTTTCTTTTTGAACCCATCTGCTCGATTGTGACACTGTGACACAGATTTCAAACAGAAGTTTATTGACTAATATAACAAAAATAACCTACAAAAAGGAATTTATCTTCTATTTATCCTTGGCCTAAGAGCTTTATTGTAACTGATAATACTTTATACTGACATTAAGTTGAAAACGAATTCTGACCCAAATGATGTTACAATTATAATCAAAAAAGCACTTCATGTTTTTAAGATTTAAGGAAACCTGGTCATATCATACTTCTTGATTTATCAGTAAAGAAACAGCAAAAGGCAATCCATAAGCAGAAACAGTTTCTTACATTTTGCACAAATCTGTCAGATAATGACATACATTCTACACTGCACAACACTGTTCTTAAGATGTTACTAAAATTTCACTAAGAACACAGAAAAGCTTACTATCTTACAGTTCTCTACGGCAGTAATGCTCTGATAAGGATTACTTCTGAGTTTTAAACAACCAAAAAAAGACCCTATAAATATTCTGGACTGTACATTTTAACTAGTCTTTTTTGATTGAAGAACACATTGTCGATATTTGTATCAAAGCTTTAAAGATGTAATAAAATTAGATACATTTTAAACTCATAAGAATAACAAAGAGTAGTTATTTCACTACTTACATTGAAAGAACAACCAAATGGACAGCTAGGATTTGGAGGAAAATGAGATGAAGGCTGAAACTAAAGTATTTCTGGAGTAATACAATCTTCTTCCTTTACTTCCTAATTTAAGAAAAAAGCAAGCAACTGTTAACTAGATAATCTTAAAAGTATTCACATATATTTTTATTTAAAACTTTAAGTTATGTTTCACTTAGTCTAGTAACAGCATTCTCTAAATACTTAGTAACTGACAGCACGGGACGTGGACCAGTCAAGTTGTGATAAACCTTAACACATCCATGATGGGAAAACCCTGGGAATTCAATCAAAGCTATAAAAGATAAAGTTCAGCTCCCCAAATCATCAAAGAGCCATATCTCCTGTTTACCAAGTATACTTAACACTCAATATACACACACCTGGTGTAGTGGTAAAGAACCTGTCTGCCAATGCAGGCGATGCGAGAGACATGGGTTTAGTCCCTGGGTTGGCAAGATCCCCTGGAGTAGGAAAATGGCAACCCACTCCAGTATTCTTGCCTGGAAAATCCCATGGAGAGAGGAGCCTGGTGGGCTACAGTCCACAGGATTGCAAAGAGTCGGACATAACTAAGCACACACACACATATGTATACGCACATCAAAAAATAATAGTAATAACCATGAGAATTTCTCAACAAGCCAGTAATCAAAATAAGCAACTGAGCCATCAGAAGCAGTATTTGGATAGGATGATATTTTAATTTCTGAGTTGTATTTGACAAAAATTGAGTTCAGAATTTCATGTCAAACAAATTCTTCAACTTAACTGAACAGTTAAAATTTTTTTTCTTGATAACCCAGAATCATAATGATCAACTATTACCCTGTTCTCAGAGGTGACTACGAATTTAGGGCAGTTTTCCCTAGATTCAATAGCTCTGGAAGATGGAACTCTAAATTCTAATGTCACGCTGTAGTCTTTCTGCCTCATCCTTTCACAGTTGTCCCTCACTGATCACTAACTGCCTACGTGCCTTCAGAGCACCTCTCCATCCCCAAAAACTGTCTGGAAGTAAATTACCAGGCTTATTGCACTAGATATAAAACGAGAGTAAGTAGGTTCTGAAAGACTTATTACTATGCTCTTGAGCACCGGACACATAATAGCCTTTAGCATTAGGACCTTACCTTTCTACTTTGGATGTTCAAAGGTATCTCCACCCCCCACCCTGTATGTTTTGAAACCTTACTTTCTAATTCTCAATGGGGAGCATCTTCTACCTCATAGGGTTGTGTTTGGAAGATTAAATGGAAATAATGAATCTGAAGTGTTTGGGTGAGGGCCTGGCCATGGAAGGAAAACTACAAATTCCAGTTACTTCCTTCTCCCTAAGTACATTTCATATTTCAAGTTGTAAAGTTTGACCCCAGATAAGTGAATGTTGCTGTATTATTTTTAGAAAAGTGTGACCAAGATGGTTAGGGAACTAACTAAATACATGAAGGATGTGTCTGAACAGGCAGATGCTTGGGAAGCTGGCAAGGGAGTTGCATGGCTGCCATCTTCAATTATTTGAAGACAGGTACATGTGAAAATGACTATTCTTGATTCTGTCAACAGATGCACTGTTTAACAGGGGCTCAAAAACATATTTGTGTGCTAAGTGCTTCTCCAGAGAAAAGAGGAATAAAGAGAAGCCATAAGGTAATAGACTACAGTTCAAAACAAGGATGGATTTTTAAATTAAGACATCCAGAAATAACACGTATTTCCACAATACCACTACAAGTGGTTAAGCAATGGCTAGTGGCTAAGGAGTTTTTGAGGAGATTTTTGTAAACAGTGGAAGAATGTATTAGCTGCCCTTTGAAGACCTGTTCTAACTCTGTAAGAGATGATACATTTTATACAGTCCAAAATCAGAAGCTCTTGTTTCTGCATTTATTTTCACACTAAAAATAACTCCTAAAGAATACTGGCAAAGTATAGACGCAACACAAGAGCCACAGTGTTCAAAATTATTTGTTTGACTTCATGATAGTACTTACATATCAGCTGTATGACTACTCAAGAGTTTAGATTAGAAATGCTCCGAGTGATGAAAAGTATTCTCTTTTGAGCAGGGAAATCACAACTGCATCAATAGCATCGTCACCATCACCATACACTCAATGTCATGAAAAGGAACTGGGAACAAGCCTTACTTTAGGGAAAAAAAAAAAAAACCGCTTTGAAGATGAATCATGTAACATATGGACACAGACAGAGCTTGAGAATCCAAGTAAATGAAAGAAGAGAGGAAGGAAACTAATTATAAAAATGCGTTTCAGCAATCTGTAGGAATGCAGGAACTCCAAGAGAGTTGGCTATAACCCCCACTCAGACAGCTAAAGAAAACTACATAAAAAAACACGCAAGAGAAGTACAGAAAAATCAGCCACAATTATCAAGTTATCACTGTTAATGTAGGTCCTCCCCTCACTTCCATGGGAGAGATACCTGGAATGTTTTAGCTTAAACCAAATATCACCTGTGTTTGGTTAGGTAAGAAAAAGTGCTACTAGTAAAGGCTACTTTAATCAGCTAACAAATGTGATTTCCCCCTTAAACTTCAGATATTAATATCCTATTCATTACTTTTGGTTTAATTTCATAAAAGTGAGCAAAAAATGACCCGTTGCCCCTAAAGAGGCATTAAACACAGTTTGTCTGCCAGCACGCCCTCTTCTTGTGGGAACCATTCTCTCCTATTACAGTTACAATGGGACTATATATACGGGCAGGACTACAAAGCAGGACAAGAGACACAGGCCGGCCAGAGTACTCTACTCCTTAAACGAGTGAGAGAGACAGGCTCTTTGATGAATCTGGAGATGAATGTGGCTACCACACAGTCTGCCAGTACGAAAAAAGAAAGAAGCAGAGCTGGGGAAGGAGACAAAGCCTGCACACTTCTGTTGTGCTTAAGGTAGCCTAAACCAGATTTCTGACTCTGACAACTGAATGAATGCTAACGGTTTATAGGGTCTCTATTTGCTTCTTACAGCTTAGAAAGGAAGAGTTTCTCACTGCTTAATGGCAGAATGAAGATAAAGGGGTCTACGCTGTCTTTGATTAGTCTTTAATTAATCTAGTACTTCAGTACTAGACATGTGGAAGAATTATAAACAGAAGATTTAGCTTTTATTCCAACTCTCCAAAAAGCCCCATGGCAAATTAGAAAAATTAAGCAAGGCTTGTGGTTAACTTCATTACACTCTAGGAGAAAATCTTTGAAAATCACAGATCTTAAGGACCTGTATCCAGAACTCACAAAGAACTCTTAAGACACAATGAGAAAAATAATCCAATTTTTAAAAACTGGGCAAAAGATTTCAGTAGACACTTCACTAAAGAAAACAGGTGGAAGACTAATAATAAGCACATGCAAAGATACACTATCATTCACTAGAGAAATGCAAATTAAATTCTCAACAAGATACTTATTTATACCCAACAGAATGGCAATACATTTTTTTAAAACATGATTAACAATTGTTCATGAAGATGCAGAGAAACAAGAATTCTCAAATACTGCTGGTGGGAATGCAAAATGATGTATTAAACATACGGCTACCACACAACCTAGAGGTTTCACTCTACATTACCAATGAGAAATGAAAACGTATGTCCATTAAAGACTTCTACATGAATGTTCATAGCAGGATTATTCACAATAACCAAAAAGGGTAAACAATCCAAATGTCCATCAACCAGTAAAAGGATAAGCAAAATGTAGTATATTCATAGAATGGGAATTAACTACAAAGGGGTATAAGAGATTTTATACTAAAGAGATGAATATGTTTTAAAACTGGATTATGGTAATGATTTATACAACTCAGTAAAGTTACTAAAAAATCACTGTAAATCTAAAATGGGTGAATTTATGGTATGTAAACTATGTCTCAAAAGTTACTTAGAAAAAGTGAAAAGAGGCTAGAGAAGTCAAAGCAAGCAAGCAGAAATTATGAACCTTGACTGGGTCCTGGTTCAGAAGGAGAAAAACAGCCATTGAAGATGATAGGAGACAATTAATGAATTCTGAACTTGGACTAGATATTAGATGATGTAACGAAATTATTGCCAATTTTCTTAAATATTACAACAGTATTATGGTAATACAGGAGAATGTCTTCATCTTCACAAGACGTAAACTCAAGTACATAGAGGTGAAATTTCATGTCTCCAACCTTCTTTCAAACAACTCAGAAAAATAAAACCATCTACACTTAAAAAGGTAAAGCAAATGTAGCAAAACAATAACTGGTGAATATAAAGTGATTAGTAACTACTGGCTTTCAACCCTGTACTCTTATTAACTTTTTTGTAAACTTTTCAAGGCAGCAAAGACCTACTGTATAGCCCAGGGAGCTATAGTCATTGTCCTGGGATAAACCATAATGGAAAAGAATATAAAAAAAGAAAGTGTCTGTGTGTGTGTGTATATATATATGAATTATTTTGCTGTACAGCAGAAATTAACACAACATTGAAAATCAACTACACTTCAATTAAAAAAAAGAAATCTTTCAAAGCACAAAGTTGGGGGAAAAGATTACTCATTTTATATTCTCTCTTTAAACATTGTTTTTATTGAGGTAATACTGGTTTACAACATTATATAAATTTCATCTGTACAACATATGTTTCTACTTCTATATCCTACAATGTGCTCACCAAGAATTTACTTTTCATCTGTCACCATACAGCTTATCCCCTTTATCTATTCTGCCCTCACCCCTGCCCCTTCCCTTCTGATAACTAGTACTCTGTTCTCTGAATTCGCTTTAGTTTGGTTTCTTCCCTTTTTTTTTCTTTTTATATTCCACAAGAGTAAAATCAAAAGGTATTTATCTTTCTCTGACTTTAATGTTGTTACAGATGGCAAGATTTCATCTTTTTCATGGCTGAGTATTATCTTGTGGTGTATGTGTGTGTGACTGCATGTGTGTGTGTGTCTGTGTACACCACATCTTCTTTACCCATTTATCTGCTGATGGGCACTGAAGCTGTTTCTAAATCTTGACAATCATAAATGAGGCTGTGATGAACCTAGCAGTGCATACATGTTTTTGAATTCGTGTTTTCACATTGTTTGGATAAATACCCAGAAGTGGAACACCTAGATTATATGGTAGCTCTATTCTAGACTTTTTGAGGAGTGTCCATACTATTTTTGATAGTGGCTGCACCAAAAGACCGGAGAAGGCAATGGCACCCCATTCCAGTACTCTTGCCTGGAAAATCCCATGGATGGAGGAGCCTGGTAGGCTGCGGTCCATGAGGTGGCTAAGAGCCGGACACGACTGAGCAACTTCACTTTGACTTCTCACTTTCATGCACTGGAGAAGAAAATGGCAACCCACTCCAGTATTCTTGCCTGGAGAATCCCAGGGACAGAGGAGCCTAGTGGGCTGCTGTCTATGGGGTCACCCAGAGTTGGACCCGACTGAAGCGACTTAGCAGCAGCAGTAGCAGCACCAAAAGACGCTTGTTCCTTGGAAGAAAAGCTATGACAAACCTAGAAAGCATATTAAAAAACAGAGAAATCTGTTGCCAACAAACCTTTGCTAACAAAGGTCCATATAGTCAAAGCTATGGTTTTTCCCGTAGTCAAGTACGGATGTAAGAGTTGGATCATAAAGAAGGCTGAGAGCCAAAGAACTGATGCTTTCGAGCTGTGGTGCTGGAAAAGACTCTTGAGGGTCCCTTGGACAGTAAGGAGATCAAACCAGTCAATCCTAAAAGAAATCAACCTTGAATACTCATTTGGAAAGACTGATGCTGAAGCTCCAATACTTTGGCCACCTCATGCAAAGGGTCAACTCATTGGAAAAGACCCTGATGCTGGTAAAGATTGAAAGCAAGAGGAGAAGGGGATGAAAGAGGATGAGATGGTTGGATGGCCTTACTGACTTGATGGACATGAAGTTTGGCAAACTCTGGGAGATGCTGAAGGACAGAGAAGCCTGGAGTGCTGCAGTCCACAGGTCGCAAAGAGTCAGACTCGACTTAGTGACTAAACAACAACCAACAATGTGTAAGGATCCCCTTTTTTCCCCGCATCCTTGCCAACACTTGTGGTTTCTTGCCTTTTTGATAAAAGTCATTCTAGCAGGTGTGATGGAGAAGGCAATGGCACCCCACTCCAGTACTCTTGCCTGGAAAATCCAACAGACGGAGGAGCCTGGTAGGCTGCAGTCCATGGGGTTGCGAAGAGTTGGACACGACCAAGTGACTTCACTTTCACGCATTGGAGAAGGCAATGGCAACCCACTCCAGTGTTCTTGCCTGGAGAATCCCAGGGATGGCGGAGCCTGGTGGGCTGCCGTCTCTGGGGTTGCACAGAGTCGGACACGACTGAAGCAACTTAGCAGCAGGTGTGAGGTGATATCTCACTGTGTTTTGATCTGCATGTCCCTAGTAACTGGTGACACTGAACATCTTTTCATGGAGCACTCATTTTAAAATGCAAATGTAATAGGACTCACCAATATAGTTCACTGTGCATTTCAGAAAGAGGCAGAGATGAGGTATACTGTCATCTCTTTGGCTGATACAAAGATCAAATGAAATCACATACACAAAAGTGCTAAGTGTCAATTTTTAAAAATTTAGTCACTTACACTTTGTGCCTTCCTAGAACAGAAACACACAATTAAATCTAGCATCACATTTGATCACTCCTGTCTACAACTAGAGTTCCTCAATTTTGTAGTCAACACTGTACAAACAATTCTTCAAAGCACTGTCAGTGTTCAATATGAATAATTCCCTTTCACCACTCTAATTTGGGTATTTTGTCTTTCTACTCACTATACCACAATCTGTTAACAGTGTACTTTTAAACAATTTAGAGTTTTAATGGCTTAAATTCAGACACAGTAATGTAAGACAGGGATTCTGTTATGAATCAAAAGGACTGTTCCAGTTCAAACAAAAAGCACTGAATTAAACACTTTAAAAGTAAATTTATTGGTATGTGAATTATACCACATAAAATTGACAAATTCATTAAAAAAAAAAAAACCAGCCTCCCCATCCCCACCCCAATAAGCAAAGGACATAAAAAGACAGTTGACAGGATTAAAAAAAAATCAATGACTAATGAATGCGCAAAAAGTTCAAACAGTTGTAACCAAATATATGTATATATATAAACTTTAACAAAACATAAGAACAAGGGTGGGTTTGATAATCTGGCCAAAGCAAAGGACAAGAAAAGATAGAGCAAATGGTCAAGCTTTATTTTATTCTGAGGGATCAAGAAAGCTCAGCAAATAAGAATAAATGAAGTAAGAGACATAGAGAATTATTTTAGTTGCAGTGTAGACACATGAAATAGGAGAGCTTAGAGACTGACAGGGTAGTGGTAAAGTTACGGATAGTCCAAGCGCTAAGAGACTAGGGCTGGTGTCCCAGAAACTTAGGATCTCAGAGGACAGGGAGTTTCTGTCACAGGAAAGTGTTTTAGGCAGAAAGATGAAGGAAGACGAAATGTCCTCAGACTAAAAAGATGGGGGCAGGGGAAATAAGGCAGAAAACAGAAAACAGAAAAGATCAGCCAACTGCAAGCCCAGATATCAGGGTAGCAGCATGTAGCAGAGGATGAGACCTGAGGATCCTCGGGGCAGGAGAGCCCCCAACCACCACCTGCCCAAGGTAGAACTGTGGATTAGGAGGCAACAAGACCCACAGATAAAAAGGCAACATAGATCCCAGGAAAAAGTGGAGACAGATGACTGGCCACAGACCAAGAGTACTCAGCTGGGGGGCGAGAGCTCCTCAACCTAGAGACCTACCAGCGTTTCTGGGACAACGAAGATGGACTTACAGGCCACAGACTGGGATTTGAGGGGACTTCTAGGGAAGCACAAGGGACAAGAAATTAATAAATATCCCATCACCCTGCACTCCTGGGAAAGGAAATAGAATGACTAAAACAGAAAATGAGATGTGGACTGCAAGTTCACAAAATGGACCTAGACAATCTTGAAATTGTAAGAATCTACAGAAAATAATGCTACTTGAACTTTCTGGGTGAAGTAGATAGCAGTGAAATGAACGTGTTCTCCAGAACATGGGAGACTGAGCACTGGTGTGTGTCCATCGCTGCCATGGGAATGCAATGTGCCCAGCATCCCAGCATCTGATTCCACACCAACATATACCTCCAGCCAGAGGCCTAGAGCATTTACAAATGAATTCTGGAGGCCAAATGGACCCAGGCCCTACAAACTTGCCTACAATTACCCCATATCTGTGTACCATGGGCCACCCCATGGATTACTCATCTAATTACAAATCTGACTTGCCTTATTGACTAAGGACTTAAGCCATAATCACATCAATACAAGGTGAGCCTAATTCATCTGCTAGGCACAGAAACCACTTAAAGACCATGAAAGCCTAGAAGGAAGCTCTTAGATTTTCATAGACCTATGGCTGCTTTTAACCTGTGGCACCCATGACTCACTGAGTGAAGATTACAGTGGGGTTTGGAAGAATTATATGGAGAGGCAGGAACAGAACTCAGGAATGGTTGTATGAACTGGGAAACTAAGGATCAGTACCTCATCTCGACTGTCATTACACTTTGCTGCTGCCCACTAGGTAAGTCAAGCTTCCTGCCTCTTGTATCTATCGACATTAGTATCGCAGAAATAGTGAAGGACTGTAGTCATGGCAAGGAATTTCCAGTTAAATTAATATCCAGTGTAATGTTTATCTTTGTACATGCACAGGGAAGATAATACAATGAACAATCAGCATCTCTATCAAAGACACTCTTAACACTACTATTTAACATAGTTCTGGAGATAGTAATCAATGCAATTAGATATGACAAACAGAAATATAAACACTGGAAAAGAAAAGGATAAAACCTTTATTTATAGGTGATATAACTATATATTGCAAAGAGTCAGACACAACTGAGTTACTGAACAACAAGTAACTGTATATCTGGGCCAAAGAGAAGCAATGATAAAATACAATGGATAAGAAAATTCTGTTTATAATAGTAACAACAAAAGACAAAATAAAAAATATGTAGGAATAAACATGAAATGTTCAAAACTTTTGTAAAGTAAATATAAATCATTCTGCAGAGACAAAATAGTGGATGTAAGAAAATGAAAAGATTTCGCTTATTTAAGATTAAGGTGTTCCAACATCATCAAGAGATCAGTTCTAAGTTAAATAGTAAGTTTAATGAGATCTCAATAAAAATAGTGAGCTTTTCAATGGACTAGACAAACTGATGCTAGAGTTCAAATAAAAAAAATAAGACATGCAAGACTAGTAAAGCCCTACCAGATACTGAATCATATACAAAGCCTTTATGATTAAAACAGTGAAGTACTTACTGGTACAGGAATAGTCAGACATACAAAAGAATGAAACACACCCAATTACATATGGAAATCTAGCACATGATAAAGGGAGCAAAGTTTTTTCTTAGAAGTAGCATTAGAACAACTAGAAAGTCATGTGGAAAAGATAAAATTAGATCCATTCCTTACATCAAAACAGAAATACTCCAAATGGATCACAGAACTGAATGCTCTCTATATTATAAATAAAACTGTTTTAGTACTGAAGAAAGCATGGCTAAATTCCTCTCTAACCTGTGGGTACCAAAAAGGCTCTCTATGACTAAAAATCTAGATGCAATAAATTTAATATATTTTATTACACAGAAACAAATTTTTGCAAGTCAAAAGAAAAAAAAAACAAACACACGTACCACTAGCAATGCCAAAAGATAACTGGGTAAAGTATCTGCAATACGTGGCAAAGCTAAATGACTAATATTCATAAATATAAAGAACTTTTAAACTCTGAGGAGAAAAGACCAAAATTTATTTAGAAAGTGAGCAAATAACGTGAACAACTTTAAACATACAAAGAAATGGCCCTTAAACATATGAAAAAATGTTCAATTCACTTGTAATATGAGAAATACAAATTAGAACTACACTGAGATACCATTTCTCATCTTTCAGATTAGCAGAAGCTGCAGTACTCATATACCACAGGTAGGAATTCAAAATACTACAATCCTATAGAAGAAAAATTTGGCAAATCTAACAAATCTTACACATGCATTTACTCTGAAGATATGCTTTCACAGTACAAAGAAACAAAGATTAGCATTATAACATCATCTGTAATTGAAAGATACTAGATATTACTTGGGGTTTCCCTGGTGGCTCAGAGGTTAAAGCGTCTGCCTCCAATACAGGACACCTGGGTTCTATCCCTGGGTTGGGAAGATCCCCTGGAGGAGGAAATGGCAACCCACTCCAGTATTCCTGCTTGGAGAATCCCATGGACGGAGGAGCCTGGTAGGCCACAGTCCACAGGGTCGCAGAGTCGGACACGACTGAGCGACTTCACTTCACTTCAGATATTACTTGTAGTGTAGTGTGTTAGTACTCAGTCCTGTTCACATCTTTGTGACCCAATGGACTGTAGCCCCTCAGGCTCCTCTGTCCTCGGAATTCTCCAGGCAAGAATGGAGTGGGTTGCCATTCCCAACCCCGGGATCAAGCCCTGGTCTCCTGCATTCCAAGTAGATTCTTTACCATCTGAGCCACCAGGAATAAAGATGTCATTAAGAACTGAGGAAATGTGGGAACTTCTGACAAAGTCCTGTGTAGGCTTTTAAGAATGCATGGGTATACTATAGACTGTGGTCAACAAAATTTATAATAGGCTAATGAAGGCACTGTCCATAGTAGTATAAGGTAGATTTTATGGCAGATCACAAGGGGAGTAACTAGCCCAGTCTTGAAAGCTGTTTTTTTGCGTGTTGTTTTGAGGGATGGAGTTGAGAGAAAAAAAATCGAATCAAGATACAATTTTTGGAGAGGTATAAGTTAAACTTATATATGAAATTAAGGATAAAAGGAATTTGGATTTTTTTAATTAGCAAGAAGGAGGTGTCAAAGGGTTTTAAGCATGGGAATATCAAGACTGCTCTAACCCCCAAACTGTGGCGAAAAGACTGGGCGGGGAGACCCCAATCAGAGGCTGAAAGGCTGCTACAAGAATCCAGAATAGATCCAGATAGGGCAGCAGAACTAAAGCATCTGCAACCACTCAGTAGTGGGGCAGCCTCATTTTCAATGGATTACTATGCTAGCTTCTCAACTGCACAAGAAAGCAGAGATCCTGTGGTTTAAAGACTACAATTATGATCTATTTAGAAACTGGGGATCTTTGCCCCACCTTCACAGTGTATTTGGGGGTAGAAGTCATTTCATAATCCTGCTGTGTTTTATTCTCCAAGATGACATTGACAAACCCCGATATGTAGTTTCAATAAGTGAATTCTGCAATGAAACTGGATCCCAGACTTCAAAGAGATTATGTGTGTCAAGCATTATGTCCGTCTACTCAATCTGATACAGGACTCTAGTTGTGGTGTATTTAAGAATACTCATGTATTTTATGGAAGCCTGCTTTTTGGGTCAGAGAGAATACCCTCTGATGTTGAGAAATTAAGTTTTCACCTGCAGATGTAATAAGTCAAAGATGCAAATTCTTTTCTATAATTTATTCAAACATCTTTAAGAACTCAAAGCTTTAATTTCGTTTTTTCTATATTTTAACCAAATCCTTATGAGTGCAATAAAGTAGTAAGAAAGATGTTTCAGAGCTAAAGAAAACAAAACGAATAACTGTCACTAATGGGGGCTGGAGGATAAGTTCCCGTATCTCCTTCGGTCCAAGAAAGAGCTAAAAAACAAGATTTCAGGAAAGGTCACCACAAACAAGCCTCCAATAGTCTTCTCAAATAGGGACTATTCAGCTACTTGAAAGGTAAAAAGTAATCATCAAACACCAAAGTTGAGTTCCTAATAGTTTACTCTCCCAGGACATTTACATGAACAACACCCAACCATTTTTTCATCATGGCACATGCAGAAGGGGATGACATATGAAATACCATAAACAGATGACTGGCTGCTGTCTGAAGCCACCTGGCCAGGGTCAGTGGTTACCCCAGGCCCCATCTGATGGGCAAGAATACTGAGGAGATCAGTATCTTTGCTTTCTTAAAGCTCAGCTAAATCAAAAATTGAATTTTTTTCCCCCAGTCTTTTAGGATTAATTGCAATAGCCAATGCTCTCAGCAATCATTACTTCAAAATCCAGATGATATTACTCACTAGTGGCCCAGCTTCCAGCAATTAACTTCATTTAGCCTTAGTAAACTATGGAAAAGTTACCTCCTGTAGTGTAGAGATTAAAAATAATACAAGTAAAGTTCTTATCACAGTGCTTGGCAGGCAATCAATGTAGGAGGACTGCTAGGGTTGTTAAAATAAGGGAAATCTGACCTCTGTATAGTGGTTATGTCACTGAGATAAGAAACTGCAGGCTTCGGTCTCCTTAGTGTCTAAAATGAAAAATTTCATAAAACAATGAAAACCATGAACCGTCTCCCTAATTCTTCAAAATCACAATCTTTTCCCCATGAATACTCACAGCCTCTTAATCCAATATTTTAAAAGTAACTGTCTTTGCAATCCATGTACATGTGCATATTACACTGGTACACACAGATACGAGAAGTGATACTGATATATTTATTTCTGTTCTGCAGAAGCTAAGCTTGGAAAACCAGTGCAGGACCAGACATGGAGAGAAAATAAGGTATCAGCGCTTTTTTATCTGAACCTCACTACAGTGAAAATAATCCAACCATCCACAGGCAAAAATTATCTCCCTGCAAAAATGGTAGACAACATTCTTTCCTATAATTAGCCCCCTTTCACTGAAAGCCCCGCAAAGAAAGTGTTGTATGAAGAATTACTTCAAAATAATTGATACAGATGACTGCACACTCAGCAGACACACTGGAGAACAGCATCTGGATCGCTGAAAAATCGTGTGAAAGTGGCTAATCGGTAAGTCATGTCAAGGTCATAACAAGAGAACTTGTTATGTCAGACTTCATGCACCCATGGGGAAAAAAAAAATGAGCCATTATAAGCAATTTTGCAATGTACCACACTATCCCACAGTGGTAACTCCCAATTCTCTCTGTTTGATTAAGATAGGGTATGGTTACAAACTCCAAATGCAATTTACTATCACCAGGAAATCCTGATAATCCTGGGCAAAAAAAGCTCAAGTGTAAACATTTCCCACTGAATACAAGTTATTATAATACTCAATCACAACACCCCAAATATAATTTTAATCTTTCATGGTAGGATAGTTTTGGAAGGATGGCAAAGGATTCTTCTTGATTTGTCCTTTGACCATGCTAAAGAACGGAAAGACAAAGCAAAATCTGCATGTGCCCCCAAACTGAAACAAAAACACACAAAAAAACACCTTAGCCCAACAAAATAAATGACTACTAGAAGGCAACTGTGAGATCACCTACACATTCATTCACTCGGTGAAGAATTGTGTGAATAACTTCTATATTCTGGGCACATGCCATGTAAGCACAGGGATGAGAAAGACATGACTCTGACCCTGAAGAAATTAAAAAACTAAAAATAATGTTTTAAGAATCACAAGTCATTTTATAATATTGCATTAATAGAGACAAAAACGTAAGCTAATAAGACACACTGAAATACACTAATAAACATAAGCTAAGAGGAATACCTTTCCTTTAGTGGAAATGAGTTTACTAATGAAATGTGTTATTCAATATGTGGAGCATGATTAAAGTCGGAATTTATTTCCAGGACAAGAATTAACTCATGACACATATTTTATAACGATCCTCCCCCCCCCCCCGCCTCCCCGCTCCCGACACAATTCGTAAATTAGGTGCTTTTTAGCTTGACAGGTAGGGCGTGGTCCTGGAGTTCTCAAACAACGTCAATGACACTTGGATGAGCTCTCACAAGTCTGGACATTCAGGTTCCCAAGAAAAGGCCAGTCAACTCCCTGATTCTCCCTAAACCTTGAAACAACACTGCCACCTCTCTGCGCCCTCACCTCCGCCCACTTACACACAGATACCCAGCCTGGAGCACACACATCACATCTTTCACTTTTGGAAAACCTTTAGAACGAACCACGGAGGAAACACCCCCTTGCTCAAAACACCCTTATCGCGTCCTCGCTTCAGAGGCTTGATTCCTGACTATTGGCTAAACCTGTGCAAGAGCCCTGGACCAGCTATTTAGTTCAGTGCGGACCATCTAATGACTTCAACCTGTAAAACCCGTTCCTTTAACTGGCACAAAACCCTACCAGAGATGTTTAAAAAGCAACTGCCCGCAAACAGACAAGGAGTGGAAGAAAGGGGAGGGGAGAGGGGCGGAGTGAGGCGCGGGGACTGCGGCGACGGGTCCCCCAGGTCGCGGGCACCGCCCAGGCGGGGACCTCGGCGCGGCGGGCCAGAGATGCAGGGTGACCTTCCGACGAGGCCAACTCAAAGGGGTGCCGGGCTCGGGGGACCCCGCCGCAACCGCCCGCTCTCGAGAGGTGCAATAGTCCGCACAGCGGCGAACACGGCGCCCCGGATTCCAGCTCGGGCTCGTCCCGCAGCTGGTTCCCGGGCAGAACGCGGGAGGTGCAATCTCGGCGTCCGGGCCCTGCGCCTGGGCCTCGGATCGCCGCCGCCCAGACACACCCCCGCCGCCCGGGCGGGCGGCCCCAACCCCTCCCGGGCCGGCCCGGGTGGGCACCGCTCACCTGCACCGCAAGCCGGTCAGCCGCCCCGTGGGCTCCGGAAGCCGCGGCTGAGCTGGCTCCAGCCGGACAGTGCTCCGCTCTTGTAGTCTAGGAGGCTCCGCGCCGGGAGCGGCAA
The DNA here is from genome assembly GCF_029378745.1 of Bos indicus. Taxonomy (NCBI): domain Eukaryota; kingdom Metazoa; phylum Chordata; class Mammalia; order Artiodactyla; family Bovidae; genus Bos; species Bos indicus. The sequence continues at coordinate 81,564,516 of NC_091763.1, forward strand.
AAGGAAGAGTCCGACAGGCGGCGGTGGAGCCTGGGCGGCAGGAGGAGGTGGAGGAGGACTCCGGGCGCTCCGCTCTCGGGAGATCCACCCTCCTCCTGGCCGCTCTGCAGCAGCTGCCGCCGATCACTTCCGGGGCGCTGGGGAGTGGGGCGGAGCCGGCTGGGAAGCAACTTCCTGTCTGCGAGCTGAGAGGAGGGTGGGGGGCCGGGGCTGGAGAACAATGGCCGGAGGGCGCGGGCTCTCCTGTGTCCACTCTCTGAGTGTTGAGGGCGGGCTTCACGGCCTTTAGGGCGGCTCCACCCCCGGCTCTCTGCGCCGGCGAGGTGAAGTCACCTCCCGGGGGCCCGGGAGTGGCCGCGGGCCTCGCTGAGTTTCCCGGATCTCGGCGCCACGACGTCCTTGTCTGTCTTCTGGGGACCAGGAGGGGGTTTTTGGAAGGAGGGGGAGAGCGGAGGCCGCCATCTTGCTTCTAGAGGGCAGCCCCTTCTCCCGGGGCGTCCTAGGGTGGAGGCAACTCTAATGTGACCGGGGTTTCCCGAATGGAGCCGGCGACGTGGCTCGTCGCGGGCCGAATCCCGGGAGATGAGTCAGTCGCCTGCTCTGCCTGGAGGGTCTGGTGGCCGCCCTGGGCCTCCTATTCTCCTGCTGATCCCTAGAGAACTCTTCATCGGCGGATAGCCTGGGATCCTTTCCTGAGGATTCCTGAGCCTCCTACGACACTGCAGCTCTGATGTCTTGGTGTGGCATTGAGATCAACCCGTAGCTTCATCGTGTAATTTGGGAACCTAAATTGGAAGTAGTTCCACTAAATCGTTTGTTTTATTTAATCCATCCACAGGTTCGAAATAAGATCGTTAGACTAACATCCGTTAGCAGCTACAGTCTTGTCTCTTGATACTTAACTCCCTTCTCCAGCCTCCCCACCCTCCAACTGAGTATCAACTCTGCGCTTGACACAGTCCATTCAAAGGATGCCCAGTCTAATGAAAACAAATAATTATGGTTGGAAGTGTAGTATATCAAGATGTAGAGAGAAAAGAATGGGTGAGTTTACTGAAACTGCTTTAAGCTTTTAATGTGGGGATTTTACAGCACCAAAAAGGGGTGGAGTGGCAAATCCAGATCCTGACGTGCAGCAAAGGAACAAATAGTATTGAAAAGTCTGAGAAGTAATTCGATTTCAAGCCTGGGCTGCTGAAAAAGATGAATCTGAAGTAGTAGACAGGAGCCAAACATGAACCGTCTTATGCTGTGCTGAGGCAATGCATAGAGGAATGACCTTGGACAGATTGATAATACAATTTAAGTTGGTGGATAGATTAGCTGAGGGGAGGAGCAGGGCAAGCAGAGAGCTTGTAGACCAGGGGCCATTACAGAAACCAAGAGAAAAGAACCATAATGTGCGTGGCAGTGAAAATCCAAAGATGAATTCCTAAAGTACAGGATGCCAAGTGAACTGGTTATGATAATTGATTCATGGGGGGCAGGTGCTTGCTGGGTAAAAGAATAGAAATGACTATAAGTATGCCTTGTCCTGCTTTTGGGGGAAGGATAAAGGTGTATTTTACAAATAGGGAAGGATTGGGATGGGGTAGGGTGCAGAAAATAAGTGCCATTTTGGACCTGGTGGACTTTAAGCATGGATGGTGCTGTCTAATGGCAGTTGCTATATATATCTAGAGCTCTGGGTAGGATGTGGTATGAAGTAACAAACACCACAGGCTTGTATTACCACATTCAAGCCAACTGTGCAGTCTCACTTCATTGAGCACAGATTTAAAACCACTTCTCCTTTCTCCCTACTTTTTCTTGGGAAAAATGGTGAAATATTACATTTAAAAAATCCCCATGTGGTGATATATGCCTAATGGCCTTCTAAGGACAATAAAAGTTAGGCTTGTGCCAGTTGCTAAATTGCTTCAGTCATGTCTGACTCTGAGATCCCATGGACTGTAGTCCACCAGGCTCCTCTGTCCATGGGGGTCTCAAGGCAAGACTACTGAAGTGGGTTGACATTTCCTTCTCCAGGGGATCTTTCTGACCCGGGATCGAACCCACATCTCCTGTGTCACTGCATTGCAGGCAGATTCTTTACCACTGAGCTATCTGGGAAGCCTATAAAAGTTAGGTTTGCAAAAGCTGAATATGACAATTATAACTAGGATAGCATAGTATTTTTAAGAGTCTTTGATTTTTATTAAAAGCAGATGAGTATTTATTTATTTGGCCTCATGGTACACCATGGGGGATCATAGTGCCCTGACCAGGGATCAAACCTACGTCCTCTGCTTTAGGAGTGCAGAGTCTTAACCACTGAACTGCCAGGGAAATCCCTATCTTACTTTAATTAAATTTTAAAAATTTAATAATTGACAAGGCATTAGTTAAACTGGCCATAGATGGAGGATTGAGGATGGTAGACTGCAGAGATACCTGTTGAATGGAGAACTAGAAGGAGGATGACTTTCAGAAGAGTGAGCAATGGAAACACAATGAAAGACAACTTCAAGTTAGTCAGCCTGTCTCAGCTGCTTCTTGGTTGTTTACAGCTATGCTAACCTAGCTTAAAACAGTCAGAAATAGAATGGATCATTTTTGAGCAGAGGCTTCAGAAAGCCACAAATAGCAAAAGCCCTATAAATAATAGCTACAGCAACAAACCAAAGACTAATTATTAGTTATTCTATATTCCTGTATAACAGCATTTTTTAAATACACACAAAAATAAACTCTCACCTTTAGTTCTTAGATTATTCAAATACATTATTCTCAATTTTCCTGGAATAGAATTACATTTAGGTGTAGTAAACAACCATGTAATGGATAATATACTTAACTCTAAATGAGAACAATGATCTTGAGGTCCAAAGTTCTTTTCACCATATGACCCCAGCAAAGTCATTTAACCTCTCAGTGCCCTAGCTTCTTTGACTATAAAATAGAGTTAATAATAACTTTCTACCAGTCTGCCTCTCAGAGATATTACAAGAAATAACATATATTGCTTTAAAAGCTCTTTGAGGTACTTGGATGAAAGGGCATAATGGTAAGTATATGTTATTAATAATCAGCACTAATATCCAGTAGAATGCATGAGCATTTCAAAATTTGCTGCCTGAACAACTCAAAGAACAGGAAGGATTCTGTTTTAAAATATACTTGGATTTCTTCTTGACTTGTTCATTTAATTTTTATTGTTTATAAACCTACCTTATTTATGAGGAAAAAAGGTAAGTTTTAGTAACTATAATTCTTACATTTGCTTGTAGCTAATTATGCTTTTGGGAGAAGTATAAGGTATGTATGCTTTTGTCAGAATTACATTTTAGAATTAATGATCAGTTTACTGCAGTCGTTTAACTGGAATTTTCTATTAAAGCATTACTCACATCCCCATAGAATAGTAATTTACATGTAGTTACATGTTTGAAGTATGAAGGTAAGTGCATAAATCTGTCATTTTCATCATTGTTTAATCAGAAGGTCTTGTCCAGCATCTATTTCCACAGTAGATGAAATTTTGCCCCTTAGATTGCTGCCCTCAGTATTTCTCTTTTGAAAGGTGTATGTGTATATAAACATTCATTTAAATATATTCATGGCTATATAATGTGCATATTTATTTTTATATACCTGCTTATATATCAATTTATAAAAAATATATTAATGTACAATAGCTATACATATAGTAATGACAAAAGCCGCCTAGATGTATTGGGAGTAAGGTGAGAAAGTTGTTCGTTACTAGCAGTTTGTCCCTATTGGTGGAAAAAGAACTCAAAATACACGTTTTATTATTAGTAGAGTTCTAAATATTATCTGTAATACCCGTGGTATATTAACATTTGTATTTCGTTTTGTTTTCATAACAACTTTGTAAGACATGCATTGTTAAAAAAAAAAAATAGGCTCAAAGGGTTTGAAGATTTGCCTAAGAGCTGAAAGACTCGCCATAAATTGTCATGTAGCCAAGTCAAACTCAATCTCTTATCCTGAGACTCTCAAATTAGCCTTCTTTCTAGGACTTCATAGATTGCTACCAGCTTGATATGGCAGTTATTTGCATTTCTGGCTTATGATTGATTGCCTGTTAGAATCTCAGAAATCTAGCCAAACTTAAATTTTTAAAACTTCAACTGCTATTCTTATGTTTATAGAAATGCCTTTACCACCTTGAAGACAGACATTTTGTTTTATTCATCTTCATGGTGTCAGGCGTAAGTAATTAAAATATTTTAGGGATAAAAATAAAAAGTATATTGTGATGATTAGTTGAATATGAAAAATATGTGATCACCTTAGAAGCTTTTAGGTGTGTGTGTCCATTTTTAGCACATTTAGGTAAAATTTTGTTTTGATTTGTTTTTTAGCTTAAGTTTATGAGACTCATAAGTTTATGAGACTCTGTTTCCTGCTTCACTTTTGCTGACATTAGGCCTAAAGGGGTAGGTTTATATAGGTACCATGACAGTCACTTGTATAATGTTTCTGCCCTAATGTTGTGGCCACTCTAGTGAGAATGCATGAAGAATGGAGGTCTGACATTTAGACTTTATAATCTTGCCCTTCATTTCCACTTTTGTGGACCACATATTTCCATACTTGTTCTGTTGGGATTAAAGGCTAAGACCACTAGATCAATGGTTCCTAAGTGTGACTGCTAACCTTCAGAACCACCTGTACAGACAGTCCCTGATTTTATGATGGTGTGGAAGCAATACATGTTCAGTGGAAACCATACTTGGAGTTTCGAAGTTTGAGCTTTTCCTGGGCTAGCCATATGGGTACAATACTCTCTCTCATGAGGCAGCTTCCAGTCAGCTGCGTGAACACGAGGGTAAATAACTGCTTTATCTCCAACCATCCTGTGCCCAGACAACCATTCAGTTTTTCATCTTAACTACAGTGGTCAATAAATTACATGAAATTTATAAAATAGATTTATTATAAAATAGGTATTCATGTTAGCTGATTTTTCCCAACTGTAGGCTAATGTAAGTGTTCTGAGCATATTTAAAGTAGACTGAGCTCAGTTATGATGTTCAATAGGTTAGATTTTTGACTTATGTTATTTTCAATTTATGATGGATTTATTGAGATATAACCCCATCATAAGTTGAGGAAGATATGGTTAGCTTTAAAGCAAATTTAGATTCTTGAGTCCCATTCTAAACAAAGTAAGTCTTGGGTAAAACCTTATATGTATATTTATATAAATTTAAATATATAACAAATATAAATAGTTCTGTTTATAGCTATAACACCCTCCTTCAAATTCTAATCAGTTAGGGTTGGGAAGTTCTGGTTTACTAACTTACCCAGTGTCACCCAGAACCCTAAATAGAGCTAGAAATGGACTCAAATTTTATGAATCTGAGTTAAGCACTTTTCACTGGACTTTTTCTGTCCTTTCACTGACTATGTATGATGGGGTGGAATGGAGAAGTGAAGGAAAAAATAGCAATTTCAGTTTAAAATTTTTTCCTACCATATTCTGTTCCATGGTTTTTGGATTAAATGAGTTAATATCTGTAGAGTACTTAGAACAGTATCTGGCACATGTCTAGTACATGTAGGTGAAATGTTAAATGAGTAGGTTAAATGTTAAATGAATGCTGTTGTCTAATTAGAGCATTTACTTTGCTCAGGGTTAATAAGGTAAAATTGAATTAGATATAAACATTTTCTATGTAGAAAAAAATGTGTATAACAGTGGCATCCTCCGCTTTTGTGTATGTATGTTTTGGAAACCCTGAATTTGTATAGCTGAAAATATCTCTATGCTGCTGCTTTTCATCTTTTCTGACACATTAAGAGAAATGTTAGTAATTATTGAATGAACTTTGGGATTTGCAGCTGTGTAGTATTTTTATATTCTTTCATTTAAGATGTAATTACAGTTAAAGTGCATTGGATGATGTATTTTGGGCTTCCCTGGTGTCTCAGACGGTAAAGATTCTACCTGCAATGCGGGAGACCTGGGTTGGAAAGATCCCCTGGAGCAGGGCATGGCAACCCAGTTTAGTATTCTTGCCTGGAGAATCCCCAAGGCCAGAGGAACCTGGTGGGATACAGTCCATGGGGTTACAAAGACTCAGACACAACTAAGTGACTAAGCACAGCACAGCAGAGCATGATGTATTTTATACTGTCCTTCTATCACTGAATTAGCTCTAAAATTGATTTTTACTATTGTGAAATCAAGTATTCATTTTTTAGAAGCCATTGTCTGCTTGGATTGATCTTGCAAATGAAATATTTCCCTTGAATTAGGGAATAGATATGCTTAGTTCTATTTAATGTCTGTCCTCTTCAGGTTTCTTTCATAATCTTTCAACCTTGAATAAGTTTTTATACTTTTTAACTATAAATAAAATTGTGCATTTTTCTCACCAGTAAATGAAGAATCTATTTTGATATTTTAAAGAGCTCTTGATTACATTTTGACAGAGTCTGTGAAAATATACCTCTGGTCAGAATCTATCATTGTGAAAATAAATGCCCACTTTAGTTTTGTTCAGTTTTATAAGTTGTATTATTTTTCAGAAGAATCACTGCATACCTGTCATCAATATCTAGTGAAAGTGAAAGTGTGAGTTGCTCAGTTGTGTCCAACTCTGTGACCCCATGAACTGTAGCCCACCAGGCTCCTCTGTCCATGGAATTCTCCAGGCAAGAATACTGGGATGGGTTGCCATTCCCTTGTCTAGGGGGTCTTCCTGACCTAGGGATCAAACCCGGGTCTCCTGCATTGTAGGCAGATTCTTCATCATCTGAGCCACAATTCTTGGGCTTCAATGGCTTCTATTAATATATTCTTGTGTGTCTGTGTGTGTTTGGGTGTGCGGGTGAGTGTGTGGGTATACAAATACACAGAATACTTTCATATCTTCCTGTAGAATACAAATCTAGTCTTTAATATACTTCATTAAAATGAATTATTGTATTATAAACAAATTGATTTGTCCTGGAAAAGAGTAAAGGTGGGGATAGACTAGAACAAAAAGGTATTTATAAAATCAGGAGGAATCTGGTAGGTAGCAGGGATTACACCAGAAGATACAGATCTAAGAAACCAAAAGAAAGAATTAGATGCCATCCATTGGGAAGCAGTTGACTATCTGAGTCCAGAGTCAGCCAAGGAAAGGGAATTAGATTACCATTTATTGAATATTTACTATATTTGAAACATTGTACCAGGCACCTTACAAAAGAAGGGATGTCTGGCTATGTCCCATGAATCTGGATGGTTTGAGTCTTGGGGAATCAGAAAGAGGCATAAATCTCTTTCCTGGTTTTCCACTGAGAAAGAATTACACTATACAAGTCAGTCCTCCTGTAAAGGTTAGTGGGGTACATATTACGGTCAAGACACAAATCGCCTGAGTGTTCTTATTTTTGCCACATTATCCTTTCTTTGTTTTCTTTCTCTTTTTCTCCATTTAAAAAATCACCCATTAAACTTCCTCTACTTCCCATTCCATCTATTCTTCACTTCCTGTCTCTCCATCTTTACCTCTTCTCTCAAGTCATTTGCTCAAGAACTTTGCTACATGTATCAGCCCAATTTTTAACTTACCTAGACTACTGTGCTGGATATTTTATAGACATTCAAGAGATTATTGGCTATGAAAATATTTTATAAGTATAAGCAAATGGCATTTCACTTATATCCTGGGATCTTAGTCAAGGGAAAAACTGCATATCTTTATACTCTTAATAGGCGTTTTCGTTGACTTCAGGATTATTCCATAGTTTCATTAATTTTCTGACAGAAAGAAATCAACGGAGGATGAATAGATACTATGATCTTTGGGTTTGGCCTGAAGGTTATTAAGGATTTCAATGAAAATGGAATCCATGCAGAGGAAAGGCCTAAAACAAAACAGATGAATTAGTTTTCTAATGCTGCTGTGACAGTTATCATAAACTTAGTGGCTTAAAACAAAACACACTTATAATCTTACAGTTCTGCAGATCAGAAATCCTACCCAGTGTTCAGTTCAGCTCAGTCGCTTAGTCGTGTCCGACTCTTTTCGACCCCATGAATCGCAGCACGCCAGGCCTCCCTGTCCATCACCAACTCCCGGAGTTCGCTCAGACTCACGTCCATCGAGTCGGTGATGCCATCCAGCCATCTCATCCTCTGTCTTCCCCTTCTCCTCCTGCCCCCAATCCCTCCCAGCATCAGAGTCTTTTCCAATGAGTCAGCTCTTCACATGAGGTGGCCAAAGTATTGGAGTTTCAGCTTTAGCATCATTCCCTCCAAAGAAATCCCAGGGCTGATCTCCTTCAGAATGGACTGGTTGGATCTCCTTGCAGTCCAAGGGACTCTCAAGAGTCTTCTACAACACCACAGATCAAAAGCATCAATTCTTTGGCGCTCAGCCTTCACAGTCCAACTCTCGCATCCATACATGACCACAGGAAAAACCATAGCCTTGACTAGATGGACCTTGTTGGCAAATGCTATCTAGGTTGGTCATAACTTTTCTTCCAAGGAGTAAGAGTCTTTTAATTTCATGGCTGCAGTCACCCACTGCAGTGATTTTGGAGCCCCCAAAAATAAAGTCTGTCACTGTTTCCACTGTTTCCCCATCTATTTCCCATGAAGTGATGGCACTGGATGCCATGATCTTCGTTTTCTGAATGTTGAGTTTTAAGCCAACTTTTTCACTCTCCACTTTCACTTTCATCAAGAGCCTTTTTAGTTCCTCTTCACTTTCTGCCATAAGGGTGGTGTCATCTGCATATCTGAGGTTATTGATATTTCTCCCACAATCTTGATTCCAGCTTGTGCTTCTTCCAGCCCAGCGTTTCTCATGATGTACTCTGCATATAAGTTAAATAAGCAGGGTGACAATATACAGCCTTGACATACTCCTTTTCCTATTTGGAACCAGTCTGTTGCTCCATGTCTGGTTCTAACTGTTGCTTCTTGATCTGCATACAGATTTCTCAAGAGGCAGGTCAGGTGGTCTGGTATTCCCATCTCTTTCAGAATTTTCCACAGTTTATTGTGATCCACACAGTCAAAGGCTTTGGCATAGTCAATAAAGCAGAAATAGATGTATTTCTGGAACTCTCTTGCTTTTTCGATGATCCAGTGTATGTTGGCAATTTGATCTCTGATTCCTCTGCCTTTTCTAAAACCAGCTTGAACATCTGGAAGTTCACAGTTCATGTATTTCTGAAGCCTGGCTTGGAGAATTTTGAGCATTACTTTACTAGCGTGTGAGATGAGTGCAATTGTGCGGTAGTTTGAGCATTCTTTGGCATTGCCTTTCTTTGGGATTGGAATGAAAACTGACCTTTTCCAGTCCTGTGGCCACTGCTGAGTTTTCCAAATTTGCTGGCATATTGAGTGCAGCACTTTCACAGCATCATCTTTCAGGATTTGAAATAGCTCCACTGGAATTCTATCACCTCCACTAGCTTTGTTCGTCGTGATGCTTTCTAAGGCCCACTTGACTTTACATTCCAGGATGTCTGGCTCTAGGTCAGTGATCACACCATCGTGATTATCTGGGTCGTGAAGATCTTTTTTGTACAGTTCTTCTGTGTATTCTTGCCACCTCTTCTTAATATCTTCTGCTTCTGTTAGGTCCATACCATTTCTGTCCTTTATCGAGCCCATTTTTGCATGAAATGTTCCCTTGGTATCTCTAATTTTCTTGAAAAGATCTCTAGTCTTTCCCATTCTGTTGTTTTCCTCTATTTCTTTGCATTGATCACTGAGGAAGGCTTTCTTATCTCTTCTTGCTATTCTTTGGAACTCTGCATTCAGATGCTTATATCTTTCCTTTTCTCCTTTGCTTTTCGCTTCACTTCTTTTCACAGCTATTTGTAAGGCCTCCCCAGACAGCCAATTTGCTTTTATCCCTGTCTCCTGTACAATGTCATGAACCTCCGTCCATAGTTCATCAGGCACTCTGTCTATCAGATCTAGGCCCTTAAATCTATTTCTCACTTCCACTTCCACCCAGTGTTCACTGGACTACAATCCATCTGTTGGCCAGGTACATTCTAGAGTCTGCTTGTTTCCCTTGTCTCATGGCTTCCTTCACCCTCAAGGCCAGGAGCATCGTGGGCCTGCCATCTCTCTGCTTCTCACAATTCTTTTTTCTACTTCTAAGGACTCTGGTGATTACATTGAGCCCATCTGGATAATCAAGGATAGCTTCCCTACCTTAAAATCAGCTGATTAATTCCATCTGGGACCTTAATGTGCCTTTGCTATGTAACCTAACCTAATCAGAGATTCCAGGGATTAGAATATAGACGTCTTTGGGGAAATGGGTATTATTGTTTTTTATGTATTTACTTATTTTGGTGCCTCAGGCAATAAAGAATCTGCCTGCAATGCAGGAAACCCAGGTTTGATCCTTGGGAAGGGAAGATGCCCTGGAGAAGAAAATGGTGACCCACTCCAGTATTCTTCCGTGGAGAAATCCATGGACAGAACCTGGCAGGCTACATTCCATGGGGGTCCCAAAGAGTCAGACATGACTGAGCAACTAACACTTTCACAGTTGAGTTAGAGAGAGGGGTGTTATTCCATCTACAACAAAGGAGAGGATCCAGGCAGTCCTTAAAAAAGGGACAAATTATGGCTTTAAGTAAACATCATACTTTGGAGGAATAGATGGCAACAAAGAAGTGCTAAAGACAGGACAGTTCATGACAGTGGAAATAACATTTTCATAGATTGGAGGAAATAACTTGGATATGTCATGTAATTGTCACAGAAAATAACACCAAAGTCAATTTGTACTGGCATAAAATATTAAAATTTCAGGAAAGAATTCAAAGTGTACCACTTAGCTCTTGAAAGACTCAAAAATAATGACCTTGGGCAACTATATGCAAGTCACTCAAACAAAGCCTGTTTCTCTGAAGTTTAATAAAAATTACAAAAAGGATTTTACTCCACAATTACACAATTTGATGAATTTTGTATTGTAAAGTGCTAAACAATTTTATACGTCTTCTTATAACTCCTAGATAGTGTACTCTTGGAGCTTAATATTTTAGTTCTATTTTGATATTCTGTCTGGGATCTTCTAGTCTGCTTCTAAACCTAGAGAGAAAACCCTGGGCCTGTCTTTGTGTATGCACAAACACAGAAACTGGGGGGTTCTTGTTCCCACCACTTACCCCATTCTTCCTCCATGCTCAGAAAAGGCCATGAGGGTGGAGTAGATTTATGTAGCACAGAATAACAGTTTCACTTTTTCCTCTCATTCTTGCTGGGCCACAAAATTATCATTATCAGACAGTGAGATTAAAAGTATCTGTTCCTTTAGTATTTGCCTGAGGTTTTCTAATGTGAAAAACCTAACTACAGGTGGAATGTAATACACTAGCCTTCTTTTAGTTGCTGCCACTGCTGCTGCTAAGTCAAGTCGGTCGTGTCCGACTCTGAGCGACCCCATAGACGGCAGTCCAGTAGGCTCCTCTGTCCCTGGGATTCTCCAGGCAAGAATACTGGAGTGGGTTGCCATTTCCTTCTCCAATGCATGAAAGTGGAAAGTGAAAAGTGAAAGTGAAGTCGCTCAGTTGTGTCTGACTCTTAGCGACCCCATGGACTGCAGCCCACCAGGCTCCTCTGTCCATGGGATTCTCCAGGCAAGAGTACTGGAGTGGGGTGCCATCGCCTTCTCCCTTTTAGTCGCTAAAAACCTATTAAATGAAAAAGTCTAAATCTTTAGTTTCTGTGTATTTTTGAAACGGCCATTTAAAAACTACAATCTATGGCTCTCCTCTCTTCTGTTTCTGACTCACTGTGCTTATATTTTCTTTTTTCTGAGCACAAAAAATCTAGATGTCCCAAAGAAATAAACATGGAAGAAGTAAATTAATATAATAATGGAATTTTAAAGTTGTAGAAGACTTCGGAAGTGGTCTAAACTAGAGAGTCTCTTTAAAAATGGCTTTACTATAATCCATGGTGTATGTGCTGTGTCATAAGTCACTTCAGTCACATCTGACTCTTTGCGACCCTATGGACTGTAGCCCACCAGGGTTGCTGCCCATGGCAGTCTCCAAGAGTGCAAGAATACTGGGAGTGGGTTGCCATTTCCTCCTCCAGGGAACCATCCTGACCCAGGGATTGAACCCGTGTCTCCTGTGTCTCCTTCACTGCAGGCTGATTCTTTACCACTGAGCCATCAGGGAAGCCCATGATCTGTGGAGGAAGGGCAACGGTCCTGAAGCCCACCAGTTTCCATTTTCTAATGAAAAGAGATCAGGGCTGGTAAATGCATCCATAGAAACTGAAGTAGAACCAGAATTCTAGTCATCCTCAAACCAGCTAGTCAAAAGGATAATCTACAGATAATCTACACTCACCTATGAGAACTGAAGACAGGTGTTGCTTTCTGGGGACCCATGGGAGCCAATGGTGCAGTTCCAGTCAAAGTCCAAAGTACCAAAAGAGCTAATGATGTAAGTTAAGTCTGAAAGCCAGCAGAGCAGAGACTCAAGAAGAGCCAGTGTCTCAGTTTGACTCTGAAGGCAGGAAAAGGGCTGATGTCTCAGCTCAAAGGCAGTCAGGCAGGAGGAGTTCTCTCTGATTTGCAGGAGCATCAGCCTTTTTATTCTATTTAGATCTTCATCTGATTGGATGAGAGCCATCCACATTAGGGAGGGCAATCTGCTTTACTCAGTCTATTGATTGAAAGGTTCATCTCATCCAAAAACACTCTCACAGATACACTCAGAATAATCTTTTACCAAGTATTATGGCACCTCACAGTCCAGTCAAGATACCATATAAAATTAAGCATCACAACCCAGGAAGCAGGGTGACAGCTCGCAGTAGGCTGCAACTCATGCTTACAGAGTTACTTTCACCTGGTCTGGTTTCCCACCAAAGCAAGAATCTCAACATCGTTGCTGGGTGGCCATGTTACATTGACTTGAAGAGTGTCTCACTGTAATTTCAATTTGTCATACTTCTGTGGAACTACTCAGAATAAGTCTGTACTCTGTTCCATAGTATAGGCTATGCTAGCCTTTCAAATAAATTAAGACCCCTGTTATATTCTCCCAAGTGATTTTTTTCTAAGTTAAATATTCCCAGCTTATTCTTCTAATCTGTTATATGATTTCTCTGACACACTGCCATTTTCTCAGTTTTCACAAAATGTGATGCCTTAACCTGAACACATTATTCTAAATGTGTTCTAACTCCTTTATACTGAAAAATAAAACTTTGAGTCCCCACTTAACATTCTTCCCATAAAAGGAATTTTTTGTTGAGAGGATCACTGAAACCATTTTTTTTTACTATAATACTAGTAATGAAACTAGCCTTAATACAAGCTGTCCAAGTAGTTTACATAAATGAGCCTCACATACACACACACACATATATATGTGAATCTCTTGACTGAAATATATATACATCACATTTCCTGCAATGTATCACTTTTCTTGAGACTCAGAGTCAGTGGATGTCACACCGAATACCTAATCATCCTGATTTTCTTAGGTGTCTACCCATCTCTTGTGACTCATTCCTAGCACAGGAGTAAATCCTGATTGGTCTAAGCCAATTAGGATGTTTCCAAATGGGAGCAATCCCCCTTCCAAGGAGATTTGTTTAATGGCAGGCATGTGATACAGTTCTGGCCAATTAGACATGTAGGAAAGTTGGCTGGAGTTGCTTCTTAGAAAAATTTTCTCATTTATAAACAGGAGATCCCAAGAAATGGCCTCTTTCCTGCCTCTGGATGTTATAACTGGATGTATTACCAGGAACTGCTATAGCCATTTTACTATCAGCTGAAAATGTCAGAGTGAAGATATCGAAGGAACTGGAGTCCTTGAGACCACCAAAGCCCTCCTCTAAAATTTTCTGCCCTTAATCTGTGAAAAAAGAAAGTGAAAGTTGCTCAGTTGTGTCCAACTCTTTGTGACCCCATGGACTATACAGTCCATGGAGTTCTCTACGCCTGAATACTGGAGTGGGTAGCCTTTCCCTTCTCCAGGGCATCTTCCCAACCTAGGGATCAAACCCAGGTCTCCGACATTACTGGCAGATTCTTTACCACTTGAGCCACAAGAGAAGGCCACCCTTCCTCTGTACTTCCAATCATACGAGACAATGAATTCTCTTATTGTTTAAGTCAAACTAAACCAGGGTTTTTGTTGTTGTTGCTGCTGCTGCTGCTGCTAAGTCGCTTCAGTCGTGTCCGACTCTGTGCGACCCCATAGACGGCAGCCCACCAGGCTCCCCCGTCCCTGGGATTCTCCAGGCAAGAACACTGGAGTGGGTTGCCATTGCCTTCTCCAATGCATGAAAGTGAAAAGTGAAAGTGAAGTCGCTCAGTCGTGTCCGACTCTTCACGACCCCATGGACTGCAGCTACCAGGCTCCTCCGTCCATGGGAGTTTCCAGGCAAGAGTACTGGAGTGGGGTGCATTGCCTTCTCTGAGGGTTTTTTTGTTACTTGCAGCCAAAGTCATCTTAATTTACAAATTCTGTCCCTGAACACTTCAAAAACTGAGTTAACCGTTGACTCACAGTTGGTGGGAAATCCAATATCTTCCCAGTTTCTCTTTGAATTTCTTCAGGCTGACATTCTCCAAGTCCAATGTTTTGATTCTATTGAATGCTTGCTGTCTCATCTCATCTCTTTTTATGTCCTTTGGGAAAGTGTTTTCTTATGCAGCCATGAAACATGACTTTTCTTCAATATTAAAATAAAATCCACTCGCATAAGACACATAAAGTTGTGTGTACGTGTGTGTGCATGTTCCAAACTTTACTGAAGGTTTAGGGTAATGGAATAGAGTTTACATTATTCAAGTAAAACATCTTAACGTGGATTATTAGACATTCTTGTTTTAAACATTCTCAGCAATTCTATCGGAATATTTCACTGGTTGCCTTCCATAGTCACTGGTCTCTGGTTTCATTCTTCAGGCTAATCTCTTCAAGAAGAAGCACTTCATCAAAATTCTCAGAGCTTGTTTTCCGATCAGTTTAGTTTTCCACCTACTTAGGGACTCCAGTTTACTTTTGCATATCAAAATTCAGCACAGTTCAGTTCAGTTCAGTCCCTCAGTCCTGTCCGACTCTTTGCGACCCCATGAATCCCAGCACACCAGGCCTCCTGTCCATCACCAACTCCCGGAGTTCACTCAGACTCACGTCCATCGAGTCAATGATGCCATCCAGCCATCTCATTCTCTGTCGTCCCCTTCTCCTCTTGCCCCCAGTCCCTCCCAGCATCAGAGTCTTTTCCAATGAGTCAACTCTTCACATGAAGTGGCCAAAGTACTGGAGTTTTAGCTTTAGCATCATTCCTTCCAAAGAAATCCCAGGGCTGATCTCCTTCAGAATGGACTGGTTGGATCTCCTTGCAGTCCAAGGGACTCTCAAGAGTCTTCTACAACACCACAGTTCAAAAGCATCAATTCTTTGGCACTCAGCCTTCACAGTCCAACTCTCACATCCATACATGACCACTGGAAAAACCATAGCCTTGACTAGATGGACCATTATTGGCAAAGTAATGTCTCTGCTTTTGAATATGCTATCTAGGTTGGTCATAACTTTTCTTCCAAGGAGTAAGAGTCTTTTAATTTCATGGCTGCAGTCACCCACTGCAGTGATTTTGGGGCCCCCAAAAATAAAGTCTGACACTGTTTCCACTGTTGCCCCATCTATTTCCCATGAAGTGATGGGACCAGATGCCATGATCTTATTTTTCTGAATGTTGAGCTTTAAGCCAACTTTTTCACTCTCCTCTTTCACCTTCATCAAGAGGCTTTTAAGTTCTTCTTCACTTTCTGCCATAAGGGTGGTGTCATCTGCATATCTGAGGTTATTGATATTTCTCCCGGCAATCTTGATTCCAGCTTGTGCTTCCTCCAGCCCAGTGTTTCTCATGATGTACTCTGCATATGTTAAATAAGCAGGGTGACAGTATACAGCCTTGACATACTCCTTTTCCTGTTTGGAACCAGTCTGTTGTTCCATGTCCAGTTCTAACCGTTGATTCCTGACCTGCATACAAATTTCTCAAGAGGCAGGTCAGGTGGTCTGGTATTCCCATCTCTTTCAGAATTTTCCACAGTTTATTGTGATCCACACAGTCAAAGGCTTTGGCATAGTCAATAAAGCAGAAATAGATATTTTTCTGGAACTCTTTTGCTTTTTTGATGATCCAGCAGATGTTGGCAATTTGATCTCTGGTTCCTCTGCCTTTTCTAAAACCAGCTTGAACAACTGGAACTTCACGGTTCATGTATTTCTGAAGCCTGGCTTGGAGAATTTTGAGCATTACTTTACTAGCGTGTGAGATGAGTGCAATTGTGCAGTAGTTTGAGCATTCTTTGGCATTGCCTTTCTTTGGGATTGGAATGAAAACTGACCTTTTCCAGTCCTGTGGCCACTGCTGAGTTTTCCAAATTTGCTGGCATATTGAGTGCAGCACTTTCACAGCATCATCGTTCAGGATTTGAAATAGCTCAACTGGAATTCCATCACCTCCACTCAGCACAGGCACTGCTAAATTAAGAGATATCAGTCTATGTTGGGTCTTATTTTGGGGGGTTATAGAAAAATTGGCATTTTAAAAAGTTTTAGTCTCTCTATTCTTCCTATTCTATTAGAATTTGCAAAAGGAAGGAAGCAATACAGTGAGTAATTTTCCCTCTGATATGGATTCTACAACCCCACCTTAGACAAAAGAAGCAGCTACAGTCACTCTGAGTTTTAAATAACATTATCTTTTCTGTGATACACAAGGATGTGTATCATCTGTAATACAGTAGTTCAGTAAAGTTGCTCAGTATTGTCCAACTCTTTGCGACCCCATGGACTGCAGCACGCCAGGCCTCCCTGTTCATCACCAACTCCTGGAGTTTACCCAAAATCATGTCCATAGTCGGTGATGCCATCCAACCATCTCATCCTCTGTCATCCACTTCTCCTCCTGCCTTCAGTCTTTCCCAGCATCAGGGTCTTTTCAAATGAGTCAGCTCTTCACATCAGGTGGCCAAAGTACTGGAGTTTCAGCTTCAACATCAGTCCTTCCAAAAACACTCAGGATTGATCTCCTTTAGGACGGACTGGCTGGATCTCCTTGCAGTTCAAGGGACTCTCAAGAGTCTTCTCCAACACCACAGTTCAGAAGCATCAATGCTACAGCGCTCAGCTTTCTTTATAGTCCAACTCTCACATCCATATAAGACTACTGGAAAAACCATAGCCTTGACTAGACAGACCTTTGTTGGCAAAGTAATGTCTCTGCTTTTGAATATGCTATCTAGGTTGGTCATAACTTTCCTTCTAAGGAGTAAGCATCTTTTAATTTCATGGCTGCAGTCACCATCTGCAGTGATTACAGAGCCCAGAAAAATAAAGTCAGCCACTGTTTCCACTGTTTCCCCATCTATTTGCCATGAAGTGATGGGATCGGATGCCATGATCTTAGTTTTCTGAATGTTGAGCTTTAAGCCAACTTTTTCACTCTCCTCTTTCACTTTCATCAAGAGGTTCTTTAGTTCTTCTTCACTTTCTGCCATAAGGGTGGTGTCATCTGCATATCTGAGGTTATTGATATTCTTCCTGGCAATCTTGATTCCAGCTTCTGTTTCATCCAACCCAGCCTTTCTCATGATGTACTCTGCATATAAGTTAAATAAGCAGGGTGACAATATACAGCCTTGATATATTCCTTTTCCTATTTGGAACCAGTCTGTTGCTGCATGTCCAGTTCTAACTATTGCTTCCTGACCTGCATACAGATTTCTCAAGAGGCAGGTCAGGTGGTCTGGTATTCCCATCTCTTTCAGAATTTTCCACAGTTTGTGGTGGCCCACACAGTCAAAGGCTTTGGCATAGTCAATAAAGCAGAAATAGATATATTTCTGGAACTCTCTTGCTTTTTCAATGATCTAGCAGATGTTGGCAATTTTATCTCTGGTTCCTCTGCCTTTTCTAAAACCAGCTTGAACATCTGAAAGTTCACGGTTCATGTATTGCCGAAGCCTGGCTTGGAGAATTTTGAGCGTTACTTTACTGGTGTGAGAGTTGTGCAAATTGTGCAATTGTGCAGTAGTTTGAGCATTCTTTGGCATTGCCTTTCTTTGGGATTGGAATGAAAACTGACCATTTCCAGTCCTGTGGACACTGCTGAGTTTTCCAAATTTGCTGACATAGTGAGTGTGGCGCTTTCACAGCATCATCTTTTCGGATTTGAAATAACTCCACTGGAATTCCATCACTTCCACTGGCTTTGTTTGTAGTGATGCTTCCTAAGGCCCACTTGATTTCACATTCCAGAATGTCTGGCTCTAGGTGAGTGATCACACCATTGTGATTATCTGGGTCATGATGATCCTTTTTGTACAGTTCTTCTGTGTATTCTTGCCACCTCTTCTTAATGTTATGCTTCTGTTAGGTCAATAGCATTTATGCGGTGAGCAGTGGCTGCGGCAAGTGGCGGCTGCATGCCAGGCGCTGGAGCAGCTTAGAGGTGATACCCCACATCCAAGGTCAGTAGTGGTGGCTGTGAGGAGATACTTACATTCAAGGTAAGAGAAACCTCAATAAGACAGTAGGCACTGAGAGAGGGCATCAGAGGGCATACAGAGTGAAGCCACAATCACAGAAAACTAACCAATCTAATCACATGGACCACAGCCTTGTCTAACTCAATGAAACTAAGCCATGACGTGTAGGGCCACCCAAGATGGAGGGGTCATGGGTGGAGAGTTCTAACAAAATGTGGTCCACTGGAGAAGGGAATGGCAAACCACTTCAGTATTCTTGCTTTCAGAACCCCATGAACAGTATGAAAAGGCAAAAAGATAGGACAGTGAAAGATGAACTCCCTAGGTAGGTAGGTCCCCAATATGCTACTGGAAATCAGTGGAGAAATAACTCCAGATAGAATGAAGAGATGGAGCCAAAGCAAAAACAACAGTTGTGGATGTGACTGGTGATAGAAGCAAGGTCTGATGCTGTAAACAGCAATATTGCATAGGAACTTGGAATGTTAGGTCCATGAATCAAGGCAAATTGGAAGTGGTCAAACAGGAGATGGCAAGAGTGAATGTTGACATTTTAGGAATCAGTGAACTAAAAATGGACTGGAATGGGTGAATTTAACTCAGATGACCATTATATCTACTATTGTGGGCAAGAATCCCTTAGAAGAAATGGAGTATCCATCATAGTCAACAAAAGAGTCCAAAATGCAGTATTTGGATGCAATCTCAAAAATGACCCAATGATCTCTGTTCGTTTCCAAGGCAAACCATTCAATATCATGGTAATCCAAGTCTATGCCCCGACTAGAAGCTGAAGTTGAATGGTTCTATGAAGACCTACAAGATCTTTTATAACTAACACCCAAGAAAGATGTCCTTTTTTCATAGGGGACTGCAATGCAAAAGTAGGAAGTCAAGAAACACCTGGAGTAACAGGCAACTTTGGCTTTGGAGTACAGAATGAAGCAGGGTAAAGGCTAATAGAGTTTTGCCAAGAGAACACACTGGTCATAGCAAACAGCCTCTTCCAACAACACAAGAGAAGACTCTACACATGGACATCATCAGATGGTCAACACCGAAATCAGATTGATTATATTCTTTGCAGCCAAAGATGGAGAAGCTCTATACAGTCAGCAAAAACAAGACCAGAAGCTGACTGTGGCTCAGATCATCAAATTCAGACTCAAATTGAAGAAAGTAGGGAAAACCACTAGACCATTCAGGTATGACCTAAATGATTATACAGTGGAAGTGAGAAATAGATTTAAGGGACAAGATCTGATAGACAGAGTGCCGGATGAACTATGTATGGAGGTTCATGACATTGTACAGGAGACAGGGCATCAAGACCATCAAGGGATCAAGACCATCCCCAAGAAAAAGAAATGCAAAAAAGCAAAATGGCTGTCTGAGGAGGCCTTACAAATAGCTGTGAAAAGAAGGGAAGCGAAAAGCAAAAGAGAAAAGGAAAGATATACCCATTTGAATGCAGAGTTCCAAAGAATAGCAAGGAGAGATAAGAGCCTTCCTCAGTGATCAGTGCAAAGAAACAAGAAAACAATAGAATGGAAAAGACTAAAGATCTCTTCAAGAAAATATATTAGTAGTTACTGTAATATTATACCAATTATTTGGGAACTAGTTATTTATTCAGATATTATTCATTCTTAAAATTTTATAGTTTGGTATATAAATTGTATATAAATTGGTGTATAAATTGGTATATAAAGCTGTTAAAGAAAAGACATTTATAGTGTATTCCAATGTCTTTTCCCCCCAGAGACCAGCAGAGTTTGGCACATAACTGTTTCTTGCATTGAGTTCAGCGTGTGGCCTGACTCTGCCCCTTTGCAGTGTCCTTCATCTCCTCTGGAACATGTCCCAGGGTGACATGTTCCTCCTTTCCTGGTTATACCATTGGATGTGAACTTAAATCTCCTTTATTCAGAAATTTCCTGTGCAACCCTCCAGAAACATTCCATATAAATATCCTTGTCAATAAAAAGAGAACAGTTGAATGGAATGCTTGGAAATGTTCCAAGGTACTTCCTCAACATCAGGAAAAAAAATCCCCAGTCTATAATGTTTCTACTCACGAACCCAAAGAAACAGAATTGGAAGGGTAAGTCAAGACAAATATAAAAGTCCTACTGGTAGGGAGGTCTGGAGAAAAGTAGTGTGGCAGCTTCTTTACAACAGAGAATTGAGACAGGTACACCAGAAGAGGATAAAGGAGGCAGTCCTTTTTCTAAAAAGGTTTATCTCTAAAAGGTAAAAAAAAAATTTAAAGCATGTTTTGATGGGGAATAATAGGGTTGGTATAAATAAATACAATACAGATGTCTAGATATGGAGCAGATTTTTCTTGAGTAAAGAAAAATGAAGTTCTACTTCTGTTAATGGTGAGTAGCTTGTATCACATCAACCATTCCATAGGTAACATTTAATAAAGTCTGGACAAAATAGAAGAAAGCAACTATATGAAGGCACTGAAAAGTGACCAAAGCAGGCAGAAATTGGAGGGGAGTCAACAATTGGAAGAAAGGAAGGACATTGGGTGAATTCTCCCCTTTTCATAACTCTTTACCTCAGGGCAGGCTCCAGGCAGCATCATACAGAGAGCTAAGGCTCAGAAACTTATAATCTTGAGTATTCAAAGTTAATGCTTGGAGCAACCATAGCTGAAATGTTATGGAGAATATTCCAGAAAGGAGAGAGCCACAGCAAGGCCCCCACTTAGGAGTACAAACTCTGGCTGAAAACCTGGCTCAACTCTGTACAGGACAGAATCCAAGCAGCTTATACAAGGCTAAAAGAACTGACAGTTTTCAGCTGCTGCCCAACATGGAGAGGTAAAGTTTAGAGTTTGAGTTCTGCGAAGCGGTCAGCTAAAACAAAAATCAATATTCTTGAGAAGAACATAACAGAGTTTACAGTCTCTGCAATGTATTATTCACCATGTCTTGGATACAATCCAAAATTACTACACAAAAGAAGAAACAGGAAAATATGACCAGTGCTCAAAGGAAAAGACAATCAAGAGATCAATCCCAGGATGCTTCACATGTTGTAGTTAGCTAACAAGGATTTTAAGGCAATTATTATGACTGCACTTAAGGATGTAAAAGAAAATTTAATTTTAATGGGCAAATATATAGGAAATCTCAGCAGAAATAGAAAGTAAAAAGAAATAACCAAATGAAAATTCTAGAATTAGGTGTTAAAATATCTGATATAAAAAATTGACTGAATGGGTTTAACTGCAGATGGTGATAGCAGAAGAAAGAATTAGTACCCTTAAATACAGGTCAATAGAGATTATCCAATCTGAAAAAAACAGTGGAAAGCTTGGGAAAAAAATGTGCAGAGCCCCAGTGAGATTTTGAACAACATCAAGCAGACTCTGTATAAGTGGAGTGTTGTAAGGCAAGAGAGAGAGAGAAAGAGAGAATAACTGATCAAAAATTTGAAGAATCAATGGCCAAAGTAAAAATTTGAAATTTCAAAATTTCAAAAAAGTGAATTTCCAAATTTGGTGAAATATCCAAGATTCTTGGCAAACACCAACCAGGGTAATGAGGGCACATCATACTGAAACTACTGAAATTAAAAATGAGACAACATATTTAAAGCAACCAGAGAGTCAGTACATTGTGAACAAGGCAACAATGATATGTAATGCTGCTGCTAAGTTGCTTCAATCATGTCCAACTCTGTGTGACCCCATAGACCGCAGCCCACGAGGCTCCGCCGTCCCTGGGATTCTCCAGGCAAGAACACTGGAGTGGGTTGCCATTTCTTTCTCCAATGCATGAAAGTGAAAAGTGAAAGGGAAGACGCTCAGTTGTATCCGACTCTTAGCGACTCCGTGGACTGCAGCCTACCAGGCTCCTCTGTCCATGGGATTTTCCAGGCAAGAGTACTGGAGTGGGGTGCCATTGTCTTCTCCAATCACAGCTGACTTTTAATCAGAAGTCAGAAGGTAACTGAATGGTACATTTAAAGTTCCAAAAGAAAGAAAACACTAGAACTCTATACCTATTATATACCTAGTAGAAGTATCTAGAATTTTACACCTAGAAAAAATACTCTTTAAGAATGAAAGTGAAATAAAGGCATTTTAATATGAAAGAAAACTAAGAGAATTAATGGCCAGTAAGCTAGCACTACCAAGAATGCTAAAGAAATATTTAATACTACATACCAAACAGAAACCTTCATATTTTTAGTAGTTTGTTTGCCAAGAAGTCAAACCTGGAACAAAGTTTCAATTGAAGTAGTTTATTGGGTAATATTATGTGCTGAATTACGTGCCATATCTCCTGCCCCCTGCCAGATTTATATGTTGAAGTCCTAATCCCCAGCACCTCAGAATGTAACCTATTTGGAGGTAAGGGCTTTATAGTGTTGATTAAGTAAAAATTAGGTGTTCAGGGTAGGCTCTAATCCAAAATGATGGATGTCCTTATAAAATGAGGACATCTGGGCATGTGGAAAGACAGCAGGAATGTGTGTGCACAGGAGTGACCACATGAGGACACATAAAGAAGCAGGCCATCTACAAGCCAAGGAGAGAGGCCTTAGAAGGAACTAAACCTGCTGACACCTTCAGCTCAGGTTTCTAGTCTCCAGAACCATGAAAAATACATGTATGTGGTTTAAGCCATCCAGATGGTTGTATTATATTTTATTATGGCAACTTTAGCAAACTAACGTATTAGGGGATACTAGGAAACATGGTAGAGAAGTGGGGATGGAAGAGAAAGGCAGCCAGTAAAAGGTATATTATTAAGCTCTGTGGGTACTCCTTTGTTAAGGTCTGAGGGAATGGTGCTAAAGATCAAAGTAATTAAGGGGACAAGCTTTTGGAGTCTGGCAGATATAGATTCAATCTCACTTCTTTACTTATCTATAAAATAAGGATATCACCACTTAATGAGAATAACACAGTCCACTTAAAACCCTTAGCCAGTATTTGACATATTTTATGTGCTCAACTAGTATCATTATTTTATCATTTGATTCCATGACAACACTGTGAGATTAGTATATGTGATAATTTATTTACAGTAATTAAAAATCATTAAAATTTAAGTTATGTTGGGAATCTGAACAGTATTGTGAGTGATTTATAGTGTTTGGTACAGTGTCTTAGTAAATATTCAGCATATTAAATACTTTATTACATTCAATAATAATTCATTTATATATGCATGATTGTCATGTCAGTGTAACTGAGCCATACTGAAATTATATTTCTCTGTGTTCTGAGTTTCCTGCTGCTACAATCATATTCTGTAAAGTATAATAGATACATATTGTATTAGTGATGCTTGTCAGGTCTTTCTTCCTCTAAGTGCCAAGGTTTGGAAGGGGACTCTTGGTGAGTCATCATCTTGGTGTCTTGTGGTGACAGGCGACCTTATTGTCTGCCTAGTGCCTCCAAGCATGGCTTCCTGAAATAAGGCTACAGTTCCCTAAATGCTGACTGGTTGCAGTGGTTTTGTTATTGCTGTAGACGCTGCCACATTCCTGGAATTACCCTTGATAGACCTCCTGGCAAACAGGAAAATATTTTATAACAGATGTCAGGTACTCAAGTAAATTACCTTTAATTATGAAAAATACATAGACTCAGAATTAGTGATCAAAATAGGTTAATTTTTTATTAGCAGTAAAGAGGTATACAATTTTAAGTACAGAAATTTTATCTTCACATTAAAAATACTCAGATCATATAACTGAGACTGAAAAACCCAAATTACTTCAAAATTTTATTAAGGGCCTGTTGAGAGCACATTTTTTAATAGTTTTATTTTTATTAATGATTTTATTGATTTCAAAAAAAGATAAAATCAATTTATATATATAACTGGTAGTAGGAATAGGAAGATTAAAAAAGGAAGGATTGGAGGGACTTCCCTGGCAGTCCAATGGTTAAGACTCTGAGCTTCCATTGTAGGAGGCACAGGTTCAATGGGGAACTAAGATCACATGCCATGGCACGGCCGAAAAAAAAGAAAAGCATTTGATTTTATGTTCATTCATTCACTGAACAGATATTTATTAAACAGTAAATACTACCAAGCACTACTCTAAGTATTATAATCATAACTAAAAAACACTAAAAAAGAAAGAAAAAATTACCACCCTTACATTTGAAAGAAATGTCAATAAACAACACATTCAGAAAAAATTATGAAAGAGTAATGACCAAGAAACAATCCCTTATGTTAGCAAATGTCAAAGAAACAATCAGTTAAACCCTCAATGATGAGTCAGTGATAGCTTAATTATTTTCAACTTGGAAAATGATTTACCAAAAAACAAAAAACATAAAAAGAGAAACAACCACATTACAAATCCTAATAAAACCACTAAGGCACTATTCACAGAATAGTGAAAGAATGGTGTCTATTTAAAAACTTTTAAACCACATGCCAACAAGCAATCCCAATTTATTATGTATCTGTTCCAATAAGATAAGATTCCAGGAATAGAACCAAATAAAAGTTAAGAGAAAAATGTAACTGTTACTGAATATTCTCACATGTCCGGTGGGTTCCCTTGGATACTTGTTATACCCCTACTGTGTGTTCAGGAATTCTATTTCTTCATTCAGTCAGAGGAATCAGGCTCTGGCAAATCGAGTCATATAAATTCAAGAGACATGAACAAGCTAGACTGATTGCGTCACTTTATTTGTTAATATCTTTACAGAGGACAAAATCCCCCTAGACATTCAAGACACCCTTCCCAGAACAAAAGGTACTTCAATGAATTTAAGAAAATCTCCTTAAGACTGTGGGAAAATGAAAACAATTATCCTGTGGAATGTTGTTACATGTCTATTGAGATTGGAGGGCATCATGGACTTAATGGACATGAGTTTGAGTAAACTCTGGGAGTTGGTGATGGACAGGGAGGCCTGGCATACTGCAGTCCATGCGGTTGCAAACAGTCCGACATGACTGAGCGACTGAACTGAACTGATTGAGCATTTACTCAATGTGTGTCCAGCACTTTACTAAATGCTGAGGAGCCAGATTTTGGTAATATCTATTCAACCCTTCAAAGAGCTCACAAGCTAATGAGGCAACACTGAGGAGTACCTGTAACAAGCTCTGTGGTGGGTAAGAGGTACCAGGGAAACACAGTTATTATCTCAGCCTTGGGAGAATGAGTAATGGTTTTCCTAGTGATGATACTTTAGTTGAATTGAAAGGAGGAGACAGTGGAAAACATTCATTCCAGCAACAGCAACAAATTTACAAGCACATGGAGCTTTAGGAAACAGCATTTGTTGTTATCACTGATGTGTGAGGTCACCTGACAGATGATGACATTGGAAATGAAGGCTGGGACCAGTTGTTTCAGTCATGAGGAGACATGCAAGAGAACAGTAAGATCAAACTTGTGTTTTAGAAAGATCTTTCTGGCAATGCTGAGTGTTCAGCTAAAGGAAACTTCCCTGCCCTCCCCAGGACAGTGTTGGCTACACACCAACAAATATATCTGCACTGATTCTTTTTCTCAAAGCCATCCAAACAATAAGCAGACAATTAACTCCACGTTTGTCTCTTATTAGACACTAGATCTCTGTCTCTTCATGGAGTTCAGGAGAAAATCTAAATAAACCAATGACAAGATTTTAAGAGAGTACACAGTAATAATACTACCTATTATGTATTTAGGTCTAACAATCGCCTTACTAGGTAGGTATGAAACCGACCTTTCGTGACAACAGGATTCCTCAGGAGTTTGGGGGTCATGAGGATTATTCTGGAGGTGAGGGTGGAGTAGGGGGTATGAGATGGGTGGGGTATTTGAACCAACATGGTTAAACAGAGAAGAAAATAGGATTTCTTATACAGCTAAAAACTGGGTTTGAGCTGTATATGCTGAGGAATATGAAGGATTTTTTTTTTTTTACTAACACCCAATAGGATTTGGGGTCCCCAATTATGTAAAAGAAGATAATTTATCTTTAAGTATTTTTAAAGGTTAGGACACTGCGTATTCTAATTAAGCAACCCAGGTACTGCAAAACTGACACCCCAGCTGAAGAACACATTTTAGATTTGGAACACCAACAGTTCTCTATAAACCATTAAATCAACAACTGACAGTTTCAATTTTGGATTTCAGATTCTAAACTACATGTGCTCTTGAGGTCATTAAACTAGCTATACAGAAAACTATGTAGAAAATTTTTGGTGAAAAATAGATTTTATGTTGTCAAATATAGTCATACACATTTTCTCAGCAAAGCTTTTGACTTACATGGGAACTTTATAGCTATCACTTTTCAACATTCATCAGTTTATAAGGTAAATTAGTTTCCATTTCTTCTAAGATTACAAGTGACTTATTTTTTATTATAAAATTCCTTTATTTTTGGCCACACCTCGTGGCATGTGGAATCTCAGTTTCCTGACCAGGGATTGAACCCATGCCCCTGCATTGGAAGGGCAGAGTCTTAACTACTGGACAACCAGGGAAATCCTTGTTGTTGTTGTTGTTCAGTCACCACGTCATGTCCTAATCTTTTCGACCCCATGGACTACAGTACGCCAGGCCTTGCTGTCTCTCACTATCTCCCGGAGTTTGCCCAAATTCACGTTCATTGCATCGGTGATGCCATCCAGCCGTCTCATCCTCTGATACCCTTTTCTCCTTCAGCCCTCAATCTATCCCAGCATCAGGGACTTTTCCAATTAGTCATCTTTTCTCATCAGATGACCAAAATACTGGAGCTTCAGCTTCAGCATCAGTCTCTTCCTGTGAATATTCAGGGTTGATCTCCCTTAAGATTGACTGGTTTGATTTCCTTGCTGTCCAAGGGACTTTCAAATCCTTAAAAAGCCTTTTAAACTAAAACTAAAATTGTATAATGTTTAAATTTCTAAAGTAAATTCTAAAAAAGGAATGTGCCAGCAAGGGAATAAATAGGAAGCTTTGTTTAATCTGTTAATAACACCAAGTAAGTGGATATAATCAGTGAACAAATTCTAACCAAATAGCCACATACTTAATAAAAGTGGGAAAGCCTTCTCCTTTGAGAGGAGACTATTATTATTAGAAAAGAAACACTGTGGAAATTTCTGCCACTGCTGTGCAATAGGTGGGGTAGCTATAATTTTTCCTACTTCCAAGCTTTGTCAAGCTTACAGGCTCCTTACATGTACAAAGGACTAAGTAACACTAACTTTTCAAAACCAAGCAGTCCACAGTAACATAGTAATTAAATCTAGGCTGGAATAAAGAAAGATTGGAGAAATTTTAATACCTCTAAAAGACAAGTATAGTGGTTTGGAGCATTTAAAAAGTCCTGGAAATCAGCAGTGAAGTGTTAGTCACTGAGTCGTGTCTAACTCTCTGCTACCCCATGAACTGCAGCTCCTCTGTCCATGGGATTCTCCATGCAGAAACCAAGATAAATTGGAACCACTTAGCCAAGAAAACAAACAAACAAACAAAAAAAAACCCTGAAAGTAAATAGTGATTTTAAAAAGTGAGGGAGAGACAGACAGAAGTTTGTGCTTTTAGAATATTTTATTCTAAGTTGTTATCCTTAAAGTAGTGGTTTTTAGACACAACAGCCTTTTCCTATTCACCTATTTAAAAAATTATGATAGGGCCCTAATTATAACCTAAAGGAGAAATGAAAGGAAGAATATTATCATCAAAAGAATCTGTACTTCTACACGTAATGCTTGGGCACAACTCCACTAAGGCATAACAGAGGAGTCTGATGGAGACAAGGGGGCAGTCTGGCAGGTGAGTTGAACTGGTGACTTGATACCAGGAGCAGTGTAGTTATCAGTTCCAAACACAACACAGTACAACATTCTCTATTAATGCAGTAGTCACAGCCCCTGAAAATTCAGTGTGTATTAAATTGTACTCCCACTCAAATAAAAATATCTCATGATTTTAAAGAAACCACGTACAAGGAAGGTTAAAAAAAAAAAAAGGATTGTTGAAAAAAGATAGAACTAAAAGTTAGGACACCTGACTTCAAGTCCTGAATTTTCCCCTCCATAGTGGACATCAGGACTTTTGGGTACTCAGCATCTGAGTGTCCTTTCTTGATCTGGGGGTCCTCTGCAGGGTGAAGCTTGTTGGGAGACAGGACTTTTCCTCCTAGTGTGACGTACCAGATATCCCCTCTCTGGCAGAACAAGTAATTGGACAATCTTCCCTGGGACTTAGAATTGGAAGAGGTTCAACAAAATCTTGGAGTCACAGTGGCAGTGGTGTTGCTGAGAGTCCAAGTGGCTAGAAGTGTCTGGGGGAAGCACTGCCCCCTCCTTTAACTTTCTGGGCTTGGTTCTCCCTTGGTTCCCGAAGTCCTGCAAGAAGTTATTCTTTTGGCTTCTGCTGTCGAGAGCCAATTTGATGATCCCATCTAAGGGTCACAACAGGTTCTGTTTTCTCGGGGCCTCTGACACGTTTCCTGACATACACAGTAATTAGAAGCCCTGACTTATTAAGGTTCCTTCTAGGCTTGATGTTTATCAGTCAGTAAATCTCTGAAGGCTGCAGTCAGGGGTACATCCTTTATATGTAGCTTAAGCTTCAGAGTTTCCAAAGGCTTTCAAGCCTATCATCTCATTTGGCTTGGAGAGACAGGGGCACTTTAACACACTGTAAGCAAAGTATTTACCCTCAGTGCCTGGAGATTATAAAGCCTTTAATAAATTATGGTTATCATTACTGACACAGATACATTTTTAAGTGAAAAAATAAAGCTGCTTTTTGTATATCTGGTATGATCTCATTTCAGTAGGGATTTGTTTTGCATGCCAATGAAACCTCTCTGAAGCTCTGATGAAACAATGAATTTCTAGAAAATAAAACTGTCCCATTTGCTAACATGTGTATAGAAAGATTCTGGAAGAATCTGGAGGGGTGTTTTATTAGTTTGCTATGCTATGCTAAGTCACTTCAGTCGTGTCCAACTCTGTGTGACCCCATAGATGGCAGCCCACCAGGCTCCCCCGTCCCTGGGATTCTCCAGGCAAGAACACTGGAGTGGGTTGCCATTTCCTTGTCCAGTGCATAAAAGTGAAAAGTGAAAGTGAAGTCGCTCAGTTGTGTCCGACTCTTAGCGACCCCATGGACTGCAGCCCACCAGGATCCTCCGTCCATGGGATTTTCCAGGCAAGAGTACTGGAGTGGGGTGCCATTGCCTTCTCCATTATTAGTTTGCTAGGGCTGCCATAATAAGACACCACAGACTGGACGATGAACAGCAGAAATTTATTTTCTCATAATTCTGGAGACTAGGTATCTGATGGCAACAGGTGTGATTCCTTCGGAGGCCTCACCCCGAAGGAGTGGAGGATGAGTGCAGATGGCTGCCTTCTTTTTGTGTATTCACATGGTCTTTCCTCTGTGCACTCATGTCTGATGTCTTTTTGTGTGTCAAAATTTCTTCTTCTTAGAAGGGTACAGGTCAGATTGGATTAGGGCCCATCCTCATAGACTCATTTTAACTTCATCATCCCTTTTTTTAATTTAATTTATTTTTAATTGGAGGATAATTGGTTTACAATACTGTGTTTGTTTCTGGCACATATCAACATAACTTCATCATCTCTTCAAAGGCCCTCTCTCCACATATAGTCACATTCTGAGGTTCTTGGGGCTAAGGTTTTGACATGAATTTTGGGGGAACACAATTCAGTCCATAACTGGTAGCAATATGGAAGATTTACTTTTCCCGATATATTTTTGTTTTACAATGTTTCTGTACAAGGAACCTAATTATTTTATAACTTCAAAAAGTGGTTAGAATAAAGCAAAAATACTTTGTGTTCATAATTAAAATATAGCTGTATTCTAGGCTTAGATAATTACAAACTGCATCTTCATTTACATGAATGTCTCCTGGGCTGTGTGAAATTCGAGGGCTGTTGGACAATTCTTTGTTGCAGGACCAACCTGGCAGGGCACGATGCACAGCATCCTCTTCCCCAAAGTACTGCCAAGGAGCATCCTTCCACCATCACTTTGGCAACCAAAAACTTCACTGATCATCATCACTTTAAGTAATTTTATACTAACATTTGCAAATGTTTGGAAGTGTTTTCTTCTTTCTCTCCATCTCCCCCTTTCTTTTAAGATAACATAGGGAGAAATCACACTAATTACCTTTAGCTATGTCAGTGGGAAGCCTGGCTGTGTCCCAGTCATGGCAGAGTACCATGATAGCTAAAGGTATCCAAAGATGGTTAAATCTCTTGCTGCATTTTATCTAAATTATAGGCATGATGCTCAGGAGCAAATATAATAA
The DNA here is from genome assembly GCF_029378745.1 of Bos indicus. NCBI lineage: Eukaryota > Metazoa > Chordata > Mammalia > Artiodactyla > Bovidae > Bos > Bos indicus. The sequence goes on from NC_091763.1 coordinate 81,595,329, forward strand.
TAGCTAATGTGTCGTGCTGAAGCTGCTGCTGTGAAGAGCCAATTCGATGCAAAGGACCCCGATGCTGGGAAAGATTAAGGAGAAGAGGGCAACAGAGGATGAGATAGTTGGATGGTATCACTGACTCAATGGACGTAAGTTTGAACAAACTCAGGGAGATAGTGAAGGACAGGGAAGCTTGGCATGATGCAGTTCACGGGGTCACAGAGTCGGACACAACTTGGCGACTAAACAACAATGTGTTGTGAGCACTGAATATGTGCCAGACACTGTCTTTAATGCTTTATATATAAAATTCATTTTTTTTTACAATAAAACTATGATAGGCACTAATATTTGAAAGATGAAGGAAGAGGCACAGTAAGGTGCTGCTGCTGCTGCTGCTAAGTCGCTTCAGTCGTGTCCGACTCTGTGCGACCCCATAGATGGCAGCCCACCAGGCTCCCCCGTCCCTGGGATTCTCCAGGCAAGAACACTGGAGTGGGTTGCCATTTCCTTCTCCAATGCATGAAAGTGAAAAGTGAAAGTGAAGTCGCTCAGTCACGTCCGACTCTTAGCGACTCCATGGACTGCAGCCCACCAGGCTCCTCCGTCCATGGGATTTTCCAGGCAAGAGTACTGGAGAGGGCTGCAGAAAGGTGCAGTGCCTTGCAAATGATGGTGCTGTGCTTTGAAGCAGACAATCTGGCTTCAGGGCTGCCACGCTGAGCCACCACAGGGTACATGCCCTCCCTTACTGAGTGCTCACTGGGTGCCTGACACCTAGTAAGCACTGTTCTTATGTATTTCATAGCATGTGATCTTCACAGAAACAATGAGATTGCTATCATCACCTCCATTTTACAGACTTGGAAACTAAGAGGCTCAAATCTCTTTGGTGAAGTAGACAGCTTATACACATACAATTCATTAACATATACAAAATAATGGCAAACTTAACCAAAATTATTACCACAATCAAATCAATATCGAGAACCAAATAAATTATGTAAATATGTATTCTCTTTCAAATCTATTTAAGTTAGCAGTCAGTCACTTCTCATTGAGCTTTCTGAGGTCTGAAGTGTCTTATTACTGGATATTATATTTTGTGTAGAATTGATTTACATGTGTGATATCAGTTTCCCCCAAGAATGAGTGCAAAATAACTCAGCTGGCTAATAGTAGTCTCAATTTTATGAACTGATTGATCTTTCTCTTTTAACACAGAAGCAATAGTAACAGATTCAATAAAGACTTCATTTTATCTGTTTTATTTTGTTAAGAGAGTAGCAGCCCCACAGATTTTTAAGAAAGCTAGTTTGCTCATGCTACCAAGAATGTACCCACATTCTCAGAGCACCACCTCAGTTACAGTTTGGTGTAATTGTTAGCATCAGCTGAAGTACAACCTTACAGTGACTCTCAAAAAATGTACTAAGGGCAAATAGGAATGGTTTTTCTTTTTTACATAGTTGGAAAAAAATATAAGCAAAATCTTCTGATTTCTTGTATTCCCCCTCCTTACCAGATAGTTGTCTGGGGATCTTCTTCTGATCTACTGTTTTGAATTAAGTGTATCTACCTTTTCCCCAGATTTTGATTTTCATGATAAAGTACATATTGTTCTTTTTCTTAAAAACCAATGCCTCTACAAATATTTTTCTTTTCTTATTGTAAAACAGCACAGTGACATTAAAGTAAGTTCTGAAAAAGGAAAAAAAAAAACCCTCTAATCCTACCGTATTAGTATCTTAGTATATTTGAGACTCATATTCTAGTTTTTATCTGCAAAAACATTTTTTACATAATTTGTACACATACATAAGAAACATTTTACAGTGACTTTTACTTTTGAAATACCATAATTATTTTCCCTGTTTCTATAGATCTCATAGTGATCATCTGTAATGAGTGCATTCACATTTCTGAGTGGATATATCAAAATATCCTTAGCAATTCTTTTACTGTTGGTCATTTAGGTTGTTTTTAATCATTATCTACTTTGCATAGGCAATAAATATCTTTTTGCTGAAGTTTCTTCTACGTGTTTAATTACTTTCTTAGATCAAATTCCTAGATACGGGTGTTTCTGATTTGATTCATACTCTGCTATATCAAACCAGAAGCTATACTGATCTTCAGCACCCATGTCTGTCTCTCTGCTCATTCTTCCCACTAATTGAACAGGATCTATCACGAATCACTCAGTTGGTTAGTGGCCTGACTTTCTCAAGTTGTCCCTTGGTTACTTCCTTGGTGACAGCAGTATCCTGTGATGAGGTCAGGAGCCTCATGTTTACTAAAGAGGTGGGGCCTGTGAGCAGCTGAGTGAACCTGGCTCACACCCCTGACCCCAGCTCTGCTGCTACCTTCATGAAGGCAGTCCTTTGTTCTAGCACACAGACAGAAAGCAAAACAGTCTCTGAGCTGGGGTCACAATACTATGCCATATTCTAGACATCCAATGAACCTCATACAGGCCTATAAGGTTAAAGTACAGACTAATAATATGTTATTTGGCATCTTGAATAGCAAAACAAAGTGACTTCAAATGAAAGTAGTTTAACTGGCTCCCACCTTGGATTTAAATGTCTAAATGCATTAAATGAGTTTTGGATCATAATCAACTCTATGGCAATGATTTCTAGGATGTGTGTGCTCAGTCACTCAGTCATATCCGGCTCTTTGCGAACCCATGGGCTGAGGCCCGCCAGGCTCCTCTGTCCATGAGTTTTCCCCAGCAAGAATACAGGAGTAGGTTGCCATTCCTCCTCCAGGGGATCTTCCCCAGCCAGGGACTGAACCCATGTCTTCTGTGTCTCCTGCATTGGCAGGTGGATTCTTTACCACTGTGCCATCTGGGAAGGCCCTGATTTTTAATATAGCAGATAGATTAAAAATTTGTGGTTAGTTTATACAAAGTAAAGACTTCATCATTGAAGGTTCTCAAAGTATGATTTGATGTTTCACTGTAGTTTATCATCATAAATTAGAATTTCTGGATATTGTAGGATCTGATATTTGAAGGAAGGTGTGTTATAGTATAGTTTCCAAATAAGAAAAAGAAAGATTTTATTCTCAGGTTATTTATGTTATATCCTCATTCCAGTCCAGCTTTACTTTATTGGCAAGGGCTGTCAGTATGATTACTGTCAAATCATTCATATTATTATTACAAGGGACTTGAAAAATCACTTTAGCTTTATGTTAAAAATTCTTTGTAAAACCTTACACTTATTTTATAAATAACAAAGCAGTATGATATTATGGTGACTCTGCAATCCATAAGGAAATAGACTTAAATATTAGCTGGAATGAGTTGTGTTTAATGTGAGGAAAATGTACCTAGTTGTGTATTTGTTGACTTAAAAAAGGAGGGTTGTGATCTATTTGATAGGCTAAAAAAGTAAGTTGCTGTCTCTGTCTTCCTATCCCTAAATCCTGAGTTGTCTGTATCTGTGTACGTGAGAGAGATTAATGTTTGAAACAGTTTAGGCACAGTCCTGACAAAGTAGAAATGCTTCATGCATGTAAAATTGTAATCTTACATCACTTCTGATTGAAGGTTATATGCTTTGAGTTCTAGGCATTTATTTTTAGGTCTCAGGGATTTGGAGAATAAATGGTGCTTTTTTCCTGCCACCAGGTTTTCTTATGATTGGTTATTTTGATTGAGAAAAATTCTCAGCCTGAAGTGTGAGTTGTTTAGTCGTGTCTGACTCTTTGTAACCCCATGGACTGTAGCCCACCAGGCTCCTCTCTGTCCATTGGATTCTCCAGGAAAGAATACTGGAGTGGAGTATCCAGAACCAGGGTCTCCCTTTTTTTAAAAAAGCAGGGGGAGTGCACCTTACCTTTCTGAGTTTTTTTTTTTAACATACTCCAGAAACCTCTCCCTATCCTTCCAGTCTTACAAAAGACTCAATTTGTTTGGCACAGATAGCTTCAGGAATAATCACTGGCTTCCTGTCTTGAGAGCACAATAGGTATCAGGATGCACCAGCACCACCCAGTGGCCTTGAACTAATTCAACAACTCTTGGAAATAAACCAGATCCAGAAGTTCAGGGTCGGCCTCTCAATTGTGAACTGTCTACAAAACAAACAGGATTCAACTTCTGCAGATCTGAATTCATTGTGCGTAGTTCTTATTATACTTTAATCTTCATGAAAGAGCAGAATATAGGGCAAGAAAACGGAGTTCGGTGTATGGTAAGGACTCTAGGCTCTTTTTGGCAGATCTGTAGCAATACATATTCTTGCCAGTGATGAACTCACACTCTGTATTTGAAAGTTAAGTAGGAAATTTATGAAAGCGAAAGAAACATTATGGCAACAAGTGACACAAATTATCCTCTCCACGAGGACTCTAGAAAGTCTGAGTCCATGGAGACTTTAGTTTCTGTATATGCAGAACACACCTTTCATTAACACTTTCTAGATATTCTCCCAGTAGCAAATGGCATTTAATTTCTTGTTTTAGATGTATAGCAAACAAATTTTTCTCTTCTTGTAAATGCTGATTACTATACATGTTATAGAAATAATACTTGCTGACTAGGTAAGACTGGAAAAATGCAGAAACATAGAAATTAACAGCAAGGGGGAAATACAGTTCATAGTCCCTTCACTAAAAACAGTCACTACTGCCGTGTTATTATTTCATACACATTTACCCAGAGCACCAACTCTGCAGGTACAACTGCTTTGCTTTCAATCTCAACTGGCCCGTTTAATATCTGTGATTGGATAAGCCAGTCTTCTTGGGCTCTGGTTTCTTCATCTTTAGGATGAGGATAATGAATAGTCTTGATGCTTAGGGACATTATGAGGATTAAACAATACAGGCGAAATTTTCAGGACACTGCCTGTATATCCTGTATACCACGTTAGCTCTTAACTTTCCACTCCTCTATTTCCTCCAATTCCTTCCTATTGTCGTTAGACACCATGTACCAGGCAGTCTGCCAGAAACTATTTATATATCCTTCTAGTTTTTTCTTTTGTAGTATCTTTCTGTCCTTAATAACTAAAACTGTTCAAATAAAATTTTTATCACTAAAAATTATACTGTAGTATGCCGGGGTCCTGCCCCGGCTGATCCAGGGTATTCGAAGCGGGGACGGCGTCGGCGACCTATTTATTTAAATATTTTATCAAAGATATACAGAGTAATAGGATGAGGATAGCTCAGTAGGAAAATTCAGTGGAGAAAAGAGGCTGAGTAGCTTGGTTTACGCGGGAGACCAATAAAACTTCAAGACAAGAAGTTTGCACCACTTACGAAGGCCGCAGGCGTCCTTCCGTTCTCCCGAAGGAGAGGAGACACTGAGGCCTCCCCGGTCGGAAATTAGAAGCCCAGGCATAATTAGTAAGCATGGTGGGTTCCGCGCTCCAGATGGAGACTCAACCAGAGTGAGAGAGAGAGCGACATGGGGAGACCAGTATTTCGAGAAACTGATCCCAATTCTTTATTTTCCATGGTCTACTTTTATACACTGAGATGTTATGCAAAAGTCACGCGGGGTCAGCAGTCCTGACTTTTATCAAAGTCAGGTGCTTCATACAAATGTATACAGAGGTCTTAGGGGTGTTACATCATCTTCTGGCCAGGGGGGCCTGCTGACAATTTATGACCCTCTCCTTGTGACAGCGGTCAGTCAATCAGGACACTTATTTCTCCAGGGCTGATTATTCTCAAAACAGACGCCACCCAAATAAAGTTACATTCCTACAGGGTGAGGGTGTAGTGGGTTTTAGTTAAGGAAAGAATTTACTTAGCCCAAGGTCTAACGTGATTAATAGCAAAGGTTAATACTTATTCCTTCTATATATTCATTAATGTGTGTAAGGGCAGGGGATATGGAGACTTAGCAACAAACATTGGCTCAACAAATGAAAAACCCTTCACCAATACAATTTCTAATTAGCCCACTATACTTATAGTTTTCTAACTTCTCTAAAGAACCTGTTTTTAGAGGGTTTAAAGCATCTCGTGCCTCTCACGGTTGGGAGGCTGTGAGCAATCACATGTGGCCCGACGAGCCTGTCAGGCAGGCTAGAGAACCTTCAGAGGAGTTCGTAGGTTAAAACACTCTTGTCACACCCAAGAGTTTTTATTGACTGGAGCTCTAGGTTAACTCCTTCTCCGAAAGAGGTGGTGGGGGACAGCCTCTCCGAAAGAGGTGTAGGTAAGAGCACAAAGTAGTAAAGTAGGCAGGCTCTGGTTATGGGGGTAGATGCTCGAGGATTTCCAGGGGGACTCCTGAGGCTCGATCCCGCCTTTGCGTATGTCGAGCCTCCTTCCTCATGACCTTTGCCATGGGCGGAGTACCTCACTCTGGCCCCCAACAGTAGTATTCATTTAGCAATTGGTAAATAACATTGTCTTAGTGCCACTATTTAGCTTAGTACAAGATAAAGACAGAATTTGTATATGTGGATTCTTATTAACATGTAAAATGAAAAAAAAATTTAAAAGGCAAACATAAAGGTTTGTTTTCTCGTCTAAAAATAAAATATGTGATGTATTTTGGAATTCTAAATTCCTGATTACATTTTCATTGTGGCTAGCAGATATAGTTATTTTTTCCTCTCATCAAGCAGCACATATACATCTATAAACAGGGTGGGATGGTTAAGTGCTGGGGATATAATGATGAATACGGTACTTCCCTGTAAATCTGAAGTCAGAGGTACTCAAATTGATACAGAGGGAACACTGGAAAGGGCAACCACCTCTGCCTAAGATAGGTAAAATTTGAGTTAGGATTGACAGATAAATAGGAATTTGTTGGGAGAGAATGATGTGGAAGGAATGTTGGGAAGGAATGATGGTCTTCTACTCTTCCAGGTAGAGGAGTCAAGAGTGAGTAAATTTAGAAGTTGGGAATTGTCCACATAGAACTGCAGTATATAAAGAAGTGCAGAGTGTCTGTGTGCATAGTGGAGCAGGATGCAGGATGAGAAAGACAGTGCTGCTTGGGTCTGGAAATGAAATTCAAGTTTATAAATTACCCAGTAGAAGCAAGTAGTAATGAGCAGGACAAAGAGGAAAAGTGCTGCTGCAGAAGGCAGGTAGGGGGATGTAGAGGTAGATGCCAGTGATGGAGGAGACAGGGGAGAAGACTAGAAACCAGTCAGTCAGGGCAGCTGTATGACCTAGCAGCCACCAGAGACCTCGGCAACAAGATGAGGAGCGGGTGGGGAAAAAATAATTTGAGACAGTGACAGCAGACTCTTCTTCCAGGTTCGTTGAGAAAAGGCAGTAAATGAGGGCAAAAGAAAGAAAAGTAATTATGGAGGTGAAGTACTGATATATTAATGACAGAGACTTGAGAATTTCTGTACAGCAAGAAATCTGAATGGTAGTTTATTAACATGACATATGATATTCACTTCATCTACTGGTCGGAAATTAAGAATCTCTCTCTAAAATACAAGTGAAAACTCATAGCGGTCAGAAGGACCATCATTAAAAAGTCTACAGATAACAAATGCGGGAAAGAGTGTGGAGAAAAGGGAGTCCTCCCACACTGTTGGTGGGAATGTAAATTAGTGCAGCCACTATGGAGAACAGTATGGAGGTTCCTAAAAATGGAGCTATCGTATGATCCAGCAATCCAGTAAATGCCCTACTCCTGGGCATATATGTACACAGAACTATAATTAAAAAAGATACATGCACCCCTATGTTCATAGCAGCACTGTTCACAATAGACAAAACATGGAAACAACTAAATGTCCCTGGACAGATGAATGGATGAAGAAGATGTGGTACAAATATACAATGGAATACTACTCAGCCATTTAAAAAATGAAATGATGCCACTTGCAGCAACATAGATGGAAATAGAGGTTATCAGACTAAGTGAAGTCAGAAGGAGAAAGAGAAGCATCATATGACATTACTTACGTGTGGAATCTTAAATATGACAAAAGGAACTTATCTACAAAACAGAAACAGACTCACAGACATAAGAGAATGGACCTGTGGTTGCCGAGGGAGGGGATGTCGGGGAGGGATGGATATGAAGTTTGGGATTAGCAGAGGCAAACTATTATATACAGAATGATAAATAACAAGGCCCTACTATATAGCACAGGGAGCTATACTCAATATCCTGAAATAAACCATAATGGAAAAGAATTTGAAAAAAGAATCTCTCTATATATTTATTTCTCTTTCTCTTAGACTGGAACACAAAGCTTTAATTAGTTTGAAGATAGGTGAAAATCACAGCTTGGACTTGGTTCAAGGCTTTTATTTTGCTGTACCACAAAAGCAGTTAATGAGCAGTGCTAAGGATATAAATGAGGTAAGGATGAGGTAGGTGAATTCAGCTGCCCACTGTCCACTTGTCTGTGTATCACAAAGATTTTGGTGGCTTCAACAGCTCTGTCAGAGAAGAATAGTATTATGGGCTTTAAAAAACCCAACAAATAAAAAACTCCAGGTATGTCAGTATCTAGAAATTACTTATTTAAGGTGAAAATTCTGTTTTTAAGGAAACCACATCACCCAAGCCTAATGTCTGGATCCTGGGTCTTGAAACTCTTGGCTATATCTGCTCTGGGGCAATCTTGCTTTATATTTATGTTTATCTAGGGTCTTTTCATGGCGAGAATTGGTAAGCCTACAATATACAAGGCAGGGTAAAAGACACAAGGCAAGGTTTCTTGCTGGTTTTAGTACAGAGGCTCAGGAAACACAGGTATAAAATGAGCATTCCATTACTTTTTCTCTGCATTTCAGGAACTGTTGGGGGCCAGAGTGAGGTACTCCGCCCATGGCAAAGGTCATGAGGAAGGAGGCTCGACATACGCAAAGGCGGGATCGAGCCTCAGGAGTCCCCCTGGAAATCCTCGAGCATCTACCCCCATAACCAGAGCCTGCCTACTTTACTACTTTGTGCTCTTACCTACACCTCTGACTTTATGGGGGGCTGTCCCCCACCACCCCTTTCGGAGAAGGAGTTAACCTAGAGCTCCAGTTAATAATTCCTGGGCGTGATAAGAGTGTTTTAACCTACAAACTCCTCTGAAGGTTCTCTAGCCTGCCTGACAGGCTTGTCCGGCCACATGTGATTGCTCACAGCCTCCCAACCGTGAGAGGCACGAGATGCTTTAAACCTTCTAAAAACAGGTTCCTTAGAAAAGTTAGAAAACTATTAGTATAAGTATAATGGGCTGATTAGAAATTGTATTGGTGAAGGGTTTTTCATTTGTTGAGCCAATGTTTGTTGCTAAGTCTCCACATCCCCTGCCCTTACACACATTAATGAATATATAGAAGAAATAAGTATTAACCTTTGATATTAATCACGTCAGACCTTAGGCTAAGTAAATTCTTTCCTTAACTAAAACCCACTACACCCTCACCCTGTAGGAATGTAACTTTATTTGGGTGGTGTCTGTTTTAAGAATAATCACCCCTGGAGAAATAAGTGTCCTGGTTGACTGACCGTTGTCATAAGGAGAGGGTCATAAATTGTCAGCAGGCCCCCCTGGCCAGAAGATGATGTAACACCCCTAAGACCTCTGTATATATTTGTATGAAGCACCTGACTTTGATAAAAGTCAGGACTGCTGACCCCACGTGACTTTTGCATAACATCTCAGTGTATAAAAGTAGACCATGGAAAACAAAGAATTGGGATCAGTTTCTCGAAATACTGGTCTCCCCATGTCGCTCTCTCTCCCACTCTGGCTGAGTCTCCATCTGGAGCGCGGAACCCACCATGCTTACTAATTATGCCTGGGCTTCTAAGATCCGACTGGGGAGGCCTCAGTGTCTCCTCTCCTTCGGGAGAACGGAAGGACGCCTGCGGCCTACGTAAGTGGTGCCAACTTTTTGTCTTGAAGTTTTATTGGTCTCCCGCGTAAACCAAGCCACTCAGCCTCTTTTCTCCACTGAATTTTCCTACTGAGCTATCCTTATTCTATTACTCTTTATATCCTTAATTAACGTTTAATTAAGCAGTTGTTTCCTGATCTTCGCCTACGCCGTCTCTCCTTCGAATACCCTGGATCAGCCGGGGCTGGACCCCGGCAAGGAACTTCTGTTTTTCAAAAGGCAATGTAAACTTAAAGAGATGTTTTCAATCAAACAGCCTCATTTAACTCACCTAATTCTCTTGGCTCCCTTTTCTGTGAACATCTACACAAAACACCCTATTTTCAATGGCGCCAAAGTTGTTATCCTCAGGGAATGTCAGGGTGAACCCAGATAAGATCTCTAGATTTGCTGCACTCATGAAATTTTTATTCAGGGTGACTTTCTTGAGATATATTATTAAAGATGGGTACATTTCATATCTAAGAGGCTGCTTATAATATTCCAGGTAGATTTGAGATTTTTGCTGCATTCATACATATGGTAGTAGTATCTGTATAACAAGGCAAATTACTAAATCTCTGAAATAATAATATTTACATCTAGAGAGATGTAATCAAATACTTTTTAAAAACCAGCTATCAAATGTCACTTATCTTCAGTATGTTTTAGTAAATTCTAAACACTTTGTGGTTTTCTAATTTCAAATTTGTTGCCTCAATTTCATAATGTTTGGTGAACTTTAAGGAAGTTCAAAATTGCAGTAGTACATTTTCTTGATCTCCTGAAATACCTCTTTTATCAGATAAGACTGTCTTTTAGAGTAGATGATAGATATAAGTTAAGGCTATCAATGAGGGGCAATCATTTGGGTGTCTCCGAAGTCGGATTTGTTATACAAATTTGTGTTTCAGGCAAAAAAGTGATGAAAAACTTTTTCCTGATCTTACATGCTTAGGTCCTAGAGCAAAAATTTGAATCTAATTTTGTCTATGCTAGACTAAGAATATTGCTACAATAAAGAAGTCAGTGGCTTCAATGTTTTATTACTAAATAAATAAAAGGAAAACTGCAGTTTAGGAGTAATGTGGCGCACTGTCAAGCAATACTACTAACTGGTTACAACTTGGAAAAGCCAGGTAAGTACTTGAGCATGGAATGGATTTTCTGTATTTTCTTGGAATTGTGTCCTTACTTCTAATCATCACAAAACTGAAACAAACTTTAACAAATATCATGATATCACTTATATGTGGAATCTAAAAAAATTATACAAATAGATACAGACTCACAGACATAGAAAACAAACTTAGTTACTAAAAAGAGAAAGGAGGTGGGGATAAATTGGGAGTTTTGAATTAACATGTACATACTACTATATATAAAATAGATAAAAAGAATCTACTGTATAGCACACAAAACTATATTCAATATTTTGTAATACCCTATAATGGAAAAAAATATATAACTGAATCACTTTGCTGTGCACCTGAAACATTATTAAAAAATTACACTTCAACAAAAAATCAGTAATACTTAAAAACTAAAGCAAACTTTAGAATTGTTTTTAATTATCAGTATAAACATGTCTTCAGTTTTATACTTATTAGCCTCTTAATTTCAAATATACTACATCTATCTATCTATCTATCTATATATATATATATATGTATGTGTCTATTTACAACTTTAGGTTATTTTTTGTAACTTTGGTCTGATTAGTTGATGAGGTCCTAATCACAAGACAATGTGACAGGAGCAGAAAGCAGGGCTAAGTCCTTACAAAATAACAGTTGATGCTTGAACACATGGGTTTGAACCCTGAGGGTCCACTTCCACTTGGACCTTTTTCAATAGTAAATATTACAGTACTATATGATCTGAGGCTGGTTGAATCTGAAACTCATAACTGCAGATATGGAGGGCCAGCTATAAGTAGTATGCAGATTTTTTTACTGCATGGTGGATGGGTACCTTTAAAACCTGTGTTGTTCAAGGGTCAACTGTAGTCTGATTCTTGTTAATTTCTGATAGTAATGAGTCCCCAGAAATTTGAAAATGAAGACAACTGGAATTTTTGAGCATATCTTAAACCACATAAAAATTACCATTGACAAAAAAAGAAGGATTATATTACCTTTAATATATTAATTTTGAAGATGTTTCAACATTACATGAAGGGATACCCTTACAAGTGAACTGTAGAAACCAGTGCAAATTTTGGTTAGCTTGTTCAGAAACAAAATGTTCTAAGAATGTTCTGAACATTGCCTCCATTATTAAAGGGAAGGTAATTTTTACAGTTGTTTGAGGTGTTGTAATATGTCTACTGATACTCCCAGCTGTTTTACCAAACTGGCTGTCTGTTCTAAAATCCAAGTGAGGCTTGGGTTTTCAGGGCATGCATGCTCCTGGGCTCTACAACATTTTAAAGATGAACAATCTACCTGACTAAGATTCTTACTACAGTTTTTGTTAAACTCAGCATTATTTTCACAGAATCTTTCATCTTTAACTTCATCAATCTTTTCCTCAGCTGGAGCTACATGACAAAGGTCCATATCCTGAAGGGAGTCCAATAAATCTACAACATGTGGCTGTGAAGTGATTGATTTCAGATGTCTGAGCACATACTCTTCACACTGGCCAACTGCATCCAGAAGATTATTTATTTTACTGATCAAAGCCGAACTATTATCATGAAGGTGACACCAGGAGAGCAAAGCACTGAACGAAAATATAAATAAGAGTTAAAGAGGAAAAAATTAAACAATCAAAGGCTTTTAGAATTTTTGAAGCTAAGGCTTACGTTTCTCTTCTAGATAAAATCATGCAAAAATTAATAATAATAGCAATGTGAGTCAAAATCAGGAAAGTAATGATGGTAAAATAAGATTATAAATATAAGGACATTATCTTTCAACAGAAATTAAACAACTGGAGTTAATCATATAAACTGTTTATAATTCATAACCCCTCCTTCACAGGTCCTCATCTATTTTTCCTCATTTTATTTTCCCCTTATAGCTTCTGTTGAAGATGGATACAACTCAAGAGAAAGAAAAAACCTGAAAAATTAGTTTTTCTTTTAAAGGCAGCAGCCAGCTTCTAAACTAGTGATTCTTAATCTTGGACGCACATCAGAATTACCTGCAAAACTTTTAAACTTTATCAAGGTCCAGGTCACACCCGAGACCAATTAAATCAGAATCTCTGGGGGTGTTATTTTTTAAAAGCTTCCCAGCTGATAACAAGGTGTAACCAAGGTTAAAAATCACTGTTATAACCGTATAGCTGCTTGACATCAAAACTGAAGGTGAGGGGAAAAAATGTTTTGAGACAACTCACTTTTCCAACTTTGTTAGAGTAGATACTTTACTAACAATTTTATTGAAGAAGGTTAGAATTCTTCCAGTCCTAATAATTATTTTTCTTTACTTTTTTTTTTAGTATAGAAAGTACTTTTACTTTCCTACATTCATATTATTCATGTCACGAAATAATGGTTGTTGTGAAAAGCAATAATGTTAGCAAGAACTTTTTTTTTTTTTTTTTGGCCATGTCACACAGCTTGTGGTAACTTAGTTCCAGACCAGGGACTGAACGCAGACTGTGAAAATGAAAACATGAGGTCCAAATCCACTGAATTGCCAGCAGATACCCTGCAATAAGCTTTCTAAGCTTATAAAAAATTAATTTAACTTGATGTGAAGATGAACACATGATCATTTTCTTACTATAGTATACTATAAATGCTGATTCCTGACAGCTGAATTTTATAAAACCTCAAATATAATGAACTTTTGTATTGATAACTTTTTTCTAATTTTATTTTTAATTTTTATTTTTTTCTTGGCTGTGCCACCTTATGGCATGTGGGATCTTCATCTCCTGACAAGAGATCAAACTTGCATACCCTGCATTGGAAGTGCAGAGTCTTAACTACTAGACTGCCAGGGAAGTCTCTGTCCTGTTTTGATAACTTTTATTTTATACCTTGTAAAAATCAGTGGTTCTTTGAAGCATTTATGTTTTTCTCTAGAGAGGACTGTTTAAAAGGTACAAAGCATCAAAGAGGACAAGCCTGTCGTGCTCCTAGCTCCATGTGCCTTTGGACCACTTGGTTCTAATACATGCCATTATTCCTATGAAATCCTGACAGGTGTTCAAAGTTCAGGAATAAAGTAAATGGAATAATTTTTCTGTTACTGGCTATACTCTTCATCAGGTACTTCTAGTCTAGACATCTGTTTTATTGTGTTCTGTCACATGTGCAAGAATAAAAACGTTACCCCAAACCTGAAGATTTTTTCAATTACTTTGAGATACAGATTGGTGGTAGTTCAGGTAGCAAAAAAGAAGACACCTTTGTATCATTTCTTTGCAATAAAAGACAACATCTGGCTTACATATTAAAGTGGATAACTGCTGACTTTTTGAAGGCAATTTTAGTCTATGCTCTGCAGTACCCTTTTGTGGATTTAACACGAGGGGAAACACTTCAGCTTACACTTTATTTTTACATATTACTTTCATCAAAACCCTCCAGTAGTACAAAGGTTAAAATAATTCAGCATTTAAGTTTTAAAAATTACCTCAATGTTCCTCTAAGTTGTCCATAGTTTATGATGACTTCTGCACCTTCCTTATAACCTTGATTGAAGCCTTGTTGAAGAGTAACTGCTTTGCCAGCATCTATTCCATCTCTGTAGCCTTCCTAAAAATAAGTAATGAAGAATTACAGCTGTAACTTAACACCAAGTAAACCAGTGTAGGTTTTTCTAGAAAGTCACAGAACCAATTTAGAAAGTGATGAAACAGGCCTCTATTGTGTTATTTAACATCATGGGGAACCATGATGGCATATTAAACATATGGCATAATCACACAACCAAAGTAGACTATGCTTCTCATAAAAGTTTATTGTTGGTTTATCCCATTTTTGTAGTCTAGATTTATTGGACACATTTTAAAATACTGAATCTACATATTAAAAAAAAAATCCGTGGTAGCAATAGCTCCACAGAAAGGAAACATGGAGAATTAGGTGTCTGGTCCTTTAGACACTGGTCTGGTGTGGGTGGGTAAGGCAGGGCAGGGTTACCAAGGTCTTGGAACTGGAGTAGGGAAAGAGGAAATTGGTATAGTAAAAGGAAGATGAGAGGTCTGGTTTTAGAAATTTTGCTTGAGTTAGAAATTTACCTTAATTTAAGTAAACTGAAAATCCTCTGTGCGCAAGGATTTTGTCCTGCCACAACACTCAAAAGGTGCTCAATAGTTACTGGTTTAGCCTCAGCTTCACGTAAGGCATTTCTGAAGTTGACAACATTGTTGTTGTGCTAAGCAAATATTATTTTACTGAGACATTAAACAAGGGCAGATTTAATGGCAATTTAATGGTTGGCAAGGACACTAGCAGGCACAGATCTCACCATTTGGTCCTCACCCTGAACTAAGCTCCGAAAGCTCCACCTGGAGACTGGGTGTGTGGTATTAAGCTGAGACTCAATGAATAGGAAGACAAATTAGAGATGGATAATTCACACCCAACAAATTAAAAAAACACATTAATACTCCCTTACGTAGCCACCACCATACCTTATTTTGTTCAGTCGCTCAGCCTTGTCTGACTCTGTGACTCCATTCCTTATTAGCTTTCTCTTATTGCCCTCTGACAACATTCTTAAGTTCATTTTTTCCATCTGTCCTGATTAACACTACTCCTAACTTTAGGCTCCCCACTCATTCAAGCAACCCATGTCAACTGCCTACATGTCCTTGGACAGACATAATTAGAACAGTGTAAATGTTTCTCGTCCGCCCCTTTCCTTCTGATGCCCATCAAACTGAAATCTCTTCAAAGTCTTTGACAAAGGTTATTTTGTTCGGTCCCCGGTGTCCATCCAACACAATCCACGGGCGCTCGAGGAAAGCATCCTGTGGTGTCGCACGGTTTCAAGTAACCCACTGGGAAACCGTAACAGAACATGGGCCAGACTGAATGGTAAGGGAGAGGGAGGGCAGCGCCAGGCCAGGCCGCGACCACTCCAGCCTTCATCCAGGGACCCCACCTTATCACAACTCCCAGCTCCAGTGCTAACAACCCGGTACAGCAATGGACCCCCGCCCCCTCCACGCAGATTTACTTTGACTCGTCTCTGCATGTGGCTCCGCCATTCCCGCTGCACCAGGAGCGACTCATCAGCTTCCTCGTCAAACACGTCCCTCTCCTCTTCAGGACCTTGGACCAAAGAAGCAGCTTGAACCCACGACATCACTGAGGCAACCACAGGGCCGCCGGACGCCGGAAGGGTCGGCAACTCCTTCCGGTCCGAGGGGCGGGACGAAGACAGGCAGCCGGGCTCGCGGCACTGCTGCGCGTGCGCGTAGATGTGCACGGTGTCTGAACGTCGTGACGGGTTCACAGGGTGGTCGCGGGTCCCAGGAAGGTCCTGGTTTCCCCCTGAGGCTTTTGTTCCCTGATATTTGGAAGTACCCATTGCTAAGCTGGAAATGTCACCGTGCACTTGTGGGCGAGGCCGGTTCCTCCCACGTGGAACCACTCTGACCTTGACTGCGGAAGGCAGCGCCAGCGTTCAGTGAAACACTGCACTTCTACCGTGGTGTCTGCTGGGGTCTGGGTTTTGAAGACGCGTGCATTGGCAAAACCCTTCGAGGTAGTTCTTTTGAGGCACTCCGTTATTTTAGAATCCCTTTCAGTGCAATTAAAGGTTTGGACTGCCCGACTGTTTCAATTGTTAAGAGCGTGGAACAAAGGACATTAAAGAAGTTAAGATATTGCAGCCCTTTTGAGATCAGTAAATATAGAGAGCGTTTATAAAACGAAATGTATTTCTCATTGATTCACAGCATCCTTCTCTGACTCCTGTTCCTTCTGAAATGCCAGAAAAGACTGGTGAAGATGGAGACTTGTCTTTATATAAGAACTCAGCACCAGCACTGTTCCAAACTGTAGTAGGTGTTGAAACAAAAGTTAATGAATGAATGGATACCATCAGTATTCCTGTTTGGCCCTTTGCGTGCTCATGTGGTAGTGTGTGTTCATAGTTCAGTCCTGTGTGACTCTGCAACCCCACAGACTGTAGCTCTACAGGCTCCTTCCTCTGTGCATTGAATTCTCCAGGGAAGAATTCTGGAGTGGGTAGCCATTCCCTCTTCCAAGGGATCTCCCCTACCCAGGGATGGAACCAGGGTCTCCTGCATTGCAGGCGGATTCTTTACAGTTTGAGCCACCAGGGAAGCCCATGTGGTAATGATGATTTACTTAGCCAACAAATTTTCTTGAACATTTGCCTCGTGCCAGGCACCGTTATATGCTTTTGAGATACATCAGTGAACAACACACGGAAGTCCCAGCTCTGACATTCATGAGGAAATATAAGTAAATTATACCGTTTGTTACAAGATTATGATACATGCTATGAAAAAATGTTTAAAAACAAAGTAAAGAGAGCTATGGGTATGTGTGTGAGTGAGGGCAGTTGGGTAGTATATGTTATCATTTTAAATGTTCAGAGAAAATTTTTTGTATATATTTAATATATGAAAAATATACACAATACTTGGTAGGTCCATGGAATATGTATACAATCATTGTATACTTTGTAACAAAAAACCTTAGTAAACTAATCATAATTCAATATAATTGATAATAAATAAAAAGTTACTCCAATAATTTTAATTTAAATATAATATAGGACATAAGCATCTTCCTAAATAACATTTGAATCAAAATGTAAATAAAAATTAAAACAACATAATAAACAATAAAAACCAGAATAATTCGTACCAAAAAAACTTGAGAACAAATGAAAGCTGTCTTATTAGGCAATTCTGGAGGCTTTAATGTTTTTATTATTAAAGAAGAAAGAAAAACAAGACAGAATTACTATGTATCTTAGTTAGAAACAAACTGATAGTAAGGGAAGCAGTAAAGAAAACAATTGAAATTAATAAAATACGAACACCCAAACTTGCATGAGTAATTCCAAAAACTGGTTGTTTGAAAACACCAATAAAACAGACAATCCTTTTCTGACCCTGATTAAAAAAAAATTACACAAGATAAAAATGAGAAGGAAGGTAATGATATGGAAAAAAAATCAAATATTATAAATTACTAACTAAAACTTGTGACACATTTGAAAACAGGTGATATGAATGACTTCCAAATAAAATTTATCAAGCAAGTAGAAAACGTGAAGAAACTAATTATCATAGAAAAATTGTAGATTAACTATCTACTATAAAAATAGCACAGAGATGAGAATTTTACAGTTAAATGCTTTAAATCCTTTTTAATCTTTAAAGAATGATGGATAAATAAATATCATTTTTTCACTCTTGTAGGACACAGAAAAAGAAACTCCCTAAATCATTTCACGAAACCAGCTTTACTCTCATCTGCTAAAGTTAATATGAAAGAACTCCCAAAGTTCAAGTTGGCTTATGAATATGTATTTAAAAGAGAATCCAGTATCTTATCAAAATAATAATTCAAGAGGTTTTATTTCATGAAAGCAAATTGTTGCAATATTAGGAAACCTATATTTCACTGCATCAACAATTTAAAAGAGAAACCATGTATTGTACTAATAAAAGCAAAAAAGTCAGTTGGGCTTCCCAGGTGGCTCAGTGGTAAAAAATTCTCCTGCCAATGTGGGAGACTCAAGAGACACTGGTTCAGTCCCTGAGTTGGGGAGATTCCCTGAAGTAGGAAATGGCAACCCACCCCAGTATTCTTGCCTGGAAAATTCCATGGACAGAGGAGCCTGGTGGGCTACAGTCCACGGGGCCGAAAAGAGTCAGACATGACTGAGCACACACACACACACACGCACACACACACAAACACACACATACACTTAAAATTTAAAAAAAAGAATCATTCTTAACAAAATAATATAGAAAACACAAACTGATAAGGATTTTATAAGAAAGTCCAATAGCAAGTACTATTCTAAACATTCAGATGTTAAGCTATTTCCCTTAAAGTAGGGAAAAGAGAGAACATCTGGTGATCACCATGATTATTCAGCATTCATTTGGAGATTAGTGAATGCAAAAGAGAAGTAAACAAAGTAATCTGTATAAATGTTGGATAATAAGAAATGAAGTTATTTTAATTTTTTGCTGTTTATGTGATAGCATGCCTAAGTGAAGTGAGTGAAAGTTGCTCAGTCATGTCTGACTCTTCGCGACCCTGTGGACTCTACAGTCCATGGGATTCTCCAGGCCAGAATACTGGAGTGGGCACTTGTTCCCTTCTCCAGGGGATCTTCCCAACCCAAGGATCAAACCAAGGTCTCCCACATTGCAGGAACCCAGGTCTCCTGGATTCTTCTCCATCTGAGCCACAAAGGAAGCCCAAGAATACTGGAGTGGGGAGCCTATCCCTTCTCCAGTGGATCTTCCTTGACCCAGGAATCAAACCAGGATCTCATGCATTTCAGGCAGATTCTTTACCAACTGAGCTATTAAGGAAGCCCAAGACTAAGACTTCAGTTAAAAACAAAATGAATAAAGGAATTCAAGAAGTTCTCTGGATATAGGAAAAATAAATTGATCAATAATAGCCTCTTTACTTTTTAGCAATAACCATCTAAAAGCATAGATTAGATAAATATTCCAGTTGCAATACCAATGAATACTATTAGATATAGTGTTTATATATTCAGTATTTGGTGTTTATTAGTATAGTATTTATAAACACTGGGAATACATTTTAAAAAGTCAATTTTATTAAAGTATAATTTACATGCAGTTCTATGCATAGGGTCATGGAGGAGAGTTCTGACAGAATGTGGTCCACTGGAGCAGGGAATGGCAAACCACTTCAGTATTCTTGCCTTGAGAACACCATGAACAGTATGAAAAGGCAAAAAGATAGGACACTGAAAGATGAACTCCCCAGGTTGGTAGGTGCCCAATATGCTACTGGAGATCAGTGGAGAAATAACTCCAGAAGGAATGAAGAGACACAGCCAAAGCAAAAGCAACACCCAGTTGTGGATGTGAGTGGTGATGGAAGCAAGGTCCGATGCCGTGAAGAGCAATATTGCATAGGAACCTGGAATGTTAGGTCCATGAATCAAGGCAAATTGGAAGTGGTCAAACAGGAGACGGCAAGAGTGAACATCATCATTTTAGGAATCAGTGAACTAAAATGGACTGGAATGGGTGAATTTAACTCAGATGACTGTTATATCTACTACTGTGGGCAAGAATGCCTTAGAAGAAATGAAGTAGCCATCATAGTAAACAAGAGTCCAAAATACAGTACTTGGATGCAATCTCAAAAACAACAGAATGATCTCTGTTCATTTCCAAGGGAAACCATTCAATGTCACGGTAATCCAAGTCTGTGCCCAAATCAATAATGCTGAAGAAGCTGAAGTTGAATGGTTCTATGAAGCCCTACAAGAGCTTATAGAACTAACACCTAAAACATATGTCCTTTTCATTGTAGGGGACTGGAATGCAAAAGTAGGAAGTCAAGAAACATCTGAAGTAACAGGCAAATTTGGCCTTGGAGTACAGAATGAAGTAGGGCAAAGGCTAATGCCAAGAGAACACACTTGTCATAGCAAACACCCTCTTCCAGCAACACAAGAGAAGACTCTACACATGGACATCACCAGATGGTCAACACTGAAATCAGATTGATTACACTCTTTGCAGCCAAAGGTGGAGAAACTCTATATAGTCAGTGAAAACAAGACTAGGAGCTCACTTTGGCTCAGATCATGAACTCCTTATTGCCAAACTCAGACTTAATTTGAAGAAAGTAGGGAAAACTACTAGACCATTCAGTTCAATTCAGTTTCTCAGTCATGTTTGACTCTCTGTGACCCAATGATCCTCAGCATGCTAGGCCTCCCTATCCGTCACCAACTTCTGGAATCTACCCAAACCCACGTCCATTAAGTCTCTGATGCCATTGAATCATCTCATCATCTGTTGTCCCCTTATCCTTCTGCCCTCAATCTTTCCTAGCATCAGGGTCTTTTCAAATGAGCCAGCTCTTCGCATCAGGTGGCCAAAGTATTGGAGTTTCAGCTTCAACAACAGTCCTTCCAATGAATATTCAGGACTGATTTCCTTTAGGATGGACTGGTTGGACTCCTTGCCAGCCAAGGGACTCTCAAGAGTCTTCTCCAACACCACAGTTCAAAAGCATCAATTCTACAGCTCTCAGCTTTCTTTATAGTCCAACTCTCACATCCATACATGACCACTGGAAAATCAATAGCCTTGACTAGATGGACCTTTGTTGACAAAGTAATGTCTCTGCTTTTCAAAATGCTGTCTAGGTTGGTCATAATTTCCTTCAAAGGAGTAAGCGTCTTTTAACTTCATGGCTGCAATCACCATCTGCAGTGATTTTGGAGCCCAGAAAAATAAAGTCAGACACTGTTTCCACTGTTTCCACATCTATCTGCCATGAAGTAATGGAACTGGATGCCATGATCTTAGTTTTCTGAATGTTGAGCTTTAAGCCAACTTTTTCACTCTCTTCTTTCACTTTCATCAAGAGGCTCTTTAGTTCTTCTTCACTTTCTGCCATAAGGGTGGTGTCATCTGCATATCCGAGGTTATTGATATTTCTTCTGACCATTCAGGTATGACCTAAACCCCTTACGATTATACATTGGAAGTGAGAAAGAGAATTAAGGACTAGATCTTATAGACAGAGTATCTGAAGAACTATGGACGGAGGTTCATGACTTTGTACAGGTGACAGGGATCAAGACCATCCCCAAGAAAAAGAAATGCAAAAAAGCAAAGTGGCTGTATGAAGAGGCCTTACAAATAGCTGTGAAAAGAAGAGAAGCAAAAGAGAAAAGGAAAGACATAACCATTTGAATGCAGAGTTCCAAAGAATAGCAAGGAGAGACAAGAAAGCCTTCCTCAGTGACCAATGCAAAGAAATAGAGGGAAACAATAGAATGTGAAAGACTAGAGATCTCTTCAAGAAAATTAGAGATACCAAGGGATCATTTCATGCAAAGATGGGCACAATAAAGGACAGAAATAGTATGGACCTAACAGAAGCAGAAGATATTAAGAAGAGGTGGCAAAAATACACAGGAGTACTGTACAAAAAAGATCTTCACGACACAGATAATCATGATGGTGTGATCACTCACCTAGAGCCAGACATCCTGGAATGTGAAGTCAAGTGGGCCTTAGGGAGCATCACTATGAACAAAGCTAGTGGAGATGATGGAATTCCAGTGGAGCTATTTCAAATCCTAAAAAATAATGCTGTGAAAGTGCTGCACTCAATATGCCAGCAAATTTGGAAAACTCAACAGTGGCCACAGGACTGGAAAAGGTCAGTTTTCATTCCAATCCCAAAGAAAGGCAATGCCAAAGAATGCTCAAACTACCACACAATTGCACTCATCTCACACGCTACTAAAGTAATGCTCAAAATTCTCCAAGCTAGGCTTTGGCAATACGTGAACCATGAACTTCCAGGTGTTCAAGCTGGATTTAGAAAAGGCAGAGGAACCAGAGATCAAATTGCCATCATTTGGTAAATTGCCAAATTGCTGTTGGATCATCAAAAAAGCAAGAGATCAAATTGCCAACATTTGGCAAATTGCCAAACTGCCGTTGGATCATTGAAAAAGCAAGAGAGTTCTGGGAAAACATCTATTTCTGCTTTATTGACTATGCCAAAGCCTTTGACTGTGTGGGTCACCACAAACTCGAAAATTCTGAAAGAAATGGGAATACCAGACCACCTGACCTGCCTCTTGAGAAATCTGTATGCAGGTCAAGAAGCAACAGTTTGAACTGAACGTGGAACAACAGACTGGTTCCAAATAGGAAAAGGAGTATGTCAAGGCTGTATATTGTCACCCTGTTTATTTAACATACGAAGAGTACCTCATGAGAAATTCTGGGCTGGATGAAGCACAAGCTGGAATCAAGATTGCCAGGAGAAGCATCAGTAACCTCAGGTATTCAGATGAAACCACCCTTATGGAAGAAAGTGAAGAAGAATTAAAGAGCCTCTTGATGGAAGTGAAAGTGGAGAGTGAGAAAGTTGGCTTAAAGCTCAACATTCAGAAAACTAAGATAATGGCATCCAGTTCCATCACTTCATGGCCAATAAATAGGGAAACAATGGAAACAGTGGCAGACTATTTTTTGGTGCTCCAAAATCACTGCAGGTGTGATTGCAGCCATGAAATTAAAAGACGCTTACTCCTTGGAAGGACAGTCATGACCAACCTAGACAGCATATTGAAAAGCAGACACATTACTTTGCCAACAAAGGTCTATCTAGTCAAAGCTATGGTTTTTCCAGTAGTCATGTATGGATGTGAGAGTTGGACTATAAAGAAAGCTGAGAGCTGTAGAATTGATGCTTTTGAACTGTGGTGTTGGAGAAGACTCTTGAGAGTCCCTTGGACTGCAAGGAGATCCAACCAGTCTATCCTAAAGGAAATCAGCCCTGAATATTCATTGGAAGGAGTGATGTTGAACCTGAGACTCTAATACTTTGGCCACCTGATGTGAAGAACTGACTAATTTGAAAGGCCCCTGATGTTAGGAAAGATTGAAGGCAGGAGGAGAAGGGGACGACAGATGATGAGATGGTTGGATCATCACCATTATCACCAATTCAGTGGACTTGAGTTTGAGTAAACTCCAGGAGTTGGGGATGGACAGGGAGGCCTGGCATGCTGTAGTTCATGGGGTTGCAGAGAGTCAAACACGACTGAGTGACTGAACTGAACTTAATTAACTATTTACATTAATTAACATTTTGAGGGTGCAGTTTGATGAGTTTTGACAAATACATATATATCTGTGTAACCATCACTGAATCAAGATATAGAAATTTCTAGGCTTCCTCGGTGGCTCAATGGTAAAGTATCAGACTGCCAATGCAGGTTCAATCCTTGATCTGAGAAGATCCCACACTTCGTGGAGCAGCTAAGTCTGTGTGCCACAAGTACTGAGCCTGTGCTCTAGAGCCCTGGAGCCACAGCAACTGAAGCCCATGTTCCCTAGAGCTGGTGCTCAGAAACAAGGGAAGCCACTGCAATGTGAAGACCAAGTACGGCAACTAGAGAGTAGCCCCTGCTCTCTGAAACTAGAGAAAAGCCTGCTAAGCAACAAAGACCCAGCACAGCCAAAAACAAAAATAAAATTATGATATAGAAATTTCCGTCATCCTAGAAAATTCCCTCATACTTCTTTGCAGTCAATCATTAGTGCCTCACAGAGGCAACTCCAATCTAATATATATTACTCAAGAATAGTTTTGCCAGTTTTAAAACTTCACAAAAATGGAATCACATATGACATTTTATGTATTTTGATTTTTTGACTCAATATAATGTTTTTGAGATTCCTTTATTTGGTTGTATGTACCAGTGTGCACACTAAGTCGCTTCAATCATGTCTGACTCTTTGTGACCCCCTGGACTGTAGCCCGCCTGGCTCTTCTGTCAATGGGATTCTCCAGGCAAGAATACTGAAGTGGGTTGCCATTCCCTTCTCCACCTACCCAGGGATCAAACCCAGGTCTCATGTCTTCTGCATTGGCAGGCAGGTTCTTTATCACTGGCCCCACTTGAAGAGCCCTGCACGCACCAGTAGGTTGTTCTTTGTTATTGCCAAGTACTCTCTTCATTGTATGGATATAGCATGGTTTGTCCATTTGTTGGACATTTGGATTGTTTGCAGGTTTTGGCTATTGTGAATAAAATTGCTATGGACATTCTTGTAGAGGTCTTTTTGTGTATACATGTTTTCTGTGGGGTAAATATCCAGAAGTGGAATTGTTGAGTCATATGGTAAGTATAAGTTTAACTTTATAAGAAACTGCCAAACTGTTTTCCAAAGTGATTGTACCACTTTATGTTCCCACCAGCATTGTATGCGAGTGTCAGTTGCTCCACATCCTGTTCCTCACATGGAACTGTCAGACTTCTAAAAACATCTTTTAAAAACTAACTTTAAAAACCTTAAAATTATTTTTAATTGAAGAATTGTTGATTTACAATGTTTTATTACTGCTAGGTGTAAAGCAAATAATTCAGTTATACATATGTATATAATCTATTCATTTTTAGATTCTTTTCCATTATAGTTCACTATAAAATACTGAGTAGAGTTCCTAGTGCTATACAGCAGGTACTTGTTGTTCACCTATATTATATATTTGCTGTGGTTGTTTAGTGTCTGAGTCACGTCTGAGTCTTTGCGACCCCATTGGCTGTAGCCTGCTAGGTTCCTCTGTCCATGGGATTTCCCAGGCAAGAACACTGGAGTGAGTTGCCCTTTCCTTCTCCAGGGGACCTTCCTGACCCAAGGATAGAAGCCACATCTCCTGCTTGGCAGGCAGATTCTTTACCATTAAACCACCTAGGAAGCCCATTTTGTATTTAGTAGAGTGTATACATATATGTTTTAATCCCAAACTCCCAACTTTTCCCTTTCCCTGCTTTCCCTTTTGGTAACCATAGGCTTGTTTTCTATGTCTGTGGGTCTATTCTGTTTTGTATATAAATTTTTTTGTATCATTTTTAAAATCTCCCTTATAAGTGATGTTGTATGATGCTTGTCTTGCCTTGTCTGACTTACTTCATTTAGTATAATGATCTCTAGTCCATCCATGTTGCTGCAGATCACATTATCTCATTCTTTTTTATGCCTGAGGACACGACTGAGCGACTTCACTTTCACTTTTCACTTTTCTGCATTGGAGAAGGAAATGGCAACCCACTCCAGTGTTCTTGCCTGGAGAATCCCAGGGACGGGGGAGCCTGGGACGTGGGCTGCCGTCTATGGGGTCGCACAGAGTCGGACACGACTGAAGCGACTTAGCAGCAGCAGCAGCAATATTCCATTATTAAATAGACCACTTCAGTCTTTAATATTGACTCTTCTGATACGTATGTAGTGATCTTACTGTGGTTTTAATGTTCATTTTCCAGATGATTTATGATGTTGAAAATCTTTTCATGTGCCTATATGTCATTTGCATATTGTAAAAATGAAGTCTTTGGCCATTTAAAAAAATTGGTTGTCTTATTATTGTATTTTAAAGTTTTTTTTATATATCCTGGGTGTAGGTCTTTTGTCAGATACGTGAATTGTAATTATGTTCTTTGCATTAGTTGTATCGATCAGATGGTTATAAAGATAGAGTTAGGAGTTCATGAAGTTTTGTGGGGAGAGGAAGCGTATGCCTGTGAAAGATAAGAAAAGGAGGAAGTCTGATTAGGCAGGAAAAGCCTATGTAAAGGAGTACCTACCTGATCCCTATGATGGGATAGGAAGGGGGGAGGAAGTGGGATTGGGCAGAAAGAACTTCGGATTGTATGTAGATCTGGCAAAGTCTTAGCCAACATGATGGGGCGCTAGAGCAAAGGGCACAGAGCAGTCCTGCACTAGGCACACACGGCCAGGCCTTGGTACTCCTGCCATGCTCGGAATTGGCTGGGGAGTGCCCTGGAAGAGGATGACCTTGGCTTGAAATCTGAGGGGCATCCTGTAGGTGCTAAGAGCTGAAGGCTGACAGCTGTACTTTTTGTCAAGAAACTGATGATCTTTTGGGTCCTTTTAAGTATGTGCTTCTATTTTTTTCCAAAAGAGTGCTCCCCCCTTTTTAAATGAGCTTGTAAATAACAGTGACATCTCCTGCATAAATTTTGGTGTCACAGTGTGAACTTACTGAAAGTATTTAGTAAACTTATCTTGCAGCTCAATATCTCTTACATAAATACTCTATGATGAGGTCAGCCTTTGGGATTCACTCAGTTGTTTTCCTGTTCTTCTGCTTATCGTTCATCCTTGTCTTTTCTTTCAGAGCTTTCAACAATTCTTTTTTATGTCATATTTCCTATCTCCCGCTAAGTTTCATTCTTTATCTCAGTCTTCCACACTTTATTCTCACCTTTTGCAAACTGCTATTTTGTAGTTGCTATAATAAACTCTAAGAGGGCACAGACCTTTTCTCAATTCCACTTCAAAATTTCTAACATACTGGCTTTAATCATTAAGTCTCTGGAAACCAGCCAGGAAAACTCCAGATTTCTGTATGCCAAGGGAGATAGTTGTCCATTTTTCCTTGTCCCTTCAAAACTTTCATATGGTCTATGAACCTCTATGGTATCCAGTGACTAAGTCTTTGAGTGCTATCTTTTAATTGCTTATACCAGGCCGTAAAATGTGTCTTTGAATAATAAAATTGTTGCTTGTGGTGATAATGACAGGAAAGCTTTAAAAATATGGCTTCTAAAGAGAGGAGCTTAGAATAAAGACTGTTTATAATAACAAGATCCTGGACAGTGTTGCCCCTTTTATTTTTAAGTGTTGTGTCTGTTGAAGACCCTAGTTATAATATAGCTGTCTAAGCTAAGAGGAAAATTGTTAGTCTGATATAGAATATTGTTGACTATTAGAAAGGATGAGGTAGACATTTCAGACAGGAAGCCTGATTGATCTTTCTAATGGCCTGCCAATGGATGGCTATGTCTAATAGCATTTCAGCATGTTCAAATCTGTCGAATGTTTAAAAAAAAAAGTCCTTCCTCAATCTCAACCTCTCCTCTAGCTATTGCTCTCTGCTTCTCTTTTCCTTTATAACTGAAATTCTTGAAAAAGTCAGTGTCTCCACTTCTGCACCTCTCGCTTTTCAATCCACTGCAATCTGGCTTCCAACCCCACTATTCCATTTGAAATGGGACTGAAGGAGGAGGGGCAAGTACTACAGTATTTTTGCTGATGACTCTCAAATCTCCTTCCAGCCCAAGTTTTCTCTGCATATCAGACTCATGTATCTTACTGTCTATAGGGTGTCTCCTAATAAACTGTCTGTAAATCCAGATTAAATTAAGTAAGAATTGATTAACATTAGGATGTAACAGGGGAAGGTAAAGTAGGTGAGGCAAGACACAGAAAGCTATAATAAAAATCACATTTCATGGATTTTAAAAAACTTTTCAACTTTGTAACTGTGTTTCAATAGTAATTTATCCTAAGGTATAAATATTTAATTGATCTCAGCCTGCACCAGGGTCCCTGGTGGCTCAGGCAGTAAAGAGCCTGCCTGCCATGTGGGAGACCTGGGTTTGATCCCTGGTTTGCGAAGATCCCCTGGAGAAGGAAATGGAAACCCACTCCAGTATTCTTGCCTGGAAAATCCCATGGACAGAGGAGCCTGGTGGGTTACAGTCCATGGGGTTGCCAAGAGGCAGGCACAACTGAGCAACGGACACAAACAGTAGGCATAGTGAATCTTATGCTTCTTAGTCTTTCCCATTTTCCATCCTCTTTGATGTTAGTGGAAATGAGAATTGGAATGAGAGTTGAAGACTACTGCCCATTGGAAGTGTGGTAGACATTGCTGGCACTCACCGTTACCTGTTTCTCCCGTTTCTGGTTACCCACAATACTATGTTTCCAAACCTGTTAGCACTTAGTTAGGTCCAAACGTGACTTATTTTGGCTAGGGGGTAGTAAACAGCAATGATACTCTTCATTTCCCAGCTTAGGCTCTTACGGCTCCTGCCTTCGCTCCAGCTCTCTCTTAGCACTCCCCAGCAAACATAGTGGTCATGAATTAGGATGGTGAGGTCACAAGACGGAGCCAGCCTGGATCTCTGAGTTATCACTCAGAGGGAATGTCTCTGGAGAACCAAAGTGTAAGGTAGAAATGAACTCCTAAGGACTTAAACTAAGGACTTCCCTGGTGGTCCAGCGTTTAAGACTTCATCTTTCAATGCAGGAGTTGTGGGTTTGAACCCTGGTTGGGGAGCTAAGATCTCAAAACACCAAAACATAAAGCAGAGTTAATGTTATAACAGATTCAATAAAGACTTTAAAAATGGTTCGCAGCAAAAAATTTAAAAAAAATTTTTGTTAAACTAGTAGGAATAAATAATTTACCTAGCTGCTGCTGCTGCTAAGTCGCTTCAGTCGTGTCTGACTCTGTGCGACCCCATAGATGGCAGCCCACTAGGCTACCCCGTCCCTGGGATTCTCCAGGAAAGAACACTGGAGTGGGTTGCCATTTCCTTCTCCAATGCATGAAAGTGAAAAGTGAAAGTGAAGTCGCTCAGTCGTGTCCGACTCTTCGAGACCCCATGGACTGCAGCCTACCAGGCTCCTCCGTCCACGGGATTTTCCAGGCAAGAGTACTGGAGTGGGGTGCCATTGCCTTCTCTGCATATTTAACTATAAACTGGACATCTGCAGAGAGGTACCTCATACTTAATGTGTCTAAAACTGAACTCATTGTCTTTCTGTCCCAAACCTGGTCTTCTTCCTGTATTCTCAATATCAGATGGTAGAACGACTGTGCCCTCCGTGTTTTGACATAAACTGCAGCAGAGAAGTTGAGTATGGGCGATGAATTGATAAACAAAATAGATTATATACATCTATATGATGGAATATCTTTCAGCCATAAAAAGAATGAAGTACTTGTATATGCTATTACATGGGTAAACCTTGAAAACATCATGCTAAATAAAAGAGGCCAGTCACAAAAGGCTACATACTGTGATACTACTATGTGAAAAGTCCAGAATAAGCAAATCCACAGAGAAGAAAATCAATTGTTTGTAAAGGGTCAGGAGGAGGGTGAAGGGGAGAGTGACTACTAATGGGTATGAGGTTTTATGTTGTGGAATAATGAAAATATTCTGGAATTAGATAATGTTGATAGTCACGCAACTTTGTGAATATAATAAAAACTATTGAATCATATACTTTAAAAGATGGATTTTTATGGCATGAGAATTATAGCTCAACTTTTTAGAATTGCCAGCAGAGAAAAATGAAATTTTAAAAAATTAATAGCTTATACTTTTAGAAGACTGAAGGCTAGTTTTGAAGATAGTCTGTTATTTTATTGCACAGACTTCATTGAAAGACCACAATGCACCATCAGTGTTTGAAAACCATGGTGTCTCTAATAATGATATAACATCCATTTTACAGTTTTTTTTTTTTTGCATTTGAACATTGATTTTAACAAATATTTTTTGAATGTCACTGTTCTAGGCATCAGTGATACAGCTCTTCAGAAAGCCAAGGTCCAAGCCTCCTGGAGCTTATATTCTAGTGAGACAGACAGAAAATTCAAATAAGTGTTAATAGATAGATGTATACCTCCAAGGAGTAATGAATGCTCACAAGCACTCACTCAGGTAAAGCCAACTCAATGGTACAGTTTATACCAGACAATGTTACTTCAACATGGTGAGAGAGTCAGTTCCTAGGTAGGTTGATAAGAAGTTCAGGGTTCCCGAGGAGGAGAAAGGGGTCCGGAGCCCTTGCGAAGGAGAAAGGGGTTTGGGGCTCTCAAGGAGAAAAGGACAAATGTTCTTTTCTACATTGCTTTGTCTTAGTCAATATAACAATGTATCTTGCTCGAGGACACGTTTCTCCTTAACAAGAACTTTCTGACTAATCCTGTCATCTTAAAATGTATACTGTGGGAGTGGGTCTGGCAAGATCTTTCTATTGTTCATTCTAATCTTGTTAATTTAAGATGTATGTTGTGGGAGTGGGTCTGAAAAAAGTATATAAGGCCTTGATAAGGCTAGCTAGGGGGGCACTCTCCGTCCCCCTTCTATTGTCTATGTCAGAAGCTTTCTCTGTCCCTTTTTCACTTTAATAAATTCTGCTACACAAAAGCTCTTGAGTGATCAAGCCTGGTCCCTGGTCCCGAAGCTAAATCTTCAGAGATCAGGAATCTGACATTGTTCACCATAAGCTATCAATGGCCAGCAGAATGAAAATGGAGAAAGAGGAAACAGTGTTAAAAATGTGTTAAGTTGAAACATATGCAAGTGTAAGGTTAAAAACTATGTGATACACATCGGGAAATAAAAAATATTTTGTAGAATGTCAAAGTTATACTCATTTGTATAGTTATTATAGTTGTAAAGTTATCTTGGGCTTCCCTTGTGGCTCATATGGTAAAGAATCTGTCTGCAGTGTATAAGAAGACCCTGGGTTTGATGCCTGGGTTGGTATGATTCCCGGGTTGGTATGATTCCCTGCAGAAGGAAATGGCAACCCACTCCAGTATTCTTGCCTGGAGAATTCCATGGACAGAGGAGCCTGGCCAACTACCATCCATGAAGCCGTTAAGAATCAGACATGACTGAGCCATGAATATGCACATAGTTATCCAGTTGGTCAAAAGCAAAACATAAAAAGTATGAGCTCTATTGTTAGACTGCCTGGGTTCAGTCAAAATTTAGCCCTCCTGGTATTTCCTTGTCGGTCCAGCGGTTAAGACTATGTGGAGGGGGTTCAGGTTTGATCCCTGGTCAGGGATCTAAGATCCTGCTTGCTGTGTGACCCCAAAAAATTCAATAGAGAAAAGTAAATAAAATTGCCCTCCCACTTTCTAGCTATGTGGTCTGGGGCTTAACTTCCCTATACTTCAGTTTTCTCATCTATAAAATGAAGATCACACCATAAATTGTAAGATGTACCATTATATTCTGTAATCTGTGTGTGTGTGCTCAGTCGTGTCTGATTCTTTGCAATCCTATGGAATGTAGCCCACCAGGCTCCTCTGTCCATGGAATTTTCCAGGCAAGAATACTGGAGTGGGTTGCCATTTTCTACTCCAGGGGATCTTCCCAACTCAGGGATCAAACCTGCATCTCTTGCACTTCTTGCATTGGCAGGTGGTTTCTTTACCACAGTGCTATCTGGGAAGCATTACATCATTAATATGTACCACTAAAAACAAAGGCTGCAATCAGTAGGTATACCTACTAGATGGCTTTAATTGAAAAATAACTGAGAGACTGATTTTTGGACTGGCACATAGGAATTCAGAAGTTGCCACTCTATCCTAATAAGAATTAAAACACTGAACAAATGGAAAAATCAACAATTCTTCTCAAATCCATTAGAGAAGTGAGGTTACAGGGCAAACTGCTCTCTCCCAATTTGGAGAGACAGAAAGTAGATGCAGAGAATAACAACTTACTGGAGCACAAACCCCAAAGCAGAAGCCTCCTTGGACACCAGTGCCAGGGTAGGAAAACCTGAACTGCAACAGACAAATTCCCGGAGGCCCATGGGGACCCAGTAATAAGAGGACCCTCACTTGGAAGCAACCAAGATGTCCTTCGGTAGGTGAAATGTTAAACTGTGGTTCATCCAAACAATGGAATATTTTTTAGCAATAAAAATAAATGGATTATCAATCCTTGAAAGGCCATGGAGGGAATTTAAATGCGTATTAAGTGAAGAAGTCAGTCTGAAAATGCTACATTACTCTAGTTATATGACATTCTGGGAAAGACAAAATGATGGAGACAGTAAAGATGAATAATTGAAGCACAGAGGCAGTGAAACCACTCTGTATGATATTTTAGGTATCATGGTGGATACACACCATGATAAATTTGTCGAAACCACAGAGTGGCTCAGTGGTAAAGAATCTACCTGCAATGTAGGAGATGCAGGTTAGATTCCTTGGTTGGGAAGATCCCCTGGAGAAAGAAATGGCAACCCACTCCAGTATTCTTGCCTGGGAAATTTCATGAACAGAGGAGCCTTGTGGGTTACAGTCCATGGAGTCACAGGAATCAGACACGACTAAGGGACTAAAACCTCTACCACCAAACCACAGAACGCACAACGCCAAGAGTGAACCCTAAAGAAAACTATGGACTCTGATAATGATGTATCCATGTAGGTTTATCAGTGGTAAGAAACGTGCTACTGTAGTTCATGGAGGCCAGGGGAGGGGCAGGAGTTACATAGTAAATATCTACCTTCTATTCAACTTTGGTGTGAATCTAAGTCTGCTCTAAAAAGTAAACTATTATTTAAAAAATACTGAAAAAACTTCTTGCAGAAAGTTTGAATTTTGTTAAGAATGGGAAGAGAGGTTGTAGGGAGAAAAAAGAGGTAAAAAGTTTTTCTCCTGGTATGACCCTGTACCTCAACTTTTGAGGCCCTTATAAAAACATGCAGTGCAGAAGGTTAGAACAGACATTTCATCAAAGAAGATACACAGGTGAAAAGAAATTCAACATCATTAGTCCTTAGGGAAATGAAAATCAAAACCACAAGAAAGCAACACTACACACCTATTGCTAAGTCACTTCAGTCGTGTCCGACTCTGTGTGACCCCATAGACGGCAGCCCACCAGGCTCCCCCATCCCTGGGATTCTCCAGGCAAGAACACTGGAGTGGGTTGCCATTTCCTTCTCCAATGCATGAAAGTGAAAAGTGAAAGTAAAGTCGCTCAGTCGTGTCCGACCCTCAGCGATCCCATGGACTGCAGCCTACCAGGCTCCTCCATCCATGGGGTTTTCCAGGCAAGAGTACTGGAGTGGGGTGCCATTGCCACACCTATTAGGAAGTAGGAAATGGCATTCCACTCCAGTATTCATGCCTGGAAAATCCCACAGACAGAGGACCCTGGCGGGCTACAGGGGTTGCAAAGAGCCAGACATGATTGAGTGATTGAGCATGCACTCACACACCTATTAGAATGGTCTGTATTAAAAACACTGGCCATAATAATTTCTGGTGAGGATATGAAGGAACTGGAACTCTCAAGTACTCGCCTCATGATATCACATGCTAAAAAGGTTACATGTCATATTATTTTAGGACATGATACTACTAGTAAAACGGTCTGGCAGTTTCTTTCTTTCTTCTTTTGGGGTGTGCTGTGTGGCATGTGGGATCTTAGTTCCCCAACCAGGGATTGAACCTGTGCACCTTGCATTACTGGTATGAAGTCTTAACCACTGGACCACTAGGGAAGTCCTGAGAAGTACCCTTTTACTCACATCCTATCAGGGATAAATGACATCCACCTGACATACTGCAAATGTTAACCGTCATCACTTGGTTAACACAGCGTCTTCCAGGTTTCACAATAGTTAAAGGTATTATTACCTGTCTTCACTATTGGAACAGAAGATCTCTGACACTAGAGATGCTATAAGTTTTGTTTAATCCTATGTTCTCAGTGTCTAGAACAGTGCATGACCTATAGGCACTCAATAAATATTTGTCTGACTCTTTGTGATCCCATGGACTATACAGTCCATGGAATTCTCCAGGCTGGAATACTGGAGTGGGCATCTGCCAGGATCCAGCCCCAGCTGATCCAGGGTATTCAAAGGAGAGACAGTGTAGGCGACCTATTTATTTAAATATTTATCAAAGATATAAAGAGTAATAGAATGAGGATAGCTCAGTGAGGAAATTCAGTGGAGAAAAGTGGCTGAAATAAGGATAGCTCAGTAGGAAAATTCAGTGAAGAAAAGAGGCTGAATAAAGTTCCAAAGCAGGGAATTTATGTCACCTATGAAGGCCGCAGGCGTCCTCCCATTCTCCCGAAGGAAAGGAGACACTAAGGCCTCCCCAGTCAGAGCTTAGAAGCCCAGGCAAAATTAGTAGGCTTGACGAGCTTCCCCACCTCAGAGGAAAAATTCAGCCAGGTGAAAGAAAGAACGACATGGGGAGACCAAATTTCGGTGAACAAAAAGAGGCGTACTTTATTTTCCAAAGTAGTTTTATACCTTAAGTTGTGCATAGAGGATAATGGGGGAAGGGGTGGAGTCATGCAAGGACAGCAGTTCCTGGTCCTAATCGAAGCCAGGCTTTCAAACTTATCATATGCAAAAGTTCAGGTGATTTACATCATCTTCTGGCCAGGAGACCTGTTAACATTTTAAGAAACTTATTTTTCTCTAAAGGTGATTATTCTAAAGTCAGGCACCAGCCTCCAAAAAAGCACTGGACAAAGCTGCATTCCTATAGGGCAAAGGTGAGGTGGGCTCAATCAAGAAAAGAATTAACTCAAGGGTCCAAGGTTACAAACACTGAGGCTACTACTTACATTTCTATACACCCATTATATCAATCAATACACTGCCAAGGACACAGTAGGTAAGGGGTGTGGAGACTTAGCAGCAAACATTGGCCCAATAAGTGAAAAACCCTTCACCAATACAATTTCTAATCAATCTTTTAACTACTCAAAGGAATCTGTGTTTAGACAGTTTAGAACATCTCCTGCCTCTCACAGTTGGGAGGCTCTGAACAATCACATGTGGCTGGAAAAACCTATTCAGGCAGGCTAGAGGATTTCCAAAGAAGTTTGTAGGTTGAAACACTGTCACACCCAGGAATTATTAACTGGAGCTGTAAGCTAACTCTTTTTTCAGAGAGAGGTAGTGGGGGACAGCCCCCCGTAAAGTCAGAGGTGTAGGTGAAAGCACAAAGCAGGCAGACTCTGGTTTTGGGGATAGATGCTCGAGAATTTCCAGGGGGACTCCTGAGGCTCGATCCCGCCTTTGCGTATGCCGAGCCTCCTTCCTCATGACCTTTGCCACGGGCGGAGTTCCTCACTCTGGCTCCCAGCAGTGATAGAATTCCAGTTGAGCTATTCCAGATCCTGAAAGATGATGCTATGGAAAGTGCTGCACTCAGTATGCAATATGCAATATGCACTCAATATGCAATATGCCGGCTCCCGGCAGGCATCCATTCCCTTTTCCAGGGGATCTTCTCAACCCAAGGATTGAACCCAAGTCTCCCACATTGCAGGCAGATTCTTTACTGTCTGAGCCACCAGGGAAGCCCAACAATACTGGAGTGAGTAGCCTATCCCTTCTCCAGCAGATCTTCCCAAACCAGGAATCGAACCGGGGTCTCCTGCATTGCAGGAGGATTTTTTTTTACCAAGTGAGTGACCAGGGAAGATCCAATAAATATTTGTTGAATGAATAAATGAACAAACGGAAGGATGAATTAGATAACCCTTAGCTTCCCACTCAACTCTTTAAAAAAATTCTTCTAACCATACCTGTGATTATGAACAGCAGTTATATGAGAGCATATAGTCTATATGCATGAATACATGTGGGCATTGGTACAAAAGCCAGGGCAGGATTATCTAGGCCACTTTGACCCAAGTTGGCAGTTAGCATACAGCATTTGAAGAAGGTAGGTTTTCATAAGATCTGGATTTTCAATTCTCATTTCTGCCACTTCTGAGCATTGTGTTCCTGGGCAAGTGTTTTAGCCTGTTTGACTGCTTCCTCTCTGATATGGGGGTAGTTGTTCTTTCCTTGTAGATTGATATTGGGATTTAGTGAAATCGCATAGTGAGTGCCTACTCAGTGTCTGGCATTTCCCTCAATAAGTTCTGGTTTTTACTTCACTTTCCACAATCTTCAGAAGCATGTGGTTGAATTAATTCTATTCTGCAACAATCATTTTCTAAAAAACAGCATCTTTTATCTGGAAGATCAGTGTAGACAATTCCATTTCACTAAAAAGCTGGTGATTTAATAATTTACTTAGAAACGGGCTATGGCTTCCATTATAAAACTCATCTGGCATAAGTGCAAAGAACCGCGATTATTCTTCCGACAGGCAAGAAAGCTGGTGGAATAGAAATACTTTACAAATGTGCATGGAACCGCTTACCCTCCTGCAGTGTCGGCGCCTGAAGAAATATCATATGGTGCCCTGCAGTGGATATGGCTCAACATAAAATTTGTCACTTCCCAAGCACTTGAAATATTGCCCCATTTCTTATACCCCTGCACTGCGTGTGCTTATTCGGTAATGCTGACTTGCCTCCTTATTTCAATAGCTGAAGTGACATAGCAATGTTTTATAATTTGCCAAGTGATTGAAGGAGTCAGGCGGATCTGTATTGCCCCAGTAATATCACTGATTCCTACTTCTTAAGGAAGAAGAAAAGACAGGGAGCATTTAGCTTGAGGGCGATGTGTTCTGTGGGAATGTATATCCTCTGCAAGTGGTTTATGATTTTTTTTCTTCTGTACAGCCAGAGGAGTGGAGGGACATATTTCAAATCCCCATTGGCAAGGCTCCTGGTTCTTTTATAAAGATTTGTAAAATCCCATCCCTTTGAATCTTGTCAGCGGTCTGTGGACATCCTCCAGGCTTTCGTTTCATAAAGCTTTCAACACACAGCGCTGGGTGGGGTGGCCAAGGGACGTGTACGTCAGAGTGTGCGCTTGCACATTGTGTGTGTGCGTCTTTGTGTGTCTTTATGAAGCTACCTTGATTGAAATGCTAATATGCTGTCACATTTTGGTCAGAATTTATGATAGCAATAAAACGGAAGCATCCCCCTGCATTGTGAAGTGTAGCAGTTGAGTCTCACTGTTTATTTAGTTGAGTCAGCTTAATGTAGATCAGTATTCTAGTCTTCCTTTTGCTTCTTTTCTTGTTTCTCTTCTCTAGGGTTTCTCACCGGCCACTGAGTTCAGGGGAAAATAATTTTCCCAGAGTTGTTCAGCAGTTCTTCATGTGGAGAGAGGCAGGGATTGTGTTCAATCTCTGGGGATGACAGGTGTGAGTGGAATTTGCCAAGTTTCATGGTTTGAAAATGTCTACATTTTCTGTTTTCAACTCCTCTTAGAAAGCATAAATCACCAAATATTGGCAAAGTTTTCACGTCTTCCCAAATCATTGGATAATGGATAATGGAGATTGCCTAGCCACAGAAGTTGGTTTGTGGTCTATGGGTTTGAGAAAGCACTTTAAAACTGCTCTCAAAATCTTTGCAGGTTTGGGAGCAAAAGACTAAAGCAATAATCATCTTATTAGGAGGAAAATTTGAGCTGTTTCTTTTATTCTTTGTGGGTTCATTCTGATTCAAAAGTTTCTAAACCAGGATTCTAGGCAAAAAATAAATTGAGTGGTCAGTTCAGTTCAGTTGCTCAGTCGTGGCCGACTCTTTGCGACCACATGAATCGCAGCACGCCAGGCCTCCCTGTCCATCACCAACTCCTGGAGTTCACTCAGACTCACGTCCATCGAGTCAGTGATGCCATCCAGCCATCTCATCCTCTGTCGTCCCCTTCTCCTCCTGCCTTCAATCCCTCCCAGCATCAGTCTTTTCCAATGAGTCAACTCTTCGCATCAGGTGGCCAAAGTACAGGAGTTTCAGCTTTAGCATCATTCCTTCCAAAGAAATCCCAGGGCTGATCTTCAGAATGGACTGGTTGGATCTCCTTGCACTCCAAGGGACTCTCAAGAGTCTTCTCCAACACCACAGTTCAAAAGCATCAATTCTTCGGCACTCAGTCTTCTTCACAGTCCAGCTCTCACATCCATACATGACCACAGGAAAAACCATAGCCTTAACTAGACGGACGTTTGTTGACAAAGTAATGTCTCTGTTTTTGAATATGCTATCTAGCTTGGTCATAACTTTCCGTCCAAGGCGTCTTAACACTGCCAAATAGATTTAATATCCCCACGAACCCTGTGATGGTTAACTTTTTGTGTCAACTTGATTAGGCTTAAGGGATGTCCAGATAATTGGTGAAGCATTATTTTGGGTGTGTCTGTGAGAGTATCTCAGGAGAAGACCAGCATTTCAATCAGGGGACTGAGTAAAGAAGTTTACCTTCCTCAATGCAGGTGGGCATCCTTCAATCTGTTGAGGACCAGAATAGAACAAATTGGTGGAGGAATTTGCTCTCTCTGCCTAAGCTGGGCCCTTCATCTTCTCCTGTCCCTGGACATTGGTGCTCCTGGTTCTTGGTCTTTCTGATGTAGATTGGAACTTATCCCATCAGCCTCCTGGTTCTCAGGCCTTCTGACTGGGGCTGAATTACCCCTGCAACTTTCCTAATTTTCTAGCTTCTGGACAGCAGACTGTGGGACTTGTCAACCTCCATAATCACATAAACCAGGTCCTAGAACAAATCTCCTCATACCTCTCTCTATGTATGTTTCCTTCTGGTTCTGTTTCTCTGGAGATCCCTGACTAATGCAAGCCCCATGTGTAGAAAGGAATACACCTTCTACTTCACTTAGCAATCTTCACATGTTCACTTCAGGTATTAATTGCTCTCTTTAGTCTGGTGGGTTTCACTATAGTGAGATTGACTGATTTTCATTCATGTCTTCATTCTGTGAATACTAAGTGCCAAACACCATACCAGGTTGTGAATACAAAGATAATTCAAAAATGGATCACAATATATCTCTGACTTGAGTGTGAGCTTACCCTTTCATAATAGGGGTAAGCTCCTTGCCAGCAAAGAGCTTATTATCTAGCCAGGAAAATAAGTTACGGACTTCAGAAAACCATAATATAAGATAGAAAGTGAGATGCCATTAAAGCATACAGATAAAGAGAGGGAAAGAGCCCCCCAGTCGTATCCAACTCTTTGGGACCCCGTGGACTTCAGCATGCCAGGCTTCCCTGTCCATCACCAACTCCCGGAGCTTACTCAAATTCAACATCCATTGAGTCGGTGATGCCATCCAACCATCTCATCCTCTGTCACCCCCTTCTCCTCCTGCCTTCAATCTTTCCCAGCATCAGGGGCTTTTCAAATGAATCAGTTGTTTGCATCAGGTGGCCAAAGTATTGGAGTTTCAGCTTCAACATCAGTCCTTCCAGTGAATATTCAGGACTGATTTCCTTTAGATAGGACTGGTTGGATCTCCTTGCCGTCCAAGGGACTCTCAAGAGTCTCCTCCAATACCACAGTTCAAAAGCATCAATTCTTTGGCACTCAGCTTTCTTCACAGTCCAACTCTCACATCCATACATGACCACTGGAAAAACCATAGCCTTGAATAGATGGACCTTTGCTGGCAAAGTAATGTCCCTGCTTTTTAATATGCTGTCTAGGTTGGTCATAGCTTTTCTTCCAAGGAGCAAGTGTCTTTTTAATTTCATGGCTGCAGTCACCATCTGCAGTGATTTTGGAGCCCCCCCAAAATAAAGTCTTTCACTGTTTCCATTGTTTCCCCATCTATTTGCCATGAAGTGATGGGACCGGATGCCATGATCTTAGTCTTCTGAATGTTGAGTTTTAAGCTAACTTTTTCACTCTCCTCTTTCACTTTCATCAAGAGGCTCTTTAGTTCCTCTTCACTTTCTGCCATAAGGGTGGTGTCATCTGCATATCTGAG
Source organism: Bos indicus (assembly GCF_029378745.1). Classification (NCBI taxonomy): domain Eukaryota; kingdom Metazoa; phylum Chordata; class Mammalia; order Artiodactyla; family Bovidae; genus Bos; species Bos indicus. Next base: position 81,635,113 of record NC_091763.1, read on the forward strand.
GTTATTTATATTTCTCCCAGCAATCTTGATTCCAGCTTGTGCTTCATCCAGCCCGGCATTTCACATGATGTACTCTGCATTATAAGTTACATAAGCAGGGTGACAATATACAGCCTTGACCTACTCCTTTCCTGATTTGGATCCAGTGTGTTGTTCCATGTCTGGTTCTAACTGTTGCTTCTTGACCTGCATACAGATTTCTCAGGAGTCAGGTAAGGTGTTCTGATATTCCCAAATCTTTAAGAATTCTCCACAGTTTGTTGTGATGCACACAAACCACATTCTTAAAGAAATGGAAATACCAGATCACCTTACTGCTCAACTCTCAAAACTTTGTACAGTGAGAGTTTATGCACCAGGCAACTGTTTCCACATGTAGTACAGTAAGATAAAAGGCATAACAAGTGGGATGAATGCAATTAAAGACACATATGGTAAGATAGATTAGGTGTTTCATAAAATCATTTTGGGGGAAGTTGAGTTCATGAGGTTGTGAAAATGAATCACAGTGAGAACAGGGTCCCTCTGGCAGAGGATCACTCCCTGCAGAGTTATTCCACTGTTGTTGTGGGGCTCTGTGACAATAGAATGTGGATTGATGATGATCCCTTCTTTATTGAGATTTTAGGCTCCCATCTCGTTTCTGCTTATGCCAGCCAGATGGGAAGAGCCTTTATTTGTCATTTCATTTCTCAGTCGTTTCTTGATCTCTGAGGCTCTAGTGCATAGATGCTGAAGTAAGTACGTCTGGGAACTGCATCAGTAAACACTAAGAGAGAAGACAGTGAGCAGGAGCTTATGCCACAGGATAATGGAGATGATGTTAAGAAAAGGCAAGATGGATGTTCAATGTCAGGAAAAACACCCTGGCTGTTCAACTTTAAGAATAACTTCCCAAGGGAAGCTCTGAAAATCCCACCACCTGAGGCTTTTGAGAATAGATTGGGTGATATACGGGAGATTATCCTACAGGGAGTCAAATGGACTCTGGTCCAGGGAGTGAACTAAAATAATCTACAAAACCCACAAAATGGTCTTTTGTGGTTAAGAGTTGGGAGTCCAGTCAAGTCTTGCTTTATTGAATCCTTTGCTACAACTAGTATGAGTTTCCTCAGGTTGAATTGAAGAACTGAAGCATTGTAGAATTTGAGCCTTGGCAGGCACGCATGTCCATGGCTTGTCCAGTTAAGACTGTTCTGTGTGGCATTTGTCTTACGTGTTGCACTGATTGGTCGTGCAGTCCCTACCTCCTTTCCTCCCTTCCTTTCCTTCTCAGTTGATTAGAATGTGCAGCAATTTTCCCCACATAGTAGACTCTGGCCATTTATGATTGTAACACTTAAGTTTAAATCACTTGAGTGTGGTCTGGAAGTCCATTCTATACGGCTAAGTGCAAAATATTGCTGAGGCATGAATCTGAGTTACCAAACTGCCAGGTAGTGTGGCTCAGAGCCAGTTACTTCATGACTAGACTCAGCTTGTTGCCCAGTCTCTACTTCTTATAGTAGCCCTTCCTGTCCTTTCTATGTTGTTGTGTGTGAGAAAGCTTGGAGGCATATCCTTGATGAATGCTGTGATCTTTAAATGCCTTGTGACTACAAGCCATCACCCAATCTGGCCCAGCCCAACCTTCCTAAACTTTCACCAGCACAAGAAGACCTAAGGAGCTGTCAGTTGAACAAATTTGAACCTATTAAACTCTATTCATTAATCTTTTATTGTGGGCCAGGCCCTGTGTTAGGTATCATAAGAATTATAATGATAAATATGACCCAGGTTTTACCCTAAAAAAAAATTACAACCAATAGGAGGGAAAAACCAGCACAAATGACTATAATCCAGGGCAGTGCCAAATAACCACTCCGGGTGTTTTTCACACCAACTGTCAATTCTCTGATTCTTCAGACACTAGCTTGGTGTTCAGTGATTCAATTCAATTCTGATACTACTTGGAGTAAGTGCAGACCCCCTAATTCAAGGACTCTGTCCCATAAGTCTGCACCCTGCTTTAGATGCCAGTTACAAATCCTGGGCCTCCCATACTCCTGACCTACTAGCTCTAAACTGGGAGTTCCCACAACCTCCTCCTTAGGTTTGGTAATTTGCTAGAATGGCTCACAGAACTCAGGAACACACTTATATTTACCAGTTTATTATAAAGGATATTATGAAGGATACAAACGAATACCAGGTGAAGAGGTACGCATGATGAGGTTTGGAAGGGTCTTGAGCATGGGAGCTTCTGTTCTGTGGGGTTGGGGTGTACCACCCTCCCAGCACATGGATATATTCACCAACCCGGAAGAGCTCTGAACCCTGTTGTTCAGGGATTTCATCACACATGAATGGTTAAATCATTGGCCTTTGGTGACTGGACTCAGTCTCCAGCCCCTATTCTCTCTCTGGAGGTTGAAAGGTGGGGCTGATAGTTCCAAGCTTCTAATCCAGGCCTGGTTTTTCTAGAGTCCAGCCCCCATCCAGAAGCTAGCTAGAACCCCTTCCTTCATTGCAACAGCCTACAAAAGACATTCTTATTACTCTGAGAATCCTAAGGGTTTTAGGAGCACAGGAACTGGGGACAAAGACCAAATCTTTATTTTTTATTACATCAAAACTGCCATAAGGAAATTACAAGTAAAGTGTTACATGGCTTCAAAGAAAAGAATGATACGATCTATTTTTTTAAGACCGCATATTGTGATATCAGGATATCATGAAATGTGAAAGCACTTTGATTCTGGAGTCTGCCAACCCTGGTTTTGACTTCGGGGGCAGATCTTATAGCCTCTCTTTTACCCTTTCATCACAAAGCTGAACAATGCCAATTCCCTCGGAAAGAATGTGAGTTACCTCAGATCTCTTACAAAACAGGGACTTCTTGCCTGCAGTGTTATCTTGTTTGCTTGTCTGTTCAGCTCTCTATAGAATTGTGTTGCCTTTTTTTTTCCTTCTTCACAATCAGATGAGGGAGAGTGCTGCTTGAAACTTGCAATCCCATTATCTGTCAGCCTGTGAAAGATAAAAAGTGCCACTAGTATATCCAGAAAGTCATTTTTCAGTAGCCATGGGTGACAAGAATTACATTTCTTTACCAGGACATCTTGATGTGGCATATCATAAATATTCAGTTTTTGTAGACTTCTAAAAAAGATATAATATCTCTTTTTTTGTGTGTGTAACACAACTTCAAGGTCAGAATCAGGATGACTCAAAAATAGGAACTAGGAATTCTTATATAGGAGAAAAAGGGAGTAGTAGGGGAGTAGGCTGAAGGAGATTGAGGACGTAGAAACTGAAAAGTGAAGTAGAATCTGAAAAGTGAAGTAGAGCTTGGCGTGTGGGTTTAGAAATTATAGGGACAAGTGTATTATTATTAGGCCTAGGGAGATGGGCCTCTGATCTGGTCCCATGCTTACAAGGGCCTGAGAACTGAATTCCCTGCCTAAGAACCAAGAGTTGCATGAGTTTCTTCTGCAGGTCTGTCCTTTTGAGGGTTAATGGTACCTGCTACCTAAGTACCCAAAGAGTGGCCAAGGAGTGGCTGTTTGGCAGGGGTGGTGGGATATAGAGACTGACTGAGTGAGCTGGGATACCCATATGCACATGGAAAAGGTCTTTCATGATCTGGGCAGAATCAAAGGAGGAACCAGAGAAGGGAGTGAGCTGTGGGCCAGGTGCCTCCATTCGTATTGTTACCCTAGGTCTGCAAATGTTAGGGGCAGACCTGCACTGGAGTCCAGTTATGTTATAAACAACTTTCCAAGCAAAAACACTGAACTCACAATTAAACTGGTAGAATTAAACTGGCTGACCCCTCTGTCCTAGATTCAGCCCTAACTGTTTTTATCTCTATCTGCCATGTCACTAATTGGGCAAATAGTTCATGGTAATAGCATTAGGAGGGAGAGTCCTATGGACAGAGGAGCCTGGAGGACTGCAGTCCATGGGGTTGCAATGAGTCGGACATCATTTAGCAACTAAACAACAACAACAGCAACCCAAAGCTTTGGTCCTTGAGATATTAGATAACTTAAAAAGGAGAAGAATGTATGGCCTAGAATTTAAGAGAATGTCATGATGTTCATTCTCTATGAGAGGAGGGAGACAGTGTTCTTTCTGGGCCTGACACAGAGAGGGAAATTTCCATACAGAGTTTGGAATCAAATGCAGACCTATCCTGAGACCTGGGCAAACAGGGTCCCTGGACCAGCGCTGCCCCTCGGGGGTGTCTGGTCTTTGAAGTTCCTACCTTGAACTTTTCTCATTTCTCCCTTGATACTGGAGAGTAAGAGTTGGCAGTGCCATCCAAATGGGACTCCTTGACCCTGTACCAGGCAGGACCCATTCCTTCCTTTAGGCCATCTTCCCATCCTCTACTGTTCTTTGGGGTTGACCAGATGCCCCGGGAGACCTGAGCCTCATGTTTGTGATGCCCTCCTGGAACCAGGGACCTTTTGGGGGTGGGCTGCTTGGAAAGAGGATAGCTCTTGTTGATTGGTGTTTCTTTCACTGGATCACAAGGAACTGAGCCACCAGCTGTGCTAATATACAAGTTTTGGTGACTCAAATTGTTTATACAGACAGAGGCCCTATAAAAAAATATTTGCCTGGACCCCACAAGCCTTAGGAACAATCTTACTTAAGTGCTTATGTAAATGTCAATCTACTCCTCTAGTTTTTCTCCTAATTCTGCTGTCTCCTAAATCCCATAAAAAGATTCAAATTCTATAAAGAGCAGAAACAAAGAGGAGGAGGGGAGTCCTGAGTGTTTAATGCCTCTATCTTCCTTGACTTGGACGGCAAGACTTCTTGCCTTCCTAGCTGCATGTAACCTTGCCTTCAGTTTCCATGTGGATGCTGGCCCGGGTGAATCCTATAGATGGGGGCGGATGGAGAGGGGGAGGCAGCAATGGCATTAGATGGCAGTTGGCAAGGGCTTTAAGGGATTGTGTCAGAACCTTGGCAGTGGGTAGGGGAGGAGTGACTTGGAAAGGTTTTCTGTCAATAAAATGGAGTTCCTAGTACTTCCTGAGAGGTCCATAATGAGTCCCGTCACCACCCAAAACCTCTGTTGTGTCAGCCCTAAGAAAGGACACATAGGAAAAAGAGGATAAACACCCATCTGAAGGATGGGGCCATGGCTGCTGCTAATGATGTTGAGAGTAGCAACTCATGTTCACAGATCACATTATATCCAGTATCTGGTTTAATTGTCATAACAAAGTTTGAGATGGGTACTGTTATTATTTGCATCTCACAAACAAGGAGTTAGAGGCCAGAGCAGTGAAATAATTTGCTAGAGATCATAGAGCTAGTTCGTGGTGAAGGCAGGATTGGAACTCAGGTCTGTCTGACTGCTTGGGTCTTCAGCAAGACCTGAAGGCCTTGCTGCTGTTGTGGAGTGAGGGAGAGCTATCTTGTACAAGAAAATCTGGGGCATCACTGGGCTCCTTTCAGTGTTTTGAAAAAAGCCCTCATTTACTTTCAGCGACCAATTCCTCATTCAGAGTCAGCAGTTTTGGAGCACAACAAATTTCAGCTGCTCTTAAAAGGTAACTGAAAAGTATGTGTGAGGTATTGACATTCAAGGGAAAGAGAGAGAGAGAGAGATGTATTATGGTTCTTTTCACCCAAGCACTTCAAAACCTTTCTAAAACACCTCGTGGAAAATCCTGTTATCACATGTTGTACAGTAACAACTGACCAGACTCATTCAGGAAACCTGTGGCAGGTCAAGTCTGATTTGGAGAATGCAGCCAGGCTTAGGCCCCTGTCACAGCCCAAACCTAGATCAATCCTCCACCAATGTCCTTGCCATTGAGCCATCATGGTCCTAGGGGATTTGGAATTTATACTGCTGCATATTTTAAAAATTAGTTGGTTTATATATTTTTTAAGGAGTGTTTTTAAAAAACAGATTCACAGAGACTTTAAAGGATACTTAAAATATGACTGGATAGCATAGGAGTATAGGAAGGAAGTGAAACCAGAGCAGGGAACAAAAGGAGTCTTCAGTGAGGCAAACTCAACACTGCCTTCCTTCAGGGAGCTCTGCGCTCAGGCAATCTCTACGTGTAGCACCCCTGTCCCGGCTCATCCCACACAGATTTCTCAGTTCCATACTCACAACCAGGCAGATTGGGTTCCCATCTGGTTCGGAGCTAACTGGGTGCCTTCGGACAAATGATCTAACACTCCTGAGCCTCTATTTCCTTATCTTCAAAAGAGGATAATAAATCTACCTCCTTAGATTGTTTTTAGAAATAAATGAGAGGACGAATGTAGAACTCAGTGCAGCGGACCGGCTGTTCATGCTCCCCCACAATTCAGAGGCTGAATGTCCAAGCCCCAAGGTGATGGCATTGGGGTTAGGTCTCCAGGGTGGAGGCTGGAGCTCTTACTAATGGGATTAGTTCCCTTATGAAAGGGACCACAGAGAGATCCCTCACTGCTTCCCACTTCCAGAACTGGGAGAAATAAATTTTTGTTAGTTAGAAGCCACCCAATTTGGGATATTTCTGTTATAGCAGCTTGAATGAATTTGGACTCTTAGCATAGCATGGGCACCTTGCAGGCTCTTAGTGAGGGTTATATATTCCCCGCCCCCGCTCTTCTGTTTCTCCTCCCATCTTTCTTTCCTCAAGTTCTGTTTTAAAAAGTGAGGTAATCAATTAGAATTGGTCAAATCTTAAACTGCTTTCTTGGAGTATATAGGATTAAAAAACAAAACAAAACTTTTTTTGTACTTTTATTAGAATTTCAAGGTTCCCAAGGAAGAGAAAGCCCCAGGAGGACCACTACAGGGCAAAGCACAGGCCACAGATACTAAAAGAGATGAGCTGGGGGGTGCCTAATGGAGAGGTATGAGTGTATGTGTGTGTGTGTGTGTGAGTGTGTGTGTATTTGTGTAAATGAGCACTGGTGTGGGTATATGTGTGTGAGTGTGCAGGTGTGGCTGTGCATACATAATGTTTATGCCTGAGTGTGTGAGAGTGTTTGCGTATATGTATGTGCATATGACCGTGTGTGTGTGTGTGCGTGTGTGTGTGTGTGTGTACCATCAGAGAAAGAGGTCTGTCTATAGCACAAAACTTGCTATTCACTCTGGAGGTTAAGAAATTAATTAAAAAGAGTCCTTAAACTTTTGGAGTTCATTGAAGACTGGAGGCTTTTCCCCTCTCAAAAATCCCTTTTGGGAAATGAGACTATAAAAGAAAAAATGTAAAGGCTTCTTTGAGAAAGGCCCTCTTTCTTCCTTGTGAAGGGGCTCCTGGGGAGTCCCGGCAGGAACTCGAGGATGCTCCTCACCCCTCCTTCCCTTGGTCCTTCTCCTCTCTTTACTTCAGTCCCTTGATCTCGGTTCTCCAGCCTCTCTCTCTCCCCTGCCCCCATTCAAATTCCTTCCCCGCATATCCCTTCTCTGGTTTCTTCTTTGAAACCTCCCCTCTCAGTTTTCTTCTTTGCTTTTCATCCAGAATAAGGGATGCTTGGGAGAATGCACCTTTATTTTTCTTTTACTCATATTCCTGCTCAACACCCCTGTGAGCTCTGTCTGAGAAACGTCTGTTTCTTGGTCTCCTTTTCTGGAAACCATTATTTATTTATTTATTTTCTATGGCTTAATGAAGTTCCTATTCTTCTGTGAATATTCCCACTGACAGAGTTCAGAGCCTGCTGTTTAAAAGCACTGCTATTTTCTTTTCTTCCATCACCAAACAATTGACAGCTTCTTTCAGGTTAGCAAAAATGAAGTAAAGTGAAAGTTGCTCAGTCGTGTCTGACTCTTTATGACCCCATGGTCTGTAGCAAAGCTCCTCTGTCCATGGAAATCTCCAGGCTGGAATACTGGAGTGGGTTGCTGTTCCCTTCTCCAGGAATCTTCTCAACCTAGGGATCGAACCCAAGTTTCTTCAATTGCAGGTGGATTCTTTACCTTCTGAGCCAATGGGAAAGAAAGAAACACCAGCACAGCAAAACCAACACCAAACCCACAGCCCCATTGTGCTACCAGCAACTCGGGTCTTTCCCAGGAAGCATGCTGGGTCAGCTATACACAGGCTGATAGAGGGTTACTCTGTTTCTTTTGATGGAAGTGAGTTCATATCCAGCTTTGCAATTAACTAGCAAAGTCATGTAACCTCTCTCAACACGGAGTTTCCTCTTCTCTAAATCACTGAAAGAATACACTGCTGCTACTGCTAAGTCACTTCAGTCGTGTCCGACTCTGTGCGACCCCATAGACCGCAGCCCACCAGGCTCCCACGTCCCTGGAATTCTCCAGGCAAGAACACTGGAGTGGGTTGCCTTTGCCTTCTCCAATGCATGAAAGTGAAAAGTGAAAGTGAAGTCGCTCAGTCATGTCCGACTCTTAGCGACCCCATGGACTGCAGCCCACCAGGCTCCTCCGTCCATGGGATTTTCCAGGCAAGAGTACTGGAGTGGGGTGCCATCGCCGCTGCTGCTGCTAAATCACTTCAGTCGTGTCCGACTCACTTACAGGAAAAGTTCTGAGGAAATACTGAGACATCATACGTAAGAAATGATACAAATGAACTTGTTTACAAAACAGAAACAGACCCACAGACACAGAAAACAGTTTTATGGTCACCAAAGGGCAAAATGGGGGTGGTTAAATTGGGAGTTTGGGATTAACGGATACACACTACTGTGTATAAAATAGATAAACACAGGTCCTACTGTATCACACAGGGAAATATATTCATCATCTTGTAATACCTGTAGTGGAAAAGAATCTGAAAAAAGTATATTTATATATCTTAATAATCACTTTGCTGTACACCTGAAACTAACACAACATTGTAAGTTAACTATATTTCCATTAAAAAAAAGAAAGAAAAAAAATTGAGTGTGGAGCTCAGTTCTGGCACCTAGAAAATGTTTAATGAAGAGCAGCTATGCAACAAATAGAATGAATTTGAACCACAACTGACATCCAGCCCTGGGCTGTGATAATATGAGTTAAGGCAAGTATTCCTAAGATTGTAGTCTTTAATCTTCCTTGAAAAATGAGAGAAGTTTCCCTGAGATTCATGCCCAGTGGCTGAAGAGTCTCTGAGTGGCACTGAAGGTAGATGGATCAACATCTCGGTAGTGGAGAGAGGGCAGTGTTCCTGGGAAAGCCAGTGACACACAGCCAGACTGAAACTACAGAGCAGGGTGACTAAATGCACAGTCAGTGAGATCTGTGTGGACTCCGCTTTTCCTCTTGGTCTTTCATCTCCTGCGTTAGGTCATTCAGCAAGTTCTGCCTCTTTCTTCTTTCAAACATCGCTTGTGTTTTCTTTTTTGACATTGTTCTTGCTCTGGTACAAGCTCTGTGTCTCATTTGTTACCAAAGCTTTTCCTTACTTTGACCTATTTTTCATTTATAAAGCAAATCAAAAGTAACAATTGCTTTTTATTATAGAAACAAAGAAATTCAGTGTAGAAAAGTAGGAAAATAATAAGTTAAAAGGAGAAAAATACAAATAGTTTCTCCACCTAGAGATAGCAGTATCTATGATTTGTTTTCTACTTATGCCTTGATATATTCTAAGCAAAAAAGGATTCAGAGTGTGCATAATGTTTAGCCACTTGCTTTACTTACTAGAGAATACATCTATTGCTATATAATAAGTTATCCCAAAATTTAGCAGCTTAGGGCAACAGACGTTTATCATCTCACAGGTCTGAGGGTGAGGAGACTGCAGGAATGGCTTAGCTGGTTGGTCTGGTTCAGGGCATTTCTGAGGTTACAGTCAAGATGGGGCCAGGGTCTTCCTTGGTGGTCCAGTGGTTAAGACTGCACAGTTCCAATGCTGGGGATGGGGACTGGGGGGTGCGAGGGGATTGGGGCAGGTCTTATCCCTGGTCAGGGAACTAAGATTCCCACATGCAGTATGGTGCTGCCAAATGTTTTTTCTTTTTTTCTTTTTTAAAGCAAAACCTGTAGCCAAATTGTGGCTTCCTCCTACAGTTGCTGTGTGATCTTGGAAAGATTGCTTAATTCTTGGTGCCTCAGTTTCTTCAGCTGTGAAATGGGAATGATGATGGTATATCTTTCTGCCTTAATCTCACTTATCATCTACTCATTCCTGAAAGAAAAAAATGTGTTCTGAAAAATCATGTACTAAAAGTCACCTGGGAAAAGTAGGGTTGGGGCAGACAAAATATAACCTATGAAACTGTCATCACAGCTCTAACAAAAATAATAACAATCCTAATAAAATACTAGTGTCGTTCTCTACAGGGATTGGCACCTAGAATTACAGTTAGCCAATACTTTGCAACCTTAACATTCCTCCTTCCAGTTGTGGGTCCTTCAGACCATAGGTTATGGATCCTGGAGGGCATTGTTTCTAACTGTCATTAATGCACAGTTTTAATAAGGAAGATATATTTCACAGCTTTTTCGTTAGCACCTGAAGCTTCACCAATTGCATTAACACAATGGAAAGCTAGTGTTTTTTTTTTTTAAATTGGAGTGTAGTTGCTTTCCAGCACCAGGGATGCTGGGAAAGACTAAGGGCAGAAGGAGAAGAGGGTGTCAGCGGATGAGATGGCTGGATGGCATCACTGAAGCAATGAACATGAATTAGGGCAAATTTCAGGGGATGATGAGAGACAGGGAGGCCTGGTGTGCTGCAGTCCACGGGGTCACAGAGAGCTGGACATGACTGGGTGACTGAACAACAGCATAGTTGCTTCACAACGTGTTAGTTTCTGCTGTACAGCAAAGAGAATCAGCTATACATATACATATATCCTCTCATCCTTGGTGACCTTCCCATTTAGGTTACCACAGAGCACTAAGTGGAGTTCCTTGAGCTTTACAGGAGGTTCTCATTAGTTATCGATTTTATACATAGATATGTATGTCAGTCCCCATCTCCCAATCAATCCCACCCAACCAGTGGTTTTTGAAAACTCTAAATCAGCCTCCATTTGAATATATGTTTTCTTTTTTCTTGAAGTCTTTATTTATTGCCAAGCCTCCTCTTTCATTGTGAGAAAGCTTGTTTCTGGTCACTTAAAAACCCTAATATGCTGGGAAAAATCAGGTATGAAACAGCATAATGTGTTATGCACATCACCCCCATTCACCAATTGTGTGTGAGCTAATCAGTGACAAGGAATCAGAAGAATCAGGTGTGTAACAGCCTCATGAAGTGCTTGTGAAGATGAAATGAGATGATACATGTTAAACACTAAGAACAGTGCTGGCCATATACTATTAATAAATGGTCCAAAGTTGATTATATTGCTTCTGTTTAATAAATTCCCTCTTAGTCTCCATACTCTGTTTAGAACAATACATCAGGGACAAACTTATTTTTCAAATGACATGATGCTTGTCATCCTATAGCTCAGAGTTGTCACTAATTTCTTTCAGACCTTGAGCTGTTGGGGCAGGTTATATGTGAGAATTTGCAAATACGTATTCATTTATAAAGTGCGTTCCTGTGTAGCAGAGCCTGGTTTAATTAATAGAGAGGTTTGTGGCATTCAATTTTGGGAAAAAGTATAACAATGAAACATATACATTGGCTTTTGATGTATGCATATACAACACCTTGAGTACTGAGTAGTTTTTGCCTTTTGTAGAAACAGTTTTATTTTCAGAATGGTAATTTCAAGGTCCCTGAGATAATTCTGAAATCATCACAGCTTCCATTATTTCTTGCAGTTTCCTTTCTCATGGAGAGATGGGCACAAACATTGTATTTATGGGATTATCCTAAAATATAAAAATAAAAAGGAAACATAACTCTTTGTTACGGATAATGAAAAGCTTGCTTTTTATTAAACATTTTAATTACTTGAGTTATTATCTTCTTAACAATGCACACTATACTCATTAGATTTTCTATTAAATATTACTTGTGCCTTAGCAAGTGCAGTTCATTGATAATTTGAAAAAGTTGCCATATCTTAGATACATTCTCTTAAGTCCCCTTCTTTGGAGTTCCATTGGCAACGATGACACACACGAAAAATCACACCTGTGATTCAGTGAACGGACGGCCATACTAATGTTGCTATTCAGTCCAAATTTTACCTTCTTCTGTGAGCTTAACAGACTTTTATGTAGTTGGGACTTGAAATACATAATATAAAGGCATTTTTCATTTTATTGGCTAAATAAGTGATTAGAATAGTTAGCACCAGGTGGCGCTAAAGGACTGAACTTGGAAATGGACCATTTGGTGCTCTAACCTGTGGACTGGGACAAGCATAACGAAGATGCTCGTTATTTAGTGGGTGGATTACAGGGAAGAAGGGCAAACATTGTCCCTGCTATGCCCTGTTACCCGTCGATGCTAAGGATAGCCGATGTTGAATTGTCTAGATCCCTTCTCTGGAGGGGTGACACTCTCCAGGTATGGATTACATCGTAGCTTTCCTGAGGTGTCAAGTGGCCAAAAAGTACAGTTTTTCTAAAGGAAAAAGAATCTCATGTGAAGTTGCTTTTTGGAGTGGACAGTCTTGGTCGCACCATTGTAGGTAGCCAGGAATGTAGACCTGGGAAGCCCCAGTGGCTCAAGAGGTAAAGAATTACCCTGCAGTGCAGGAGATGCAGGAGATGTGGTTCGATTCCTAGGTCAAGAAGATTCCCTGGAGAAGGAAACGGCAACCCACTCCAGTGTTCTTGCCTGGAGAAATCCATGGATAGAGGAGCCTGGCGGAGCTAGAGTCCATGAGTCAGACACGACTGAGCATGTACATGCAACAACAAGGAATGTAGGCTGGACGAGGGGAGCAGGAGAAGAAAATAACACACTCTGAAATTCCATCTCCAGGAGTAGTTGTGCAAAAACAGCTTTCATCACTCCAGGCTCAAACACCATAGGGTGATGGGGCCATAGTTCCCGCCAGTTCAGCTTTTATTGTTTAACCCCAACCCCTACCCCTCCCAGAAGTCTCCAGTGTGCTCAGAATTGTTTTTCTCTAGGGTCAGGAGAAATCACATCTCAAAACTAGAGATGGTAGATTAAAAAATTAAAGGAAACGCCTTCCGCTGGGCCTCCAAGAGGACAGAAAGGGGAGGAGCAGAGGTGACATGAACAGATCTGTTACTGAAATGGAGCAGGACCCTGCGGTCCTTTCCCCACCATGTCTTCAGCCTGCCTTTTGTCTGAGAATAAGATTAATCAGAGAAGTGAGAAAATTCAGAAACACAGGAGAACAGTCAAAGAGACCAAATAATAATAGTGCTCATTAAGCATAGTCAAGTCCTTCTCAAGGGCTGTAGATAGTATTCTGAGCCATATCCTGTGAGCTGTCTTATAGATATTGAAACCCCAGGTGAGGAAGTTAACTACATGATGATCAGACTGTACCCATGACATAAGCTGCCATAATTCCAAGAGTTGGCTTCAAAGAAATGGAAACAAACCGACCCAGAAACTGAAGATTAACCATATCTAAAACAACCAAGATGATGCTGGTCAGACCACCAATGACCAATCTGAAAACGACTGTCAGAGTTGACCATGCTATTTCTGCATGTAACCCCCTCCCTCTGTCTATAAAAGCTCTTACCCTCTGCTTATCAGGGCTTCCCTGGTAGCTCAGCTGATAAAGAATCCGCCTGCAATGTGGGAGACCTGGGTTCAATCCCTGGGTTGGGAAGATCCTTTAGAGGAGGCTGTCAACCCACTCCAGTATTCTTGCCTGGCAAATCCCCATGGACAAAGGAGCCTAGCGAGCTACAGACCATGGGGTTGTAAAGAGCTGGACATGATTGAGTGACTAAACACAGCACGGCACACCCTCTGCTTGTCGGTGGGGGTGGGGGGAGAATCAACCTGTGGGCAGATGTCCGCATTCGCCCCCACAGTTGCTGGCATCTGAAATAAAGCAGACTTTCCTTTCCACCAACTTGGCCTGTTCATTGGCTCTTAAGCAGCAAGCAGCCAGACTCTACCTTTTGGTAATACTACAACTACCCTGGAAAACAGGCTACCAAGTTAGAGAATGATAAATATTCCTGCAGGGGGTCAATCACTTGGAAGGAGCTTCCTTAGACAGAGGTCTTGGAGAACATTGAGAGAGAGGGTCTACAGGAAGTTGCTTTTGGGAGTGGGATGGGCAAAGAGGGATAGTTTTAAAATGTCTGAAACTGCCACTGTTAGCTTTTTCTTTTTCTGCAGTCAAGTTCACTAAAAAAGGAGGCCCAGAGTTAGGCATCTTGCAGATTGCTTGATTTACATGCAATTTTTGTGGACTGGTTGTGGGCCCCCCCTTTTAGAGGAATAGGAAGCATCATCCCCACATTTGGGGACAAATTTTGAACCAAGTAAATCACTCTGAGTAGATACTTCACCATCTTGTCTAGCCTGATCTGACCCTGGCATCCACACAAAGTGTGTTCTCGTTGTTATTTGTACTATTTTCCTCCTGTTAGAGGGAGGTTGAGAGTGGAGCCTCCTGAGTGGGGTCACCCCCAAATACAGTAGCACCAGGAACTGAGTTGCTGACTTAAACTGAAAAGAGTTAATGCCCTATCCTCAGTCCAACTCCTCCCTGTTTCAAGGTCCTCCCTGAGACAAGGGAGGGGAGGACAGGAGGGTTAAATGTCCTGGTGTCCTGCTTCTTCCTGCTGCTGCTGCGAAGTTGCTTCAGTCATGTCCGACTCTGTGCGACCCCATAGATGGCAGCCCACTAGGCTCCCCCGTCCCTGGGATTCTCCAGGCAAGAACACCGGAGTGGGTTGCCATTTCCTTCTCCAATGCATGAAAGTGAAAAGTGAAAGTGAAGTCGGTCAGTCGTGTCTGACTCTTAGCGACCCCATGGACTGCAGCCCACCAGGCTCCCCCGTCCCTGGGATTCTCCAGGCAAGAACACCAGAGTGGGTTGCCATTTCCTTCTCCAATGCATGAAAGTGAAAAGTGAAAGTGAAGTCACTCAGTCGTGTCCAACTCTTAGCGACCCCATGGACTGCAGCCCACCAGGCTCCTCCGTCCATGGGATTTTCCAGGCAAGAGTACTGGAGTGGGGTGCCATTGCCTTCTCTGGTCCCGGTGTCCTTAGCTTGGTTCTAATCTTTTTGCTCAGTGTAACCTGAACAGTCATAGGGGACAACCTTTTCTTGGCTAATAGGGGACAACCTTTTCTCCTGGGCTTCTGTGTTTGCTTCGTTTATTTCAACTTTCTCTTTTTGAACTGGTATTTAGACACTTAGCTGCTAATTGACACTCATTCAACCCATGAGAGCAGTGAAACCAAAGAAGGGATATTATGAGCTTCTTCAGGAATTGAGTCTAAGGTTAGAATGTGACTAAGGTAATCTCTTCCCACAGATAGCCAATGATTCTACAAGAAAACATTCATTACTCCACACTTCTGCAATGTCTTTCTAAAAGCCCCTAAACTGTTCTAGAAAGATGTGTTCATGTTGTCTGAGGCATAAGATAGGGTTCCCCTACTAGGTTTATTGAGATATAATTGACAGATAACATTGTATAAGCTTAAGGCATCCAACATAAATATTTGATATATATATATGCTTGTGTTGCAAATGATGACTGCAATAAGTTTCCTTCATGATGGGTTTTAGATGGGAAGATCATATTGAAAAAATAAACACAGTGTTTGTGGACTAAAGTGTGTCTTGGCATTATCAATAACTTTCTGTGCTACAAATCAAATTCTCTCTCTCTCTCTCTCTTTTTTTTTTTTGGCTTGTGGAATGTTAGTTCCCCAACCAGGGACTGAAACTGTGGTCCCTACCGTGAAAACACAGAGTCCTAAGAACTGGACACCAAGGAAGTCCCAACTGTGGTGCGAACTCTTTAGGTGTCAACTTCTCATCTGAAAAATGCATGTAATTCAAGAGAGGTGAATTACATGCATTTCAAGAGAGGTGACCCCCTACACTAGTCAGTACCAGGAATGAAAGATGACTCCCTTCTTACTGACAGCTCCTATTTCCCTGTCCTCCATCCAGCTTCAATCCAGGACAGGGAGATATTCTATTTACTGTCTAGGGTGTGTTACCCCAACTCACTGGTGCTGGTATTGTCAAATTATCCTGCTCCTGATAGTAGACTCCCTGTTTCTCCAACAAGAGTGCCTGGGGCTCTCCACACCTTACAGAGAGGAGCTGGAGGGTCTCCTCTCTGGGTGAATTTTCAAGGACAAATAGTGATTCTCCACACTGGCAGGGGCTGAACCTATAGGGGCATCCTTCCCTGACTATTGTGATAATAGGCAAAACCACTTCTCTCATAGTGGCCCTCAGGTTGTTCTTTTTAGCAGAGTTAGTCTTTTCATGCTTTTGCACTGTGGTTTCTGTTGGTGCAACTTAATATTCAGTGATTTTAAAGGAACACTATTCCACTAGGGGGCAGGGCAGAAAAAGCCCTGAGGGTGTGTTATCTGGAGGTGGTCACAATCAGCTAACTTCTCTTAGTGTACCCGACTTAGTGTACCAAGGTGTGAGGCACAGGCACACCACGCTGTCACCAGGAAAGGCGACTTGATTCCGACTTGTGTGGTGACGGGGTGAAGCCACTGCAGACAGTCTTGAAGGGAATGTCTTTCATTCTTTCAAAGGCAACTTTCTTCATATCAGTAAACTCGGACAGAAACTTGATGCTTTCGGAGACTTCTCCGTGGGTAGATTTTGGTAAAGGTAGGACCTGCCATATGAATTAGTATTGTACCACAACACCGCTTTAAAAAAATAACTTGGTTTTCTTTTTTCTTTTTAATTTTATTTTATGAAGGATCTTAGTTCCCTGGCCAGGGATCAAAACCCGTGCCCCCTGCAGTGGAAGCACAGACGCTTAACTACTGGACTGTCAGGGAAATCCTTACAAACCCACTTCTACCCAGAAGGAGATTTGATGCTGGAAACTTGGCAGGGACAAAACAAAGACCTCCAAGAACATAAGCCTCCCTTTCGTCCACTTAGAGTCCAACGGAGCAGAAGCTCCACTGTCCACTGTGGACAGCACCAGGCAGCACTGTGCACTTAGGATCAGAAGTACTTAGGAAACATCTAAAGACATTGAAGGGATCGTTACAATTTAAAGCAGCACTTTGGTAGTTTGTATGTACTATCCAGGTCTATTAATAACTCTGAAGTCTTAAAAATAATGTGCTATTAAAAAATTTCCACATTCAAGCTACTCTGTGTATGTGTGTGTGTGTGTGTGAGTGCTTAATGCCCACTTATTGTCAAGCTGCTTGTAGTTTAATGAATGTATTTGTAATGGCAGAGGGGTATATTACAGTTGCATTTTCCCTTCGGTCACGGGAAGCTTTTAAAGCGTCAGAAAATTTGAACTAATAGAGATAATGTTTTATGTATTCCCTTAGTGCATCTGTTTAACATGTAGTCAAAGGAGTTCATTGAAATAAATGCTGCGGTTGAATTTTTAACACTGGTGGCATAAATACATGGCCATCTATAACCTTTATGCCCATGGGGGCCAGGAAAATGAGCTGTGTAATTAACCCCTTGATTGATCTGGTCTTTCAGCTGCCAGGGAAAGTCTGATTTCTGACGTAGAGTGGAAAGTCCCCGTGAGGCTCAAGGTAGCGCAATGCTTTTGTGGGGAAAAGCTTCTTTTGAAAGACTAAGCAAGCATCCATTCAACAGAATCCTAAAATTATATCATCCCCTTAAATGTCTCAATTTATGCTGGAGAGTGGGGAGGTGTGGGGAAACAGTCTGGGATTTCAGATTATTTACTCTGATTCAACAGGTGTGGTGGCAGATTGTTTACTCTGATTCAACAGGTATGGCGGGTAGAATCCTGAGATGGTTCCCAAGATGCCCACTCCCTTGCAGCATTTCCTACCCTCGAGTGTGGGCAGGGACTGCGGATATGATGCTATGTCATTCCCTTGACTAGTTTTTGTTGCATGGCAAAGGTGATGAGATAATCAACACATTACATTGTGTTATTATGCTGGCTAAAAAGTCCATTCAGGTTCTGCTGTAAGATGGTACAGAAAAACCTGAGTGAACTTTTTGGCCAAATTCCCTGGTGGCTCAGACAGTAAATCGTCTGCCTGCAATGTGGGAGACACAGGTTCAATCCCTGGGTCGGGAAGATCCCCTGTAAAAGGAAATGGCAACCCACTCCAGTACGCTTGCCTGGAAAATCCCATGGACAGAGGTGCCTGGTGGGCTACAGTTCATAGAGTCACAAAGAGTCGGACATGACTGAGCGACTTCACTTTCACTTTTAAACATTACAATGTTTTCTATGTCTTCGTCTTAGCAGACCGGAGAGATTCAAAGCAAGAGCTATCCTGCTGGCCCCAAAGAAGCAAGCTGTCACAGTGTGGAGAAGACTATGTGGGCAATCTCTAGGAGCTGGAATGTCCCCCTGCTGACAGCCAGCACGAAAGCAACTACAATCCTTCAACTCTAAGGAACTGAATTTTTCCAACAGCTAGTGAACTTGGAAGAAGACTCCAAGCTTCAGGTGAGATCACAGCCCTGAAAAACACCTTGATTTTCAGCCTAGTGGTGTCCTGAGCAGAGGACCCTACCAACTTGTTCTTGACTCCTGATCCATGAAGACTGTGAGATAAATACATGTGTGTTGTTTTGAGCTGCTGAATTTATGCTAACTTGTTAGGTAGAACTAGAAATTTTTAAACAGTAGTGCTGAGAGAGTGGGAGGCAGCTGAGAATTTGCATTTACAGGGAAGTCTGGCGAGCTACAGTTTGTGGGGTTACAGAGAGTTGGACATGACTTAGCGACTGAACAACAATAATGAGTTCTCAGGTGATACCCAGTAGCTCCAGGGGCCATTGTTGAAAACCACTGTTATTCAGTTTCCCATGGCAGTTGATTTGATTAATGATGTCGTGAATGGACACTCATGTGTACACTTCTGGACTATAAAAAAGGTGAGCCAAAAGGGATTTAACAGTGTATTTTAAGGCACAAATAAATATGAGAATTATGGATTAAGCCTTTAAAAATAATCTAAATAATCAACAATAATAGATACGAGACACAATATTAGAAAAGCAATTAGGTGTGGTCCAGTGACGAAGATTCCAAGCTTCCAATGCAGGGGGCCCAGGGTTCAATCCCTGGTCAGGGAACTGGGTCCCACAAGCCTCAATTAAAGATTCCTGCATGCTACAGATAACACATGGCACAGCCAACTAAATAAAATAAATAAATAATTTAAAAAAAAAAAGCAATTAGAATCAGGGCTTAGGAAATGAAGTGGAAAAAAACATGTAAAGTGAGTTGTGAAGTTGGCATGCACGCTGCATACATCACTTTTAGTTCACACTTATGTGGCAAGAGAGACTTAACTATTAATTCCTGTTTCTCTTTTCAAGAATCAAACCCCATGTATATCGATTATGAATAAACTTCATGTTATGACTCTTATAAACATTGAGTGGAGGTTTTTAACATCTCATAAGCTTTCCAGTTTTCACAACGATAGAGAGGAGTATGAAAGATGGAGCATATTTTTTTAATTATCAAAAATATTGGTAAATTCACCTGCATGGCACAATACGTGTGGTTAATAAGAGCGCCTCCTTAGTGGGTTGAAAAATAGATTCAGTGTCTCTAAGTCTGCATGTTACTATCTTCAATTGCTTTCCAACTCTTTCCCAACCAAATTCTACCCTCTTCCCGTCTCTCTCCTCATCTTCAATTTTTTTTTTGTTGAGTAATTTTTGAAGTTAAGAACATTCAGCTCCACTGAGGCTTTCCTAGTAGAAAACAGCTAGAGCCTTGCTTAATCCTGAGGCATTTTATTTCTCTTTTAGTAATCTCAGTCCCCCCTGGTAGAATATAGGCTTACTGCTGTGACTCCATTAGCTGAACCATCTGTATTGTTGTTGTTGTTTTATTTAATACTGTACCTACCACCCAAATCTGAAGTCTCCACTCTCTCCAGGCATTTCTGTATCATAAGGAGTTTTATAGCCGTGCTAAGGGATTCCAAAGAAAAAAAATATGAAACTTGGTTTTGGTTATTTTGAATGCTGCTTGGTGTAATCACTGCCCTGCCCAGGTCTGGTGGAATAGGAAATAGGAGTATGAGTGTGTGTGAGAGTATGTGTGAATGTGAGTGTGTGGCAGTTGGGGTGGAGGGTAATAGTAGTCCAGTAGGATTGATGGGACACTCAATGTGATGGGACAGAGGGCCTGAGTAGCACTGTGGAGTCATGTGTACTTCCAGGAGATATATTGCATCCTTTTATTTAGATCCAAGGGCTGGATACCTAGATAGGATCTTTTGTTCAGCCCCCTTGAAATGGTAATGTTATATATATTTGTCTTTTTGGAGATAACACAGACTTTTTTTTTTTTTTCCTGCAGCTCAGATATCAGCCAGAAAGTATGAGTCTCCAAGCCTTCAACCCTGATGTGGCCTCATGGGCTGGATTCTGTTTCATTAAGATATGAGGCTCTCTATGCTCCAGCTGCCTTGTTAGAGCCATGTGCCTTATTCTCTGTGTTAGGCTAGTAATTGAATATATATATATATAATATATATATATATATATATTTTTCCTGGATAAGCTAGGAGATAGGGAAGAAAGAAACCTTAAGTGTGTTTCTATTTTAACTTTCACTGTCTTCTTCCCCTTAGTAAAACTTTATAAATAAATAAAAATATGTTTGGGACAACTCCTGGGGGCTGGGCAATCATATAGACTTGTCAAACGTGTATTATTTTTTAAAATCCAAAGTAGAGGACATATATACATATATATATATATATATATATATATATATATATATATATATATATATATATATATATATTAGCATTCAGAATCCTTTCACCCTTCTTTAGGTAAAATAGTGGTCTAAATTGTGTATAATTCTTATGTGTAGACCCTGTAAGGTAACTGACATGCTTGTGATGCTCTCTGTTCTGTAGATTAGGAAATGGAGGGGTTGTCAGCTTCTCAAGTTAGTGATGGGACTCTGGTCCACACTGCTAGCCTGCAGATAGGCAGGAATACCAGTAAACATATAGGCTGAATGACTTAGCCTGATATTTATGGTTTAAGTAATCTCAAACATGGGAAGCTAAATTATATTTTCATTCTAAAGCAATTATGGATCCTTAATAATCATGTTTTTTTTTTTTTTTTTTGTCTGTGCTGCGTGAAATGTGGGATCTTAGTTCCCTAACCAGGGATCGAACCCTCACCCCCTGCAGGGAAATATGATGTTTTTACCACTGAACTGCTAGGGAAGTCCCAATAATCATGCTCTTGGACAGTGAAATTTGTCTAAAAAAATATATATTCAAACTTAAAGATATTTATCATGTTCTAACAGGTTAACAATGGTGATTTGAAGGCAAGTAGTGTTAGAGCCGTCAGCGGTGGTTAATAGAGATTATATTAATAAACTCTATTGAGAAGTTTTGGGTTCTTGTAAATCCAACTCATCTAGCAGAAGTAATCTTTGTAGGAGTAACTTCTCAGACAATGGCTCCTTGTCAGCATTGCTCCAGGTTTGTCAAACTGTTGCCACTGAAAATATATTATCAGCTGGCTAAGAAGGATAATGGGCTTCCCTGGTGGCTCAGATGGTAAAGAATCTGCTTGCAATTCAGGATACAGAAGAGATATGGGTTTGATCCCTGGATCAGGAAGATCC
This sequence comes from Bos indicus, assembly GCF_029378745.1. Classification (NCBI taxonomy): domain Eukaryota; kingdom Metazoa; phylum Chordata; class Mammalia; order Artiodactyla; family Bovidae; genus Bos; species Bos indicus. The sequence goes on from NC_091763.1 coordinate 81,656,730, forward strand.
CCTAGAGGAGGGAATGGCTACTTACTCCAGTATTCTTGCCTGGAGATTTCCATGGACAGAGAAGCCTGGTGGGCTACAGTCCATGAGGTTGCAAAGACTCAGACACGACTGAGTGACCAAGCACACACACAAGAAAGGTAATAGGCTATTTAAAGTGTGAGCTGGCTTTGAGGGATGAATCTCAAGTTTGAATCTATTTGTTAATTAGTCTTACAAATGGTCCATTGATCCATCAGTTCAGTTCAGTCACTCAGTTGAGTCTGACTCTTTGCCACCCCATGGACTGCAGCATGCCAGGCCTCCCTGTCCATCACCAACTCCTGGAGCTTACTCAAACTCATGTCCATTGAGTTGGTGATGCCATCCAAACATCTTATCCTTCTTCTCCTGCCTTCAATCTTTCCTAGCATCAGGGTCATTTTCAAATGAGTCAGTTCTTCACATCAGGTGGCCAAAGGATTGGAGTTTCAGCTTCAGCATCAGTCCTTTCAATGAGTATTCAGGACCAATTTCCTTTAGGATGAACAGGTTGGATCTCCTTGCAGTCCAAGGAACTCTCAAGAGTCTTCTCCAACACCACACAGTTTCAAAGCATCAATTCTTCAGCACTCAGCTTTCTTCATAGTCCAACTCTCACATCCATACATGACTACTGGAAAAACCATAGCTTTGACTAGATGGACCTTTGTTGGCAAAGTAATGTCTCTGCTTTTTAATATGCTGTCTAGGTTGGTCATAAATTTTCTTTCAAGGAGTAAACATCTTTTAATTTCATGGCTGCAGTCACCATATGCAGTGATTTTGGAGCCCCCAAAAATAAAGTCTGACACTATTTCCACTGTTTCCCCATCTATTTCCCATGAAGTGATGGGACCAGATGCCATGATTTTAGTTTTCTGAATGTTGAGCTTTAAGCCAACTTCTTCACTCTCCTCTTTCACTTTCATCAAGAGGCTCTTTAGTTCTTCACTTTCTGCATATCTGAGATTATTGATATTTCTCCTGGCAACCTTGATTCCAGCTTGTGCTTCATCCAGCCCAGCATTTCTCATGATGTACTTTGCACAGAAGTTAAATAAGCAGGGTGACAATATACAGCCTTGACATACTCCTTTCCCTATTTGGAACCAGTCTGTTGTTTCATGTCCAGTTCTAACTTTTGCTTTCTGACCTGCATACAGGTTTCTCAAGAGGCAGGTCAGGTGGTCTGGTATTCCCATCTCTTTCAGAATTTTCCACAGTTTGTTGTGAGTCACACAGTCAAAGGCTTTGGCATAGTCAATAAAGCAGAAATAGATGTTTTTCTGGAACTCTCTTGCTTTTTCAATGATCCAACAGATGTTGGCAATTTGATTTCTGGTTCCTCTGCCTTTTCTAAATCCAGCTTGAACACCTGGAAGTTATTGGTTCATGTAGTGTTGAAGCCTGGCTTGGAGAATTTTGAGCATCACTTTACTAGCATGTGAGATGAGTGCAACTGTGCGATAGTTTGAGCATTCTTTGGCATTGCCTTTCTTTGGGATTGGAATGAAAACTGACCTTTTCCAGTCCTGTGGCTACTGCTGAGTTTTCCAAAAAGGTAAAAAGATAGGACACTGAGAGATGAACTCCCCAGGTTGTTAGCTGCCCAATGTGCTACTGAAGATCAGTGGAGAAATAACTCCAGAAAGAATGAAGAGACAAAGCCAAAGCAAAAATAATACCCAGTTGTGGATGTGACTGATGATGGAAGCAAGGTCCGATGCCGTGAAGAGCAATATTGCATAGGAACCTGGAATGTTAGGTCCATGAATCAAGGCAAATTGGAAGTGGTCAAACAGGAGACGGCAAGAGCGAACGTCAACATTTTAGGAATCAGTGAACTAAAATGGACTGGAATGGGTGAATTTAACTCAGATGACCATTATATCTACTACTGTGGGCAAGAATCCCTTAGAAGAAATGGAGTAACTATCATAGTCAACAAAAGAGTCCGAAATACAGTACTTGGATGCAATCTCAAAAACGACAGAATGATCTCTGTTCATTTCCAGGGCAAACCATTCAATATCACAGTAATTCAAGTCTATGCCCTGTCCAGTAACTCTAAAGAAGCTGAAGTTGAATGATTCTATGAAGACCTACAAGAGCTTCTAGAACTAACACCCCCCAAAAGATGTCCTTTTCATTATAGGGGACTGGAATGCAAAAGTAGGAAGTCAAGAAACACTTTGAGTAAAAGGGAAATTTGGCTTTGGAGTACAGAATGAAGCAGGGCAAAGGCTAATGGAGTTTTGCTCAAAGAACACACTTGTCATAGCAAACACCCTTTTCCAACAATGCAAGAGAAGACTCTACACATGGACATCACCAGATGGTCAATACCGAAATCGGATTGATTATATTCTTTGCAACCAAAGATGAAGAAGCTCTATACAGTCAGCAAAAACAATATGGGAGCTGACTGTGGCTCAGATCATGAACTCCTTATTGCCAGATTCAGACTTAAATTGAAGAAAGTAGGGAAAATCATTAGACCATTCAGGTATGACCTAAATCAAATCCCTTACGATTATACAGTGGAATTGACAAATAGATTCAAGGGATTAGATCTGATAGACAGAGTGCCTGAAGAACTATGGATGGAGATTTGTGACATTGTACGGGAGACAGGGATCAAGACCATCCCCAAGGAAAAGAAATGCAAAAAAGCAAAATGGCTGTCTGGGGAGGCCTTACAAATAGCTGTGAAAAGAAGACGAGTGAAAAGCAAAGGAGAAAAGGAAAGATATACCCATTTGAATGCAGAGATAAGAAAGCCATTCCAGCACTGCACAGCCCCACTGATAAAGTGAATTTCCACAGTCATGTCCAGCTCCTTGTGACTCTGTGGACTGTAGCCCACCAGGCTCCTCTGTCCATGGGATTTTCCAGGCAAGAGTACTGGAGTGGGTTGCCATTTCCTTCTCCAGGGGATCTTCTAGACCCAGGGATCAAACCCAGGTCTCCTGCATTGTAGGCAGACACTTTTATGTTCTGGGCCACCAGGGAAAATAGGCACACCTTATTCTTAACCTTACGCCTTGTGTTAAGTCATCATAGAATATTTACCCAAGAATAGCTTTGAGAATTTTCCTTATGAAGAGACTTCCATCAGCTTGGGTGGAGTTCAGCCTGGAGGCATGCAGTATCTAGAACATGTGAGCTCTTTTGGAATGAGTATTTGATGATGTGGCGTGAAACAGGGCAACTCAGTGCTTCTCTGGTGGAGATGGATATGCTCCAGCCTGGGCCAATCAGCCAGAACTAAGAGGAGAGAGATATTAGTATCCAGGAAGATGACTGCCACCGGGGGCACATTTAACTTCATGAAACCAGCTTGTGGTTTCAGCTCTTGGTGTGCAGTGGTGCTAATGGTGCTGATTAGAGTATGGGGAGAAGACTGTGTGGGAGAACTAATATCTCATTTCAGTCTCTCCAGGGCACCATTTCCTGAACTGTATTTTTGCCAAGTATTAGGATTTCTCAAGATGTCAACACATTGCTGAGACCAAGTAAGCTTGATAGACATTTTATATAATATTCCCATTATGAAATCCATAATGCATATTAGATTCCTGATGATTCTTGTCAAAATTCTGCAAAATGCAAACCTAATTATTTTGTCTAATTTACTACACTTCTCTGGCCATGAAAATGCCTTTTATTCCTAGCTGATTGGTACAGCAAGAAGACCTACAGATGTTCAGCAAGTGACCCAGCCTCTCCTGGTTTATGTTTACAATCTCGTGTTTGTCCTCTGATTGTCTCTAGATAATTCTAGGAACCACAGGCATGAGGGATCATTTGAGTAAAATCAGAGCCAAAATATCTAAACAGTGAGAGTCACTCTTTTCTCTTCACCCTTCCAATCTTGTTGCTGTTGTTCAGTTGCAAAGTCAAGTCCGAGTGTGGCTTAAATTTTGTTTGCAATCCCCTCAGGCTCCATTGATGAAGAAGAGCGGAAAATTTCAAAATTCTAGAAACTGGGATCTTTGCTATCAAACGCTATTCTAAGATGCTAAACAAGAGCATTGGGAAGAGACTATAAAGACCATTGTATACATCAAGGAAGAGTGCTTTAGTTGGGGGAGAAAGAGGTTTCTCTAACCTGTTACATAAAATATAACCTAAATGTTACCTGTCTATTACAGGATTCTACTGCTCACTCAGATTCACTTCTCTTCTTTCTGGGCACCCGTGTGGATATTTTTCTCCTTGAAGTTAGTTGGGTCTACAATTTCCCAGCCAAAGTTTTTAATTGCTGGTGGAAAATTTTCAGGCTTCTTTCTTCTCTGCTCTTTTGAGGCTTTATGTTCCAGACTATGCCTGGGACAGAGTCTCTGTGTGGAGAACAGTGGCCATGGAGAGTCACCTGGACTCACAGCTGACTGTGTGAACAGGAAACACACTGCCGCGTGACACCAGTGAGTTCTGCTGGTTTCTGTTACTGCCTATCCTGAGTTGCTATGAAACTAAATGAGTAATCCAGGCAAACTTTTCCAAGATTTATTTTTCCCTTTGTAAAATGTGGCAAATATTTCCTAACACACAGGGTTGTGAGGATTAAATGTCAGACAGCATTTAGCACTATGTCTGTCCCTAAAAATTCTCTGTAACTGCTAGGTGTAAAAATATTATCCATTGGCATATTTTCTAGATACAAGTCCTTTTGTAGATATTGAAAGTGAAAGTCATGCAGTTGTGACTGACTCTTTGCGACCCCATGGACTATACAGACCATGGAATTCTCCAGGCCAGAATACTGGAGTGGGTAGCCGTTCCCTTCTCCAGGGGATCTTCCCAACCCAGGGATCGAACTCAGGTCTCCCGCATTGCAGGTGGATTCTTTACCAGCTGAGCCACAAGGGAAGCCCTTTTTATGATTTGCAAATATTTTCTCTCAGTTTGTGGCTTGTCTTTTCATTCTCTTAACAGTGTCTTCCAAAGAGCGGAAGTTTCAAGTTTTGATGAAATCCAGTTCAGTTATTTGTTTCTTATGTATTGTGTTTTTGGTTTTGTGATTTAAAAAGCTCTGCCTAACTGAATGTCATAGAGGATTTTCTCATATATTTTCTTTCCAGAGCTTTGTTTTAAAGCATGTATTTAAGTCTATGATCTATTTTGAATTAATCTTTAAATATAATGTGAGATGTGGATTCAGATTCATTTTTTCTTTTTCTCTTGGCATGCTGCTGCTGCTAAGTCGCTTCAGTCGTGTCCGACTCTGTGTGACCCCATAGACGGCAGCCCACCAGGCTCCCCTGTCCCTGGGATTCTCCAGGCAAGAACACCAGAGTGGGTTGCCATTTCCTTCTCCAATGCATGAAAGTGAAAAGTGAAAGTGAAGTCGCTCAGTCGTGTCCGACTCTTAGCAACCCCATGGACTACAGCCCACCAGACTCCTCCATCCATGGGATTTTCCAGGCAAGACTACTGGAGTGGGGTGCCATTGCCTTCTCCGTCTCTTGGCATAGGGATATCCAATTGTTTCAGGATATTTGCTGAAAAGCTATTGTTTCTCCACCAGTTACCTTTGCATGTTTGTAAAACACTCAGTTGTTCTTGTATGTGAGGGTCTATTCCTTTACTCTTTATTCTGATCTATTTATTGATCTTAATACCAATGCCATATTGTCTTTATTGCTATAGCTTTATGCTGTCTTCCTGGAAAAGGGATGGCTACCCACTCCAGTATTCTTGCCTGGAGAATTCTGGACAGAGGAGCCTAGAGAGCTCCTGAGTGACTGAGTGACTAACACTTCACTTTTACAATGTATTAAAATCAGATAGTGTTAGTTTTCCAAACTATTGATCTCTTTCATAGTTTGGTGATTCAAGATAATATTAATATTTTGTACTTCTCTACGAATGTCAGAATTAGTTTTTCTATTTCTAAAAAAAAAAAAAAAACAACTGTTGAAATTTTATTGGAAATGCATAGAATTATATATCTGGTTCTGGGAGGCCAGTTGGATAACAACTTTTATCTGGAGTTGGAGTCATCTTAGGGTATTGCTCAAGGACTTTGTATCAGTTAGGCTGGGCAAAGTTATGCTGCAATAACAAATAACCCCTAAATGTGGATGTTAAAACAACAGAAGTTTACTTCTCGCTCATGTTGCTTTCATAGTAGGCCGGCTAAGGGCTTTGTTCTGTATCACTGCCTCATTCTAGGACTCAATCTAATAGGGAAGTTGTTTTCTAGAACACCACTGGTGACCTGGCAGAGGGGAAAGAGATGATGTGGGACATCAGGGGACACAGTGATGTGCATTTGACTATAAAGGCTTTTGCCTGGAAGTGATGCAAATCACACATCATTGGCTAAAATAAGTCAGGGGACCGCACCTGAGTTTAATGGGGGTGGAGTCCTTTAGGGTGCAGAGAACACTGATAAAGAGTAATAAGATCTACTACATCTGCTGCTTTGGGGACTCTACCTCAGATGCATTTAGGCTTCAGGACATTGCTATGAGGAGGTGATAGGAGGCAGTTCTATGGATTAGTTCCAGGCATTTCTCTCTTCCTCTGCTACAGTAGTATCATTATATTAAACTTATTTTATTTTTAAGCTTATTTAGGCATGCTGTTCTAGCTGTTCCATATTCCTAGAAAGCTTTTCTCTCGGATGTTTGCAAGAATGGCTTTCTCTTCTCATTGCTTTCTTTCTTTCTTTGACTGCACCTGGTCTTAGTTGCAGCACACAGGATCTTTAGTTGTGGCATGTGAACTCAGTTGCAGAATGGGAGATCTTTGGTTGTGGCATGTGAGATCTAGTTCCCTGACCAAGGATTGAACCTGGGAGCCCCCTATTGGGAGTGTGGAATCTTAGCCACTAGACCATCAGGGAAGTTCCTCTCTTATCATTTAGACGTCAGCTTTAAAGTCACTTCCTCAGAAATGTTTATCTTGTGACACTGCCCCACTTCCCCTACCAGCTCTCATAATTTTTTTTTTAGCTTTACTACCTTCTACTTTCTTTGCAGTTAAGTACTGTGTCAGTCAGAAAACACACTTTATCTGATAATTTTGGTTTACTGCTTATTCATTTATTGTCTGTATTCCCTCACCAGAACATGAACTTCATATTTATTATGCTCTGCTGTTTCCATCAACCCAGTTCACAAGCTTTTATGATGGGGTAGAAGAGACTGGGCTACTGGTAGAAGGAAAAGGAAAAAGAAAAGGGAACAAAGGCCAAAGTCTTCATGGCTTGGGGTGGGTGCCAAGGTAACCTGGGGCAGAGTAGAGAGAAGGAGGTCTATAGAGTGAAGAAGGGCTATAGAGTGCTCATGTTCCTTGAGAGAGTCAAGAAAAGCTCAAAGTGCTCTTTTATTATCTTGATTGGTATAATGTGTGTATTTTGTCATGGTTCCGTATATAAAGAGTAGCCTGGATTTCACAGGAGAAGGCACTGGCCACCCACTTCAGTACTCTTGCCTGGGGAATCCCATGGTTGGAGGAGCCGGGTAGGCTGCAGTCCTTGGGGTCGCTAAGAGTCGGACACGACTGAGCGACTTCACTTTCTCTTTTCACTTTCATGCATTGGAGAAGGAAATGGCAACCCACTCCAGTATTCTTGCCTGGAGAATCCCAGGGACGGTGGAGCCTGGTGGGCTGCTGTCTATGGGGTCGCACAGAATCAGACACGACTGAAGCGACTTAGCAGCAGCAGCAGCTGGATTTCACAACCCAAGGGCTAGGCATTGTTAGAACATTGTCCTCTGCTGAAATTCTAATCTCTGTATCTCCATCCATAAAGATAGGCTCTAAAATAATTTCTGGGTTTCTATAACTGGGCCATGGTTCGAGGATTCTCGAACAACCCTGCAGTTATGCTGCCCATGGGGCTGGAGCAGTACTGAATGCTTTCATATGATGAACCCTTTCTTCAAATGTCAGCTCCTAGAGAAGCTGTGTGTGGAGCCAGGGAGGGAGAGGGCGAGGGTGGTATTGAGAGATGGTTGATGCTCACCTCTCTTCCTGTGATGAGAGAGAGAGAGAAAGGAACGGAGAGGAAGAGAGGGAGGGAGGGAGGGAGTGCGTGAGGGAGGGACAGACAGAGAGGGAGGGAGGGAGAGGGGCAGAAATCTATCTTATTTGAGTAATTTAAGTATTATCATTGAACTTATACTTTTGACAGAGTACATTGATTGAGAAGAGCACATTCTAGAAAGCATCTATTTGTTGAAATAGGGATAGAAGACTTGATATACCTTTATCCTTCACCCTTTTAACTTGTAAAGTCATGGGTTAATATGCAGGCCCATGAATTGTGGGTCTACACTGGGCATTTCAGAAGTTAAGTGTTAAGTAAAATGCCTTGATGGCCTGCGTGTGGGGTATTTAAGAGAGGGCCTGACTGAGTAGATGGCTCTCAGCCCAACAGCCTGCAGATGAGGGAGCACTTATTTTAGCAGATGGCCAGGTGAAAAGGGTTCCAAGTCTAAGTGGCCTTGATGACTCCTGCTGCTGCTGCTAAGTCGCTTCAGTCGTGTCCGACTCTGTGCGACCCCATAGACGGCAGCCCGCCAGGCTCCCCCATCCCTGGGATTCTCCAGGCAAGAACACTGGAGTGGGTTGCCATTTCCTTCTCCAATGCAGGAAAGTGAAAAGTGAAAGTGAAGTCGCTCAGTCGTGTCCGACTTGTAGTGACCCATGGACTGCAGCCTACCAGGCTCCTCCATCCATGGGATTTTCCAGGCAAGAGTACTGGAGTGGGGTGCCATTACCTTCTCCAGCCTTGATGACAGCATCTCATCATTTGAGATTAAAACTCTAAAAACGGAAACTTCTTGGTGCCCCATTGGTGTTCCTGGTTGGGACAGAAATTAAGGAAGAGGGGCTTTGTCCAACCCATTCAAGTCCCAGCCCATCTTTCTGACTGGTCTTGACCAGGGGCAGCACCCACACACCATGTACAGACACCGGTAGACCACTTGTGAATAAGGGAATCAGGCTAGAAGAGGACAAAGTCTGGTAGTTTTCATGACCAGATATGAAAATAACATGAAAATGAAAGTCACGTGCTGAAGAGTTGGAGGATAATTTTATTTTAAATTCTTTTTGATAATAGCACATCCTCAAGACATCCCTAGAATTAAGTATTTTAGTCAATTATTTAGTAAGTGCCTAATTTGCTCTTGCTAGAGAAGAAAATTGCATGGCTGTTCCTAAATTATTAAACAATATTTTGATGGCATTGACAGAGCAAGCAGCAAAGTATTGACTAGTCACCTCGGTATAGGAAAACTCTAGTGCAGCTCACTTTTATCTTACCAGGTGAAATTGAAGAGAAAAAAAGTCATTAACTCCTGGGAACTACATCTGCAAACTAATGGAAAGTCACACGTAAAGTTCATTGTCCTTTATCAGACAGAGTAGAAAAGCTCACAAACGTATTCCTTTCAGAAATGTCTAAATGAACTTCAAAACTGAAACTTCTGCAGGGAGATTTAGTTTGGTGAATACCAGGGGACAAGAGGTGGGAGGCATAAGCTGGGAGACTGGAGTTGATGCATACACACTACTGTATATAAAATAGATAACTAGTAAGAACCTACTGTACATGGCACAGGGAACTTGGCTCCATATTCTGTAATAACTTAAATGGGAAAAGAATTTGAAAAAGAATTGGTACTTTTATGGGTATAACTGAATCACTTTGCTACACACCTGAAACTAACACAATATTGTAAATCAACTATCCTCCAACAAAAATTTCTAAAAAAGAATATACACGGGCACGGTTATTTAGACTCTGTTGTTAGACTCTGTTGTTATTTAGTCAACAAACATTATTAGTCAATCAAGAATGTTGGCATTAAGTTGCCTTAGAGTTGACAGAATCAGAGAGAATCAGTGTTTGGGGTCATCATTTGTTAATACCAGTGAAGACTGATCACATTTGGAGAACTAACAGATCTGATCTTTTTTCATATACCTCTTTATGCCTGTTCAAGTACCACATCTTCAATGCATTGTGTGTGGAAACACCTCTTTTTCAACGTGTCTGCAAAAGGGGATACCAGAAGTTCTGAGAACAGGATTTAAAAATCTTTCCAGTTATCTGCAGTTTAGAAAAGTTCTATGCTTTGTAGAAGGCCCTAGAATTCTGGAACTAGTAGACAACTTGGCCAAAGAGTCCACATTTCTAGGTTCCTTATTCAGGGTTCCAGTCCCTGTGTTATACTGTGGTAAGGTTGGATATACTTCTAGTGTTTGGAGGTGATGTTCTAAGGTAGAAATAAAAGACAGATTTTCAGTAACTGAGTCTGAATGTTTAAGATCCTTAAGGGAAGGTGGAAATATTTGGTGTAATCAATTATGACACCAACTTCTTCAATCTTCATCTACTCGGGGAAAGATTTCAGAAGTTATGGTCTTAATTTCAGTTGAAACTGTTCTTTCATGTCTAGTGGGGACTGGATATTCACAGTTCTCTTTCCATTTGCTAAGAAATCTTATTTTCTGATGTCCTAGCATACCTGCAATAATGCAAAAAAGGAATAAGCAATGCAAAAAGGATTAGTGTGTGTTACTGGAACATGTGGATGTCTGATGTGCCTTTTCTCTCCCCATTTGCAAGTGAGGGTGAGGAAACGTCATATAACTTTGTTTAGTTACCTAGTTTTATTTAGTTTTACAATAATCCACACTTTTATTTTTTAAGGAGTGAAGATTCACATTATCATAATTGTGTCCTGGGGTCACTAATTTGGATGCTTAAGGGGCTAGGGGCTGCTCAAGGAAATTGAACTATGGGAATTAGATGCTTTATGTGTGACTGCAGGCTGGTGTGCTGTCCATTGGGTGCTTTCGTCTGTTTTTTTCCCTCTAAGGTCCTTTTTCTCTCTGAACGTTGGATATTGTCAACATGAGCCATAGTCCAGAGGGTGAGCTGTTAAGCTGGGATAACAAGGAGCTCTCAGAGTATTTGGAGCCTTGGCGCCTACATGCCAATTTTGAAGCTTTTCTTTTTTAAATGGGGTTTCAAGACAATCTCCTGCCATCTCCATTTACTCCTGAGTAAGAGGATTCTAATGAAGTCACCGTGGGTGATGAGGCTCAGCCCCGCGGTCCTCTCCTGCAGGGACTGTTTCTGCTGCCTGGTTGTTAGCGGCGCAACTGCTGTCTTTATCTTTGGTATCTGCAGGGAAAGACGCTCAGAGAAGGAGGTGAACTTCACCTTGGAGATTCCTCTCCCAGCGAAATGAATACAAACATCCAATGTCGTGACCCCCCCTTCGCGTTTTACACATTCAGCATGTTGGACGCTGTTAGCAGCCATTGTGTGGGCCCAGAGACATCAGCAAGTAGATTAGAATGTCCTTGTGCACTGGGAGATGAGGCCTATGTCTTGGCGGGAAGGGGCAGGGGCAGGGGCAGGGGGCTTCAACAGAGATGGGGCAGGAGCATCCTTCAGGGTGTGTCTTTAGATGCATGGATAATTATTGACATATTCGGTGGGTTTTGTCTTCCTTTGGTTCTCCTCTCCTATTGCCGCAAGCTAACCAGGAATGTGTGCGTCTTACCAAGCAGAACGGAAAGCTTGGTTGTTTGAAAACAATCCCCTTTCCTTGCCTTGGTTTTGGCGATGATGAGCTTGTCAAGAAGACTCAGGGAGGAGGAGGAGAGAGGTATGTATCTTTTAGGGAAGATGGTAGAAAGCAGAGAAATGAGGGAAGTCTGATTCTTGGCAGCAGAACAACAAGGCTGGCAAAGTTGTCTGTCCCTGAATGAAAAAGAACCACTTTTAATGGACTGTGTGGGCTTGGACTCTGAGGCTGTTGGTGGTGACCAAGAAGGACAGAAGGGTGTCTTTTTTTTATTAAAGATTTTTTATGTGGACCATTTTTAAAGTTTGTTTTGAATTCATTATAATATTGCTTCTGTTTTTTTGTGTTCTGGTTTTTTGGCCTCGAGGCATGTGAGATCTTAGTTCCTCTACCAGGGATCAAACCACACCCTCTGCATTGGAAGTTGAAGTCTTAACCACTGGACCACCAGGGAAGTCCCCCAGAATGGTGTGTTTGAACATGTGGTCGGTCAAAACTCATGGGCCCTTGTCATCACTCTGGGGGGTGGAGAAACAATCCTAATGATGACTGATGCACCTCAGAATCAGACTTCACTTGATAAAAGGAAATAAAGCCAGTGATATTTATGTGTCTGAGGGTCCATGGAATGAACTTTAGCTCTGTTGCGGATCTGACCACGCCAGTTGGGAAAGGTCCTGAAGACTGATGACAATAGCACATGTGAAGAGCTGGAACTTGCCTCTTGCAAAAGTTTTTAGTTGAAGAAACCTAAGAGACAGAAATGGGAGGAGTGTTACTTTATATATGACAAAGGCATTACATTGTCATTAATATTGCAGGTCATTGCTTTGGGGGCAAAATCCTTGTTTTATTTTAAGATTTTTAGTAGGGTTTATTCTGAGGCTTAGAAAACTCAGGAGAGTCAGGCCTTCCAGACAAATGCACTTGTCTTGACGAAACACATTTGCAATAGCTTTCCAACAATGGCCTGGAGACTACTCCCAATTCACATCGGACTTTAGTAGAATGTATTTTTTTTTATCCTGTTTTGAAAATGGACCAGGTTTGGGGCACTAGTTCACATAGCTACCACACCCGCTCTTTCTGTCCAGAGAGTGAGGAGAATGAATGGGTCAATCAGCTGACATATTTCCATCCAATTTCAAGGATAGAATGTGTTCATTTTCTGACTAATGGCATGTCATTTTGCAGAAGCCTTTGGTCGCGAATTAATCCTGGAATCAAAACAGATTTTCCGGGGAGCAATCTTCCATCAAGTATTGATTTTTTTACACTCATGGAGTCTGTACTCCCTAATTTAACCTGACAATGATTCTGCACAATGGCCTGGGAGCACCTTGGCAGCTCGCTGAAGGAACTTTTACTGTCTTTTCTTTCTGCAAAGTAGAAGGGTAAAAACTTGTACCAGCTCTCCCAGTCAGTCACTGGGGGGTATTTACAACTTGATACTTCACTTCTGGTGATTTGGAATGGGCAGAAGACTGCCTTCTAACTTTTAAAGCAGGGATGGGAGAGAGAGCTCTGACTTGGAGGAGACCGTTCAAAAGAACATTTTATTTTTAAACTGCCAATATTAAACAATCTCTAATATATTGTTCAGTCATGGCTGATGTCTTCAAATGATGCCATCTTGCTGTGCCCGCTAAACAGGAGCAAATGAGGAACCATGAGATTTTTGCTTTTGAATTTCAATAAACTTTGCTACTCTTTCCCCTCTTTGGTTTCCTCAAAGGTTTTTTTGGATTTCTGCCTTCTCTTGTCTCTAATTCTTGTGAATTTAGCAAGCATTCTTGAGCAATGCTAGATTTTAAAAGGGGTCTTAAAGAGCTGAGTATGTCATAGTCACCTCCTTCAAGGAGCTTAGGGTTTGAAAAGTTTGGGTAAAACAAGCATATTCCATCTATAGCAGAGTATACAACAACTATGGAAAATATGGACAGGGACCAGTGAGGTGTTGGGAATTTGGAGCAAAGATGAGACCACTTTTATTTGGGGGAAGATTGGGGAAAACCTTGTGGAGGAAAAGGTATCTGAGTTGGGCCTTGAAGGATGGTGTGTCACAGACTGTTAGTAAATGTTTACTGAGAGTCTATGTGCTTTCTGACATTTCCCACCTTCCCTTACAAGTGGGTTGGGACCATGTGACCATTTCTGACCAATGGACTAAAGTGAAAGAGACATGAGTCCTTTTTAGGGGCAGGCAGTGAATTCTCCTCCATCTGTTCTTGACTGGATGGAGGAGAACCTTGCTCACCAAAGCAAGGACTTGTGTGAGCCAAACCTAAAGTTTTATGCTGCATTAAAACCACCAAGAAATCTGGGTTTGTTTGACATCACAGCAGAGGTTAGCTGAAATAATACAGATGGGTAGAATTACTTAATGAGAAGTGATGTCATAATTTAAAGAGATGTAATCAAGAAGGTTCATAGACCAAAATTTTGGTGGACCCAGGAACTCAGAGCTCATAAAAAGTGAGTGCTTTAGTAGCTCATAGAAATCTGTGAGAGGTTTTAAGTGAAGTTGAATTATCTATTTACTGAGATATTGTTTGGAAAGACGGAATGTACATTTATTACAGATGGGAAATAGAATCAATAAACTGGCTGAATAATGCATTAAGCAGTCTTAAGGAGAGTCCCTGAGTCACAGGTATCTTGATTGATTAGTGTGGTTTGGAAGTCATATCCTCTGCATTCAACATCTTTAACCTAAAGGAGAATAAAATTATCATGAGTGCATTAATTTAACAGGCACCTGGAGAGATAGGAGAAGTAGAATTCTGGCCCTTACAGTCTGGTTGTGTAGCTTATAGAACTGACAGTCTGGTTAGGTAAGCACGATTCCAAGTTCTGTAGAGTATGATGAAAGAAAGAATGAGGAGTGATCAGCAGATCAGAAAAGGCTTTCTAGAAGCTGAGAGTTGGGTCCAGGGGAAGTGATAGTTATAGATTGCTGAAGAGGAGGTGAGCAGATAGTCCCACTGGAGTGACTGAGGGATTGAATGACTGATGGAAAGAACTAATGGAGAGTTTGTGTGAAAGCAATCCCAATTGTCCTCGTCAAAGGAGGCGGAGGGCATTTAAGTAAGGGAGAGTGAGGAACCCTCCCTCCCAATGTTTTCCCAGGATAAGTTGTTTCTCGCTGACCTGGAGATCTTATGAAATGTGACACACGGTTGGCCATGACCATGCTGCACTTTGCAGAGTGACTATCCTGCCAATTAGATTTGGCTTGCTTTCTTTCTCTCCATCAGCTCTGCATCAAATTGTGACTACCTGTGACAGCCATAAAATTACTCCATTAGATCGATTACCTATTTTAAATAAACCAAAACCACGACCTAACCAATATTTTGTGGTGTGTTGTTTGGTTGATTCCTGGTTGGTGCTGTGATACTCATGAGCATTAGTTTCTTTATACATAAAGTGAGAATTAAATGAGATAATTTATGTAATGCATTTAGTATAGAATAGGCATATGGTAGAGTCTTAATTCAGAGAAGGCAATGGACCCCACTCAAGTACTCTTGCCTGGAAAATCCCATGGATGGAGGAGCCTGGTAGGCTGCAGTCCTTGGGGTCGCTAAGAGTCGGACACGACTGAGCAACTTCACTTTCACTTTTCACTTTTATGCATTGGAGAAGGAAATGGCAACCCACTCGAGTGTTCTTGCCTGGAGAATCCCAGGGACGGGGGAACCTGGTGGGCTGCCGTCTCTGGCGTCGCACAGAGTCGGACACGACTGAAGCAACTTAGCAGCAGCAGCAGCAGAGTCTTAATTATTGGTAACATCATCACCAGTCTACTGTTTTCATCATTAAAGCAGAATGTATTTGTGACCACAGAGAAAGCTCTTTTGGTTGGTGGTAAAAAAATGAAAATGGATTTTGCCTTAAACTATTTTGGGATGTGTTTATTTGCCCTGTTTGAGATAACAAAATTTCAAACTGTTCAGGACAAAGCCACTACTAATATTTATGGCTTTTAACAATTTACTTTCTTTACTTTTTCCTTTCTTCACTATCAAAGCAGTTTCCATGTATTCTGAAATTGAGAAATGAATTTACTAATTCAAGTTTTTAATAACTTCTCAAAAATTATGAATTTTAAAAAATGAGCAAAATACATAAAGTACTATTTTGGAAATTCTCAGAGACTCCATCTTCCTATCTTAGTGTCTTCAAGATAGGAGATTGTCCAGCTCTTTTCACCCCTCCTTTGCTGTAGGATAGGGGAAAGCTGTAATTATGCCTGATTCTGTCTTTTTTTGTGTGTGCTATGCCACAAGGCTTGTGGGATCTTAAGCTTCCTGACCAGGGTTTGAACCCAGGACCTCGGCAGTGAAAGTATGGAGTCCTAACCACTAGACCACCATGGAATTCCTTCTTTTTCCTTTTAAAATTTCACTTTAGTAATATATGTTATAATGAAAAATAGATCAAAAGTCCTTTGAACAAGTAAACAGTAGGGAATGAGGTTTGAGGAGGTTAAACTACAGGTTGTAACAAATCAGTTCAGTTCAGTTCAGTCTCTCAGTCACTCAGTTGTGTCCGACTCTTTGCAACCCCATGAATCGCAGCACGCCAGGCCTCCCTGTCCATCACCAACTCCCGGAGTTCACTCAGACTCACATCCATCAAGTCAGTGATGCCATCCAGCCATCTCATCCTCTGTCATCCCCTTCTCCTCCTGCCCCTAATCCCTCCCAGCATCAGAGTCTTTTCCAATGAGTCAACTCTTCACATGAGGTGGCCAAAGTACTGGAGTTTCAGCCTTAGCATCATTCCTTCCAAAGAAATCCCAGGGCTGATCTCCTTCAGAATGCACTGGTTGGATCTCCTTGTAGTCCAAGGGACTCTCAAGAGTCTTCTCCAACACCACAGTTCAAAAGCATCAATTCTTCGGTGCTCAGCTTTCTTCACAGTCCAACTCTCACATCCATACATGACCACTGGAAAAACCATAGCCCTGACTAGACGGACCTTTGTTGGCAAAGTAATGTCTCTGCTTTTCAATATGGTATCTAGGTTGGTCATAACTTTCCTTCCAAGGAGTAAGCGCCTTTTAATTTCATGGCTGCAGTCACCATTTGCAGTGATTTTGGAGCCCCCAAAAATAAAGTCTGACACTGTTTCCCCATCTATTTCCCATGAAGTGGTGGGACCAGATGCCATGATCTTTGTTTTCTGAATGTTGAGCTTTAAGCCAACTTTTTCACTCTCCTCTTTCACTTTCATCAAGAGGCTTTTCAGTTCCTCTTCACTTTCTGCCATAAGGGTGGTGTCATCTGCATATCTGAGGTTATTGATATTTCTCCCAGCAATCTTGATTCCAGCTTGTGCTTCTTCCAGCCCAGCGTTTCTCATGATGTACTCTGCATATAAGTTAAATAAGCAGGGTGACAATATACAGCCTTGACGTACTCCCTTTCCTATTTGGAACCAGTCTGTTGTTCCATGTCCAGTTCTAACTGTTGCTTCCTGACCTGCATATAGGCTTCTCAAGAGGCAGGTCAGGTGGTCTGGTATTCCCATCTCTTTCAGAATTTTCCACAGTTTATTGTGATCCACACAGTCAAAGCCTTTGGCATAGTCAATAAAACAGAAATAGATGTTTTTCTGGAACTCTCTTGCTTTTTCAATGACCCAGTGGATGTTGGCAATTTGATTTCTGGTTCCTCTGCCTTTTCTAAAACCAGCCTGAACATCTGGATGTTCATGGTTCACGTATTTCTGAAGCCTGGCTTGGAGAATTTTGAGCATTACTTTACTAGCGTGTGAGATGAGTGCAATTGTGCGGTAGTTTGAGCATTCTTTGGCATTGCCTTTCTTTGGGATTGGAATGAAAACTGACCTTTTCCAGTCCTGTGGCCACTGCTGAGTTTTCCAAATTTGCTGGCATATTGAGTGCAGCACTTTCACAGCATCATCTTTCAGGATTTGAAATAGCTCCACTGGAATTCTATCACCTCCACTAGCTTTGTTTGTAGTGATGCTTTCTAAGGCCCACTTGACTTCACATTCCAGGATGTCTGGCTCTAGGTGAGTGATCACTCCATCGTGATTATCTGGGTCATGAAGATCTTTTTTGTACAGTTCTTCTGTGTATTCTTGCCACCTCTTCTTAATATCTTCTGCTTCTGTTAGGTCCATACCATTTCTGTCCTTTATCAAGCCCATCTTTGCATGAAATGTTCCCTTGGTAGCCCTAATTTTTTTGAAGAGATCTCTAGTCTTTCCCATTCTGTTGTTTTCCTCTATGTCTTTGCATTGATCTTAGGAAGGCTTTCTTATCTCTTCTTGCTATTCTTTGGAACTCTGCATTCAGATGCTTATATCTTTCCTTTTCTCCTTTGCTTTTTGCTTCTCTTCTTTTCACAGCTATTTGTAAGGCCTCCCCAGACAGCCATTTTGCTTTTTTGCATTTCTTTTCCATGGGGATGATCTTGATCCCTATCTCCTGTACAATGTCACGAGCCTCCGTCCATAGTTCACCAGGCACTCTATCTATCAGATCTAGTCCCTTAAATCTATTTCTCCCTTCCACTGTATAATCATAAAGAATTTGATTTAGGTTATACCTGAATGGTCTAGTGGTTTTCCCTACTTTCTTCAATTTAAGTCTGAATTTGGCAATAAGGAGTTCATGATCTGAGCCACAGTCAGCTCCTGGTCTTGTTTTTGTTGACTGTATAGAGCATCTCCATCTTTGGCTGCAAAGAATATAATCAATCTGATTTCAGTGTTGAGCATCTGGTGATGTCCATGTGTAGCATCTTCTCTTGTGTTGCTGGAAGAGGGTGTTTGCTATGACCAGTGCATTCTCTTGGCAAAACTCTATTAGCCTTTGCCCTGTTTCATTCCGTATTCCAAGGCCAAATTTGCCTGTTACTCCAGGTGTTTCTTGACTTCCTACTTTTGCGTTCCAGTCCCCTATAATGAAAAGGACATCTTTTTTGGGTGTTAGTTCTAAAAGGTCTTATATGTCTTCATAGAACCATTCAACTTCAGCTTCTTCAGCGTTACTGGTTGGGGCATAGACTTGGATTACTGTGATATTGAATGGTTTGCCTTGGAAACGAACAGAGATCATTCTGTCATTTTTGAGATTGCATCCAAGTATTGCATTTCGGACTCTTGTTGACCATAATGGCTACTCCATTTCTTCTAAGGGATTTCTGCCCGCAGTAGTAGATATAATGGTCATCTGAGTTAAATTCACCCATTCCAGTCCATTTTGGTTCGCTGATTCCTAGAATGTCAATGTTCACTCTTGCCATCTTCTGTTTGCCTTCCAATTTGCCTTGATTCATGGACCTGACATTCCAGTTTCCTATGCAATATTGCTCTTTACAGCATCAGACCTTGCTTCTATCACGTCACATCCACAGCTGGGTATTGTTTTTGCTTTGGCTCCATCCCTTCATTCTTTCTGGAGTTATTTCTCCACTGATCTCCAGTAGCATATTGGGCACCTACTGACCTGGGGAGTTCCTCTTTCAGTATCCTATCATTTTGCCTGTTCATACTGTTCATGGGGTTCTCAAGGCAAGAATACTGAAGTGGCTTGCCATTTCCTTCTCCAGTGGACCACATTCTGTCAGACCTCTCCACCATGACCTGCCCATCTTGGGTGGCCCCAGGAGCATGGCTTAGTTTCACTGAGTTAGACAAGGCTGTGGTCCTAGTGTGATTAGATTGACTAGTTTTCTGTGATTATGGTTTCAGTGCGTCTGCCCTCTGATGCCCTTTTGCAACACCTACTGTCTTACTTGGGTTTCTCTTAGCTTGGACGTGGGGTATCTCTTCACGGCTGCTCCAGCAAAGCTCAACCACTGCTCCTTACCTTGACGAGGGGTATCTCCTCACTGCTGCCCCTCATGACCTTGAACGTGGAATAGCTCCTCTATTGCGCCTGTGTAGCCACAGCTCCTTGGACGTGGGGTTGCTCCTCCCGGCCGCCGCCCTTGACCTCGGGCCTGGGGTAGCTCCTCTCCGCCGCGTTATGTGCACCAGTTGCAGCCATACAAAATCCTTTGAGCTTGAAACAGATAGTGCATCTCAACAGTGTCACACAGATGTTGTTTTAGAGACGAACTCCCTTTTTCATTCCTACAAATTAAAGAAAACTTCTGCTCAGTTCTCACCTTTTTTGTTCCTTGAAAGTTTTTTTTAAATCAAAGTGGATCTGTACATTAGCAAAGCACTTTAATGACCTTGTGCATGATTGCAAAGTGCTCTATCATATGCAAGTGCCATGGAGGGAAATAGCGCTTTTCAAAACTGTAAATTTCCAACTTTTTCCTTTTTAAAAACATATCAGTGATTTTTACTGCAATAAATACCTTTAGATTTGCATGAAGCCACTTTCTGACTCTCAGAAGATGCTAAAGTTTTATCGTATTTTGTGGTTTGAGTTGTGTTTGGAACCAGGCTTTAAAGTAGCGAAAGGAACTAACTATTCCTCTGAGCCTACAAGAAAGGTTGAAGAGATGTAGACACTGGTTGTTATTATTTCATTTCTTTTCCCCTGACTCCCAGGTATGAGTGATTGTCAGAGAACATATGCGGTGTGTCATCTCCAGTGCCATGTAGACCTCCATGCTGGGGAATTCTAGAAGTGCCTGAAAGCTCCAAAGTTGAAGTTTTGCTTTGGGTTTCCAGTAGAATGGAGACCTTATGCCAATGACTCTGGGGCTGGAGACCCATATTCTTGAGTGAGAAGCACTTGAGAAATAAGGAAGGTAAAACAAATACAACATGGGCCTTTGGAGGAGAGATTCAGGGCATCGACTATTAATCAGATAGGCATGGGATTAATTTCTACTTCAGGCATTTTCTTAGATAAGTTACTTAAACTTGGCAAGCTTTATTTTTCTCATGCTTATAATGGAGGTAGTAAGACTCCTTAATGGCATTGTTATGAAAATTAAATACACAGAGGTGCATGTATGTATGAGTTCACCCATGTGCATTGACATGGCAGCCTGAATGTGGTTGGAAAAGAATTTCCAGACACAGAATATTGCAGGAAGGAGTGAGTTTATTAAGAACAAAGAGCAGAGATAACGTGGGCACTCCGAAAGCGGGTGGCTGACACCTCTTGACAGGCTAGGGAGAGTTGACCAAATACTATAAGAACAGTGGGTGGGCTCAAGGGAAAGCCAGTGCTTTCATGGCTTAATAGCCAGTTTTTATAGTCTCAAGGTAAACAAAATTCCTGCTGGAATGGTGGCATTAGGTGACTGGTTAGAGTGCCATAGGCGAGTACTGGGGTAGGCATTTTTTACTAATGTGGGGTCAGGAAGCCTGCTGGTGATGATCAGGGGGCTTTTGGCAGTGATTACAGAGGGGCTCAATCAGTTTCAGAGGTGACCTTGGTTCTGGGCTCTGCTTCTGTAGCCTTGATGCAAGGCCTTGTCCCTGTGGCCTTGGGGTAGGACTCCACATGCATGTACACATGGATGGGCACACACACACACACAGTTTTTGGTGAAGCACTTAGTTCAGTTCCTGGAAGGAAGAGTTTAATAAGTAGCAGCTGTTATTTTTGTTACGGTTAAATAGCTTTGTCCACACTGCTATGGTGGCACACAGGAGCATGTGCTATACTCAGATAAAATACAAAAATCCAGAGGTCTAGTCCTCAGCTAAAGTGAAATGGAGAAAAACATTTTAGATTTTCTTGGCCAGGTAACTTCTGTGGGTATGATGGAGAGCATGCTGATTTGTCTTTCCTTTCTGGAAGTTAGGATGAGACAATTTGGGAATAATTTCTCCTCCTACTTCAAGACCTGACTCTAGAATAGTTTTTAAAATATATATATATATATTTTTTTTTTTTCTTTCTTTCTGAACATTTATATTAAGTATTCATCATTGGTCATGACTTCACTGGTCATAACCTCACCGGTCATTGCATTTAGATTGTTGAATAAAATCAAGTAGAAAAAAGTGACATTTTGTATGAAAGCATGGGATCAATTAGAGTGTATGTGTTTCAGTGAGTAAAACAAAAGGTTTAAGTTTGAGTTTCAAGAACTTAAAAGCCATTTTAAAAAGTGCATTAACACATACAACTGATTTACATGGTTTCAGTTCAGTTCAGTTCAGTTGCTCAGTCGTGTCCAACTCTTTGTGACCCCATGAATTGCCGGGCCTCCCTATCCATCACCAGCTCCCGGAGTTCACTCAGACTCACGTCCATCGAGTCAGTGATGCCATCCAGCCATCTCATCCTCTGTTGTCCCCTTCTTCTCCTGCCCCCAATCCCTCCCAGCATCAGAGTCTTTTCCAATGAGTCAACTCTTCACATGAGGTGGCCAAAGTACTGGAGTTTCAGCCTTAGCATCATTCCTTCCAAAGAGATCCCAGGGCTGATCTCCTTCAGAATGGACTGGTTGGATCTCCTTGTAGTCCAAGGGACTCTCAAGAGTCTTCTCCAACACCACAGTTCAAAAGCATCAATTCTTCACAGTCCAACTCTCACATCCATACATGACCACTGGAAAAACCATAGCCTTGACTAGATGGACCTTAGAAATGGGAAAAAAGGAAGAATAAAAGCCTTTTATTTGTTTCTCGATCTGGTTATTTCTATGGTTTGAAATGGGTTTCCCAAGTGGTTCAGTGGTAGAGAATCCTCCTGCCAATGCAGGAGATGCAAGACACCTGGACTTGATCCCTGGGTTGGGAAGATCCCCTGGAGGAGGAAATGGCAACCCACTTCAGTATTCTTGCCAGGATAAGACAGAGGAGCCTGGAGGACTATAGTTCATGGGGTTGCAAAGAGTCGGATATGATGGAGTGTGAGCGTGCACGCGGACACACACACACACACACACACACACACACACACATAGTCTGAAAGGAACTTTAAAATGTATGTTAAAAAATAGAATAAGGGCCTATAATTTTGTTCACTGTTGCCTAAAAGATTCACCTGTGCTCACTGAGTAGTAGATAATAATCATATGAAATAATGAGATTTAAAAACCTCACGTTAAAAATATGTAGCCACTCAACAGTAAAGGATATCCAAATTTTTTGGTGGAGGTTTATATTGGAATGGGAGTGGTGTGATCCCAGAAAATACATTTTCAGAAAACAAAAACCAGTAGATCTTGGTTGCAGCTTATCAATATGTACAAAGCTGTATAATAATTACATAATAAAACACCTTGCAGTTGTTATGCCCTGAAGCCATTTGCTTTTTAACTTGAGAATTTTGGATCCTGTCTTATCAAAATTTCCCTAACAAAATTTGGTGGACTTGAGCAAATTTCTGATGTGCAGTGGGAAAACAAGAATCTCAAACAGAAAGCAAATCATCTCTGTGGATTTAATTGCCATTGACAGAAAAAGGCCATTGGGCTGGAAAGATAATCATCTTTCAGCCAAAAGGCATTATATAGTTGGAAATCAAGGAAAAAATTCTATTAAGTTAAAACAGCTGGAAAATGAAATCAAATAGAGAAAATATTTAATTTAAATGATCTGCTTTATTTTTTATTTTATTTTTTGATCAGTGAACATTTTTACTGCAAATGTGACATGTATGACTAAATAGCACATGTCTAGGCTAGGCATAAACTGATATTTATTGATAAATGTCAATCTTGAGAGAAAAAATAATGGACCTACTGCTTTTAAGTTTATTGCCTTTCCATACCAAGCCAATTTTTTTTTTTTTTTTTTTGGCCAAAGCTGAAGAAGAACCCTGGTTATCTTATCTACAGGCACCTCCCCAAATGACCTCTGAGGTCATTTTGATCCAATAGTTCACTTGTAGAAGGATTCAGACAAGATCATGGCAGGTGGAACAACCTCTGCCTTCCTGAGTTGGACTCTGCTCTGATGAAGGCATCTGTTCCTCCCAGACTGGTTTGGTTCTGAGTTTATGAAGCCTGCTGCTTCTGCTGTTGTCCCTGCTGCTTCTTTTCACTTCACTAGCTTTGTAAATGTCCTTTCAAAGTCACATCCACTGCCCTTTGCAGGCCACTCCCCCCCAGCCCTCAACCCTCTCAATGGAGGACCACGGGAGGTAAGGGTTTCTCAAGTGGGTCATGCAATTAAGGAATATTGTAAAGTTTTGATATAAACATGGTCTGGATTTGAGTGAGTTTTCCTACTTCCCTAGAATCTGAGCCTCTGTACTGACGACAGGCAGCAGCTCCTGTTCCCTTATTCATGCATCTAATAAGGTCCCAGGGCCAATCGTATTTCAACTATTAAACCTCTCTTTCTCAAATCTTTTTTCTAGGAGACATCAAGTCATCATAGTTAGGAGATTTATTCATTCATGTACTCATTCATTCAGTTCTTCATCTTGCTTTTTATTGGGTGCCAGTCACTTGTACTAACACTGAAAATACAAGGGTGATTAAGAAGGAAATATTTGTTTTTTGATTTTGGCTACACTGGGTCTTTGTTTTGGCATGTGGGCTTAGTTGTTCCATGGCATGTGGGATCTTAGTTCCCATACCAGGGACAGAACCCATGTCCCTTGCATTGGAAGGCAGATTCTTAACCACTGGACCACCAAGGAAGTCCCCTGATTAGTTCTTTACATTGAGTTGGCATTTAGAAAAACTTACTTACATTGACTTTTTTCTAACTTTATTTGGATCAGTGAGAGACTGTACACCATGAGTTAGTATTTGGGTAGTCTTTTTTTTTTTTTTAATTGGAGGAAAATTGCCTTACAATGTTGTGTTGTTTTCTGCCATACAATGACACCAATCAGCCATAATTATACATAATATCACCTCCCTCATGAGCCTCCCTCTCCTCCCCCCATCCCATTCCTCTAGGTAATCGCAGAGTGCCAGGCTGGGCTCCCTGTGTTATATAGCAACTTCTCACCAGCTATCTATTTTACACACTGGGTAATCTTAATGGCTCTTCTAAGACTATGATTCTTTGAATTTCTCAAGGCTGGGGAGAAGCAACTTTGTATAGGATTTTCATTGGCACTGTAAACATTTTCCTTTTGATCCCTGAGCAAATCTTGTTTGAAAGACCTCCAGTGCATGGCATAAAGTCTGCCTTTTAATGTGCATTAAAAAGAACCCTTGAATGGCAAGAAGCCCTTGGGACAAGAAACATCCACCTCTTAATGTGACTGTCATAGAGGTGCCCTGAGACCTTGGCAGTGTGTACATTTCTATAAATCTTAAAAATCAATCAACTGATCAATACACAGGGAGGACTGGTAGTGTGCCCACTTAGTTGACTGAATGCCTGGTCCAGCTTGGTCTTTCTCAGAGTTGCAGAGACATTGATAAAGTGGGTATATGCAAAGGATCATAAACATGACCCTTCAAAATCATACATTTTGAAGACAGCTGGGATCGAGGGAGTTGAATATGCACATTTTGAAGGAAAGAAACTACTGATGCATCTATAAATACCGAGGAACAATAATGGAAGGAAAAGGGACAAGTTATTGACTGTGGTTAAAAGTGTAGCACAGAGTAATGGACCTCATCAGGATGAGGGAAACTTTTCAGCTATAAGGATTCAACTTTAACGATGGGGAATGGGCTATTTGAAGACTGAGGCCCTTCTCTGGATGCTCAGAGCCAAGCAGATGAAAAACGAAAGGGTTTTAGTGCAACGGACAGCACAGCTTTCCCCAGAGGCTTTATGTGGCCCTAGTGGTTTGTTTTTTCAGCCCTAAGATCTATAATTCTGCTTTTCTTTGTAGATTTTGTGTTGATTCATTTTGATTTCTCCATTTCTTCCCTCTCCTTGCCCTCCTGTGCCTGTGGTTGTCTCTTTTTAAAATTTTATCTTCTGAGTCTAGTTTGCTTACTTCTTTGCGCCGATCCTTTTGGTTTATTGAATGCATGCCTATGTTATTCATTCTGATGTTGTTTCTTGCAACTTTGTCTTGCTGGCGTGGATGCTAGGCTACTTGAACACGATAACTCCCCTTTAAAGAAGTCTTTCTTTTCCTCACTTTCTTAGCCCAAGTTGCCTATTGCTGCTCTTTGCAAAGCTCATGACTAAGACAGCTGGTTAGTCATATTGTCTTTGTGTACACAGGGTGGTATTTTATATGTGGGTACATTTATCCTGGGACTATGAGATGAAAAACTGATTCCTGGGATGTCCCTGGTGGTCCTGTGATTAAGAATCTGCCTTCCAATGCAGGAAACTCAGGTTCAGTCCCTGGTTGGGGAACAAAGATCCCGCATGCCAAGTGGCAACTGAGCCTGCATGCTCCAGAGCCCATGTGTCACAACAAAAGGTCCCGGAAGCTGCAACTAAGACCTGATGTAGCCAAATAAATAAATGTAAATAAATGGATAAATAAGAGAGCAAGTATTTTTTAAAAAAGGAAAAAAAAAAAAAACACCCGATTCTTAAAGAAATACACCAGCATACAAAATAGATTTTGCTTACAAAATATAAACAACAAAACCAAAAAATTATCCCTCATTATAGCTTCCTTAATTCAATGCTACTGACAAAGGTTAAACACCTTCTGGACCCCTCTTTCAAATTGCCCTTTGAGCCCATCTGTAAATCACACCAGAAAAGTGATCTTATTGCTTAAGAATCACAGGCCTTCAATCTCAGATGAGGTGGAAGATACGGAGATACAGTAGGAATCTAAGAAATATCCCTTTTCTGCTTTCATCAGCATCTTAAAGCATCTGCGAAAGATCTCTGTGTTACAGTTCACCAAATATGTTGTCACTGAGGTGGGCCCCTTGCTTTTTGACTGCAGTCCACTTTTGGGAGCAACTCCAGTTCTGGATCTGTGTGATTATACTGGCCCTCCCAGTATTGCATATGTACACATAGCCCAGCACACTAGGAGCATCCCCACTTACAGAGATAATGCAGCAGTGACCTCAATAATAAAGTCCAGTAACACACACCAGGGCTGCCATGCAGATACCAGACTTGAGTAGTACAAATACAGCCATGGGAAGAGTATGACTTGCTCCTAAATGACAATCTCAGCAAGTCTGGTTAGGAGCACAATTAAAATCTTAGAAGCGACATTAGAGTATTAAAGAAGGTTCTGGAGTAGACCCACCAGTCTAGGTTCTGGCCCAGCTTCCTGTTTCTATACTCATTGCATGTTATTCACTTGCCTATACTTGTGTATGTGCTAAGTTGCTTCAGTTGTGTCCAACTGTTTGTGACCCCATGGACAGTAGCCCACCAGGCTCCTCTTTCTGGTGAGGGGATTCTCCGGGGCAAGAATACTGGAGTGGGTTGCCATGCCCTTCTCCAGCAGATCTTCCTGACCCAAGGATCGAAGCTAGGTCTCTTAGGTATCCTGCATTGGCAGGTGGGTTCTTTACAACTAGCGCCACCTGGGAAGCCCATCACTTGCTGATGGAGTTAGTCAAATAACCTGTAGGATTCATTGACTTTCTCCTTCACTTTTCTACTGGCTTCAACTCATTTGCCTTTGGAATGATTAGAACTCTCTGCATTCTTATCTGGAGCCCCTAATATGGAAGCACACAACATATATAGGCATTTCTAATTTTCCTTTGAATAGTGTTTACTATTTCTGCCAAGTACTCATCATTCAGACTATGTTCACCTAAATCACAGTGGACTTAGTAGTTAGATAATTGGAGTTTATCATCAACGGCAGTAAGACTCTCCTGAAATATATCATATATCACATACTGTACACAGGGGATTCAAAGACGGGTAGTGGGTGTCAGACACCATTTCACCAGAGTTTAGTGTGTATTCATCTTGGCAAATACTTTAATTACTGGTGTATTCAAATGCCAGCTTTACTCTTGTGCTTTGGAGTATTGGTTAAGTTTATTGAATTTTTAGTCTATAAAATCGGAGAAGGCAATAGCACCCCACTCCAGTACTCTTGCCTGGAAAATCCCATGGGCAGAGGAGCCTGGTAGGCTGCAGTCCATGGGGTCGCGAAAAGTTGGACATGACTGAGCGACTTGACTTTCATTTTTCACTTTCATGCATTGGAGAAGGAAATGGCAACCCACTCCAATGTTCTTGCCTGGAGAATCCCAGGGACGGGGGAGCCTGGTGGGCTGCCGTCTCTGGCGTCGCACAGAGGTGGACACGACTGAAGCGACTTAGCAGCAGTAGCAGTCTATAAAGTAGAAATCATCACTTCCAAGGGCTTATGTTAGGAGCAAATAAAAGAATGTACAAGAAAGACCTCTGAAAACTTATACAAATATGAGATTATTGTTACTCTTATTGGACAAGGAAGATCTGCTGCACACAAATGACAACTTGCTAGAAGAATATGTTTCCATACTACACTTATCTATAAGCTGAGTCTATAGGTCATTCAGCAGTGTCTGGCAGTGATGTTGAAAAACATGAGTGATTACTGATATACATGCAGACTCAGTAGTGCTGTGATGAAGGCAGCACAGGGCCTGACACATAGCACAAGTCTGATAACTATTTGCGGAATTGAACAGAATTGAGTCTTAAAGAATAAGTAGAAGTTGGATAAGTCAATGGTGTAATGGATGATTTTCTGAGCAGAAGGAACAGCACTGAAAGTGCTTTGAGCATTGGAGAAATTTTAGAAAGTTTGGTGAGGCTAGGATGAACTGGGAATTGATGAGAGCTGAGGTTTTTGAAGTAAGCAAGGGCCAGATCATAAAAGATACTCTGTGTTAGGCTGGAGTTTGTTTTTCATTCTGAAGGCAAGGGTAAACACTAGAAAGATTTTAAATAAAAGAGAGATATGGTCATATTGACCTTTTAGAATGATTTCTCTGGTGGCAAGTACTTGATGGATAGAGAGACTGGGAGGAAACTATCTTGATGGTCCAGGTGAGAGGTGGGTGGGTTTGAACTAAGTATTGGCAGGGCAGCTGGGGGCCAGGGGGCTGCTGGAGGCCAGGAGAGAAGTCAAAAGAAATTCATGAGACAGAATTCCCAGACTTCCAGAGAATTGGTGTGTGTGTGTGTGTGTGTGTGTGTGTGTATACAGGGATCAGGATGACTTGCAGACTTCTGTTTTGGAGGGCTGACAGAACTATTAATAAGGACAAAGTAAACAGAAGGAGAAAGCCCATCAAGAAGAGGGTAACTTATGTCCATAATCTAACTTAAAGAAAACACATATGTTATATAGAGTTTCATCCAATATCCTGAAAACCTCCTTAGGTGCCATCTTCTTTTCCTAAGCATGGCTTTCTACATGGTTCAGTAGATCAGTCAAATGGGTCAGAAGAGTTATTTGCTTGGAGGCCTTTCAAAGGGTGGAAGAGTGAGTGGATGAGGCGTCTGGACCTGTGTGTGTTAGTAAAGGGCTGGTTTCAACTATTTTATGACAGACTGCTTCTAAATTCTTTCCAACCATGGATTTTTGACAAAATTTATCCACCCACTGGACTGACACTGAATAGATTATGTGTATATGGTTGGTTTAGTGAAAGATTCTTGGTGGAACAGCTTTTAAAATCACTTAAAACAGGTACCAGTGATTGTCCTGTAAGTTGAGGCTATTTCTACCCATTGATTGGCTGTTTCAAAGGCAGCTTCAAAACTGTTTTTTGTAATTTTAATTCTTAAATTTATTTTATTTGTAAAATATTGCAGTATAAAAAGCATGTGATGATTCTCATTTATGGAGAAATATTACTGTTTTTCACAGAATGAATGTGAGTTTCTTGAAGGCAAGGATTCTGTTTATTTCTCTTATGTGCTATAAGTCCTCAGCACATAGAAGTTTCTGGCACATATGAAGTGCTTAGCAGATATCTGTGGAACATGGAATGATAGAATTTACATGATGGGTAGTTTTTTAAAGAAGACATTTCAGAATTTTCTAAGTCAAACATATTTCATAGTAATAGGTATAATCATAGGCAGGACCTTAGCCTAGAATACTTTTTAGAGTATTTTAGATGGAAACAAAGCTTGAAAATGACTGTTTTGTCTTTCTCCATCCACAAGGGCAGAAGAATCAGCTTTTTTTTTTTTTTTCTGCTTGTCTTTAAAGTTAGCCTGGGAGTTTCCTGGCACTTTCCTTGTCCGTTTGTAGTTTATGGGCACTTGGGAGTTTTAATTCTGTTGCTTTCCCCAAAGCACTTCTTATCAACCATAATGTAAAGTTGATACATGGAGCTCTATGTAGCATAAGAAATGTTTGCTAAGCATTACTAAAAGTATAGCAATAGTGATTCTAATTTTAAAAAATTCCTGGTATTTTTAAGCAAGATTTTCCATTTTCCCTTTGAATTAGTAAATTACATAGCAACATTAACTTATCCCTCCTACCCACATAAAACTTCAAGCAAGAGCATCTTCTAAATGCTAACATTTTTCCAGAACATATAATTACAAGGCATTGCTTAAGAGCAGCAAAACTCCTTTCCAGTAGAATTCACTGTAATACCTGGCAGACAACTGGCTGTTAGTCATAGACTGTGATGTCTCTGGGGTTTGCCTATCTTTTATGGTTTCTCATCTTCTGTCATCTGATTCTTAGGAAGACTTCCTCCTTTACCCTTGTGGTCCTTCAGGGTTGTCATTAGGCCCCATCCCCACTACACAGACAGGTGTGAGGCTGGGACCCTGAGTGGCTGATTCAAGTACATCATCCCCAATACAGTGCCAGCTTTAGAGACAGGTGTGTGACTCAACGTCTGGGTGCTCTCACCTGAGAAGGAAGTTTAGGAGGACTGGCTGATGATGTTCTCGGAGCCACTGTGTCCAGCTGTGCTTGATTTCCCTGACCAGACTTCCCAGGCTGTGTTTAAATAAGTTTGAGTTGGATTTCTATAATTTGCAATCAAAGGAATCCTAACCCATATATTGTGAATTATTAATAGTATGTCATTTGAAAACTTTAAATAATCATGATATGAACTAGTATGTCACAAAACCCCTCCATAACATTTGGGATTGTACCACATACTTACTTCCAGGATTGCAATTTAAATTACCTATCTTGAGTTCAAGACACATTTAGCCTAGAAGTTCATGTCAAACAATTCTTTATTTTTTTATGGTACAAATTAAAAGTGACAGATCTGAAGCTGTTAAGAAATACACAAAGTGCAGCTTAACTGACCATACAGATATTGCTCTAGATTAAGTACAGTTTTGTCAGTTTTTTTTTTTTTAAACATTAAGCAACCTGTGCAGATAAATCAGCTTTGGTTTCAATGTCAGAGCAAGTAAGGAGCTTTTAAATATCCAGTTTGGTTTCTTGGTCACAAGTCCATCATGTCAATGTCTCATCATGATGCTTTTTTCAAAACAACCCAGTCTGTTTTCCTGCCCTCCTTTCTGCTGCCTGCTCCAGGTGCAGAGAAAGCAGCTTTCTTTGCCATGTCTCATCAGTGACTCTGGTAACCAGTCTGGATCACAGCACGTAGGACAAAAAAAAAGAAATCACTTCCTTAACAACAAATAAACAAATTGTGCCTCACAGAATTTCAAGTTGAAGTCAGGCAAATCACATGACAAAAAGCCCATTACAAAATGTTATCCAAACAGATATTCCAGTCAAACCTTGAAATGAAAATCAATTTCCTTTTTCTCCTTTTTTTTTTTTTTAAACTTGATCATTAACTGGGTACAAGTAGAGTGCTGAGGTAAAACATTGATGAACAGTTTGTATTTCTTTTTTTTTTCTTAAAATAGGAACAGTTTAGTATTGCAAGATTGTCAGCAACGTTTAGCCATATCTATACAATGTGCATATACCTACAAATATTGAGCTTTGGTCCAGCGTAGAGAAGATGAGCAAAGGCATTTTACAATTCTTTTTGGTTATAGCTTGAGTTCTTTGATACACCTCTACTTGTTTTTTTTTTTTTTTCCCTAGCTCCTTTTGCTTTTTTGTTCTCTCTTTCTGTGGAGTGTGTGTGTGTGTGTGCATGTGTGTGTATGTGTGTGTATATTGTGTGACTACAACATAAAGAAACCAAAAACCTTGCAATGCATTTAAAACTCTCAACTGTTCACAATGTTTTTTTTTTTTTTGATTGAAAAAAAAACCCACAAACAAGTGTCAAGTATAACATCAATCATTTTTTCTTTTTCATTAAACAATGAAGAAAATGAAGATGACAGTCATTTTAAAATACGTAAGAAAAATACTGAAGCTTGAAATACAATCACATATGCCTGAAGCGGCTTTTACTTTTGTTAGTGGCAACCTTAACCTTCAGTTCATGGAAACCTAAAAGACACTTAAATGCTACTGGCATATGAAGTTGCTCACAAGTGGAATAAGAAATACAGTAATAAAATTAAGCAGTAGGTGTGGTCCCAAAAGACTTACGAGTTACACAGTATAATTTATATTCCTAAGAATCTGTTCAGGCACCTTTTTATGCCTTGTAGCAAAAAAGTTATCTGTAAAAAATTAATATAAGAAGCATTACAACACCTTATAAATAATTTATAAAACAATACAAAATTATAAAACTATAAAAAAAATCACTGCACATGAATGGTTTTACGACTGTGGGATGAATATATTTCTTTTTCATTCCACTCTGGAAGATTATTTTATTTTATATTTTCACTGTCCTAGTTATACCCTCCCAATTATAGATCTCCAAACTGAGCAGGCCTTATGTAAGTGCTGCTGGCATATGTTTAAACATTTAGCATCCATCATATGTTATCTTGTTAACGTCTCTTCTTGGGGAGCTTTTCTTGATGGAATTTGGAGCAGGTCCTAGGAGAATACAAAATCTGTTTAATCGATACATTTTTGGATTTCTGCATTGTTAGTATTTGTGCAGTTTTTGAGGTGGCCAAATGGGTACCAGGATGTCACTGGCACTGAAGATCAAGTTAGCTGTGGTCCAATTAGCATCAGATCAGAGAAAGGGAAACAGCTGTACAAGCTTGTGTTTCATTGAGAGTTTTCTTGCTGGTGGTCCCCTGATTCCTGCATGAATTATGTAGGCAGGGGGGCATAGGGTGGGAACAGTTTTACCATTGAATTGACTCCACCAACACAGAGGTCAAACGGTAGAAGAAACTCAAACTCCTTACAGGGGAGGGGAGTATGTTAGGGGAAGATGGCATTTCTAATCAGTTGGGCAACTTGAGGTTTTTTACTTTCAGAATTTACTTCTAGATAGTATTAATTACTAATTAATTATTCAGGACTGTTTACATCCCAACAGCAGGGAAACTGACACTCTTC
The DNA here is from genome assembly GCF_029378745.1 of Bos indicus. NCBI lineage: Eukaryota > Metazoa > Chordata > Mammalia > Artiodactyla > Bovidae > Bos > Bos indicus. Next base: position 81,689,463 of record NC_091763.1, read on the forward strand.
TTTGCCCACATCTATAATGGAACACTTTTTGCCTCTCCCTGAGGAAAACATCAACTGCAGGTCCCAAGTGTTCATCTGCACTGCCATCCTCGCATCTTACCTTTCCCCTCTGACTTATTAGGTTATTTTCTCCCACAGATCTTTGGAGTAGGTTATTTTGAAAAGTGGAATAATCCCCTACTGCTAAGGGTGAAGGCTATTCTGATGTACTCGATAACCCACTTCTATATTTTTCCTGTTAGTGGAGGCACTTCCTTGTTAAAACTTCCTATCCCCTCAAGAACCCAGCTGCAATTCCCACTGTTTAATTCATCTGCCAACTCTCTGCTGCCTTTTATATCCCCAAATAATTGCTCTTCCCCAACTCCTGGGAAAAAGTCGACCATCGCTATTGGAACGAAAGTGGTAGCAGAAAAGATGGAATTGACAGGATGCTCGATGGTCTTTAACAGTCCGGTCACTCTCTCTCTCTCTTTTTGGCCTGTTTTCTCTGTGTGTATATGGGTGTGTGCATGCCATGTGTGCATTTTGACTGAAATCTTGAGACATTTCTTTGGCTATCAGACTTCTGAGAGAAATTGCTTTGCACAGAAGCATAACATAGACGTAACTATTGAACCAAATGTGCAGCTTATGTTTATATTACAAAATTAGTTTTGGTCAGCTCTCCATGTACGTGGCCAACAGACTGAGAAAAATCCCAAGCTCTGGTGTGGACAGTGAGCACAATTACAGCTTATGCCAGTGTTGATAGTTCATTGAGCAAAGCCCTAGGTATTCTGGAGTCTCTCCTGCATTTCACGGGGGTCTGGGTGGAAAGACACCGGGCCCACTCTGTGGCCTTCTGGCAGACCCTGGTAGCCACATGTGGGAGAGATGGAGAGATGGAGGAAAGTGAGAAATTTTCTTTTCTCAAACCCACAGGTCATAGTGAGAAGAAAGAAACGGATGCTTTGGCACACGATCCAGGATGCCCACCCCCCCCCCCCAAAAAAAGCAAAGACAAAAACAAAACAAAACCCTCCCCCCAAATAAAAACCAATAGTGAGCCTTACAGAATGGCTTCAACAATGGCACCCACCCCACAGGTGGTGACAATAGATAAGAAAGATGGGAGAAATCAGGCTTTCTATTTTTCCGTTAAGTAAAAATGTAAAATCTCAGAACACAACTTGACAGGCAGAGAAGAATAGACGCATGGTCGCGTTTGCAATGCAGTGTTTCTGACTTTGGTTAATAGGTTTCATAGTGAATCAGCACTTAGAACCTGAAAGAATGCCGTCCATAGTTCCTCCTCCAGGTGGCAGGCTTGTATTCGCTTTGAACAGAGAAAAGTTTTCGTTTGTTTGTTGTTGGTGTTTTTTTTTCTTTTCTTTTTTGGTTTAATTGTTTTTCTTTTTCCTTAAAATGTGTTCACATTTTCATAATGTACAGAAAAAGAGTTTGTGGTTATTTGGTTTGCTTTAAATCCATTAAAAAACTGGCTTTGGGGAGACAGGTGGGGGAGGGACCTATCCTCCTCCCGACACCTGCAATGTGGTGTACTCCTTGTTTAAAAATTTTCAAAAAAATTCTTTTTTTCTTTTTTGGAAAATCCCATGGAGGTGTATAAACCATCCTGTCCACTTGGTAATTTTCTTAGTCTTTTACTTACAAGGGTGATGACTGGGGCTATCTTAAAATTTATTTTTAATGTAATCTTTTTTCTTTTTGTGGGGAGGGGTTGGTAATGGGATAAAGTCCCAAGGGTGGAGTTTAGTTTCCGTGGATTTTTTTTTTTCTGATTTTGAGAGGATGTCTCTTTAGGAATTTTCTTCCAGCGAGTCTGTTAAGGGTTCCAAAGGGACCGCCGTGGTCGGCTCGTGCTGTTTTAAGCGTTTAATCGTGTTCTTCAGGGCTTGCCTCTTATTGCAGAACCAAACTCTAACTACTTCCCGGTCATAGTTCAGCTTCTCGGCAATTTCGGTCATTTCCTGCCCAGAGGGGTGTGTGTTCTTCTCAAAGTGGGCATTGAGGATCTCAAGGGCCTGGGGCGTGAAGGAGGTGCGCCTCTTGCGCTTTTTGGACGGTTCACTCCCGATAAACTCGGTCAGGTTCTGCATACCTGCTCGATGGCGGGCCTCAGCCTCAGCCATCCACCGCTCAAGCACCGGCTTGATCTTCTGGGCACTTTTAGGAGTGATGTCCAGCTTTTCAAACCTGGCAGGATACAAAAGGCCAGGGTTCAGTTTGGCTGTCAGACTGCTAGCTATAGTGTTCTCTTGGGCTTCCTGTGGTAGGAAAAAGTGGCTTCTCAGGATGGTGTGTCTGGGGGGAAAATTGAGAAAGAACAGTCTTACACTGAGTCCTCTGCCAGGGTGGGCCTTCTGCCTGCCTGCCTGCCTGACTGACTGGCAGAGCGAATTCACTCCAGATAAGCAGCCAGCTGCAAGGTAGCCCACCCTGCTCAAGCCAGCGCCCACTACCTGCATGCTTCATGCCCCCCACATGCAGCCCGCACACCCACATGAGGACCAGGTAAGCACGGGTGGACACAGCACAACACAGCAGCCACCATGACAGAAACAAAAAACCACTCGTGGATCTTTTTCCTGCAAATGCTTGAGATCTGAGCTTTGCTTTGAATCCACCCAGCACCAATTCCCCCAAACTTCAGAATCCTTTAGGCAAAAATTAATGCCAGGAAGTGACATCAAAGACAAGAGCTGTCATGTTCTTTTGCTTAAAATGATTCTTTGTATGTTTTCCATTTGGTTTCCTTCAATCCCCGCCATTGACTTGGTGATAAAAAATGTTCTATCCATTGTAATCATCAGTGATGGCAACTGGGACACGTTTCTTTTATGATTCTCTTTTCATCTCTGTTTTGTGTCTCATTTTAATCTCGTTCTCTTCCCCCAAGCCCACCTCCCATCTCTGTCTCTCTCTGGTAACAAACAATTTTCACCATATGTAAGTTAACAACATGCTCCCTTTTCAGGTAAAATATAACCCCTTGTTACTCTACTGTTGGACTCAAACAGCTGGACACATTGTAATTACTATGAACACCCCCACTCCCTGGAAGCGCTAGGGCCACCTCAGGCCTTTCAACACCGTCCAGTGTAATGGTGTACTTTTGCACCAGGGTATCAAGCTGTGTTTAATGTGCTATATCTGCAAACTGTACTTGAATGATATCATTTTCTGTAAATGAGGTCTTCTATATATCAATTGCCATCAGCAATTCTTAGCAACACTGACTTAAAAAATATGAAGCATCTTGGACAAAATTATATACAGTGTTTTAAGAGGTCATTCTGGTATCAAATTCATACACACTCTCAATGGAATACAGTACCCATTCCTTTTGTTTGTTTGTTTATTCTAATACTAAATGCACAGCCCTCCAGGATGACAACTTTGGATCCGTAGCATTCTCCTCTATCTTTTCAAGTGCAATGCTGTTGAAAAACAACCTTCTGACTGCAGAGTACATCTTATTACAATTGACTGTTTTCATAGAGTGAAAATGAACCTGCTCTTGTCACAGCATGTTTTAGGAGGATGCTTGCAAAAGGACACAAAAGGATAGGCTTCTTTTATGTGCCTTAATCTTATTTTTTGGCATCCCATTTTAGATATCCTATGTTGTGATAAGCAGCACCAATAGTATCAAATTTTAATGTGATTCCCATAACATTCCCTTTCACATAGAGATCAAGAAGTTGTTTATCTAAAAAAAAAAACTCCCAAATTTTGGCTGGTCAAAGAGGAAACAGCTTTTAAAGTGCTTCCACTATAAAATGAACTAATTATTTATTATCATTTAACGAGCTGCTCCCTGGGGCAGGCTCTGTTAAAGCGCTCATTGTTGCGTTCATTTGCCACATACCACACTTGACCATCATTTGCTGCAAAACTCCCAAAGGTAAAGTCTTGATAGTATGACAACAGGCTTTATAGCACTGTGGGATGGGGGTAAAGGTTGTGATAAGGATGTCTGGTTTACTGATGGTGTGTTTTCCTCTGTGTCTCTGATGTGGGGGCATTTGTCAAAGCCTTAGGGAGTCCCTGCAGCTAATAAGGGGAGAGTGACACTAGAGCGTGTGCAGATGCAGAGTCCTCCCCACACTTATTCACTGGAGTTGTTCCATTGTCAGATCTTGGTCTCTTTCAAGACTTCCATTTTTCCCCCTCTTGGTAGTTAGCTCTAAAAACTACCCTGTTGAAACACTAAGAGCTAGAAAAGGGCCCCAAAGTCCCCATCTGCCATTTTCTATTAAACAGTGAATACCCGCCAAGTCACTTTTTCATTTCAGCCATAGTTTTTTTTGGCTTCCAAAAGATATTTTAGAAATCAACATATTTGATTGGCAATGCCCAAGAAATACTACGTGTGTTAGTGAAAACCTTACACAGCACTTCAACCACGAGAAGAAAATTGCATTTTAGGACTAAAAATAAGCCAAAGAGGACTTTAGCAACAATAGTACATGGGCAACAACTTCAAAACCTGTGGCAGCCTTTATCACCAGCCTGTCGAGATGAAACAAAATTAATGTTTCCCAACAGGGAGCAACAGTATTCATATCATTTGATGCTGCTTGTTAGTGTTGATGCTTCGGTACATGTTGTTTGGAATAACATATACAAGCCTGGAAACAAATTTCCCAGCAGTAGTAGCCTTGTATAGACTGAATAAAGGTTATTTTCTACAGGGAGGTATCTTATAAGAAAAAACAGTAGGGGAGACCATAGAAGTGAGAGGATCCTATGGTGCTTTTTGTATTTAACAACAATCAATGGGTTTTATGGAAAATCATTGAGCAAAATGTGAGCTGCAAGCTACTACCCCATACTGATGTTATTTATAACCTTAGTCTTAAACTGCAGGAAAAGTACACTTCCGTCCTTTGGGGAATACATTAAAAGTATAAAGAGCAGATAAAAAGACAGCATTTCATGGATCACCAAGAACAAAATCCACTTAAATGAGTTTAGAGTTGGTTTCTTGGCTTTTCCTGATGGAGGAGGACTCATAAGACATTGCCCAAGAGGAAAAAGCTCTTACTGAAGTGCCTTTGTTACCTCATGCATAAACATGGGATTAGTGCAACACACACATGCATGCGCGGGGTCTGCTTCTGGCGGCTTGACCCAAATCAACTCGAACACAACCAAGGCTGGCTTCTGTCATTTATGTATTTAATTTGGGGAGGGAGTGGGCTAGGTTAGGCCAAATTCACACTATGCTTTTCTGAGCTATGTAAAGCAGCTGCTTCTTTTTTAAAATATGCTTTTAAAGTTGTGTCTGGTGAGATGAGTTAGAAATATCCTTTGTGGTCACAAGATGGTTCTTTTTTTTTTTTTTTTAAGGTGTGTTTTCTTAGAAAATCTAGAAAGCCATTCTGAAGCAGAAATGGTGAGAGTATTAACACCATCTGGGACTGGCAGCTTTACAACATCAGTCCACAGACAGGAAACAGTAAATCTCAGCTATGTAGGGCTGAGGGTCCTGAAGGAAGCCTCTGGCTCTGGCGAGGGGCGTGGAGGGGTGGGGGTCGGCAATGGGAGATATATTTCCAATGAAACCACCTTGGAAGTTCTTTGTGAGTTGATGGGCATTATCAAGCCAGCCCCCCCCAATCTGCTTTAGCAACTTCATTTCCATCAACATCACCAATCCCAACACATAGCTACCCGAAAGTTCGTTCCCACACTCTACCCTTCCAGCTTTGCCCACCCGAAGAAGAAAAGCTGAGCCGAGAGGACAAACGAGGCCCAGGCCGGCTGGGAGAGGTGACAGCATGCGAGCACGGGTTACCTGCAGATGGCCGACTGGCTGTACGCGGGGCCCTCTGTGGCACTGAGGGCCTGGCCCACCTGAGTCTGGGTCAGGCCAAGGGACAGGCGCCGGATTTTAAAAGCTTTGGCAAATTCTCGGATCTCCTCCAGATTAACCCCATCCACCTCACCCGCAGCCGTTTGAGGATCTGTGGAGATGTTTTTAAAAATAGGATCAATACATCAACGCACATCCGAGTACTATGTGTTCATGACGGCTGATGAGAAAGTGGCTCGTTTTATAATAGCAGAGCGGTGGGGAAGCCACATGGCAGAATGTTCTTTGTCTCCCTGGTGTGGAGCTCAAGCCCCTATCCTCAACTCATTTCCACCTGCACCAATCATCCTTTGAGATAGCTCTGTCTCAGATGAAAACCACAGCGAACCCATCTAGCCACTTCTACAATGCAAGAGTGAGTTCCTTAGAGCTTAGCAAATGCTACCAGTGCCAGGGGCGGAGGTGGTGGGGGTGGCAGAGGGCAGGGGGGCGGGGTTTACAACACGCCAGTTATGGGGGAGTGCAATTCCATTTTGCCAATAAATATGTTTAGATATCATGCAAAAATAGAAAGATGAAAAGATTTCTATTTGGTATGTCTTGACTGGACTGTTCAGTGCTAAAAATCGCCCTAGGAGAAAAATAGTATTTTGTATTTCCCTTTACCTGATCACCACTGCAGCCAGGCTAACAGATGCTAATTTCTTGTGTTCACATTAGCCCCTAAGAAGAGCATACTTATGAAGCTGTGGGAATAACACTGTCCCTCGCCCCTCCCCCGCCACCCCGTAGCAATTTACTGACACAGATGTCTTTGTCCCCTGAAAGGGCACATAATAAAAAATGCCCACCGCAGGAAGGCTCCTTTGGTGCCAGATAACGCAGTCAATTTAGGACTTATCAAGGGAAATGACACAACAGCTGGAGAATGAAACTCTTCCCCCGACCCCCCCAGCCCCAGCTACTGATCCCTGGATAAATGAAAGCGTACACCAAGCTGGAGACAGCGTGAATTGGGGATGGTGGAAGATTTCAAAGTGCAGCTCCATCCTTCCTGGAGTGAAGCCATTCTCCCTGCAAGCTGACTCTATTGTTCTTCACCTCTCCCCTGGACTTAGGTGAAAAGTTTTTCTTTTCCTTTTTCTGCACAATCACCCACCAGTTTCAGTCCATTCCAGGACTTGTCTAAGGAACTGGGGTGGACTCTATCAGTCTGGGTTTAGGGTTATAGAAACTGCTATTATTATGAAAAGAAACAAACATTTGTACCCCCAGGGTCAATTTTTCAAGAACCCTGAAATAAAGATGTTAACATTTGTGGGGGACTTGGAGCTTCCTATATAGATTCTCACATTACAGGGCAAATGGAATCTGTCAGTAAAATCAGTTGTGAATGTGTACACTGTACCCTATCTTCTCATTAAAAACAAAGTCCTGTAGAATTTTCACATGTCACTAAGCATAATTTCATGGAAGAAAGATGTGTGAAAAGTGGTATAATCACTGCCTTTAGCCTCTAAATATTTCTACTTCTTTCTTTATGTTTTGTTTGTTTGTTTTGATTTTGGGTGTGCAGCTTGCAGATCTTAGTTCCCTGACCAGGGATTGAACCCTGGCCCACAGCAGTGAAAGTGTAGATAGAGTCCTAACCATTGAACTGCCATGGAATTCCCTCTAAGTATTTTTTAAGTGACTCCTGGGAATCCTAATAAGTGGAGAGAAGGAGCAAGAGAAAGAGAATAGGTAGGTCCAGCCTCTATGGAGTTTGCTGTCTACAGGGGGTTGGGGCTCAACATTATGAATGAGAAATAGAGGAAAATACCAGGCTGCCTACGGTTAAGAACTAGTAGTGTGGCACCCATATTGAAATTTTAAGAGAAGGGAGAAGTGACACGAGACAGGATTCATCTGGGTCTTACCCAGTGGGCAGCTTTCAGAGAATATTCTGGTCCATAGGAGCAGGGTACAGATAGGCA